>NC_081398.1:9685079-10285079 GCF_030684315.1 Stegostoma tigrinum
TACTCTCTCATATTCTCCCTCTCTCTTACCCATGGACTCTCTCCTTTACACACTCTTTCTCACATAGACTCTCTCACACTCTCTCCCTCTCTTACACAGTATCTCCCTCACACATACACACAGGCATATATTCATGTACTTACACTCAAATTCTCACTCTCACAGTCACACAATCAGACCCATACTCATCCACTCTCTCACACACACTCTCTCATATACTCTCTCTGTCACATACACAGTCTCTCATGCATAGTCTCACACTTACATACACACTTTCTCACATACACTCTTTCCTCCTCCCTCACTCTCACACTCACACACGCACACAGACAATCTCACACAAATAATTCCACACTGTCAAACTGTCACACTCACTCACAGCACAAGTACTCAGGCTCACACACACACTCAAGCCCTCACACACTCACAAAACAAACACTCCCGCTCACACACACACATTCAAACCTTTACACACTCATGCTGACACACACAAACACTCTAACACTGCATGGTGACTCACACACACACATTGAAACCTTTACACACTCATGCTGACACAAACACTCTAACACTGCATGGTGACTCACACACACACATTGAAACCTTTACACACTCATGCTGACACACACAAACACTCTAACACTGCATGGTGATATAGTCAGGCTGTTAGATGAGCAGAGCAGCAGCAAACAGAATTTATTCCTGAGGAGTGTGAGGACTGACAGGAGCACAAACTGAAATGTAACCTCTGTGTAATACTGAGGATCTTGTGTGGATGTTCAAAGACCCTTGAAGGCAGCACTAGCAGATAAATAAGGTGGTCAGGGAAGCATATGGGATACTTGACCTTATTAGTTACAGCATTGAACACAAGAGCAGGGAAGTTGTGAATGAGCTGTACATAATGCTAGTTAGCCCACAGCCGGTGTATTGTGGATAGCTGTGGTCACCTCACTGTCGGAGGGATCTGACTGCATTGGGAGGGGGTGCACGAGATTTGCCAGGATGTTGTCCTGGGATGGAACACTTCAGCTACAATGAGAGAGACTCAATAGGCTGGGCATTGTTTTCCTTAGAGCAGAGAAGGCCGGAAGAGGGTCCGTTGACTTGTAGAATGTCCTGAGGGACATAGACAGGGTAGATAGGGAGGGTGGTAAGTGCCTGGAATGCACTGTGGTGTAGGTGGGCACAACAGCAATGTTCAAGAGGCATCATGTCAGATATATGTAGAGGCAGGGAATAGAGGGATATAGATAGTGTAGAGGGAAAGGGATGTTTAAGGTATAGCGTGCTGGCACATGCCGGATGGGCTGAAGGGCCTGTTCCTGCGCTGTACTGTTCTTTGTTCTTTGTAAAACCTTTCACCCTGGTAAAGGGGTAAGTGCCTGTCCATGGGATAGGTGAGGAAATCCCCCCAACATGCACAGAAACCTCAAGGAACTGTGGAATGTAAACATTCGGAGCTCAGAAATTCGGGAGATAGCGGTGCCGCGGAATTCCCTAGGTCCCGGCAGATGACGAGGCCTGGGACATGTGCAGGGGTGGAGTTTTGGGTGGAGGGGCGTGGCGGAAGACGATACAGAAAGATGAGCAAACGAACATCCAGGATAAAACAGCAGGGGAGGCCGTTCTGCCTCTCACGGCTCTTCTGCCGTTTAACACGATCATGGCTGATCTCATCTCGGCCTCAACTCCACTTTCCTGCCGCTTCCCCATAACCCTTCAACTCATTACTCATTACAAATCTAATTCCTCCTGGGACTGACTCTGTACCCCAGCATAATAATAAAATGTGAGGCTGGATGAACACAGCAGGCCAAGCAGCATCTCAGGAGCACAAAAGCTGACGTTTCGGGCCTAGACCCTTCATCAGAGAGCTCTCTGATGCTCTCTGATGAAGGGTCTAGGCCCGAAACGTCAGCTTTTGTGCTCCTGAGATGCTGCTTGGCCTGCTGTGTTCATCCAGCCTCACATTTTATTATCTTGGAATCTCCAGCATCTGCAGTTCCCATTATATCTGTACCCCAGCATTCGCTGCACTGCAAGGGAGTGAGTTCCACAGATTCCTGGCCCTTTGAGAGGCGGCATTCCTCCCCGTCTCTGTTTTAAATCTGCCGTCCCTCATCCTAAAACTATGACCTCTCGTTCCAGATTGCTCCATGTGAGCAAACATCCTCTCTGCGTCGAGTTTATCAGTATCTTTTGCATCTTGTATAAGGCCTAGCTTGTTTCAACCAGCACCTTGTGGAGTTAGAAAAAGAATGGTAAAAATTATGTGTCTCAAATATTGAAAAGCTTAATGTAAAAGCCTGTACAGTCATTGTAGTTTCTTAGAAAAGTTGTTTAACATAAATATATTGTAAATATATTTGTTGTTCAATCGAATGGCCACACGAAATATCAAAGAGTTAATGCAATTTTGAGCCAATTTCTCCTTGAAAACCGCATGTGTCCAGGTAATCAGCTGAGGGTGCAAGTGAGAGGGCTCTCGGTGGTGTGTTGTATTTGAGGCAAAGTTGCATTATTAAGTAAGTTATTTATGCTGTGAGTAAAGTAGAACACTGACGTGTACACACCCTGTTTTACATTCATAGCGTCATAGACCCTTTAGTCCAGCGAGTCCACGCCGACCATAATCCCAAACTAAACTAATCCCATCTGCCTGCATTTGGCCCATATCCTCGCAAACATTTTCCATTTGTGTTCTCGTCCAAATGTCTTTAAAACATTGTAGCTGTGCCAGCACCCGCCACTTCCCTCAGGAAGTTCAGTCCATACACGAGCCACACTCTGTGTTAAAAGATTGCCCCTCTCTGTCTTTTGGAAATCTCTCTCCTCTCACATTAAGAATGTGCTCCCTACTCTTGAAGTGCCCCCACCCTAGGGGAAAGGCAGCTGCTGTTCACCTCATGTGTACCCCTCATGATCTATAAAATCATGTTTACAGGGTCACCCCTCACTCTCCCACGCTCCAGAGCAAAAACAGCCCCAGCCTATCTTTATAACTCAAGCTCTCCATTCCTCGCAAATCCCTTCTGAACAGTCTCCAGCTTCATAATATCCTTCCTGTAAGAGGGAGACCAGAACTGGACACAGTGCTCCAGAAGAGGCCTCACCAATACTCTGTGTAACAGCAACATAACGTCTCAACTCCTACACTCAAGCAGCGTGTTTTTACTCAGTGATTACACAGACCTCTTGATGAGCCATTACATTCCTGGCCCCATAGGAACTGATTAATGAAATGTTTACTGCACCTCAATTAGATCTTGTCTTATTCTTCGAAACTCCAGAGAATACAGGCCGAAGATGTTTTCAACCTCTCCTCACGAGGAAAGCCTTTCAAGTTTGTAAAATTTGCAAAGGAAGACATGCGCTCGTTCCCGACTTTGCCATTTCCCCGATCAATTCAAAGCCACCACTACCTGCTCACCCCTTGTAACACATGGGAGCGCAGCTGACATTTTCCGCAAGGATTGCGTGAGACCGGTACTGACGGGCAAAGCAGCTGAGGGATTAATCCTGGCTTCCAGACCCTGGTGGGTTGTGGGGTGTGTGGTTAGGGGCGAGGGGGCAGGACAGACGGGGCCTATGTTTGAAGCCAGCAAGCCTGCGGCCAGGGTGACACAACAGTGGGCCAACCTCAGAGGAGAGGACGTGCGGAGAGTTTCGGAACTGGTGACATCTAGGGGTGGTTGACATCCAAAGGCATCCTTGTTCACTTTGGGTCTCAGGAATCTAGGCTGGAATTCCGGCCATCAATATAGACATTGGCAGTCATCAGCAGAGGATCTGAATTCAGCAGGGAAAGTGTCTTAGTGCAATCATCTTGATCTTTGGTGAGATTGTTATGGGAGTTCAGGTCCCTTTACTTATGGAGGGCTAAGTAAATTCACCAAAGACCAGGAGACCTAAGGTCTAACTCTCTCACTGGAGATGACTGGTGGTGAGTTTAACCTGAGGATCACCATGCCTTGGGAGAGGGGTTAGTTCCATGTTACGGCTGCATAGGACATTGGTTAGGGCCAGTTTTGGAATATTTTGTTGAATTCTGGTCTCCCTGCTATAATAAAGATGTTGTTAAACCTGAAAGGGTTGAGAAAATACAAGGATGTTGGAGGCTTTGAGCTACAGGGAGAGGCTGAATAGACTGGGACTATTTTCCTTGGAGCATCGGAGGCTGAGGGGGTGACATTATAAGGGTTTCTCACATCACGAGGGGTCTGGATAGGTGAGGTCATTTTCCCCAGGGTAGGGGAGTCCAAAACTAGAGGGGCATAGATTTAAGGTGAGATGGGAAAGATTTAAAAGGATCCTGAGGGGTAACTTTTTTTCACACAGAGGGTGGTGTGTGTATGGAATGAGCTGCCAGGGGAAGTGGTGGGGGCCGGTACAGTTACAGCATTTAAAAGGCACCTGGATGGATACATGAATAGGAAGGGGTTAGACGGGTATGGGCCAAATGTTGGCAAACGGGACTGGATTAATTTAGGATGTCAGGTTGGCATGGATGAGTTGGGCCGACGGGTCTGTTTCTGATCTGTATGACTCTGTGGCTCTAAGGACTGCCATTCATGGTCATCTCCGATGTTGCGGGAATACAGGTGTAAATATATCCCTCTTAAGCAAAGATGGAAAGTATGGAGTTTCACTGGAGCAACTACTGGAAGGAAAAACAGAAACTGCTAGAAAAGCTCAGCAGGTCTGGCAGCATCTGTGGAGAGAGACCAGAGTTAATGTTTCGGGTCTGGTGACTTTTCCTCAGGACGGGGATGGAGGGATTATTTGATGAGAAGAGATTGAGGAGGCTCGGCCTGTATTCCTGAGGGATTCAGAAGAATGTTTAGAAACTTACAACATTCTCACAGGGATCAAAGGTGGTAAGATGCAGGAAGGAGGATCCATTCCTAGTTTTTGGGGGGAATCTAGAATCGGGGACGCAGTCTCAGAATAAGGGAGCAAACCATTTCAGACTGAAACAGGAAGGAATTTTCTCTCCCAGATGGTGGTG
Organism: Stegostoma tigrinum; assembly: GCF_030684315.1. Taxonomy (NCBI): domain Eukaryota; kingdom Metazoa; phylum Chordata; class Chondrichthyes; order Orectolobiformes; family Stegostomatidae; genus Stegostoma; species Stegostoma tigrinum. The sequence continues at coordinate 9,690,091 of NC_081398.1, forward strand.
AATCTTTGGAATTCCCTCACCTGTGGAGGCTCAGTCACAGAGTACGTTCAAGACAGGTTCGATCCCACCCTCAGGGTGACTATCTGTGTGGAGTTTGCACATTCTCCCCATGTCTGCGTGGTTTCCTCTGGGTGCTCCGGTTACCTCCCACAGTCCAAAGGTGTGAGGGTTAGGGTGGATTGGCCGTGCTAAATTGTCCCGTAGTGTCCAGGGATGTGCGGGTTAGGGTGGATTGGCCGTGCTAAATTGTCCCGTAGTGCCCAGGGATGTGTGGGTTAGGGTGGATTGGCCGTGCTAAATTGTCCTGTAGTGCCCAGGGATGTGTGGGTTAGGGTGGATTGGCCGTGCTAAATTGTCCCATAGTGCCCAGGGATGTGCGGGTTAGGGTGGGTTGGCCGTGCTAAATTGTCCCGTAGTGCCCAGGGATGTGCGGGTTAGGGGGGTTGGCCGTGCTAAATTGTCCCGTAGTGTCCAGGGATGTGCGGGTTAGGGTGGATTGGCCGTGCTAAATTGTCCCACAGTGCCCAGGGATGTGCGGGTTAGGGTGGGTTGGCCGTGCTAAATTGTCCCGTAGTGCCCAGGGATGTGTGGGTTAGGGTGGATTGGCCGTGCTAAATTGTCCCGTAGTGCCCAGGGATGTGCGGGTTAGGGTGGGTTGGCCGTGCTAAATTGTCCCGTAGTGTCCAGGGATGTGTGGGTTAGGGTGGATTGGCCTTGCTAAATTGTCCCATAGTGCCCAGGGATGTGCGGGTTAGGGTGGGTTGGCCGTGCTAAATTGTCCCGTAGTGCCCAGGGATGTGCGGGTTAGGGTGGATTGGCCATGCTAAATTGTCCTGTAGTGCCCAGGGATGTGCGGGTTAGGGTGGATTGGCCGTGCTAAATTGTCCCGTAGTGTCCAGGGATGTGCGGGTTAGGGTGGATTGGCCGTGCTAAATTGTCCCGTAGTGCCCAGGGATGTGCGGGTTAGGGTGGATTGGCCGTGCTAAATTGTCCCATAGTTCCCAGGGATGTGCGGGTTAGTGTGGGTTGACCGTGCTAAATTGTCCCATAGTGCCCAGGGATGTGCGGGTTAGTGTGGGTTGACCGTGCTAAATTGTCCCGTAGTGCCCAGGGATGTGTGGGTTAGGGTGGACTGGCCGTGCTAAATTGTCCCATAGTGCCCAGGGATGTGTGGGTTAGGGTGGACTGGCCGTGCTAAATTGTCCCATAGTGCCCAGGGATGTGCAGGTTAGGGTGGGTTGGCCGTGCTAAATTGTCCCGTAGTGCCCAGGGATGTGTGGGTTAGGGTGGACTGGCCGTGCTAAATTGTCCCATAGTGCCCAGGGATGTGCGGGTTAGGGTGGATTGGCCGTGCTAAATTGTCCCGTAGTGCCCAGGGATGTGCGGGTTAGGGGGGTTGGCCGTGCTAAATTGTCCCGTAGTGTCCAGGGATGTGCGGGTTAGGGTGGATTGGCCGTGCTAAATTGTCCCGTAGTGCCCAGGGATGTGCGGGTTAGGGTGGGTTGGCCGTGCTAAATTGTCCCGTAGTGCCCAGGGATGTGCGGGTTAGGGTGGATTGGCCGTGCTAAATTGTCCCGTAGTGTCCAGGGATGTGCGGGTTAGGGTGGATTGGCCGTGCTAAATTGTCCCGTAGTGCCCAGGGATGTGCGGGTTAGGGTGGGTTGGCCGTGCTAAATTGTCCCACAGTGCCCAGGGATGTGCGGGTTAGGGTGGGTTGGCCGTGCTAAATTGTCCCGTAGTGCCCAGGGATGTGTGGGTTAGGGTGGATTGGCCGTGCTAAATTGTCCCACAGTGCCCAGGGATGTGCGGGTTAGGGTGGGTTGGCCGTGCTAAATTGTCCCGTAGTGCCCAGGGATGTGTGGGTTAGGGTGGATTGGCCGTGCTAAATTGTCCCGTAGTGCCCAGGGATGTGCGGGTTAGGGTGGGTTGGCCGTGCTAAATTGTCCCGTAGTGTCCAGGGATGTGTGGGTTAGGGTGGATTGGCCTTGCTAAATTGTCCCATAGTGCCCAGGGATGTGCGGGTTAGGGTGGATTGGCCGTGCTAAATTGTCCCGTAGTGTCCAGGGATGTGCGGGTTAGGGTGGATTGGCCGTGCTAAATTGTCCCGTAGTGCCCAGGGATGTGCGGGTTAGGGTGGGTTGGCCGTGCTAAATTGTCCCATAGTTCCCAGGGATGTGCGGGTTAGTGTGGGTTGACCGTGCTAAATTGTCCCGTAGTGCCCAGGGATGTGTGGGTTAGTGTGGATTGGCCGTGCTAAATTGTCCCGTAGTGCCCAGGGATGTGCGGGTCAGGGTGGATTGGCCGTGCTAAATTGTCCCGTAGTGCCCAGGGATGTGCGGGTTAGGGTGGGTTGGCCGTGCTAAATTGTCCCATAGTGCCCAGGGATGTGCGGGTTAGTGTGGGTTGACCGTGCTAAATTGTCCTGTAGTGCCCAGGGATATGCAGGTAGGATTAGCCATGGGCAATGCTGAATTACTGGGATAGACTAAGTGTTGGGGGTGAGTCTGTCTGGATGGGATGCTCTTCGTAGAGTCGGTGTGGACTCGATTGGCCGAATGGCCTGCTCCCACGCTGCAGGGATCCTGTATTTCCTCTGATTCTCAGTGCTCCCCCGGTCCTGGGAGAGAAAGGATCTTCCCTGTTGCAAAATGGATTGTCAGTTCACTTGCTCGATAACCCTGTCTATGCTGGCTGGCCCAGTCCGTGTTATCGCTGCTCATCTGTTTCTGTAACCTCAAGAAAACAAAGAAGTTTTAGGGTGGGAGGGGAAAGTCTGGAGACCTGAAAGTCATGAACTAAACCCAACAGAACATATTGAACCCAGTGCGACTTCTCCTCAGGGCCGTCACCGGTCTGGAGCTGTTAACTTCTGTTTTCTCTGTGTTTCTGCTGGCAGGCCCCGCTGAGATTCTCCAGCTGGCTTCGATGGGAGAGTTGGTGGGATGTTGTTGCGGGGATGGGTTTCTGGGTTGAAGCAGCCAGAGCTCGGGGATGTATGCTTACAATGCCAGGGGCAAATCCACCCACAGCTGCCATGCCATTGGAATTCATCGAAAAAATGTGACGCCTCACCTTTCTCTCGCTGACCTTCACTGGTTACCCACTGCCCCTCCCTGGAACTTGAGTTCTCCTCTGCGATTTCTTAAAAACGAAGTGACACGGGGCCCACGTAGGAGAGTCCAGGATGCCCTGCCCCCTCCGCCTGGCATTACCACCTTGCCTTTGGCAAAGGGGATGCGGTGAGAGTGGGAACTTGAATGGTGGAGCTACCTCGAAGGGCCCATTCTTGCCCCTATCTTCCAATGCCCTTGAAGTCTCTTAAGTTCGCGCTGTTTCGGGGGAGAGGGGCGCTCCGAAGGGCGAACACGGGGGATCCGCGAGACAGGCAGCTGAGCTCCCCCTTACATCGTTCGGCTTGTAAAAATGAACGGGAGAAACGGAGGTTTTGCGGGGACGAGAGAACGCGCGAGTCCCGAGGCACAGAAGCTGCCAAGGAGCCGGGCGAGAAACAAAATGAACCTCCATCCCTGGAAAGAATTATGAGGGAGTGGTGGCTGGGGATTAGAGTCAGTTTAGAAATGACTCCGCTCCCATCAACCTTCATTTGCTCATGTTTAACATGACGCTGACCCACCACTTATCCAATTAGGGAATACGGATTCTATGAGATCCACTCAGCTGATCCCATCCCAATCTCCCCAAAGCTTCAAAGATACAGTGAGGAAGAGTGGATTTGGGGAGCTGGGGGTGGGGGTTGCGCATGGCAGCTCAAGGCACCTTTGCTGGATAGATGGGAATCATGGGGCGAGATCCATAGGGATTCTATGATCCGCCCCCATCCCAATGTGCTTCCGAGCAGGGCCAGTGGCAAGCGTTTTCCCAGCAGTGGAGGTTGTGAATGTGGAAGCTTGCTATGGCAGTTCGGGAGACAGAATTGTCCCACTTTATGAATTTTCACCATGCCTCACATCCCATTTCGCCCTTTAACAGCTGTCCCGGGATTTCTCCAGGCTTTCCTGGGATTTGCTGACCCTGTGTCAGAGGTACATGTCTGCCACCCATTGACCATACTCCAGTACTGCACCTGGCTTATTTTTGCTCCAACACACGCATGACAATGCGGGGAATTGCTCAGATAAGTCCTGCAGACAAAAAGCAGGAAACCCGGCCAATTCCCGGCTCATCTGTCTCCTCTCGATGTTCAGGGAAGATGTCAGTAACAATGCTATCAAGCAGCGTCTGCTCAGCTATAACCTGCTCAGTGACGCCCAGTTTGGGTTCCACCAGGGCCACTCAGCTCCTGACCTCATTACAGCCTCGGTTCAAACATGGACAAAGGGCTGAATTCCAGAGGGTGAGATCAAGGCTGCATTTGACCAAGTGTGGCATCAAGGAGCCCGAGCAAAACTGGCATCAGTGGGTATCGGGGGGGCAAACGCTCTGATGGTTGGACTTACACCAGACACATAGGAAGATGGCCATGGTAGAGAGAGGTCAGTCACCCCAGCTCCAGGACATCTCTGCAGGAGTTCCTCAGGGCAGTGTCCTAGGCCCAAACAACTTCAGCTGCTTCATCAATGACCTTCCCTCCTTCATAAGGTCAGAAGTGGGGATGTTCTCCGATGATTGCACAGTGTTCAGCACCATTCGTGACTCCTCACATACTGAAGCGGCCCATGTTCAAATGCAGCAAGATCTGGACAATATACAGGCTTGGGCTGATAAGTAGCAAGTCACATTGGTGCCACACAAATGCACCATCTCCAAAAAGAGACATTCTATTCACTACCCCTTAACACCTCACGGGTGTACTATCACAGAGCCCCACACAACCAACGTCTTGGGGGTTATCATTGATCAGAAACTCAACTGGACCTGTCACGTTAACACAAGCAGGTCAGAGGCAGGAATACTGCAGCAAGTAACTCATCTCCTGAGGCTACAAAGCTTGTCCATCATCTACAAGGCACAAGTCAGGAGTGTGATAGAATTCCACTTGCTCCTGGTTGGAGGCAGCTCCAACAACACTTGAGAAGCTTGACACTATCCAGGGCAAAGCAGCCCCCACTTGATTGGCACCGCATCCACAAACATCCCACTCCTTCCCCCCACCCCACCAACGCTCAGTCGCAGCAGTGTGTACTATCTACAAGATGCACTGAAGAAGTTCACCAACGATCCTCAGACAGCACCTTCCAAACCCACGACCACTTCCATCTAGAAGGACAAGGAAGCAGATGCATGGGAACACCACCCCCTCCACATTACCCTTCCAGCCACTCCTTATCCTGACTTGGAAATGTATCGCTGTTCCTTCACTGTTGCTGGGTCAAAATGCTAGAATTCCGCCCCCCACCCCGCCGTGAGGGCATGTGGGTCAATCCACGGCAGGTGGGCTGCAGAGATTCAAGAAGGCAGCTCACGACCACCTCCTCAAGGGGCAACTAGGGATGGGCAATAAAAATGCTGGCCTAGCCAGCGATGCCCCACAAGTAAGTGAATTAAAAACCCCTCAAAGTTATTGTGGGACAGGTATGCAGCTGCAGGATGCAGTGCATTCACTGAACTGAAGTTGTGTTTCTTTGCCTGGATCCTCCATAACGTACTGCAATTCCCCAGAAATTTTAAATACATGGGTGGCTTAGTGGTTAGCGCTGCTGCTTCACAGCACCAGGGATCTACGTTTGATGCCACCCTCAGACAGCTATCTACGTGGAGTTTGTACATTCTCCCTGTCTCCAGTAGGTGCTTTGGATTTCTCTCAAAGTTCAAAGATTAGGGTTGGATTGGCAATGCTAAATTGCCCCATAGCCAGATGGATTAGTCTTGAGAAATACACAGATAGAGTGGGGGCCAAGGCTGGGTTTGATGAGATCCTCTTTAGGGGATTGGTACAGACTTGATGGGCAGAATGGCCTCTCTCAGTTAGGAAGCTCTGTGAGTAAAGTTAACACCCCCTGTCAGGCAAGGAGGATCTTAAATAAATGGCACAAAATAGGCTGAAGAATTTAAAACGTTGCCTTTGTGTCTCATTTCACCTAGGGAAGGCAGTAGCCTGATGGTACTACCACTGAACGGTTAATCTAAAGATGCAGATAATGTTCTGGGGACAGGGGTTCGAATCGTGCCATGGCAGATGGTGGAATTTGAATTCAATAAATATCTGGAATTAGAAGTCTAACAATGACCATGAATCAATTGTCGGGGAAAAACCCATCTGGTTCACTAATGCCCTTTAGGGGAGGAAACTGCCATCATTGCCTGGTCTGACCTACATGTGACTCCAGACGCACGTCAATGTGGTTGACTCTTAATTGCCCCCTGGGATGGGCAGTCAGAGATGCCCTCATCCCATGAATGAATAAAAAATAACAGTATTGCATGTGTAAAATAATTTCGCATTTTAAGGGATGGAAAATAAATGAGCATTAAAAAGCCTTTAAGACAAGAAAAATTAAACAGCAAATGATGTTGAAGTAGTAAAAATCTACTTGGAAAAGAGATTAAAGTAGCACTAAGATGTTGTAGAATGTATAACTTTAACAAAAGGAATTTCTGTGTAGTAGGAAGAAATGGTAGGGGAAACAATACTTGCCAATAGAATTAATGACAACATAGGCCAAATAGAACACAGGGTTGGACATCTTTGAGAAGACAGTTTTGAGATATCAAAATGCTTCCAGACTCTTCATTAAATCACAAGCTGAAAAAGTAAATATACTTTGTATTCAGCTCAATCCAAACTGATAATGCAAAAGCTCATGCAGACAGAGAAAGAGGGCACAGATATTTTTGTTGAAATATCACAACTTTTTGAAATGATCTTTAATTCAAGTGCCAATAAAATTGTGAAAGACTGTTATTTAACAGTAGATTTAAGTAGCCAAGGGATTCCATCAATAAGTTAACTAGTGATTGCCACAGATCAGCGGAAAACTGTGATTTTGATGGTTTGACTTTCAGAATTTATAAGGAACAGAATTGTTGGCATTACTGATGAACCTTTGTCAGATTAATCACAGCATAAAGAGCATTTCACTTGAGAGAAATCTATTTGGACTGGAAGCAGAAAGCAAGAAGGGAAATCCTGAGAGAAGGAGGAAAACTTTATCATGAGAGGCAAACAGTTGATTCTGAATTTAGGGTCTAAAAACCCTTAGGATATAAAGCATGGGCCTGACAACAGATGTTAAGAATCAATTGTTTTGAAGCAATGAAGTCCTCACCAGCACAAGCAGTGCACTATTACTTGAAAAATGCAAATCTATAAGTCTGTAGGTCCCTTCCAGAAGATGTGTAGAAGTAGGACACAGTAACTGAGCAAGAAAGAGCCACTCACAAAGATGTTAATATCATAGAGTAGCCAGCATTAGAAAAGATATTCAATGGATCCCTAGAGGAAATTGATAGTCCACCAAAAATCAAGTTTGACCAAACTTGTATCTGCTGATGGACATCTTAGTGATTTTATGCTTGACACAGGGATGTGTATCACTGTGTTATCAGACCGTTTTCTCTGGGTGAGCTAACAGAAGGTAGAGCCAACAACAATGAAACTATATGACCCAGTTGGAACTGCTCTCAAAGTTAGGTGTGTATTGCGAGCAACACTGCAACACAGAGGTGCAAGAGAATAAAGAAGTCATACATTACATCTGATTTAAGAAATTGAGCTGTCATGCCTTGAGTTGAAAATGATTGATGTTGAAGAATTTCAGATAGTTACAATATATAGTGAGCAGGTGAAAGGTGATGTGGTTGTTCACGGCGCCAGGGACCCGGGTTCGATTCCAGTCTTGGGCAACTGTCTGCACATTCTCCCCATGTCTGCGTGGATTTCCTCCGGGTGCTCTGGTTTCCTCCCACAGTCCAAAGATGCGCGGGTTAGAGTGGATTGGCCATGCTAAATTGCTCACAGTGTCCAGGAATGTGCAGGCTGGGTGGGTGAGCCATGTGGAAATGCAGGGTTACTGGGAGTAGAGGGGTGGGTCTGGGCAGGAAGCTCTTCAGAAAGTTGATGTCGATTCGATGGACACAATGGCTTGTATCTATGCTGTAGGGATTTTAATTTATTTTTTAAAAAGGAATTTTGGCCAAAGACCAGCCTATTGGAGAACAAATGGGACAGTACAGACAGTCACTGAACAACAGGTGAAGGGACTTCCTATGGATTTCATTGGAATTTTTTGACTCTTGGCAGAACCCAAGTGAAAAAAACAATCAGCTGACATTACTCAGATTGCCGGAAAAAAATTGCTCTTCGTTCATTTGTGGGATGCGGGCATCGCTGGCTGGGCCAACGTTTATTGCCCCGTCCCTAATTGCTCCCCCCTCCCCGAGAAGGTGAGGGGCTGAGCCGCCTTCTTGAACCGCTGCAGTCCTCCTGCTGTGGGTTGACCCACAATGCCATCAGGGAGGGGAATTCCAGGGCTTCGACCCAGCGACAGTGGAGGAACAGCAATGTATTTCCAAGTCAGGGTGGCGAGTGCCTCGGAGGGCAACTTTGAGATGGTGGTCTTCCCATGGATCTGCTACCCTTGCCCTTCTAGATGGAACAGAGACAGGAGTTGCTGGAAAAGTTCAGCAGGCCTGGCAGCATCTGTGGAGAAAGGGTCAGGGTTAACGTTTCGGCCCCAGTGGCCTTTCCTCAGAACGGGACCCAAAATGTTCATCCTGAATTTTTCTTCACAGATGCTGCCAGACCGGCCGAGCTTTTGCAGCAACTCCTGTCTCTGCTCCTGCACCCGCAGTTCTTTTGGTTTTTATTTAGTCCTGGGTCGTGGGGTTTGGAAGGTGCTGTCTGAAGATCATTGGTGAATCTCTGCAGTGCGTCTTGTAGACGGTACACACTGCTGCGGCTGAGCGTCGGTGGGGGGAAGGAGTGGGATGTTTGTGGATGTGGTGCCAGTCAAGCGGGGGCTGCTCTGTCCTGGATGGGGTCGAGCTTCTTGAGTGTTGTTGGGGCTGCCCCCATCCAGGGGCAAGTGGGGAGTATTCCCTCACACTCCTGACTTGTGCCTTGTAGATGGTGGACTGGCTTTGGGGAGTCAGGAAGTGAGTTATTCGCTGCAGTATTCCTAGCCTCTGGCCTGCTCTTTTAGCCACTCTGTTAATGTGGTGAGTCCAACTGAGTTTCTGGTCAATGGTGACCCCCAGGATGTGGATAGTGGGGGGATTCAGTGATGGTAACACCATTGAATATCAAGGGGCGGTGGTTAGATTCTCTCTTGATGGTGATGGTCATAGCCTGGCATTTATGTGGCATGAATATCACTTGCTACTTATCAACCCAAGCCTGGATATTGTTGAGATCTCGTTACATTTGAACATGGGCCGTTTCAGTATGTGAGGAGTCACGAATGGTGTTGAACATTGTGCAATCATTGGAGAACATCCCCACTTCTGACCTTATGAAGGAGGGAAGGTCATTGATGAAGCAGCTGAAGTTGGTTGGGCCTAGGACACTGCCCTGAGGAACTCCTGCAGAGATGTCCTGGAGCTGGGGTGACTGACCTCTCTCTACCATGGCCATCTTCCTATGTGTCTGGTGTAAGTCCAACCATCAGAGCGTTTGCCCCCCCGATACCCACTGATGCCAGTTTTGCTCGGGCTCCTTGATGCCACACTTGGTCAAATGCAGCCTTGATCTCACCCTCTGGAATTCAGCCCTTTGTCCATGTTTGAACCGAGGCTGTAATGAGGTCAGGAGCTGAGTGGCCCTGGCGGAACCCAAACTGGGCGTCACTGAGCAGGTTACAGCTGAGCAGGTGCTATTTGGTAGCATTGTTACTGACACCTTCCATCACTTTACTGATGATCGAGAGGAGACAGATGGGGTTGGGTTGGAATTGTTCTGCTTTTCAGCCCAGGATATACCCGGGCAATTTTCCACATTGTCGGGTAGATGCCAGTGTTGTAACTGTACTGGAAGATCTTGACAGCATTAAAATGACTGGCAGTGGAGTGTGATTTCGGTTTAACCCTTGATGAGATGCTGAGAGATCCATTGGTATGTGGGGTTAATGTTACAACCGTGCAAAGTGCCCATTAGCTGAAGGCCAGTGGGTACTACAAATGGCTTTGCCATTAGAAAATGCAGCAAGTAGAGGCTATGAGTTACAAAGCATTCTGATGTGAGTTGATATCGTTGCCAGGCCGACTGAGCTTGGGGAAGCCCCACTCGAGTGAAGGAAACTCTCTCAGGGAGAGACACAGCAAAAGCCCAGAACATAGTGCAAATGGTTAAATTTTTCTCAGGATCGGGGGCGGAAAACCGTAATAGTTGCTGCTGGCGTGTGGGCTTGAGATAGCAAAACAGTTCCACTTGGCCAAAATTGTTTTTGATTTGATTTTAATATTATTGTCATGTGTACCGCAATACAGTGAAAAGTTTTGTTTACCAGAGGGTAAGGGCAGATCGCAGCAAGAAAGGGATGTACAGATCAAAAAGTCTCAGAGGAGTACAGGTCACATTGCAGGGCACATTATTTGAGGCTAGAGTCCATTCAACAGCGTGACAACGGCCTGGAAAGTAGCTGTTCCTGCACCTGTTTGTGCATGTGTTGGGGTTTCTGTATCTTCTGCCTGATGGAAGAGGGTGTAGGAGGTCATTACCAGGGAGCGACGGGTCTTTGATGATGTTGGCCGTCCTTCTGTGGCAGCCAGCCGTGGATTTGTAGTTGGTCGATGGAAGGTTGGCTTCCATGAAGGTGAGGCCTGTGCACGTCACCTTCTGCTAGTTTCTCACGGTCCTGGGCAGAGCAGTTGCCGTACCAGGCCGTGACGTACCCAGGCAGTGAACTTCCAGTGGGGCATCTGTACAAGTTGGTGAGGGACCTTATGGGCATGGTACATTTCCTGAGCTCCCTGAGGAAGAAGAGGCTTCGTTGTGTCTTCTTGACTGGCACATCTATGTGGGCAGCCCAGGACAGGTTGATGGTTATTGACACTCTAGGGAACTTGATGCTCTCCACCATCTCAACCACATCTCCTTTGATGTCGATGTGGGCATGTTCTCCTCCTTTCCTTCCGAAGTCACTGGGTAGATGCCAATGTTCTAACTATACTGGGACATTTTGGCAAGTTCTGGAGAACAAGTCTCCATAGTCTTGCCAGGATGTAGCCTGGCCCATAGCCTTTGCAGTATCAGGTACCTTCAGCCATTTCCTGATATCAGTGGAGAGAATGGGATTGAACTAAAGGCGAGTTTTCTCAGATTTTTGACAATTCCACGCAATCTTTTTTTTGTTTATTTGATGTCTTTTTCTCCCTGTTTAACACTTTTTACTCCATTTCTCATCATTCATTAAATGGGTTAAGGGCATCCCTGGCCAGGCCAGCAGTTACTGCCCATCTCTAATTGCCCAGAGGGCAGCTAAGAGTCAACCACATTGCTGTAGGTCTGGAGTCACATGTAGGCCAGACCAGACAAAGATGGCAGTTTCCTTCCCTAAAGGATATCAGTGAACCCGATGGGTTTTTCCAACAATCGATTCATGGTCATCGTTAGATTCTTAATTCCAGATAGTTTATTGAATTCAAATTCCACACATCCATTCACAAGTCTAATAACAGCGAGGAAGACGATGTTTTGAATTTGCTGGTACGTGTGTTAAGCTTTTGAGTCTTCTGCCCAATGGAGGAGGGTGGAAGTGATTATAACTGGGGTGCGAGGGGTCTTATGTGATGTTGGCTGCACTTCCAAGGCAGCGAGAGGTATAGCAGGAGTCAATGGATAGAAGGTTGGCTTGTGTAATGGGCTTGTGTAATGGGCTCATGACTCTGTAGTTTCTTATGGTCCTGGGCAGAGTAATTGCCTTATGTATCCAGGTGGAATGCTTTCTATGGTGCATCTATAAAAACTCCGAAGTTAGGAGTTTTTAATGGACAGGCTGAATTTCCAGCCAGCTCCTTCATTTTGCTGATGTTGCGGGAGAAATTGTTACGTTTATACCACAGCGCCAAACATTCTATCCCTTTCCTGCCTCATCATTGTTTGAGAACCCACCTACAATAGTGTTGTTGTCGGCGAACTTGTCGATGGAGTTAGGGTGAAATTTGGCCACACTGAGTGCACGGGGAGTGCAGGGACAGGGCTGAGTACGCGGCCTTGTGGGGAGATGGTGTAGGGGCTTGTCGTGGGAGGAGGTTCACTGGTGGCTGACTGTGGGTGAGATTAGGTCAGTGGTCGGGTTAGACCGGCGTGGGTGTGGATGGTGTCTAGGGTCACAGGGTGTATCCAAGTGGCTCTTTTGGATTCAATTACATGAAGTTAAGAGAAAAATTGGTGCAAAAGCTGCAGAAACAATCACACCATCCTCTGTGTGAAAAAATTGCTCCTCGGGCCCCTTTTAACTCTCCCCTCTTGTTTCGAACCCTCCCACTCTCAGGATAAGACCTTTGCTGTTGACCTTATGATTTAGAAACCTCTACAAGGTCTCCCCTCAACCTTGTATGCTCCAGGGGAAAAAAAAATTGCCATAGCCTGTTCAGTCTCTCCTCACAGCTCAAAGCCTCCAGCCCTATAAATCTCTTCTACAGCTATTCCAATTTAATAGTAACCTGCCGTTCGCAGGGTGGCCAGAACTGTACACTGTGCTCCAAAAGAGGGCCTCACTAACGCCCTGTACAACCACAACACGGCATCCCAATTCCTACACACAGTGGCCTGAATCATGAAGACAGGCATGCCAAATGCCTTCTTTACCACCCTCGGATGCAGCTTTCTAAAGCAAATGTGCCCGAGCCCTGAGGCCTTTCTGATCGACACCGCTCCCCAGGGCCCTTCCGTTAACCGCATAAGTCTATAGATTTCCTTAGAGCACAGCAGGCCGAGGTGCCTGACTTGGGTACGTAAGTTGTAGGTAGAGCTGATGGGGAGAAATGTTTCCCCTCAGTAGGGTGGCCAACGATTGGGAGGCCCAGACTAAGGCAAAGAGCAGGAGATGTTGGCGATTGGAGGAAAATTGCCTTCACTTGAGGTTGTCTGGAGCTCATTGGCTAAATGGATGGTCGAGGAGGGACGTTTGAAAAAAGGACTTAGATGAGTATTTGAAATGACATAGTGTTCGAGGTTTCAGGCCAAATGTGCAAAATGGAGCGGGAATCGATAGTTGATAACTACTGCCACCTGGAGGGCCAGTGGTGGTATTGCGGCACTGTCACTGGACTCTTATTCCAGAGGCTCAAGTAAGATTCTGGGGACTGAACTTTGGGTCTTACCATGGCAGAGGGTGAAATTTGATTTCAATTTTTGACAGAAAAGTGCCCATAGAATTCTGGTGATGACTAAATTGTTGTCGCTTTTTGGAAGAATGCATCTGTTCCTCCAATGTCCTTCAGGGAAGGAAACTGCCCAGTCTGGCCTACATGTGACTCCAGACCCACAACAATGTGGTTGACTCTTAACTGCTCTCTGGGCAATTAAGGACGGGCAATAAATACCAGTCTGCTCAGGAGTGGCTCACATCCTGCGAATAAATAGAAGGGCCAAAAACTCTACAGATTCTTGGGATCTGGAATCAATGTAGCGAACCCCTTTCTGTATAAGACTGTGCGGTGACCACCAGTGGTGGGTTTGTCAGCCTGGTGCCATTGGACTTGCCAAGGATGGGTGGTAAAGGAGAGCGGCACATTGACTGTAAGGTATGATTGGAGAGTGTGACTACATTGGGCAGTTGCTTCACTAGTCCGAGATAACAAAGTGCAGAGCTGGATGAACACAGCAGGCCCAGCAGCCTCTTAGGAGCGCAAAAGCTGACGTTTTGGGCCTAGACCCTTCATCAGAAATGGGGGAGGGGAAGAAGGTTCTGAAATAAGTAGGGAGAGAGGGGGGAGGCGGAATGAAGATGGATAGAGGAGAAGATCGGAGGAGAGGAGACAGGCAGGTCAAAGAGGTGGGGATGGAGCCAGTAAAGGAGAGTGTAGGTAGGGAGGTAGGGAGGGGATAGGTCATTCCGGGGAGGACAGACAGGTCAAGGGGGCGGGATGAGGTTAGTAGGAAGGTGATGGGGGTGAGGTGGGAGGAGGGGATAGGTGAGAGGAAGAACAGGTTAGGGAGGCGTGGACAAGCTGGGCTGGCTTTGGGATGCGGCAGTGGGAAGGGAGATTTTGAAGCTTGTGAAACCCACATTGAATACCAGATTTCCTGGCTACTTAACCAGAAATGCCCACGTCCTGTGAATGAGTAAAGGAACGAAAAGCAAAAAACAGAATTACTGATGCAAAGACAGCCTGTTTTGACTAGGAGATGACCGCGTGGCACTGAATTCTCTGTGAGAACAGTTTTATTGTCCATGGGGCCACCTGGATTTGTTTTTAAGCCTGTTTCAAATGTTGGAAAAGTTATGAACTGAAGGTTCCGCACATGATCTTAAATTTAGAATAGTGTTAACATCAGGAACTTTACCATGTATGTGAAACTGCTCACCATCGGGCTGGTTGAAGCTTGGAAAGTGTATCCAATCAAAGCACACTGTTCATTAGCTTCGACTGAATGTGTGAGAGAAGGAACTATCTGCTATGAATTTGTTGATGCTGGAAGTGGACTCTGGCCGTTCAGTGAGCCCATTCCGTTGGCCCACATTACATCAAAGGCTGGTAGAAAATGAATGAGTTGTGCAATGCAGTGCGACATATTCGCAAGCTCTTCAAAGGTCGAAAGCATCAGAGGAGCGGGAAAGTTGACATGTTGGGTCATTTTCTTCAGATTCTGAGAATAGAGATTCTTCAGAAATCTTTCAGATTCAGAAATCTGAAGAAAACGACCCGAAACATCAGCTCCCCTGCTCCTCTGCTGCTGCCTGGCCTGCCGTGTTCCTCCAGCTCCACACTGTGTTATCTCTGGCTCCAGCATCTGCAGTTCTGGCTATCTCGCTGCACAATGTGTGTTGTATTTCATTTAAGGAAAGAGTTCTGGGTAACTTGTAAATTTCAACACCATTTGTGATTGGATTATTGTATTTAAAATTTCATTTTCTGGCCAAAGCTAACTTCCAAATATATTTGCAATGTGTGAGTGAATCTTTAAGTTCTGGAAAATAAGATTTACTATCTGGAATGGACTGTCCTATAATTCTATGCTCTATGAATGTTTGCTGCTGTAATTCAGAGCTCTGGAAAGGTGAGGAAAAGAGGAATTTTGGAAAGGCAATTCACCGTGCTGTAATCTGAGAAAACTGACGTCAAAGGGTTTGAAGAAGGTAAAATCTAAGAAAGGCGTATCCTTCACTCAGATCATAAATATTACATCTGGTCCTTATCTCCTATCTCAGAGGAAGAGGGAGGTGTTGACATAATTATGTCCAAGAGACTCCAGACAAACTATTGCATCAGTTCAGAGCATTTAGATATTCTATATACGTATTATTGGATAGTGATGTATGGACTAATTGACCCATTCTGCTTGAAGTGGGATGGATAAATACTTAGAGATCGTAGGAACAGACGATGTTGGAGAATCAAGGTGTAGAGCTGGATGAACACAACGGGCCAGGCAGCATCAGAGGAGCAGGAGAGTTGATGTTTCGGGTCTGGACTCTTCTTCGGAAAATTTTCTGCAGAAGGATCCAGACCCGAAGCGTCAGCTCTCCTGCTCCTCTGATGCTGCCTGGTCTGGATAAATACTTGCCAGTTTTCTTCGCCCAACGGCTTCAAATTTCTGAATTTGGTTGCACACTTCCTGCATCACAGTTGTGCACGCTGCATGTTAATACTGGGGCTGATGATGAGATGGAATTCCCCCTTGACATAGGAAAAAATCAGAGCATGCCAGAGTAAAATCTGTGAACAGACAGTGGCTGCAGCTGTTGGCTTGCGTGCCAAAGCAGTTAACAGTGAAAATGGAGTTGTTAGTCTGTCCCCAACTGTTCCATATCCATGCAGTGAGGCGAAATAAGTGTGGAAAGTCAATCAGGAGCTGGAAAGGATGGGCAACTGAATAGGATGCTGAGGCACAGTTGAGGAAGTGGTCAACAAGTCCCATTCCCCCAGTGAAATTAAAGAAGAGTTCTATGAAAATTGCATTGTACTCACAAAGTATTCCTATGCACGTGCTCCTTACATTCAACTGAAATCAGTACTAAAGCAGTCATCCTAAAGCACCGTCAGTTTTAAACTTTGAAATTTTATATCATTGGAAAGTGTATATTATGTTTAAACTGCTATAGAAAGGATGCTGGAACAAAAATGGTCCAGTTTGTTCTCAGAACATTTTTTGCAGAGGGCATCAAATTTGAACTCTGAACTTGAAATGAGAAATTTTCAGTCTTATTTCTTTTCAAAGGTGGTCTTGAAAGAAACACCTAGAAAATGTTTTCTTTAAAGCGACAGAAAGTCAAGATGCCAGTTTGAGATTATCAGAAGATATTGTGACAGCTTTGAACTGAATAAGCAGAAGCATGACATGATGTTGGCTTGAACTCTGTTGCTTCTCAAAGTTAACTCTACCACTGAGAGTTTTAAATCTTCTCAAGCAACTTCTGGGGGGAGAGATGTGTTGTGTGGATGTTCTTAAACCACTGAGTTTCTTCCTGAGCCACAACAGATTTTGTTTTTTTCTCTTTTTGCATTGGCTTCAAGGGAGCCAGAGGTCTGAAAGATAAAGTCTTTGAATCAGGGGAACCATGAACTGACTACAATTACTGGAATCTCCTGTACAATATAACTCCCTACCCACAAAGCCTGGATATAATTGTTTCTGTAATTGCAATTGATAAAGTTATTTGATACAAGCTGTTAGTTCATGCATACAAAGGGAAATTCAACTGAAGTTTAAAGGGCAAATAAATTTAATTCGTTAAATTTCAATTTAAAACAGGAACCAATGGAAAGAGTCAAGGTGGCTTTAATTTTTGAAAACAAAAATAGAAATGTTGCTTGTGAAGAAATTAGTTTACCACTAATGAAATCTATTTGCCCGACAACACTGCTGAGGCTATACACGACTGAAATCTTTGAGCATGTCACCGTAAATTTTGAAGTAATTTTGAAAGAGGGAAAGTCAAGAGTAATCTAGGAAATTGCATTTGAGGAAATTGTCATGTACGTTTGTTGCAAAAAAGACAACTAAGTGAAAATTTGGTAAAGCTTGAAACCACACGCTAATAACGGTCATTTGCCTCTTTTAAAGTTATCGTATAAACACACTTCTTTCCTTTCCTCTGGACAGCAAGGCTTTCTCCAGAGTTCCTGAATCATGTAGTGTATATAAATGGTGATTAATTGTAAGAGAGAGGTATTGCCTGTGAATTTATGTAGAGTCAGCATTTATTAATGATGCAGTTAGACATAAACTCCACAAAATCAAAGAATAGGAAGTGATAACCTTATGTCACACCACCAATCATTTGAGTAGGGTGTCTTCCCATGTAAGATTTAATAAATTATGTGCTTCTTTGCACAACATCTCATTTAGAACAGTATGCCATGACTTCTTATGGGTAGAAACTGCCATGGCATACAGCCATGATCAATTGATTGGCATAGTGGGCATTTTAGGAACACTTATTGTGCATAATTTGTGGGACATATAGCTTTAGCATACTCTTACTGTTATGGCATCCAGTTGTGGTACTATCGTTAGTTGCTTGTTTCTTGTTCTTATGCACATTTGTAATGGCCTGTAAACTTTATTGCATGTGTAAGCAGCTTACAGCTATTAAATAATATGTATGCACTCGTATAAAGTTTTGATCACCATCAAAAGGTGGTGCGTAGTGTTTGGCTTAAAAACACTATTTTCAAGCCAGGCCATTGAAAGTCAATCATTAAGGATTAATTGCTCACCAATGAGCAATAGAAGGAACAGGGAAGAATACCTGAAAATGGGCCTGTTGCGAAAGATAGTCTGTTTTGACAAGGAGGTGACTGTATGACACTCACTTGTCTGTGAGAGCAGACCCGTGCTGCAGTTGCATGGAGTCACCTCGATTTGTTTCTGAAGATTGGAAAGGTGCTGCTGTTATTGTGAAATGGACATTCAGCACGTAATCTTAGATTTAGAATAATATTACAATTGTGTTTTGTCCCACTCATGGGACTCTTCACCATTGGACTGGGACTTGTGAGACTGGTGCCAGGTATTCTGAGGTAGTGATCCGAGGGCCACATTCACCAAAGCGTCTAACAAATGGAAGGCAGTATCGGATCCACTTGTTTGCACACACGCACACACACACGCACGCACACACACGCACACACGCACACACACACACACACACATGCACACACACACGCACACACACACACGCGCACACACACACACGCACACACACGCACACACACATGCACACACATGCACACAAGCGCAAACACACACACACACACGCACGCACACACTCGCACACACGCACACACACGCACATGCACACACACACACGCACGCACACACACGCACGCACACACGCACACACGTACACACACACGCACACACGCACACACACACACGCACACACACACACACGCACACACACATGCACACGCACACGCACGCACACACTCGCACACACACACATGCACACACACACGCACACACACGCGCACGCGCGCACACACACACACACACACACACACACATAAATACATATTTGTATATATATATATGTATGCATGCATGCATACATAAAAGAGATTCTCTTATTAATTTGTACATGTCTCTAATATATTAAGTAGGTCAAGCTGATAAATTGGCTTCATATTGACATGCATGCATTTTCCTGGAATCATTTTGACCAGGCCTTAAATAACCCATTAGCTATTTTCAGCCTAACAATGCAGGAACTTACAGAGGGTGGTATTCTCATGTATGGACATAGACATAGAATATTACAGCACAGTGCAGGCCCTTCGGCCCTCGTTGTTGTGCTGACCTGTGAAACCAATCTGAAGCCCATCTGACCTACACTATTCCATTTTCATCCATTTGTTTATCCAATGACCATTTAAATGCCCTTAAACTTGGCGAGACTACTACTGTTAGGCAGGGCATTCCATACCCAAACTACTCTTGAGTAAAGAGCCTATCTCTGACATCTGTCCTATATCTATCACCCCTCAATTTAAAGCTCTGTCTGGACTGAAGGGCAGGTCTTATGAGGAAATATTGAGGGAGCTAGGGCTTTTTGTCATTGGACCAAAGAAGGATGAGAGGTGACTTGATAGAGGTGTACAAAATGATGAGAGGCATAGATAGAGTCAGAGGCTGTTTCCCAGGGTGGAAATGATTATTATGAGGGGGCATAATTTTAAGGTGATGGGAGGAAGGTATAGGGGAGATGTCAGAGGTAGGTTCTTCCCACAGATAGAGGTCGGCGTGTGGAATGTGCTGCTGGCAGTGGTAGTGGAGTCAGATACCTTAGGGACTTTTAAGCGACTCTGGGATAGGCACATGGACTATAGTAAAATGTATGGTACACAGGGTAGTTTGATCTGAGTAGGATAATAGGTTGGAACAAAAGTACTGTTCTATGTTCTATGTTCTATCTGTTGCTTTTGTCCTTCCAGCTGGAAATTATCAAAGGTTTTCAAGGTGTGTCTAAGGAGTCACTTTTGCTGTCAGAGCACCCCCAGAATTTCAACTTTGTTCCTTGGAAGTGGGCATCACTCATACAGCCAGCATTTCGTGCCCACCCCTAACTGTCCATTTGAAGCTTAGACCATGTTGCTGCGGGTGTGGAGTCATATGTAAGAAGAAATGTCAAGCTACCATTAATGAGATTCTTCCTAAGAAAAGGGCTCTGTACTATTGATATAAGATGATTAGGCATTGAAGCAGAGGTTGGTGCCTTTTCTCAGGAGGCTCGGGGCTGTGAGGAGTAGACACAAGGGAGAAATTGAGACCATAAGGAAATTCTGCCATATTTTCCTGAATGGTGGAACAGGCATGATGGGCTGAATGGACTAGACCTGCATCTATTTCCTTTGTCCTCTGCTCTGATGATACCATCGATCGCATTTTCTCTGCCCCTCAACAAAAGGAGTGTAAATAGATACTGTAGTAATATCGATCAAGATCACAGAATTGTTGTTGGCCTAAGGGATTGAAAGGCCAACATTACATCAATGTTCTCGAAAAGGGAGAGGGATATGTTTGCAAACATTAGGCAGCAATGTGAAAGAGTACGCAAAGCATTTTTAAACATTTAATATTAGATGAACAGTTCAGGAAAACTGCATTCCATAGGGTTGACATTGCAATTCATTTCAAATTATCTGCTCACTTCAGGGGTAGTAGGAGCTGCAGATGCTGGAGAATCTGAGACAACAAATTGTAGAGCTGGATGAACACAGTAGGCCAAGCAGCATCAGAGGAGCAGGAAAGCTGACATTTCCGGCCGAGGTCTAGGCCCGAAATGTCAGCCTGCATGCTCCTCTGCTGCTGCTTGGCCTGCTGTGTTCATCCAGCTCTACACCTTGTTATCTCTATCTGCTCACTTCATCAGCTTTCCATCTGGAAGCTGCTTATGTCTGGCTATACAGTAAGTGTGAACTGACTTTTATAGATCACCTTATCAAAAATTCTGCACATTGGACTTTCAGCTCTGTCCTTAAATCTAGCAGCTGAGTTGTCAATCTGAACAGTTCATAGCATAGGCAAGAAACAGTATCACACACAGGTATATTTTGAGATCCTGGGATATGTTGGGACCAACAATGAACAGGGTACAGCTTAATGCAGATCTGGATGGAGCTCAGATTTTCTTACTACTTAGTTAATTTCGTGATCAGTTTCACTGGATATTTCAGCATGATCCTGAACTGCTCTCTGAACTTGGTATTAGTCACACCGTAAATAAAAGTGTTTGTGCAGGAGCTCAAAATCTGCAACATGTATCCGAATTGTTCAAAGACAATGACAGAATTGGTGTAATCTGCAAAGTTAGCATCTGTAATGTTGTAATATAAGAATTCTGCAACCGTCGTCAACCATAACAGCGTGAAGCTGCCAGAAACAGCAAACAGCAAGATCACAGACTTCCTTCTGCTTGCCATTTCTGGGTCACTGTGATTCCCTCCTCTGCTCTGACCCCTCAGTTCCTTACGGACACGGCTCTTCACTAGAATGTGTCTGATAGTCAGAAAGTTGAGCAGCAAAATTAAAGCGAAGGGAAGCAATGGAGTTAGAACTGAGTCAAACCAGTCAAATATCACCCACCCAAGATCAGTAAAGTAGTTATCTTTTGTCAAGCAGTCCCATGGTACATTGTCAATGATCGCATCATGTTTTAAGGTAAAGTAGAATGGAAGGCTTTTTAAACAGAACAATAGCGAGGTCGTTGCAATCACTACCGCTGCAGTTTTCTCAGTGCAGTATTTTCTCTTCAGCTTCTGGCTACAAATGGCAACAAAGCGATCAAAGGTGAAAGAGACTGTGAACCAAACTGAAGTGTTTGTAGATATATGACTTAGGACAATAATAATACTACACACAGGAGTCATATCGAGGAAGGAACCCCGGAAGTAATAATAACTAACCCGATACAATATGACCTCATTGATCACAACAAGTAGATCTGCTGTTGCCATGGCTAACAGGTAGCGACTGATACAAACAGAGAGCCCACACTTTCCTTGGGACAGGATCACAATTGCCAGTAAATTAACTGCAAAAGAAAAATACAAAAAAGGTAAAAAAAGGTGGGAAATTGTTG
Organism: Stegostoma tigrinum; assembly: GCF_030684315.1. Taxonomy (NCBI): domain Eukaryota; kingdom Metazoa; phylum Chordata; class Chondrichthyes; order Orectolobiformes; family Stegostomatidae; genus Stegostoma; species Stegostoma tigrinum. The sequence goes on from NC_081398.1 coordinate 9,711,738, forward strand.
ATAAATATCTCATTCTTTATGCCTGAGAATAGGCAATAAAAATTTAATGTATATGACATCAAAGCCCTTTGCTGAATGAAGTATAATTGTGCATTATAATTGGATAATTCCTTGGAGTGAAGGGATTTTAGGCTGGCAGGAAAGTGCCTTCTCAGCCCAGAGTCAGTCTCCCATACTTAATCTGAATATCTGAAACTGGTAACAGCTTGTTTGGAGCTAACCTTTCATGGCATTGATGTTGAGGGTATGCCTTTCCAAAACATTGTTTTGTCTTTTTCTACAACCCCTGCTTTTGTAAATCACCTGCTCAGTTCCACTTCTCAGTCATCTGTTCAGATCCTTTTCCACATGGAGCTTTATAGGTTTCCCCAATTTAATGAGCAAATGCAAAATCACTTCTTTGCTCCACTAGACTTTGTTGTCAATAATTTTAAACTATTGTCACAAACTTTGTAAGCTGTTCTGAGCACTACTAAACATGAGTGAGTGAAAACAAATGCTTTCAGAGCAACAGTGCATCCTGTCTCCTGCATGAGAAAGACACCAGTTCTGTTTTCTGTTATGGATTCAATTGGTTATCTAAAATTTCATTTCCTCTTTAAGCTCATGCCCTTTACAAATAATTTACTCATATCATAAAGTAGTTATTTCTTAATTCAATCCTTTTGCAGAGAGGCGTGAAGCATTTCCTTCAAATCAGTTAAAAATGATCGATCCCATTTTCCTCTTAACATGTTTCCAAGATCATTTAGCCAACTCAGTGTTGACATCCTTTTCATTGGCATGATTTAAATTTAAGGCACTAGTTTTTAACTCCAATTCCCCCCTTCCAACTGATTGTGAAATTTCACATATTATGGCCTCTCTTCCTTAGAGGATCCTTCACCGTGATTTCATTTAGCCCCTAGCCGATGTATTTCTATTCTTAGTTGCTCGAGTGAGGTGTAGGAAGATTGAAAGTTGGCTAATGTTGTACCAGCATCTCAGAAAGGTGGTGAGGAAAAGCCAGAGAACCATAGACTGGTGAGCCGGTCATCAGCAGTGGGTAACTTGTTGGATGGGACTCTGAGGGGCAGGATTTACATGGTTTTTGGAAAGGCTAGGACTGTTTGGGGGTAGGCCAGCGTGGCTTTGTGTATGGGAAATTATGTCTCACTAACTTTGTTGAGTCCTTTGTATAGCCAACCATGTAGATAGATGAAGGCAGTGCAGTAGACAATGTCTTCATGGAATTTAGTGAGGCTTTCAACAAGGTACCACATGATAGACTGGTAAGCAAGGTTATATCACTTAGAATCTAGGAAGAGCTAGCCATTTGGATACAAATTTGGTTTGAAGTTTGTAGGCTGTGGGTCGTGGACGAGGGTTTTTTTTCGGACTGATGGCAAGTGACCAGCGCTGTGCTCCGAGCATTGGTACTGGGTCTATTGCATTTCGTCACTTATGTAAGTGATTTGGATGTTAATACAGTAGGTACGGTTTGTAAGTTTTCAGATGAAACCAAAATTGGTGGCCATGGGTACCCGCATGGGCCCAAGCTATGACTGTCTCTTTGTAGGTTATGTGGGACAATCCCTCTTCCGCACCTACACTGGCCCCAAACCCCACCTCTTCCTCCATTACATTGATGACTGTATCGGCGTCGCCTCGTGTTCCGAAGAGGAGCTCGAACAGTTCATCCACTTCACCAACACCTTCCACCCGAACCTTACATTCACCTGGACCCTCTCTGATGCCTCTTCCTCCTTCCTGGACCTCTCTGTCTACATGTCTGGCATCCACCTGGAAACCAAGATCCATTTTAAGCCTACCAACTCCCACAACTACCTAGAATATTCCTCCTCTCACCCACCTTCCTGTCAGAAGGCCAACCTCTATTCCCAATTCCTTTGCCTCCAGTGCATCTGCTCCTGAGTTGAAGCATTCCACTCTCGAACATCCCAGATGTCCTCATTTTTCAAGAACTGCAGCTTCCCCTCCACAGTGATCGAAAATGCCCCCGACCGTGTCTCCTACATTTCCCACAACTCATACCTCAATCTCATCTGCAAAAATAACCAAAACAGAATCCCCCTCGCCCTCAGGTACCATCCCACCAACCTCCAAATCCAACACATCATTCTCCGACATTTCCGCCATCTGCCCCCACCACCAAAGACATTTTTCCCTCCCACCCTTATGTGTTTTCCAGAGGGACCACTCTCTCCGTGACTCTCTTGTCTGCTCCACACTGCCAGCAGGCCCCACCACTCCCGACACTTTTCCCTGCCACCGAAGCAAGTGCTATACTTGCTCCCACACCTTCCCCTTCCCCCCCATCCCAGGCCCGATGAAGACATTTCACATCGTCAGATGTTCACCTGCACATCTGTTAATGTGATATTCTGTATCCGCTGTTCCCGTTGTGGCCTCCTCTAAATCAGGGAAACCAAATGAGGGCTTGGGGGCTGCTTTGTGGAACCCCTATTCTCTGTTCACAACAAACAACTGCACCTCCCATTCGTGAACCATTTCAATTCCCTCCGCCCACTCCTTGGACGACATGTCCATCCTGGGCCTCCTGCAGTGCCATAATGATGCCACTGGAAAGATGCAGGAACAGTATCTCATATTTCACTTGGGAACCCTGCAGCCCAAGGGTATCAATGTGGACTTCACAAGCTTCAAAATCTCCCCTCCCCTGACCACATTCCAAAACCAGCCCAGTTAGTCCCTGCCTCCCTAGCCATTCCTCCCACCTCGAGCTCCACCCCTATTCCCTACCCACTAACCTCATCCCGCCACCCCTGACCTGTCCATCCTCCCTGGACTGACCTATCCCCTCCCTAACTCCCCACCCCTACATTCACCTTCACTGGCTCTAACCCTGCCTCTTTGACCTGTCTGTCTCCTCTCACCCTACTTTCTCCTTGATCCATCTGCTATCCGCCTCCCCCCGTCTCCCTATTTATTTCAGAATCCCCTTCCCCTCCCCCATTTCTGAAGAAGGGTCTTGGCCCGAAATGTCAGCTTTCCTGCTCCTCTGATGCTGCTTGGCCTGCTGTGTTCATCCAGCTCTACACCTTGTTATCTCACTATACTGAAGTTATTTTGTCAGCCATAAAAGGACTGCTCTTCCTGTTGTAGTCTTTCACCCGAGAAAAGGGTTCCAGATCCTTGAAATGTACACGTTAATCTTTAAACATGAACAGTTACCTCTCCATTTCAGTGAAATCTTGGTATTTGTTGCTATAGGAATGGAGCGTAACGATAGAGGGGTGTGCCTTTACAAAGCATCAGTGAGACCACATTTGGAGTATTGCATTCTAGCTGGGTCTCCTTACTTGAAGGGGATGTAGTTGCTTTGGATGCAGGATAGAGGAGGTTCACTAAGTTGATTCCAGAGACGACGGGTTGTCTTATGAAGAGAGGTAGAACAGTTCAGGCCTATATTACGTAGAGTTTAGGAGAATGAGGTGAAATCTAATTGAGGTACATCAGATGCTAAGGAGGATTTCAGATGTGATGTAGAGAGAATGCTTCCGCATATGTGGCAATCTAGAACGAAACGTCATTGCTTTCTAATGTGAGTTATCAGATTTAAAACTGATGAGGAGAAATTACTTCTGTCAAGGGGTCTTGAATCTCTGGAACTCACTCCCCTCGAGTGCAGTGGACACTGGGACATTGAGTAAGTTAAAGAGGAGATAGAGTTTTAATTAGTAACCAGTTCAAGGGCTATGGAGAGCAGGCAGGCAAGTGGAGTTGATGTCGTGATAAAATGAATCATGATTGTATTGAATGTCTGAGCAGGTTTGAGGAACTGAATGACCTATTGCAGATCCTAGTTCCCATGGAGCTACCCATTCCCTCTCATCCTAAAATCATGCCTTGTACCTCATATCTTCACACTTTCCTTTGTTTAGCTACAATATCCTAGATTCAGACTGGACTACATTAGAAATCATACAGTATGGAAACAGAGGCCATTTCGCCCAACAAGTCCACACTGGCCCTCTGAAGAGCATCCCACCCAGACCCATTCCCCCACCTCTGCATTTCCCTTGTCTAACCCACCTAACCTAAACATCACTGGGCACTATGGGGCAATTGAGCACGGCCAATCCACCTAGTCTGCACAGCTTTGGACTGTAGGAGGAAACCCACACAGATGCCAGGAGAATGTGCAAACTCCTCTCAGACAGTCGCCCGAGCTGGGATCGAACCCGGGTTCCTGTGCTGTGAGGCAGCAGTGCTAACCATTGAGCCACCGTGCAGCCCACTTCAATTTCTATCACAATGAAGAGTTCAATCATGCTTTGGTCATCTTGTGCTAACAGATCTCTCACAAGAAGATTATTGATAAACTCCTTCTCATCGCACAAAACTGAATCTAGGAAACTATTTCCCTCATTGGTTCATCAATATGTGGGTCCACGAAGCTATATTTTACATATTTCAGCAGTGCACCCAGTACAATCTTATTCCTAATGTGCTTTGCTCAGTGTGTACCTGGATTAAAATTATTTCTGGTTACTGTAGTACCCTTGTTTTATTCATCGCTATTTCTTACTTCACCCCAGCTCTGCTTTCCCAACACTGATTGGAGACCTATAAATATCTCCCATTAATATTTTCATCTCTTGTTGCTTCTGAGCTCCACTCAGACTGGTTCTGCACCTTGATTTCCTGTGCCAACATCTTTTCTTGCTTTTGCACTGATTTATTCTTTCACAAAGAACATTAGCCCATCTCCTTTCCCCTCTTACCTGTCATCCACAAAGATTGCATTCTCTTGGATATTTAGTTCCCAGCCCTGGTCACCCTGCTGCCATCTTTCAATAATCATATTAGTTTACCTATTTGCAGCTTTTTCTGCTGTGAATTCATCTATCCTCCATGCTTTCAGATATTTTGGGCTTGTCTTTTTGACATTTCTGCACATTTCGTTGTACCATGGCTCATCTTTTTGACGTTTCTATATATTACTTTGCACCATGGCGCTATTTGCTGCTCATCATTGCTTCTGCTCCCTTCTGTTTTTGCTTTCTGCTTTTCTATAATCAATTTCCAATTTTGCTCCCCCGCTCTTGTTTCCACACTCACGTTTCCGTTTGCCTTAATGCTCAGGTGACCCTGCAACTTGCTGAAGTAGCCTGATATTCAAAGGTGCTGGATGTCAGCAGCCAAGATACACTGCTCCACTACAGTGAATGTTGATCTTAGATTCAAGGAGAATATTGTATATAATATAAATGAGATTTAGCTGAAATAATACAGAGCATCAGTCATACTAAATCTGGAACACACTGAACATTTTTGGACCACTTATCTAAGGATAGATATACAGGCATTGGAAGGCAGTCTACGTAAGTTAATACCAGCTATGGGGCGGGGGGGAACTGTCTCAGGAAGACAGATTGATTAGGTTGGGCCCATACTCATTGGAATGTAGAGGAATAAGAGGCTGCCTTATTGAAACATACAAGATTCTGAGGGACTTGACAGGTTGGATGTGGAAAAGTTGTTTCCCCTTATGGGAGAGTCTAGGATCAGAGGGCATCATCTCAGAAAAAGGTGTTGCACATTTAACACAGCAATGAGGAGCAATTTCTTGTCTGAGAGGGTAACGAGTCTGTGGAATCCTTTGCAACAGAGGGCTATCGAGATTAGGTCATTAAAGGCTGAGACAGACTGAGTTTTAATCAGAGGAGCAGAAAAGTTGATGTTTTGGGTCGGGGCCCTTCTTCAGAAATGACCCGTTTCTGAAGAAGCATCCTGACCCAAAGCGTCAACTTTCCTGTTCCTCTGATGCTGCCTGGCCTGCTGTGTTCCTCCAGCTCTGCACTGTGTCGTCTCTGACTCCAGCACCTGCAGTTCTCGCTGTCTCAGAGTTTTAATCAATAAGCTGATCAAGATCGATGGGGAAAAGGCAGGAAAGTGGAGTTGGGGATTATCAGGTCAACCACAACCTCTTTGAACAGCGGAACACTTGATGGGCTGAATGGCCTATTTCCATTCTTACATGTAATGGTCTTATAACTATGTGTGTACGGTATTAGATTGCTAAAAGTGAAGGGGCTTTATTCAACAGAGGGACAGTGCCACTATAAAGATGTACTGGCGCGAAGACTAGAATTAGGTTGTAACGCAGTGTAAGTTTTACATGCTCGGTAAGTCTGAAACTCCATTCCAAGTGCAATGAGGAGTTAATTATTGCCACCCAGCCAACTGAGCCAATTAGTACCCCAAGGGGTCAGGCTGTTGTAACAATGGATATTTTTAATGCTCCTCACAGCCTTGGTGTTGAAGATAGAACTTCCAAACTTACTCCCATCACATGCCTGTGTTATCAGCTCCAGCCTAGCTCACAGTGCTGCAATCAGCAAATGTCTGTAATATCTGGGACTTCCAATTACGCTCAGCTCACTAGCATTTCACACAATAGTGCCTAATTTCAGCCTTTTACCTAAATAAGCCACATGGTTCTCTCGAGTTGGGAGATTGGCCACCTGAAGTTGTCATTTTAAGGAGCTAAAAACAGTTTTTAGCGCAGCTCCATAAACAAGTAGAGCTGATGGATTACTGTATATTCTCAAACTTTTACACCTTTTTCTAATCAGCACAACATCTCAAACTCAAACAGGACTTCATTCAGGACAGTGAGGCAAAGGCTGAACATATTATAATCCCTAATTCCAACACATCACCTCAGACTAATCCAGCATCTAAAACTACCACTGCATTGCATCCTAATTCTGATGTTCACGCCAACACATCTTTGCAGTGACACTGTCCCTCTGTTGAATAAAGCTCCTCAAATTGATTCCTTTCCTAAAATAGAGCTCAGACAGATAAATCTCCTCTAACTAATATACCGTCTCACACTCATGCAGCACCTCATATGAATAGAGATTCTCTGTAACTCAAGCAAATAAATGTTAATACAGAATCTTTATTTAATACAGCAATTCAAAATTTGTAGTTTATAAATAACCTAACTGGACAACTCAGATAGACACAACATCCTGAACTGATACTAACCTTGAAACCGACCTCCCAATGTGGTCCATTACGTGTAGAATGGGTTCAACTTAACATGAGCAATTACATTTAATAGAAGCATTACAAATACAGTGAAGTGTGATACAGCTGTCTCTGTGATATCCAACAGTGAACCAGCACTTCATTATGTTGTTATTCACAACAGCAAAGGCAGAAACCAACTCACATAAGCTTTACAATGTTTAATTGATCATAGTAACTTACCTGGGACACCAATGATTGCGAGTACAAGGTAATATATTTTAACAAACTTATGAAATATTTCAATCATTTCTCTTGTGAAAGAGCCCCTCTGTGTTGCAGGCAGTCACTTCCAATTAGTTTCTGAGGTGATACAGTCCCAGTTTATAGCTTTTAGCATGTCCACTGGGACAGCTACATTGCAACATGTGAAGAAGGGCCACTGCACTCGAAGTGTAAACTTTGTTTTCTGCCTCCAGAGATGCTGAGTTTCTCCAGCACTTTCTGCTTTCTGTAGGCTGCTTCATCATCAGCTTATGTTTCAACGGCTTTGTCTAAACAGAGTTGACCATACCTCGTTAAATGCCAATTGTGGGTATTGAACATTGAATTTGGCAGATTGAAAGCTGCCAGTCATCCTGTTGTTGGGAGTCCCCAGTGTTAATCATAATGCAGCAATATTTATGTGTTCAGATACCTCTGTGACATCGCTTCAGGATAGGATAACATGCATCTGTTGAAGTTGCTGGTTCAACCGAAATGTTAAATAGAGCTTTGATAGCTAGGAACATTCAAGGGATTCATAGATTGTATGTTGATGACCAAAAGTCTGACTCACAGGGTTGGCATTATCTGGCCATCCAGGCAACTGAGTCAATTGGTACTCCAAGGAATCTGGGCTGCTGTTACAATGCACGTTCTTATACGCACCTTACAGCCTGGATGTTGAAAATTGAGTCTCCAACCTTACTCCCATCATGTACCTTGTTATCAAAGGGCTATTACTAGGCTAGAGGGAGTTCAGAAAAGATTTACCAGGATGTTGCCAGGAACGGAGGGTTTGAGTTGTAATTGAGTTGAGGCTGAATAGGTTAGGAATTGTTTTCACTGGAGCAAAGGATGCCAAGAGGCTACCTTATAGGGGTTTATAAAATCATGAGGAATATAGGTGTCTTTTCCATAGTGTTGGGCTTTTGAAGACTAGGGGAGACATAATTTTAAAGTGAGAGGAAAGAGATTTAAAAGGGACTTGAGGGGCATTGTTTTTACACAGACAGTGATTCATGTGTGGAATGAACTTCCAGAGGAAGTGTTGGGTGCTTGTACCGCTACAACGTTTAAAAGACATTCGGATCAGCACGTGAATAAGAGATGTTTGGAAGGATATGGGCCAAGCGCAGGCAGGTGGGACTAATTTAGTTTGGGATTGCAGTCAGCATGGACTGGTTGGGCTGAGGGGCGTGATTCCCCGCTGTATGACTGCATGATCAGAAGTCTTTCCCTCCATACCTGTCTGCAATTGATGTCTGTAGGAAGGATACAAATGTTGATCCTCAAACAATTTGGCTATGTCCTTCCTTGGCATCTGGTAACAGCAAAGCACTGTAGATGCTGGAGATCTGAAATGAAATCCAGGAATGCTAGGGAAACTGGGAAACTGCTATGAAATTCTATCAGAGAAATATGATTGTTCCTCATCATCAAATCTCAGAGTGGGAATCAAACATGGGACATCAAAGACAGTGAGGCAGTCCACTACACTAACTCAAGGAATTCAGTATTTAGACAATTCTATGTACAGTGCACCCCAGATCGAATGAACATTTATCTCAGATTAATTGTCTAGTGATAATACCAATTGGTCATCACCTCATTGCAAAGGCTGGAGGCAATGACCTGGTGTGTTAGTGCTGGAGTGTTAACGCAAAGACCCAGCTAACATTCTGGGAAACTGGGTTCAACTCCTGCCATGACAGATGGTAGAATTTGAATTTAATTTTAAAAACCTGGAATTAAGAATCTAATAATGACCACGAATTTGTTACCGATTGTTGGGAAAAACCCGTCTGGTTCATCAATACCCTTTAGGGAAGGAAACTGCAATCCTGACCTACATGTGACTCCAGAACCACAGCAATGTGGTTGACTCTTAACTGCCCTCTGGGCAATTAGGGATGGCTAATAAATGCTACCTAGCCAGTGCCACCCATATCCCATGAATGGATAAAATAACTTTACCACCATGTTTATGTGGTTGGCAATTCATAGTGACACCAGTGAAACAATCGCTGAATTTCATCGACAGTGATGATTCAGTCATAGAGCCATTGAGGTATGCAGCATGGAAACTGGCCCTTCAGCCCACTTCATCCTTGCTGATCAGGTTTCAAAAACTGAACTACTCTCATTTGTCTGCATTTGGCCTATGTCTCTTTAAATGTTTCCTCACCATGCACTATTGTAAATGTTGCCAACTCTACCACTTCCTCTGGCAGCTCATTCCATTCATGCACCGCCCTCTGCTGAAAAAGTTTGCCCCCAGGTCTCCTTTAAATTTTCCCTCTCTCGCATTAAACCCACGCCCTCCAGTTTTGGACTCCACATCTTGAGAAAAAAAGACCTTGGCTATTCACCTTATCTATGTCCCTCATGATTTTATGAACCTCTTTAAGGCCACCCCCAGTCTCCAATACTCCAGGGAATAAAGTCCATGCCTATTCAGCCTCTCGTTATAACACAAACCGTCCAGTCTCTTTTTTCATCCTTTTCACTTTAATAACACTCTTCCTATATCCACCATGGTTAGCACAGCCAGGAACCCGGGTTCGATTCCACCCTCAGGCAACTGTCTGTGTGGAGTTTGCACATTCTCCCTGTGTCTGCATGGGTTTCCTCTTGGTGCTCCGGTTTCCTCCCACAGTCCAAAGATCTGCAGGCTGGGTGGATTGGCCATGCTAAATTGCCTGTAGTGCTCAGGGATATTTAGGTTAGGTGGGTAAGATATGGGAAATTAGGGGAGTGGGTTTGGGCGGGATGCTCTTCAGAGGGGTGATGTGGACTTGTTGGGCTGAATGGCCTGTTTCCGGGCTGTAGGGGGTCTATGATTCTATAGCAGGGTGATGCGAATTGTACACAGTACCCCAAATGTGGCCTTACCTGTGTCTTCTGCAGATACAATATGATGCACCAACTCCTGTACTCAATGCTCTGACCAATGAAAGCAAGCATTCCAAAGGCTTTCTTCACCACCCTGCCTACATGTGACACCTACTGTCAAAGAGCTATGTATCTGAACCCAAAGTCTTCCTGTGCGAAAACACTCACCAGGGCTCTGTCATTATCTCTGCGTAAGTCGTGTCCTGGTTTGTCTCAGTAAAACACAAATGCCTCGCATTTATCTGAATTAAACTCATTCACCGTTCCTTGGTCCACTGCAACTACATGCCCTGGATAATCAACATACCCTACCCAAGACTTACCATCCATCATGTCCTTCTCCTTTGTGAATGCCAATGCAAGTATTTATTAATTGCCTAGCCCACATGTAAATTCTCTCCTTTGTCTTTGAGTGGACCTATCCCTTCCCTAGCTACCCTCTTGCTCCTTACACATGTTTAAAATTTCAGGGATTTTCCTTAATCCTGTTTGCCAAAGACATTTCATGGCCATTTTTTGCCTGCTGGGCTGATATTCTTCAAGACATCCATCTTGTCTTAAGTTGCCATAAGCTTCCATAAGCCTCCTTTTACTTCTTGTCTAAACTCTCTATTTCTCTTGCCGTCCAAGGTTCCCAAATCTTGCCATCCCCATCCTTCATTTTCACAGGAGTGCGCTGGTCCTGAAATCTAATCGACCGGCCATTAAATGACTCCCATGTTAGAAATGGATTTACCTCAAACAGTAGCCCTAAATCTACCTTCCTCAATTCCTGCTTAATATTTTGGTATTAACCTTTCCCAATTTAACTACCTTCACCTGAGACCTACTCTTATCCATGAGTAACTTCAAACTTACCGAATTTATTGCCACTGTTCCCGAAATATTCTGAAAGTTCGATCGCCTGACTGGGCTCATTCCCCAACCCAGTCCTAACATCGCCCTTTCCCAAAATGGACTACTCAAATATTGTTTCAAAATAAACACCCCACCCCCCGTGCCCCTTCCCTTCCATAGAACTGTGGTACTAAGTGAGTTCCAGTCAATATAGGGGAAGTTAAAATCACCCACGACAACAACGCTGTCGTTTTCTTACTCTTTTCTATGATCTGTCCACTATCAGTTCCTCTGGTTGTTGGGAGGCCTGTACATAGATATGATTTGATTTATTTATTGTCACATGTACCTGAGTACAGTGAGAAGCTTTGTTTGTGAGCAATACAGGCAGATCATAGTGAGCGAGGACATATAGGTCATTGGGTTAAAAAGTAAGCCATACAGGTTACACCTCATAGAACATGCGCTAGATCAACATTAACAAGATCAGCATTGTTTGAAGTTAGAGATCCATTCAGCAGTCAGATAATGGCAGTGAACAAACTATTCTTGAACCTGCCAGCGCATGTGTTCAAGCTTTTGTATTTCATGCCTTACAGAAGAGGTTGTAGGAGAGCATGACCGGGATGGGGTGGGCCTTTGATGATGTTGGAAGCCTTCACACAGCAATGAGATACATAAATGGAATCCATTGGTGGAAAGATTGGCTTCTGTGATGGTCTGGGCTGTACACACAACTTTCTGCACTTTCTTACGGTCCTGGGCAGAGCAGTTACCATACCAGGCCGTTATGCACCTGGACAGTATGCTTTCAATGATCCATCTGTAGAAGTTGGTGAGGGACCTTATAGACATGACAAATTTCCTGAGCTGCCTGAGGAAGAAGAAGTTTTGTTGTGCCTTCCTGACTGCCGCATCTATGTGGGAAGTCCAGGACTGGTTGTCAGTTATCATCACTCTGAGGAACTTGATGCTCTTCACTCTTTCAACCTCAGTTCTGCTGCTGTAGATTGGGGTGTGTTCTCCTCCTTTCTTCCTGAAATCAATGATCAGTTATTTTTTGCTTTGCTGACATTCAGAGAGAGGCTGTTACCATTGCAGCATAACACCTAGCCCTCCATCTCCTTTCATATGCGTCTTGTGTTTCATATCCGTCCCGCTACAGTGGTGTCATCAGAAAATCTGCTGATGAGGTCTGTTCAGAATTTGGCAACACAGTCGTGGTTGTACAGGGAGTGCAGTTGGGGGGGGGGGCGCGGTGAGTGCTGAGAACGCATCCTTGGGGCTTTCCAATGTCAAATGTTATTATGGACGAAGTGCAGTTGTCTGTCTCTGCTGATTGCAGTCTGTAGGTCAGGAAGCTGAGGATCCAGTTGCAGGGGGCAGAGCCAAGAACTATTTCTTAGAGTTTCGAGATCAGTCTGGACGGGATAATGGTGTTGAAGGTGGAGCTGTAGTCGATGAGCAGGAGTCTGACATTGGTGTCTTTGTTGTCCAGATATTCCAAAACATAGTACATAGAACATAACACATATAACAGTACAACACAGGAACACGCCCTTTACCTGATGATATTGTGCCAAACATGACTCCAAATTAAACTAATCCCTTCTGTCTGTCCTTGATCCATACCCCTCCATTCCTTACATTCTCATGAGCTTATTCAAAAGCCCCTTAATTACTTCTATAGTATCTGCCTTCACTATCACCCTTGGCAGCATGTTCTAGACTCCTAACACTTCTCTGTGTGAAAAAAAATACTTGGCCCTCATTCCTCCTTTAACGTTCTCCCTTTCACCTTAAATGCAAATCCCCTACTTTTAGATATTTCAACTCTGGGGTAAAAGAGGATTCTGACCGTCAACACTATCAATTCATCTCATAATTATGTATACGTCTATTAAGCCTCCCCTCAGACCGAACTTTACTAGCCTGTCTGTATAATTCACAATCTCTAATCCAGTCAGTATCCTGGGAAACCTCTTCTGCACCCTCTCCAAAGCCTCCGCATGCTTCCTGTAATGAGGCGACTGGAATTTGATGCAATACTTGAAGTGTGGCCTAACCAAGGTCTTATAAAGGTGCAACATGATATCCTAACTCTTGCACTCAATTCCCCGCCCGATAAAGGCAAGCATGCCATATGCCTTCTTTACCACCCTACCTAACTGTGCTGCCACTTACAGGGAGCTATGGACTGAGCCCCAAGGTCCCTCTGTACATCAGTGCTGTCCAGGGTCCTCTTATTAACTGCATATTTTTCCTTAACATTTGATCTCCCAAAGTGCTGCATCCCACTCTTACCTGGATTAAACTCCATCTGCCATTTCTCTTCCCATATCTTCGACTGATCTATATCCTTTGATAACTTTATCCTTTGACAACCTTTTACACTATCCACAACTTCACCAAGCTTTGTATCATCTGCAAACTTACCAACCTACCCATATCCATTTTCATTCAAGTCAAAATCAAGTACAGATCTCTGAGGATCACCAATAGTCATGGACCTCCAGCCAGAAAAGCACCCTTTGGCCACTACCCTCTGCCTTCTATGGGCAAGCCAATTCTAAATCCAAGTGGCCAAGTTGCCATGGACCCCATGTATTTTATATCCTGGATAAGCCTAACATGAGACCTTGTCAAAAGTGTTACTAAAATCGACTGGACAGCATCCACTGCTACACCCTCAGATTCTGAGGGGCATTGACAGGGTTATTGTTCCCACAAGGGATTCTTGAACTAAGGGCTTTTGTCCTAATTCTGAGTTGTTTCCCCCGGATGAAATGGGCACTGAACCTTTAATGCAAGTACTGAGATCAATCAGAGAATTGAAAGAATAAATGATATGGTTAAAATTAAACATTCACAATGTGATGGGGTCAGACAGGGTTGTGCAATTCCTTGGCTGAGGCTTACCTCCTTAACAAAGGGAAGTCCAGATAAAATTCAGACAGAGGTAGATGCCAGGCCACTAAGGGGAGAGCTTGTAACTGAGGGTTTGCTTTTGGATGACTGTTGCAAATAACAGACCAAATGCAAAGGCTGGAACATATCCTCGTGTCCAACAAACATCTCCAGCATGAAATTGGCAGTGGTGGGCCAAGAAAAGTCTTGGAAAATTATCTATGCAACAGGTCATTTGAGAACAAGTCAAAAAATCTGGAAGGGAGACAGAGTGAGATTTGTTCAAATCGGTACTGTAAATAATGGTGGAGATTTCTCGGTCACTTTAGGAGATTAAACCTTAATGGTCATGGTTACCCTGCCTGGTATGCCACATTGTCGTTGGGAGAATGTTCATCTTTTGATCAATGACTTTACCTATGCAGCTGCATCTATAACAGACTCATTATTAATATTAATGTCATTCAAAGCTACATTCAGGAAAGGGACATTTTGGTTGGTGTTGGAATATGGCTCCTTTTAGACAATCACTAAGTTAAAATAGTCCACAAATCAATCACTGTGTCTGTCTATCTATCTATCTATATCTCTGTATGCCTGTCTATCTATCTATCTATCTTCAAGAGATTAATAAAACATATTTGCTTTATTTTAAATCAAAAATGGAATATTTGGCCCAACTCTGAATTTACCTGTCCAATTTCTCTTTCACCTGCACCTTTGGTTATTGTTTAACACCCTGGTGGGAAGACTTCAATCCCCTCTAAGGTCTTAGTGAAAAAAGCAAACTGTAAATGATGAAATAACATTGTCAAGGAATCTCAGCCACACCAAAAGAAGGATACAATGAACAAAATACAATGAATCAAATAGGATGTCCTAATGAAATACTTTCAAGGGCATTTATGATGGAATGAAACAGGAGACTGAATTTTTCAACATAGAATATAAATGCAGTTAAAATCAGTACCAAATTAATGTTGCTATTTATTAGGCATACCTATAATGACAAGGGTGGGATAATAAATTTCCTGTATATCTAAAAGTGCATACATAATTCTGTTTTCCAATGAATATTTCTGACCCATCCCCATCTTGTTGACCTCCGCAGAATGCTGATTCATGGTTGTTCAGGAGACCAATCTCTACCTGACACTCTGGCTTTACGCACGGTGAAGGCGAGAGAAATCTCCATTGACATAATTAGGGCACAAGAAGACTGAGTTTAGTTCCACTGGTTGAACAAACAGCTTCAGTCAAACTTTTAATGCAACAACTGAGGTGCAATAATTATATTTAACCAGTTATAGAGCATGAGGAAAGTGAATTTTTCTCTCGCCCTGGTGACACTTGAAACCTGGCACTGGGCAGTTCACAAAGCACTACACAGTTGCGTCCAAGTTATCACGCAATATTGTCTGAGAGAATTTTTGAGTGTAATGGGGTGAGGTTGCTGGTGATGGATACATTAATTAAGAGTTAATGAGGTTTGAAATGGTTTTATAAATACAGGGAACTAGTAATCAAAGCATGAGATTTTTAAGAAATGACTAATTGAAAAGAACTTTCACAACTAAATGAAGATTCAGACTCTGGTTATTTTTTGAATTTAACATTGAGAGTAGAGGATGGTAGAGCCAAAATGTGAAGTTTTGGGGCATGACTGCAGAGCTCTGATTTCTGAAAGTGAGTCTCATGACTGAAATAACTCCACAAAAGCCAATATTCAGTCACCAAGTCACACTTTACTTACACTAGAAGAGCCTTTGACACTGATCCAGCACCCTCAGAGCCAACTCCCAGAGTGAGCACAAGTGCTGATGCTCCTGATTATATCTGTCAGACAGGGCTCCCTGATTGGACCAGATTAACAGCCTCAATCAGGGAACTCTCATTCTATGATGTTCACCTGGCTGAGCTCATTGTAATAACTGCAATGACCAGTGAAAGATTAAGTTAACTCACTAGCAAAGAGGAAGCAAAGGTGTTGTGACTTCCAATATCATAGAGAAGCAAAACTTTCTTTTTGGAATTGGAGCCTGATGATGTGAATACATGTGCACTTTTTGAACAAATTGTTAAGTTTCTTGAATAAACTTCATCCAAACAACTATCCATTGACTGCTTTTGGTGTGGTCAGATTTTGATAAATGTCAGAGAACTACCAAGCTGTAGAGAAATTGGAGTGTCTACAGAGATTATAGTTGGGGGACAACCCTGGATATGCATGGGAAAGTTATCCCTGCAGACACTTGTGCTGATAAAGCAAGGTCAATAGCACAAGGTTTTGAAGAAAAACTGGAGGATTAAGATAAAAAGGCAGATTTTCCAACATCAAGAAATGCACTTTGACTATTTTTTGGCTTTGCGACCAACAAATCCTTGAGAAAGTAGTTGGACTGAAATGAAAGTCACATTTCTATAGGAAGATCTATTCAAGAGGGAAAGCCTCCAAAAAAGGCACCAAATGCAATGGTGACACTCTGGAAGATTAATAAATGTTTATATGGCCTTAGTGTTGCATGTAGAGTTTGGTACTTCTTAATGTGTTCTGTGTTATTAAAACCCGGCTGTTTTTAGTCAAAAGCAAATCCTGCCTTGTTTCATGGCATCACAAAGGGCAGCTTTCAGAGGGAATATGTGACTGCATTAGAGACAATGCAAAGGAGATTCATCAGGATGTTACCAAAAGGCTGGATAAGCTTGGAGATAATGGGAACTGCAGATGCTGGAGAATCCGAGATAACAAAGTGTGGAGTTGGATGAACATATCAGGCCAAGCAGCATCTTAGGAGCACAAAAGCTGATGTTTCAGGCCTAGACACGGGTCAGCTTTTGTGCTCCTAAGATGCTGCTTGGCCTGCTGTGTTCATCCAGCTCCACACTCTACTCAATCTGGAATTGAAAACTAATCAAATGCAAATTTTGCTCGTTACTGCAGTGAGCATATCTGGTTTCAGATCCTTCGCAGGATCCTTCCTTGACAGCAAATGAAGGTACATTTGTTGCACGGGTAAACAATTCAAGAATTAACCTTTAAATCTTTCCAATGCATTTCAATGTAGGTTTTAAAATAAGATTACATATAAGATGTGAGTGTGGATGGCTGACAGGCAGTTATTGCCCATCCTAGCTACCCTTGAGAAGGTGGTGGTGAACGGATTCTCAAACTGCTTCAGTCCACTTGATGTAGGTACCCACAATATCATCATGGAGGGAATTCCAGGAGTGTGACCCAGTGACAATGAAGGAATGACACCATATTTGCAAGTAGGGATGGTGAGTAGTTCGGTGGCAAACTTGCAGGTGGTGATGTTCCCGTATATTTGCTGCTCTTGTACTTCTCAATGGCAGTGGTCATTTGTTTGGACGGTGTTGTCAGAGGAGCCTTGGTGAATTTCTGTAGTACATCTTGCAGAGGATTCACTGCTGCTACTGGCTGTCAGAACTGGATGCATGTGAATGCAGTGCTAATCAAGTGGCCTGCTTCATGTTGGATAATATCAAACTTCTTGGGTGTTGCACCTATCACGCACTCTACTTTGTGCCTTGTAGATGGCGAACAGGCTTTGGGGAGTCAGGAAGTGAGTTACTCACTGCAGCCCTCCTCGCTTGTGACCTGCTCTTGTAGCCATTGCATTTACATGGTGTCTGGCTGCATTTCTGCTCAGTGGTAAACCCCACAATGCTGATAGTTGGGGATTCAGTGATGGTAGCAACCATGGAATGTCAGGGCGCAGTGGCTAGAATGTCACTCATTGGAGATTCTTTTCTTCCTGGCGTTTGTGTGGTCTAATTTTTATTTGCCACTTCAAAGCCCGAGAGTTGATATTGTCCAGATCTTGTTGCATTTGCACTGCTATAATATCTGAGGACTTATGAACGGTGCCAAACATTGTGTATTCATTTGCAAACACCCCTATCTCTGACCTTATGTCAGAGGGAAGATCATTGATGAAACAGCGGCAGACTGTTGAGCCTAGGACACCAACCTGGGGAGCTCCTGCAGAGATGTCTGACCTTCAATAAACATATCTTCCTGTGTGCCAGAACATAGAGAATTTGTTGCAATTCCAGTTTTGCTAGGGCTCCTTGATGCCACACTCAGTCATCTGAAGCCTCGATATCAAAGGCTGTTGCTCTCACCTCACCTCTGGAATTTGACTCTGTTGTCCATGTTTGAACCAAGGCATTTATATAAATGTTATATGGCATAGATTTTATGGATAGAGATTCCAGTTTATTTCCATTGTATGATTGACATTGGTCAAACGTGACCGAAATGCACTGTTTGAGCATAAGCACTGATGTGTTGGGCTGTTTTATCCCTGCGGATTGGAATTTGTGGAGCCCCCACCTCCAGTGAATTGTTTAACTGTTCACCACCATGCACGACCGCATATGATCTTCTGGTTATGGGATCACATAGTTGTGTCTATGCCATATAACATTTATCCTTGTGATGAGGTGAGGAGCTGAGTGGCCCTTGTGGAACCCACACTGAGTGTCACTGAGCAGGTGCGGCTTGATAGCGCTGTTGATGACACCTTCATTTTTTTCAGAGATTATCATAGTTTGTACAGCACACAAACAGGCCATTGGGCCCAACAGGTCCACATTGACTCTCTGAAGAGCATCCCATCCATACCCGCCTCCCTACCCAATCCCTGTAACCCTGCATTTCCTATAATTAATACACCTACGCATTCCTAGACACTACGGGCAATTTAGTGTGGCCAATCTCCCAACCCGCACATCTTTGGACTGTGGGAGGAAACCAGTGCAGACATGGTGAGAATGTGCAATCTCCACATAGACAATGGCCTGGGGTTGGAATTGAACCTGGGTCCCTGGTGCTGTGAGGCAACAGTGCTAACCACTAAGCCACCGTTCTGATGATTGACAGTGGACTGGCACGGCAGTAATTGGTTGGATAGGATTTGTCCTGCTTTTTGTGTACAGGACATACTGGGGCAATTTTCCACTTTGTCGGACAGATTCCAGTGTTTTCACTGTACTGGAATAACTTGGCTAAGGGAGCAGCACTTTCTGTTGCACAAGTCTTCAAAGCAATTGGCAGAATGTTGTTAAGGTTCCACCCACAGCCTCTAACTTCATCGTTCCCCAACCCCACACCACCCAGTGCATCCAACCATTTCTTGATATCAATTGCAGTGAATAGAATTTGGCTGAAGGCTGACATCTGTGGGGCTGGTGGCCACCGGAAGAGGCTGAGATGGACCGTCCACTTGACACTTCTCGCTGAAGATTGCTGCGAATGCTTCATCCTTATCTTTCGCACCGATGTGTTGGGCTGTTTTATCCCTGAGGATTGGAATTTGTGGAGCCCCCACCTCCTGTGAATTGTTTAACTGTTCACCACCATGCACGACCGCATATGATCTTCTGGTTATGGGATCACATAGTTGTGTCTATCACATGCTGCTTATGCTCAAACAGTGCATTTCGGTCGCGTTTGACCAATGTCAATCATACGATGGAAATAAACTGGAATCTCTATCCATAAAATCTATGCCATATAACATTTATATAAAAATGCATGTTGCTACGGAAATGCAGACTCAGCAAGGGAGGGGAGGGCAAGGATTTGCTTAGATGGGCACTGTGGATAAGGTTCATAACTCATGCTAACAACATGGGATTTGACCCACATCCCTGGTGAACCCAGGCCTCACTTCCTTGGTGGGTTGACCTGCCTTCATTGTACTATTATAGATGGTATAATTTATTGCTGAATTGTTCATTATTAACCACCATTATGTGAAATGTATCAAGAGTTATTACCTGATTATTGATTATTATATGTGATGTTTATGATTGATCAACATTCAATATTCAGCAAAAAAATTGCTCCTAGGAAACAGAGACAGTACGAACTGCCGATGCTGGAGAATCTGAGATAACACGGTGTGAAGCTGGATGAACACAGCAGGCCAAGCAGCATCAGAGGAGCAGGAAAACTTGATGTTTCAGGTAGGAACCCTTCTTCAGAAATGGGGGAGCAGAAGGGGATTCTGAAATAAATAGGGAGACAGGGGAGGCAGGTAGAAGATGGATAAAGGAGAAGATAGGGTGAAAGGAGACAGACAGGTCAAAGCGGCGGGTTAGAGCCAGTGAAGGTGAATGTAGGGGTGGGGAGTTAGGGAGGGGATAGGTCAGTCCAGGGAGGACGGACAGGTCAGGGGTCGGGCGGATGAGGCTAGTGGGTAGGGGATGGGGTGGGGCTTGAGGTGGGAGGAATGGTTGGGGAGGCGGGGACTAACTGGGCTGGTTTTGGAATGTGGTCAGGAGAGGGGAGATTTTGAAGCTTGTGAAGTCCACATTGACACCCTTGGGTTGCAGGGTTCACAAGCGAAATATGAGCTGCTGTTCCTGCAGCTTTTGGGTGGCATCATTGTGTCAATGCAGGAGGCCCAGGATGGACATGTCATCTGAGGAGAAGGGGGAGGGGGGGAGAGTTGAAATGGTTTGCGACTGGGAGGTGTAGTTGTTTGTTGCAGCTCGAGCGTAAGTGTTCCGCAAAGCGGCCCCCAAGCCTCTCTTTTGTTTCCCCAATGTAGACGAGGCCACAATGGGAACAGTGGATACAGTATATCACATTAACAGATGTCCAAGTGAACATCTGTTTGAGGTGAAAAGTCTTCTTAGGGCCTGTGGTGGGACTGAGATAACAGGCAGGTGTAGCACTTCCTTTGGTGGCAGGGAAAAGTGCCGGGGGTGGTGGGGCCGGAGGGCAGTGTGGGGCGGACAAGGGAGTCATGGAGTGAGTTAGGAGGGAAAAATGTCTTTGGTAGTGGGGTCAGATTGCAGATGGTGGAAATGTTGGAGGATGATGCGTTGGATTTGGTCGTGTGGTACGTGAGGACGAAGGGGATTCTGTTTTGGTTATTCTTGCGGATAGCAGCTGTGAGGTATGAATTGTGGGAAATGTGGGAGACATGGTTGAGGGCAGTTTTGATCGCAGTGGAGGGGAAGCTGCGGTTTTTGAAGAACACAGACTTCTGGGATGTTTGGGAGTGGAATGCCTCATCTCAGGAGCAGATGCGGCAGAGGCAGAGGAATTGGGACTAGAGGATGGCCTTTTGACAGGAAGGTGGGTGAGAGGAGGAATATTCTAGGTAGTTGTGGGAGTTGGTAGGCTTAAAATGGATATCGGTTTCCAGGTAGATGCCAGAGATGGAGACAGAGAAGCCCAGGAAGGAGAGAGAGGTGTCAGGGATGGTCCAGGTAAACTTAAGGCTGGGTTGGAGGGTGTTGGTGAGGTGGATGAACTGTTTGAGTGCCTCATGGGAACATGAGGTGGTGCCAAAACAGTCATCAATGTACTGGAGTAAGAGGTGAGGGATAGGGCCAGTGTAGCTTTGGAAGAGGGATTGTTCCACATACCCTACAAAGAGGCAGGCAAAGCTTGGGCCTATGTGGGTACCCATGGCCACCCCCTTTGTCTGCAGGGTGAGGAATCAAAAGAGAAGTTGTTGAGGGTGAGAACGAGTTTGGCTAGGTGGATGAGGGTGTCAGTGGAGGGGGACTGGTTGGACCTGCGGAACAGGAAGAAGCGGAGGGCTTTTAAGCCATCTATATGGGGAATGCAGGTGTATAAGGGCTGGATGTCAAGAGTGAAAATGAGGTGTTGGTGGCTGGGGAATTGGAAGTTCTGGAGGTGATGGAGGGAGTGGGTGGTATCACAGACGTAGGGAGGGAGTTCCTGGGCCAAGGGGGAGAAAATGGAGTCCAGATAGGTGGAGATGAGTTCGGTGGGGCAGGAGCAGGCAGAGACAAATAGGTTGACCAGGGCAGTCAGGTTGTTGGATTTTGGGAAGGTGAGAGAAGCGGGTGGTGTGGGGTTGGGGAATGATGAAGTTAGAGGCTGTGGGTGGGAGGTCATCTGAGGAGATGAGGTTGTGGATGGTTTGGGAGATAATGGTTTGGTGCTCGGGGGTGGGGTCATGATCCAGGGGATGGTAGGAGGAGGTGTCGGAGAGTTGGCGTCTGGCCTCAGTAATGTAAAGATCGGTGTGCCATACTACAACTGCGCCTCACTTGTCTGCGAGTTTAATGATGAGGTCAGGATTGGAGCGGAGGGCTACATGTTCTGTGGGGGACAGGTTGGAGAGGGGTGGAGAGGTTGAGGTGATCGATGTCTCGATGGCCCGAAATGTCAAGCTTTCCTGCTCCTGTGATGCTGCTTGGCCTGCTGTGTCCATCCAGCTTCACAGCGTTATATCTCAGATTCTCCATCATCACAGTTCCTACTACCTCTGTAACAATTTTAACCCCGCTGTGAAACCTCTTTGAAGGATGCCTTCCTTAAAGAGGTTACCCTCCTCCCTCCAAGAAAACCTCAGTTCACCCCTCTCCACTGCAACCCTCTTGTACTTTCTTCGGCCTTGAAACTGCTCGACCACGTCCTAAGGCAAACCAGGTACTATAGTCACATTACCTTTCTGAGTACCTGCCTGTGGACCTGGATCATGCCCAACTCCATCCCCATAAACTCTCCATTCAAACCTTCCAAATTTGGCCCCAACCACGACGACTGCTAGGTCTCCTCCAGAAGCGTTTCTTGCTGCGACTGCAGAAATACACACTCGCTGCAATGCGCCGGCATCTCCAAATACTGCAATCAAGCTTAGCCCAACTCAGGGCCTCCCTCTCCCAGGCCTGCAAAGGACCTCTCCTAACCAAAACAGGATCCCCCTCGTCCTCACGTACCACCCCACCAACCTCCAAATCCAACGCATCATCCTCTGATGTTTCCACCATCTGCAATCTGACCCCACCACCAAAGACATTTTTCCCTCCCCACTCTTATGTGCTTTCCAGAGGGGCCACTCTCTCTGTGACTCTCTTGTCAGCTCCACACTGGCCTCCAGCCCCACCACCCCCGGCACATTTCCCTGAAACCGAAGCAAGTGCTATACCTCCCCCTCACCCCCATCTCAGGCCCTAAGAGGACTTTTCATCTCGACAGCATCTCATATTTCGCTTGGGAACCCTGCAGCCCAAGGGTATCAATGTGGGTTTCACAAGCTTCAAAATCTCCCCTCCCCTGACCACATGCCAAAACCAGCCCAGGTAATCCCCCCTTCCCTAACCATTCCTCCCATCACCTACCCACTAACCTTATCCCGCACCCCTGACCTGTCCATCCTCCCTGGACTGACCTATCCCCTCCCTAACTCCCCACCCCTACATTCACCTTCACTGGCTGTAACCCCGCCTCGTTGAACTGTCTGTCTCCTCCCACCCTATCTTTTTGCAGCAGAGAGTGGTGGAAGCCGGGCGGACATGAGGTCGGAGCAGAGAGGCAGTTGGGAAGGTAAGTGAGTGCTATTTAAGTAGGTGTGTTCCCAGCCCCAGGTCCTACACGGTAGGGCCTCCCTCCCACCCTCGTCCTCGAACCTAATTAAGAGTCCCGCAGACTCACAGCAAAAATCAAGGGTTGAGGGAAGTGCCTGGTGAGTAAAGTGCGAGTTTTCAGCGAAGAGGCTCAGTGAGGAGATTATGCCACTGTTGAAGAGGTGAAGACATGATTGCCAAGCTGATTCAGTGTGCTGCGTGCATGATGTGGGAGGTCAGGGACACTGATGATGTTTCTGGCTCCTTTAGCTGTGGTAAGTGTGTACACATTCAGCTTCTGAAGGAGGTTGTTGCAGCCCTGAAGAAAGAACTAGATGACCTCAGGCTAATCCGAGAGAATGAGAATTTTCTGGACAGGACCTTCAGTGAGATCATTACACCGAGGATACCAGAAGAGAGAAAGGGGATGTCGATGAGGAAGGAAGACATGAATGAAGTACAAGAGACCCCGGGGAAGTACCTATTGCAAATAGGTTGACTCTCTTGGAAATTGTTGAGACAGACCACATTGACAGTCCAAGAGGCGGACAGGTCTGCGAGTCAAAAATTGGCATAGAGGCAGAGCCGAGGAGTCAGACATCACGCAGAGCTGTGATAATAGGGGACTCCATAGTGAGAGGGACTGAAAGGGGTTTCTGTGGCAACAGGCGGGATTTGAAGATGGTGTGTTGCCTTCCTGGTGCCAGCATCCAGGACGTCACTGATAGAGTGCAGAGGGTGCTCAAGGATGAAGGTGAAGAACCAGAGGTGGTGGTGCATGTCGGCACTAATGGCATCAGGAAGAAAAGGAGGGGCATTCTACAGTAGGACTTCAGAGAACTCGGAAGAAGGCTGAAAAGCAGGACTTCCAGGGTGGTTATCTCCGGTTTGCTTCCAGTTCCTCGGGCTGGAGAGGGCAGGAACAGAGAGATAATGAACTTGAACGTGTGGCTGAGGAACTGGTGCTGGAAGCAAGGATTTAAATTCTTGGATCAGTGGGGTATATTTTGGGGTAAGGATAAATTGTACAAGAGGGACGGGTTCCATCTTAATGGTGGGGGGGGGGGGGGGGACCAGCATTCTGGCAGGCAGGTTTGCCACTGCAACACAGGTGTGTTTCAACTAAGTAGTGGGGGGGGGGGGGGGGGCGCAAACTGGAAATTTAAGAATGAAGTTAAAGGGAAAGTGAGAATAAGAGAAGTTAAGAAAGACAACAGATTCAACGGAGCAGAAAACTCAAGAAGGGATCGTACAGTATGGCCAAGTGAAATAGGGATTGATAGAAAGGGTGAGGGGAGAAACAAATTAAAAATATTATATATGAATGTACGAAGCGTAAGAAATAAGGTGGTTGAGTTTGAGGCTCAGTTGGAAATTGGCAAGTACGACATTGTGGGATAACTGAGACGTGGCTTCAAGTGGACAGGGCCTGGGGAATGAATATTCAAGGCTATACGTGCTATCGAAAGGACAGATTGATGGGCAGAGGGGTTGGGGTGGCCCTGTTGGTGAGGAATGATATTCGGTCCCTTGCGAGGGGGGACATAGAATCAGGAGATGTAGAGTCAGTATGGATAGAGCTGAGAAATTCTAAGGGTAGAAAGACCCTAATGGGAGTTATCTACAGGCCCCCAAACAGTCGTCAGGATGTAGGGTGCAAGTTGAATCAAGAGCTGAAATTGGTCTGTTGCAAAGGGATCACGACAGTTGTTATGGGAGATTTCAACATGCGGGTAGACTGGGAGAATTAGGATGGTACTGGACCCCAAGAAAGGGAGTTTGTGGAGTGCCTCCGAGATGGATTATTAGAACAGCTTGTACTGGAGCCTACCAGGGAGGAGGCAATTCTGGATCTGGTGTTGTGCAA
Source organism: Stegostoma tigrinum (assembly GCF_030684315.1). NCBI lineage: Eukaryota > Metazoa > Chordata > Chondrichthyes > Orectolobiformes > Stegostomatidae > Stegostoma > Stegostoma tigrinum. The sequence goes on from NC_081398.1 coordinate 9,736,870, forward strand.
TGAACTGGATTTGATCAGGGACCTCAAAGTAAAGGAGCCATTCGGAGGTAGTGACCATAATATGATAAGTTTTAATCTGCAGTTTGAGAGGGAGAAGGGACAATCAGAAGTGTCAGAATTGCAGTTGAACAAAGGGAACTATGGAGCTATGAGGGAGGAGCTGGGCAAAGTTCAATGGTTCAATACCCCAGCAGGGATGGCAGTGGAACAACAATGGCAGGTATTTCTGGATATAATGCAGAAGGTGCAGGATCAGTTCATTCCAAAGAGGAAGAAAGATCCTAAGGGGAGGCAGGGGCGGCCGTGGCTGACAAGGCAAGTTAAGGACTGTATAAAGATAAAAGAGAAGTATAACATAGCAAAGATGAGTGGGAAGCTGGAGGACTGGGAAGCCTTTAATGAGCAACAGCGGATAACTAAAAAGGCAATACACAGAGAAAAAATGAGCTATGAAGGAAAACTGGCCAAAAATATAAAGGAGGATAGTAAAAACTTTTTTCAGTATGTGAAAAAAAAAGGTTAAGACTAAAGTTGGGCCCTTGAAGTCAGAAACGGGTGAATTTATTATGGGGAACAAGGAAATGGCAGAAGATTTGAATAGGTACTTTGGATCTGTCTTCACTTGGGAAGACACAAGCAATCTCCCAGATGTAACAGTGGCTGAAGGACCGAGGGTAATGGACGAACTGAAGGGAATTTATATTTGGCAGGAAATGGTGTTGGATAGACTGTTAGGTCTGAAGGCTGATAAGTCCCTGGGACCTGATGGTCTGCATCCCAGGGTACTTAAGGAGGTGGCTCTAGAAATTGTGGACGCATTGGTAATTATTTTCCAATGTTCTGTAGATTCAGGATCAGTTCTTGTGGATTGGAGGGTGGCTAATGTTGTCCCACTTTTCAATAAAGGAGGGAGAGAGAAAACAGGAAATTATAGACTGGTTAGCCTGACGTCAGTGGTGGGAAAGATGCTGGAGTCAATTATAAAAGATGAAATTCCAACTCATTTGGACAGCAGTAACAGGATAGGTCAGAGTCAGCATGGATTTATGAAGGGGAAATCCATGCTTGATTAATCTTCTGGAATTTTTTGAGAATGTATGTATGAAGATGGACAAGGGAGAACCAGCGGATATAGTGTACCTGGACTTTCAGAAAGCCTTTGATAAAGTCCCACATAGGAGATTGGTGAGCAAAATTAGGGCACATGGTATTGGGGGCAAAATACTGAGTTGGATTGAAAATTGGCTGGCTGACAGGAAGCAAAGAGTAGTGATAAACGGGTCCCTTTCAGAATGGCAGGCAGTGACCAGTGGCGTTCCACACGGTTCGGTGCTGGTACTGCAGCTGTTTACAATGTACATTAATGATATAGACAACGGCATTGAAAGTAATATTAGCAAATTTGCTGATGACACAAAGCTGGGTTGCAGTGTGAAATGTGAGGAGGAAGTTATGAGAATACAGGATGACTTGGACAGGCTAGGTGAGTGGATGGATACATGGCAGATGCAGTTTAATGTGGATAAATGTGTGGTTATCCACTTTGGTGGCAAGAACAGGAAGGCAGATTACTATCTAAATGAAGTCGTTAGGTAAAGGGGAAGTACAATGAGATCTAGGTATTCTTGTGCATCAGTCAATGAAAGCAAGCATGCAGGTGCAGCAGGCAGTGAAGAAAGCTAATGGCATGCTGTCCTTCATAACAACAGGAATTGAGTATCGGAGCAAAGAGGTCCTTCTGCAGCTGTACAGGGCCCTGGTGAGACTGCACCTGGAGTATCGTGTGCAGTTTTGGTCTCCAAATTTGAGGAAGAACATTCTTGCTATCGAGGGAGTGCAGCGTATGTTCACGAGGTCAATTCCAGGAATGGTGGGGCTATCATACGTTGAAAGATTGGAGCGACTGGGCTTGTATACACTTGAGTTTAGAAGGATGAGAGGGGATCTGACTGAGATGTATACGATTATTAAGGGATTGGACACTCTGCAGGCAGGAAGCATGTTTCTGCTGATGGGTGAGTCCAGAACCAGAGGACACAGTTTAAAAATAAGGGGTAGGCCATTTAGAACAGAGTTGAGGGAAAACTTCTTCACCCAGAGAGTGGTGGATATATGGAACGCTCTGCCCCAGAAGGCAGTGGAGGCCAAGTCTCTGGATACTTTCAAGAAAGAGACGGATAGCTCTTAAAGATAGTGGAATCAAGGGTTATGTGGATAAGGCAGGAACAGGATACTGATTGTGGATGATTCAGCCATGATCATAATGAGAGGTGGTGCTGGCTCAAAGGGCTGAATGGCCTACTCCAGCACCTATTGTCTATTATCTTCTCCTTTATCCATCTTCTATCCGCCTCCCCCTGTCTCCCTATTCATTTCAAAATCCCCTTCCTCTCCACCATTTCTGAAGAAGGGTCCCGACCAAAGCGTCAAGCTTTCCTGCTCTTCTTGAAAACAGGACTCTTTGCAGTGGGAAGGGTTAGACTCAGAGGACAATGGAAGACTGTGGTCCTGTAAACAAGTTCAGTGCTCACTGCAGACAGAAAGAAATAAATATCTGCAGGGAATTGTTTGTTTCATAGAACATTGCAGTGCAGTACAGGCCCTTCGGCCCTCCATGTTGCGCTGACCTGTGAAACCAATCTGTAGCCCATCCAACCTACACCATTCCATTATCATCCAAATGTTTATCCAATGACCATTTAAATGTCCTCAAAGTTGGTGAGTCTACTACTGTTGCAGGCAGGGCATGATAATTTCTAGGTCCTCAACTGCTGTAACCTTCCTGCCATTAGTTTTTGGCATGTTATTTGTGTCTTCCACTGTGAAGGCCGGCACAAAATAACTGTTTAATGTCTTGGCTATTTCCTCATTCCCAGTTATTAAATTGCCTCTGTGTTCACACTCAAAATCAGGGCTAAAAGCACTGACATGACAAATTGTGAACTAGAAAAAAGCTGGGCTTAACCAGAAGGTCAAGATCACGATAAGGAAGCATGACAAGAACAGGAAAGCTGAGCTCCCTGTCAAACATCTGTTAAACTTGGCAAGTAAGGCCCAAGGCATGGTCTGGCAGGAGACTGAATTGTGCTGTCAAACAGGGTGACCTTATTGAGGTGTATAAAATCATGAGGGGCATAGATAGAATGAATGTGTGCAGCATTTTCCCCAGGGATGGGGAACTGAAAACTAGAGGACATTGGTTTAAGGTGAAAGATTTAAGAAGGATCCGAGTGGAAACTTCTTCACAGAGGAGGTGGTCATATTTGGAATGGGCTGCCGGAGAAAGTGGTTGGGGCAGGTACAATAGCAACATTTGAAAAACATTTGGATAGGTACACGGATGGGAAGGGTTTATGGGGACATGGACCAAATGTGGGCAATTGGAACTAGCTGAGTGGGCACCATGGTCAGCATGGACCAGTTTGGGCTGAAGGGCCTGCTTCCATGCTGTATTACTCTATGACTCCTAAAAGAACCGGGCGATTTGGATGAAACAGTTTGCTCCGTGACACTCAGACTGAGGAAAAGACCAAGACACTGTGCACCTGATTTAAGCCAGGGGCCATTTGGGGAATGTTCTGTCACGTCAGGAATCTTTGATCCCCATTGCAAACCTTGTTCCACCCCCATCATCCCTCTCTCTGGCAACCGGCTGATTCAGAATTGGTCAGCTTGCAACCTTATTGGAATGTTTGACCTCGAGAGCTTCTTCCATCCACATGCCTTAACCTCCAGGTAAATCACATTTCCACCTCAAGAAAGTAGCCTGACTCCCTGGCTGAAATCACATGCCAATGCAATTGTCTCCTCTTGACCTGAATATTGCAACAGCAACTCCCCTCCCCACAACCCCCTCCCCCCAACCCACCTCGGTCTCTCACCCATATTCGGGTGTCCATAAGAACATAAGAACCAGGAGTGGGAGTAGGTCATCTGGCCCTTCGAGCCTGCCCTGCCATTTAATAAGATCATGGCTGATCTTTTAGACTCAGCTCCATGTACCTGCCCACTCACCATAAACCTAGGGTCATCCAGAATACCAATGTGTGTATCTGAAAAGGAATGGAATTCTTTTCATCTTCTGCTCCAAGTGCATTGACCTACACCGAATCCCAACTCTGAATCATGCAGCTCAATCTAATTAAATTCTCATCTTTGTTTTTCAGCTGCATGGGAAAGTACAAAACAAAATTAAGACAAAGAAGAACTCAGAAGAAGTCATTAAAGTTTCCAGAACACAAAACAGAAGAGAGTGCTTGGAAAGGGTTAGGAATCAAACTTCAAGCTCACTGGAGAAAGGGATGACAATGAGAAGAGGGGTGGTAAATATAGGACTGAAGGTGTTGTATCAGAATGCACACAGTATATAAAATAAGGTAAATGACCGTGGGGTGCAGATTGAAATTGGTAGGTATGATTCTGAGGGCAACACAGAGATGTAGCTGCCAGGGAATCAGGACTGGGAGCTAAATATCCAGGAATATACATCCTATTGAAAAGACGGACAGGTTGGCAGAGGGGTTGGGATTGCCTTATTCGTAAGAAACGAAATTAAATCAATAGCAAGAAACGAAGTGGGGTGAGATGATGTGTAATCTCCTCTCTGATGAAGGGTCTAGGCCCGAAACATCAGCTTTTGTGCTCCTGAGATGCTGCTTGGCCTGCTGTGTTCATCCAGCCTCACATTTTATTATCTCTGATGTGTAATCTGTCTGGTAGAGCTGAGGAACTGCAAAGGTAAGAAAAAAAGACAGAATAAGCATAATGGGCAGGTCTCCAAACAGTAGTCAGGAGCAGGGGCACAAGTTACACCAGGAGATAGAAAAGGTGCATGAGAAAGGCAAAATTAAGGTGACAATAGGGGATTTCAAATGCAGTTGGAAATCAGGTTGTAAGCGGATTGCAAGAAAAAGAATTTGTGGAATGTCTTGAGATGGCTTTTTGTAGCAGCTTGCAGTAGAGCCCACTAGGGGACAGGCATTACTGGATTTAGTGCTGTGCAATAAGCCTGACTTGATAAAGAAGCTTAAGGTGAAAGAACCCTTGGAAGACAGTGACCATAATATGATAGAATTTCCTTTGCAATTTGAGGAGATGCTGGAATCAGAGGTAACAGTATTACAGTTGAATAAAGACAACTACAGAGGCATGAGGGAGCAGCTGGGCAGAATAGATTGGAAGAGGACCCTCGCAGGAAAGACATTGGAACAGCAATTGCAAGAGTTTCTGGGAGTAGTTGGGGAGACACAACAAAAATTGATCCCTAAGAGAAAAAAAGGGGGGGAGCAAGGAAATCAAGGGAACTCAGGGATAGCATAAAAGCAAAAGAGAAAGCATATAATGCAGCAAAGGGCAATGGGAAGCCTGAGTATTGGGAAGCCTACAGAGACCAACGAAGAAAGAAATAAGGAGGCAGTAGATTAAATCCGACGGCAAGCCAGCCAGTAATATAAAAAGAGTTCCTTTAGATATGTGAAGGGCAAAAGAGAGACAAAAAGTCCACATTAGGCTGCTGGAAAATGAAGCTGGAGAAGGACTAATGGGGAACAAAGAAATGGTGGAGGAACTAAACAAGTATTTTGCATCAGTCTTTACGGCGGAATACACTAGTAACATCCCAAAAGTTCAAGAGAGTCAGGGCAGTAGAGATGAGTGCGGTTGCCATCACCAAAAGAGAAGCTGCCAGAAATACTGAAAGGTCTGCAGGTGGATAAATCACCTGCACCAGTGGGACTACATCCCAGACTTTTGCAGGAGATAGCTGAAGAGATTATGGAGGCGTTAGTGGTGTTCTTTCAGGCATCACTGGAATCAGGAAGGGTCCCAGAGGACTGGAAAGCTGTTAATTTAATCCTCCTGTTTAAGAATGGAGTACAGCAAAAGTCGGTAAATTACAGACTGAGTAGACTGACCTCGGTCTTTGGTAAGATTTTGGAGTCCATTGGAAAAGAGGATATTGCTGAATATTATGAAGTGCAAGGCAAAATAAGGCAAAGTCACTATGGTTTCATCAAGGGGAGGTCATACCTGACAAATCTGTTGGAATTCTTTGAGGAGGTAACAAGCAGGTTAGAACAGGGAGAGCCAATGGATGTTATCAACTTGGACTTCCAGAATACCTTTGATAAGGTGCTGCACAGGAGGCTGCTGAGTAAGGTAAGAGCCCCTGGTGTTAAAGACAAGTTACTAGCATGGACAGAAGATTGGCTGCCTGGCACAAAGCGGAGAGTGGGGTAAAAAGGCTCCTTCTCAGGATGGCAGCTGGTGACTAGTGAAGAGGTCAGTGTTGGGCCACAACTTTTTACTTTAGCATTAATGATGTAGGTGAAGGAGCTGAGGGCATTCTGGATAATGAGATAAAGATAGGTGGAGAAGCAGGTAGTATTGAGGAGGTAGGGAATCTGCAGAAAGATTTAGACAGGATAGGAAAGTGGGCACAGAAGTGGCAGACAGAATATAATGTGGGGAAGTGTGAAGAGTAGAGGTATAGACTATTTTCTAAATGGGGAAAACATTCAGAAATCTGATATGCAAAGGGACTTGGGAGACCTAGTCCAGGATGCTCATAAGGTAAACTTACAGGTTCTTCAGCACCGAGGAAGGCAAACACAATTTTGACATTTATTTCGACAGGACTAAAATATAAAAGCAGGGATGTACTTCTGAGGCTTTATAATGCTCTGGTCAGAGAGCATTTAGACTATTGTGAGCAATTTTGAGACCCATACCTCAAGAAGGATGTACTGGCCCTGGCGTGTGTCCAGAGGAAGTTCATCACATTAATCCCAGGAATGAAAGCTTTAACATACGAGGAACATTTAAGGACTCTGAGTCTATACTCAATAGAGTTTAGAAGTATTGGGGGGTCGGGGGGGGGGAAGCATGATTGAAACTTACTAAATGCTGAATGGCCTGGGCAAAGTGGATGTTAGGAAGCTGTTTCCATTTGGAGAGACTTGGACCCAAGGGCACAAACTTAGAGTAAAGGGAAGGCTCTTTAGAATGGAGATAAGAAGAGACTTCTTCAGCCAGAAAGTGGAGAATCTATGGAATTCAATGCCACAGAAGGCTATGGAGACCAGGTCATTGAGTATTTTGAAGACAGAGATAAATAGGTTCTTGATTGTCAATGGGACCAAAGGGATTGTATTCTTTAGAGTTTAGAAGTTTGAGGGGAGATCTAATAGAAACTTACAAGATAATGTATGGCTTAGAAAGGGTGGATGCTGGGAAGTTGTTTCCATTAGGTGGGGAGACTAGGAGCCATGGGCACAGCCTTAGAATTAGAGGGGGTAAATTTAGAATGGAAATGAGGAGACATTTCTTCAGCCAGAGAGTGGTGGGATTGGGGAATTTATTGCCACGGAGCGCAGTGGAGGCCGGGACATTAAATGTCTTCAAGGCAGAGATTGATAAATTTTTGATCTCACAAGGAATCAAGGGCTATGGGGAGAGTGCAGGGAAGTGGAGTTGAAATGCCCATCAGCCATGATTAAATGGCAGAGTGGGCTCGATGGGCCGAATGGCCTTACTTCCACTCCTATGTCTTACGGTTATGGGGAGTAAGTGGGAGAATGGGGTTGAAGAACTTATCAGCCATGAATGAATAGTAGAGCAGACCTGACTGGCTGAATGACCTGATTTCTGCTCCAATGTCTTATGGTCTCCCTGCTGTGCACACGTCGGTGATCATACAGTGTGGCCGATATTGTGATGCCTCTTCCAAGCACCAAGCAAAGGAATGGCTTCTCCTCCCATAACAGCAGGAAGGACTGAGTGAATCTCTTCCCACACAAGCAGCAGCTGAATGGCCTCTCCCACACTGTAGTGGTGAGTTTCCAGCTGCAATATGGAGTTGAATCCTGTCCCACAGCTTCCACATTTTCAGGGCGTCTCCATGGTGCCCTACATCTCTCCAGTCTGGACGTTGGCCAAAGCTCTGTACACGTACACAGCACAGGTACAGGCTCAGATCTGAAGAAGGCTCACTGGATCCGAAACTCTGATCTCTTTTCACCGATTTTGTCATACCTGTTGAGTTATTCCAGCATTTTGTTTCTTTTTGTATTTTTGCATTCACCGTTTGTTCTTTCTGGCGCAATTTCTCCCTGTTGTGAGCAGGATTTCTTGTTCAGGGAGCATTATCAGTTAATCCACTTCACAGCATGCTGTCACGGGTGTTTGAGTTCAGCCCCAGTCATAGTGATTTTAAAATCTTTTCCCACAGACAGGATGCACAAAGATGTTTTAATCAAAACTGTGTGGAGCTGGAGGAACAGAGCAGGTTAGGCAGCAACAGGGCAGTAGAAAAGTCGAAGTTTCAGGTCAGGACTCTTCTTCAGAAACGTTAATTTTCTTGCTCCTCTGATGCTGCATGACCTGCTGTGTTCCTCCAGCTCCGCACTGTGTTGTCTCTGACTCCAGCATCGGCAGTACTTGCCATCTCCAAGATTTCTCGGTATATGTGAGGAGCTTAATAATATTCGAGTCCTGATTATTCTCTTCAACTTTATGTGATGTTTGCTTTGAGCTCCCCTCTGTAAATACCCACAAACCAAAAGCCTGAGAAAGGAGCTTGGAGTCATCATTTGAAATACAGGACAGAAATCTGCTGTGGATAATTTTATGGATCCATTCCTCCCACTCTTCTGCTAAGGAGCTCCACACTGATGACTCCCTCCTCTCTGGGCTGAGATACCTCAAACTATCTCCTCCATTTCTTTCTTCCACTCCCAGTCGTCTCCATGCCCCTACCCTCACTGGGCTCAGTTCTTCAGACTGTGCAGAGTCAGGATATTCAGAAATGCAGGCACTGGAGTTACTGTTGATATAAAACAGGTCATCAGTGTGCACTTTTAGCCAAATCCTGCACAATCTTCAAGCTCTGAAATCTATGCTTATGCAGCAAATGGCAGAGGTGAATCAAATGATAGATTGATTTGAGACACGTGAGTTTAATGCCAGAAACTGAAGTAGCACTATGTGCAAGGAGGACAGATCAATCAGCAGTTCTGTGAACATCCCTCCCCTCATCCCGACTGCAAATTGAGCCCAGCACAAGCAGCTCACCCACCAATAAATAGCTGAGAAAAATCAAACCCTGTTAAAATACAGTATGGAAATAACACCCAATCCTGTGCACTGAACATTTTTATATACAAATATAAATAAAAGCTCAATATTATCTTCATAGTCATACCAATTAACCTAAAATCCACACACAGTCCCAGTCAGCACTCACTTCACTCATGCAAGTTGAGTATCAGGGCCTGCTATGACTACATTAATACCCTCTTTGTGTGGGTGGGCATTGGCCCAGATTGGATCCTGCAGTTGGAGGATCACTCCTTCCTGCCCTCGGCTTCTCCTCCAGTCACAGGATCTCACTCTGGTGGAACAGCTTGTATCCAAGGTGGTGATTGGAGGAGATGGCAAGAGACAGGATCTCTGCCTCTTTTTTTCCAATTGGATGCTGTGGTGATGGACTTTTTTCTTGGTTTTTTGGGGGAAATCTGCCTGGAGGTAACTGCTACCTCCATGTGTTTACCACCAAGCCACTTCTGAGGCAGATTGGGCCATTATGCCCCTGACTGAATTTTCCCAGGCTTTTTGTGAGCATATTCACCTATCATACCCATCACCGGATTTCTCAGGTGTTCTGTGGACAGATTCACACCGTACCCTCATGATTGAATTTCATAGAATCATTGAACCATACAGTACAGAAGAGGCCCTTTGGCCCATCAAGTCTGTGCCACTAAAGCTATGCGAGACCTACTTTTCAGTACTGGGCCCAGAGCCTTGAATGTTACGATAGCTCAAGTGCTCATCCAAGTACTTTATAAAGATTGTGAAGTTACGATTCTCAACTACCCTCCTAAGCAGTACAATCCAGACCCCCACCTCCCTTTGGGTGAGGTTACGTTTCCTCAAATCCCCACTAAACCTCTTGCCTTGGACTTAAAATTAAACCATTGTTAATGACCTTTTATTGAAGGGGACAACTAAGCTAAAGTGCTCCATTGCAGATAACATTCTGATGAATCTCCTCTTCATCCTATCCAGTACAATCACAACTCTCCCACACAGGGGAGACCAGAACTGCACATCATAGTCCAGCTCCTCAGGTATCTTGATAGCAAATCCACCCAGTAAATTGCCTCAGGCATTCTGATGGTGAATCCAAATGATATATGACTTAATTTTCCCAGGCATTCTGGGGGAAAATCCACCCACGTCTCCTAATATGGAATTTTCCTGGGTATTGCGCTCAGGAAATTTGCCCACCACATGCTCTGATGAGTAAATTTTCCCAGGGTGTTTGGGGGCAAATTCACTTGCAACTCCTACTTTGCTGGGGTAAGTCACCACAGCTTGCATGATTGAATGTTCCTGAGGTGGTTTTCTGGAAACAAATTGACCGTCACATCCCCAACACTAGGTTAATTCAGAGGCCCAGATAATGTTCTCGGGATCCGACTTTGAATCCCGCCAGGGCAGATTGTAGCATTTGAACCTAATATCTACAATTCAGCATCTAGTGATGACTTTGAATCCATTGTCAATAGTTGGAAAAACCCACTGGTTTCACTAATGTCCTTTAGGGAAGGAAACTGATATCCTTACCTAGTTTGGCCTACATGTGACTCCAGGCCCACAGCAGTGGTTGACTCTGAACTGCCCTCCAGGCAATAAATGCTGCCTAACCCAGCGATGCCCTCATCCCATTAATGAATAAAAAATAAACAAGCCCACCCACGAAGCCCCATCCACACTTAAACACTTCCTCACTAAACTCGCTGCTTTGAGTGTCCCAGGGTTGCTGAGCCGATGCTGCCATGACATCACTTCCGGCTGGGTTTCCCCCGGATGGGACCTGTTGCTGTTAGCAACTGGGCCACCCAAACCAACATGGCGGCGACTTGAACCTTCCTAACGCAGCTGCCATTCACTGACGGTTCGGGGAAACGGACACAAAACGTATCCAGAGCAGCAAACATGAAAAATTAAAGGTTCTTTATGCGACTCGAGGTGACGCTGAACGTTTCTCAAACCTCCTCCTGCTCTCCGCGGCAAGAGCCCCTCTTGCCTTCCCCAAGGGGTCTGGGGATCGAAATGACATTGCGCATGCTCTGGACAGCCACGCCGGCGCGCATGCGCACACCCGCTTCACGGTGAAAAAAGGACGGTTTCTGCACCGGGTTGCATGCTGGGTAGGAGATCTACCATTGTTCGACCCCAACAGGAATTGGTTGAGGCATCTCAACAAGGATGGCAGCGTCTGTGAAAAGAGAAAACAGAGTTAACGTTTTAGGTCCGGCGACCCTTCTTCAGAACTGATGGCATTGGAAAATACTGGCATGTATGGTGAAGATCCAGGTGAGAGGTAGAACCGGAAAAGAAATTACTGGAGAAACTCAGCAGGCCTGGCATTACACGTGGAGAGAGAAAATAAGCTTACTGTTTCAAGTCCAGTCACCTTTCTTTCAGAACTGATGGGAGCAAGAAAACAATGGTGTACATGCAGAAGACAGGACAACGTGGATGGATATGGTGGGTGGGGGGAGTGGTGGAATGTAGCCAGTAGACATGGAGTATGTGATAAGGGGAGACAGAGCCCAGAGGGAGAGAAAGAGCGACAATTAAATTAACCATAGTGAACCAGAAGAATGATTAGGATGGAAATCCTGCCACAGAGTGGAGCAAAACTTCAAGGCAGGCATACCAGGGAGAGTTGTCACAGTGAGTTAAACACTAAAATGAAACAAAGAACAGTGGGTGCTGGAAATTTGAAATAAAACCAAAAACAAAATTGATGGAGAAATTGCTGCCAATGCCAGGCAGAGACTGGGAAATTGTTTTCCTGAGATCCCAACGAACTTCAATTCCAAAAGCACAAGCCAAAAGTCCTGCAAAGAAAACAATGGTGGTCCGGTTGCCAGCAGTGATTAATTACTGTTCAGATCTATCAACCCTGAAGTCGTGAGGGTTGTGAAGAATAGCCAAAATGTTAACTCTGTTTTCTCTTTCTGCAGATTCTGCCAGATCTGCCAAGTTTCTCCAGAAAGTTCTGTTTTTTGCCTTGAAGCCACAGGTGGGTGTTTCCCCCCTGCAAATGGAGTGTTCAGTTCTCTCAAAAAGAATCTCAGAATTGTAATGGTGCAGAAGGAGGCCATTCAGTCCATCATGTTTCCGATGGTTCTCTCTAACAGTTCCATATTACCAAGTGAGCAATTTTAGAGTCATAAAAATCTACAACAAGAAAATGGCCCTTCTGCCCATCATGCACATGGCAGCCAAAAATAACCTCCTAACTATTCTAATCCCATTTTCCAGCACTTGGCCATAGCCTGCTATGCCTTGACATTGCCAGTGCATATCTAAATAGATTTTCAATTTGTGAATGGATTCAGCTTCAACCACTTTTACAGACAGTGAGTGCCAAATTCCTGGGTGATTCAGTTTCTCCAAAAGTTGATTAATTTTAGAATTGTTGTGGTGCAAAAGGAGATGGTTCAGTCCATCTTATCTTTACTGGTTCTCTGAACATCTTGACTTCATGCCAATCTCTTGCCTTTGTATTGTACCCTGAACTTGTTTCTGTTTAAGTAATCATCCAATGCCCCCTTGCGCATTTCATGTCTGAACATACTCCCTACATATCAATTTTTTTCCTTAGCCATCTTTGGTACTTTAGAAAAACAAAGCCAGGTTCAGAATCAGAATTTAATGTTAACCCACTTCCACAGCGGGGCTTAAACCCCTGACCTCAAGTTGACCAGCGTCCTCCTGGTCAACTAATATTGCTAATGGACCAGAGCACCTGACATGACAGCTAGTATTTTCCAAGTTTATTTTCTTGTCTTCTATTTTGAAACAAGCAAACACAGTAATATTCAACATTTAACAAAACATTCACAAGTTCTGTCTGATGGCACAATGATGATGTCACCGGGCCAGCAATGCAGAGATGGGTTCAATTCCTATGCAGTGCAGAAGATAAAATTTGAATTGAGCAGAATCTGGAATCAAGATGCCAACCACACGGTGCCCGCATCACCATTGATGTCAAATACCATATGATTCACAAATGCCCTTCAGGAAGACAAATATGCCATCTTTACCCAGTCTGGCCTAAACATAACTTCAGATCAACAGGTCATTTCTGAAGAAGGGTCTAGACCTGAAACTTCAGATTTCATGCTCCTCTGATGCTGCTTGGCCTGGATAAATACTTGTCAGCTTTCTGAGACTCTCCAGCATTGGCAGTTCCTACTATCTCTTCAGATCAACAGTAATGTGATGACTGTGAGCTCCCAGCTGAAATGAACCAAACGAGACATTCAGTTATCTTATCCCCAGGGCAAATAAGACTCGGCAATAAATGCCAGCCCTGTCAGTGACTCCCAAATTATAAAAGTAAAATAAGCCATTGTTCAATTGGAGCTTTGCCATTGACTGAATTTCAAGTCCGGTCATCTGGAATTTTTTGACCTAGAGGTGTTGGGATTATGGGATTATTTACCATCCTGTTCAAAGATGAACAAATTTTATTGAATGTTGTTTGGATAAGATAATGGAATCATGACAATACAGAGGAAGGCTATTCAAGACATTGAGTCCTTGCTGGCTGTCTGGAAAGCAATGCGGTACGTCTTAATGACCCATCCCATACTCATAGCCTGGCCAGATTATAGCCTTCAAGTCTCTGCGCAAAATCTTAAAAGCACCTCATGACTGCTGCATCATCCACCCCTGGAGCCAACAAGATCCATTCATTACACCATTCACCATCCTACACCCTCAAAACTTCTACAGATCCTTAAATCAGTGTTCACTTGGTCCTTCTGCTATTTGCTTATGAGAATGGGTATCATTTATCTCCTCTCATGATATTGCACACTGGTTTTCAATCTCTGCTCAAGCTTCTTTATTTCAAGTTAGACAATTGCAACCACATCAATCGAACATTGCAGCTAAAATCTCTCACTTCTGGAATGAGGCCTTGGTCTCCCTACTACACCAGTCACTAAAAGTAAGTTGTAGGTGCAACTGGTGGTGAAGATGACAAATGGGATGTTGGAATTCAGTGTGACAGGATTGGAATACAGGAGCAGGCATGTCTTGCTGCAATTGTACAAGGCCTTGCTGAGACCACTCATTGAGTACCCTGTGCAGTTTTAGACTCCTTGTCTGGGAAATGAGGTTGTGGCTATGGTGTATGTAATGACAGTTTACCTGATTCCTGGCATGAAAGGACTAATGCATGAAGACAGGATGGATCCATTAGAGTTACAGTCACCAGAGCTTAGAAGAATATTTTTATGTGTATTTCATCGAAACTGAAGAAATTAAAACAGGACTCGTCAGGGCAAACACAGGAAGGACGTTCTCATGATGGGGGCTTCCAGAACAAGTGGATCACAGTTGAATGATACTGGGTAGGGAAATTTGGGCTGACATGTGGAGAAATGTCTTCACACAGAGAGAGGTGAGCCTGTGGAATTCTCTGCCAAACAAAGCAGTTGAGGTTTCAAAACTGAATATCTTCAAGAAAGAATTAGATACAGATCTTTAGGCGAAAGGGATCAGCCATGATCAAGTTGTTGGGTGCAACAGGATCAAGGTTCTGAGATGCCTAATCCTGCTTCTGTTGTCTGTTATTTCATGGCCAATAGCACACAGAGCAAGAATAGCAGAACAGGTCTAATCACAGAGTCCATCCCCTGCTCCTGTTTCTCAATGGTGGGAGGTTGGAAATGGATCACATGACTAATGCACAATTAACATTGTTTGCCCCCTCCTTCATAATGGTACAAATGTGGTGTCCAAATAAAATTCATGAATATGCCTCCTGTCCCTCAAGCACAATCCTTGATAGAAATTAAATGATCTCCTTGTGATAACTGCTCACGGGAATTCATCTCAGTGTGGGTGTGCACCATGGATTGGAGTCGAGCTTACAACATTTATGAACGTACAAAGATACGAAGTTGAAACAGAAGTGAAACATGATCCCCAAGTCTGCTCCACCATTTGATCAGATCATAGCTTATTTGTTTGCATTTCAATTTCTACATTCCCAATTTTCCTTTCATTTTCTTAACTATCAAGAATCTATTTACTCTCAAAAATATTCAATGACAGACCCGCAAATAACAAACACTGTCTGATGTGAGCTACAATCTTGCAACCCCTCAGAGTAAACAGAAATTCTCTTCAGCTCATATAAGGGTAAGTTGTAATTCTAAAACAGTGACATTTAATCACCCCTCAGACTCTACTGACCAAGAAGAGGAAACATTTTTTTTTGCCATTGTGTAGTTATAACTATTTAGGATGTTACATTCTTTGAGGCATTTTATCTCTGCTCAGGACCACAACAGGAAAGAATATTAGTAAACATTTATTTTCTGCTCAATTCAGGAGCAAGGGAGGAATGAGTTTGGATTTTTCATTTGAAGAACCAGGACATCAGTTAAACACATGTTCTTTGTGATCTGCAGAGAGATTGATGTTGATCAGAGCTGGTAATCTGCCTCTTTGCCATTTGCCTGACAGTTCCTGAAAGTCCCACTGCTCTGAAGAATTCTGGTCTCACCATAATCCAGTTCAGCTGTAAAGTTGGCAGATAGAGGTAGAATAATTTGGAAATTAATCCGGGAATTGCCCGGAACTTTCAGGGAAGTGTCAACTTTTCAGACTGACACTCAATTGTCAGTATGTTGTCGGACATATTCAGGCAATCGCCAAATCGCTGGTAAAATTCAGAGCCTGTTTCCTAGTAAACCCAGCACAGAGATGGGCAGTTTGTTCCACATTTTCTCAAGCCTTAGTTGGTATCTGTCTAGACTCTTATTTGCCCAATTTTGTTTTGGGAGATCAATGCATGAATTGTCCACACAGCAAGACTTGTAAGAAATCGATTTTTGTGAACAAAAATAATCAGACTGAAGACTGTGATGGAGACGAGTTAATTCTTTCCCCCTTGGTGATTGTAGGTTGTGAAACATGAAGTGAAAATTAATTCACATGTTTCAATCTTGTTAACCAGTTACATAGTTTAATGAGTTGCTTGAAAGGGTATATCATTGCATTCTTCAGCTCTTTCCTGAATTTAGCCTGGCTCACAACATAAATACACGTGTTGGTGCAGGAGCTGAGCACTTGCAGCATCTTTGCTGTGCGATCTGTGATAAAGCAAGGGTCTGTCAAAGAGTCATAAAATTTGAGATCTCTAATACGTGAATAAATATTATACACAACTTTGGTCACCCACAAAAGCACAAAACTGCCCGATATGCTGAAAAGCAAAATGATGCATTTCCAGCGGTTTTCCATCTCCACATCCTTGTGTTTCTCTCCACTTCTTTGGCCGCGGAGACCCCTACGGATTTGACTGCTCATTAAAATATGCCTGACAGTCAGCACATTGAAGAGCAAGATCAGAAAGAATGGCACACAAGGAGTTAAAATGTAGTTAATCATTTGAAATGCAGTCCATGCAGGGGAAGTGAAATAAGTCGATTTCTGGGTACAACCCCACGGAAGATTATTAATGATGTACCGTGGCTCATATATAAAGTACCAGGGTAGAGACACTACGCAGCCCAGCACGGTCACAGTCCCTAGAAATGCTGCTGCAGTTCTCTCGGTGCCAAATTTTGTTTTCAATCTCTCATGGCAAATGGCCACAAATCTGTCAAAAGTGAATGTGACAGTGAACCAGACAGAAATCACTGTGGCTGCTGACCCCAAGGCAGAGAAAAGACTGCACATGGGAGTAAGTCTCACGAATGAATGTGGTAAATAAATTGGAACAGTGATCCACATTATGGCATCAAAGACAACGACAAGGAGATCAGCCACTGCCATTCCAATCAAGTAATGAGTGATGCACTTGGAGAGTCCACACTTTCCTCGGGACAGGATCATTATGGCCACCAAGTTAACTGTGAGGGAAGACATTCAAATAGAAGTAAATATTTACAGATCGTGTCCTGAACCAAAGAGCAATTTGACAGAAAAACAGGGCAAAATTTCCAGCATTGATGTTGCACAACAGGTCTAAACTGAATGATTGCGTGCTTTCCTATAATTGCGTGCTTGAAGCACGATTACCAACAGTATATTATGGATTCCATAACTAAAACATAAAAAGTAAGCAAAGGAGACATATAGTCCATGGTCAAGGATGAAATGATTCTCCTTGAAGAGTGAAGGATTAGACATCTCAGCAGCATTTCATGATGATGAGAGTTGTTTGTGCGAAATACACAGAAATAAGTAATGACAATTAAACAACAAAGTTATCAGTAGTTTGCATCAGGAACACTTATGATAACATCTTACCAGGAACACCAACAGCTGAAATAAGAGGATAGAAAATATCTTCTATTTGCCATACAATTGGATATCCCATTTCTGAGAGAAGCAACAACTTTGGCTGTTGTGGATATCACGCTTCCAGCAACAGCTATGAACTGATCCATTCCAATCGATCCTGTTTTATTCAGATAGTAAGCCTACAGTGACATCATTTCACATGATATCACTGTTAGTAACACCAACATGAACAAACAAATTACATCAACAGCTTTGCCCCTGATGTGTTTACTATGTTGGGCAAAACACAACCAACTCAAAACTCAGGAGTCAACATTAGTTCCACCATTATACAATGAAGCTAACAGCGCATGCAGATACAACTGAACCCGTAAGTAATGACGAGATGCATTTAGAGTTTCCCTGGAAATCATGGCCCCTTTTGTTGAGATTAAATTAGTTATTGCTGCTCTCGAATGTAGATAGAATAGAAACATAGATTCATTCTGGTTCTACAGAATCCCAGCTAAAAAGACAAACTTCAATTCTCTAATGACACTGAATTCTGTCTCTGCAATTGAGTTGTTGAGATGCATAGAGTTCAATGTTTGACAACCAGTTGGTAAGGGCATTGTATGGAAGTCAATGCTTACTCAGTTTTGATTTAATTCCAAGTTGGAGAATTGTGACTGTTCAAATCTGAAGTGTGAAATACAACTGCATTGCCAGGACAGAACACCCTCTGCAATGAGGCAATTAATGCCCATTTATCAAAACCTAATCTTAACCCTCATCCTAACAGCGTCCCTCTGTCGATACTGAAGTCTATTTTGAGCAATTAATAAAGAATTGTAGTATGCTCTTTCTTTCTCTGTCTCTTCGTTAAGAAGTTGTGGTTATGGTTAAATGTAGCCTGAGAGGCAGGTTTTTGCCATTTTGATTTATTAAATTCACTCGAGGGGCATGGACAACAATGGTTCAACATTTTTCATCATCACCAAATGTCGTTTGAGGAGGGCCTGGTCAGCTGCTTACCTGCACTGCATCAGTCCATGTGCTGTAGGCCGACCCAGAATATCACAATTGAGGGAAACATGAGATTTGGACGATGGAAGTATGAAGAATTATGATTTAGCATGGGAACTCAACTGAATAGTCACACTACAAGGGGCAGTGCTGAGGTAGGCTGCAATTGGAGGTGGCCATCGCGTGCCATGTGGTGTAGGTATCACCTTCCACACCTTAGCCTAAGCCTCAATAGTGTCCAGAACTTGTTGCATTTGTACATGGACTGCTTTGGTGTTTGAGGAGCCATGAAGGATGCTGAACATTGTGCAACCATCATCAAGCTTCCTCACTTCTGACCTTGTGATAGAGGTTAAATCATTGATGAAGTAGCTGCTGTTGGTTGGTCTTAGAACGTTCCCTCTTGCTGAGTTGAGATTCTGGACTTCCAACAACGTCAAAACATCTTCTTTAGTGGCAGGTACGATTCCCAATAGCTGACTGTTTGCTTGCTGACAACCATTGGTTCCAGTTTTGCTCCTTGGTGTCACGCATGGTGTATTATGACCTTGATATCAAGATAGTTATTCTCACCTCTCTTCCCACTTTGTCAATTAAGTTTATTTGTCCATTTTTGAACCAAGGCTGCAATGAAGCCAGTCTCTAAGAGGTCCTGGTGGAAACTGGACATCATTGAGCAGGTAATTGATAAGCTGACGCGAGTTGACAGCCGAGTTGTTGACAGAGTCCATCACTTTACTAAAAATTAAGTGTACTCTGATTGGGTGGTAACTGGTCAGGTTAGATTTGCCGACATTTATTATATGGGAAATACCCGTGCAATTTTCCACCTTGTTGGACAGTTGCCAGTATTGCAACAATATAGAAAAGACTGGTTGCGATGTCGCATGATCTGGAATGCTATTTTCAGGGCTCATAGCCTTTACAGTGTCCAGTGCCCTGAGAAATTTCTTGACGTCATGTTTGCCATATAATTTTATTTAACAGTTCGGGCTTGAGTTCAATTGAGACGGAGATGTCCAAGTTGAGAGCTGTTTGGAATTAAAGAGGAAAGGTTAGTTTCGATAACGAATTGATTTCATGAAAGGAAGCAGAACTGAGGTATTGTGGTTTTGTCAGGCAGGAGACAGAATGCACCATTGATCCTGAAGGATTCGTTTGAGCTCCCTAACAGGTCGTATTGAGGTCGTACTGTGTCAGATCAGTCGTTACTACTTCAAGGAATCCAACCTTGATCTGACTCATGTCTGTGGTATTATTACTGTATGAAGGGGTCTATCTGCAAATACTTCAGTTTCATAAACAGTGGTCTAGTGTTATTATAACTGGACTGTTAATCCAGAGAACAGATAATGTTCTGAGAGACATGTTGAATGGTGACATTGCAGATGGTGGAATTTAAATTGAATACAAATGTCTGGAATTTCGAATCACTTGATGACCAGGAATCCATTGTCAATTGTTGGAAAAATCCATCTTGTTCAGTGGTGTTCTTGAGGGGAGGAAACTGCCAACCTTACGTGGTCTGGACAGCATGTGACTCCAGACACGCAGCAATGTGGTTGACTCTAGATACTGCCCTCTGTGCTTTCAAGGAATTGCAATAAATGCTGCCTGGTCACCGCTGCCTTCATCCAATGAATGAACCAGTTTAAAACTGAATTTTCACTGTGGATCACTTTGTAGCCAGGAGCTGATAAGCAAGTATTGTGCTGAGAAAACTGCAATCATGGTGACTGCAAGAACCATTCTCCTGTTCCATCCAAAGCTCTGCTTATTGACTTTACCCGACAACATGATAATATCTTTGACAATGACCTGTTGGACTTATTAACATGAGATCAGACACATGTTGATGACTGTCAGTTGCTTCATGAACATATTTGTTGATGGAGTGACGAGTACCAAGTTCATGGATCACACTGACATATCCAGTAGAACTTCATTGTCGGGTCAATTCAGCCGTAAGAAGCACTGAAATTTATCCAATGCTGCATTCACTTTTATTCTGCTCACGGTTCATCAAAAGGCATCCCAACATCCCAAAATAAATTTCTGTATGGTACTGTTTCTTGCCTGTCCTGTGCAAAGCTTAGGTTAGCACTCTGATCCAAACTGACATGTCAGTATGTTTGTCTTTTCCATTCAGCATCTCACAATCATTCCAAGTGTAAATTATTCTCATGCCAAATGTCAGAACTAATTGAATCCAGGCATGTCGGATTTAAAGAGTGCTCTTATACTGGAGTTCCAGTGACTGTAGTCAGTTCAGGGTTTGCCTGATTTCAAGTATTGACTTCCAGGCTTCAAGCTCATTTACACTTTTCTTGAAACCTATTTCAACAACACAAAACGAAAGAAGATGTCCACACTGACTCATAAAGAAACCCTGTGAGTGACAAATATCCAGACAATACATCTCACCTCAAAGACATCATGGGAGAAGGTTTAAAACTGTCGGCAGAAGTGTTAAATTTGTGAAGTGGCAGAGCACAGTTCACCACGTGAACTCATATCGCACTTTCATGTCCTCAGATCAAAAACTGTCACAAATATCTTTTGATAATCTCAAAGTTGTATTTTGAATGTCTATTTCTTTAAATAAAACAGCTCCAGACTTTCTTTCATCTAAGTCCTTTTTAAGTGTCTTAAGGCGTTTCTGTGTTGTCAGCCATTCGGACAATGAGTTGGATGCACCCACGGGGTCTCAGTAAGAGCAGTTTTCACAAAATCTTCTCAATTCCCTGCTCTTCATCTTAAATCTGTTCCTCCAGGCTATTGAACCCTGTACTATTGGTAAATCTCCATGTCACCCTCAGAGACACCCCTTGTTACTTTGAACACCCAAATCAAAATCCTTCAATCTTTTCTGCTCAAAGGAAAACTATGGACCAACACAGTTCATGGTAATGCCGTGGGAAAGGAGTGCAGGAGAATTGTTTTTGGAAAGTTGCATTAAAGCAGTACTGAATGGCGCAAAGGCGTTTGGCGAGCTTACCTTCATTGATGTGACCAATGATTATCAGAATTGGGATGTCATGTTGAGGTTGAGCAGTAAATTAGTGATGCGACTTTCAGAGCGTTTTGTTGAAATCTGGTTGCCCTGCTTTGGGAAGGATATTATTGAATTTGAGAACGTGTAGTAAAGATTTACAGGAATGTTATCGGGGCTGGAGTGTTTGAGGTATTCGTAGATATTGGACAGGCGAGGTGTTTCTTTTTGTAAAGTAAAAGTTTGAGGGGTCACTTCATACACGGTTATAAAATCACTCGGGGAATAGATAAGGTGAACTGCAAAGATATTTTCCTTGTTGTAGGATAGTTTGAAACTGGAGGCAATGTGTTTAAACAGACAGAGAGGAATATTTTTAAAACGACACGAGGGCTATCTGTTTTATACAGAGGCGGTATGTGTGTGGAATAAACTGTCAGAGGACGTGGTTGATGTCGGTGCAGTTCCAACAGTTAAAAAACATTTGTACAGGTTCAGGAACAGGAAGGTTTCAGAGGGATATGCGCTAAGTGCCGACACATAGGAGCAGTTTATGGTGGGAAATGTGGTCGTCTTGAATGACTTGAACCTGACAGTCTGTTTCTGTGATGTATGAGCTGATGAGTCTATGGCTTAACAACCTCATGGGCCAGCATATTCTGTAATGTATCATTACTGCTCACCCAGGAGATATGTGAGCACAATTCCTGACACTTCCCTTTCACATACACGCTGGCAGTTGTATTCAATGTAAATTCTCCAAGATATTGACCTGGAAAATGTACCAAGTGTAGCTGTGCATAGATTTGAGATAGTATTTGATATACAGGTTTTAAAACTATTTTTTGTTGGGTGATTTTCTCACTAAAGTTTGGTCTGATTGTCTGATTTAATAATGAAGTTTTGATGTGAATGCAAACATCGTGGTAAACTCTGTAAAATCTGAGTGACCCATGCTGAGGAGGATTCACTCAATCCAAAATATTACCTTTGACATCTCTCCACAGATGCTGCCTGATCTATTGAGCTTTTCCAACAATTTTGGTATGGCAAACCCCCAGTGAGAACTCTTCAGCCTGACTGCTTGAATGAGGCAGATGAGCGTTTGTCACAGTCACATGGATCAGGGCTGGATTTTCTCACACAGGATTACATTCGGTTCAAATCAGATTCACATTCAACGGTCACTACAGGACATAAAACTCTGGCCTAAAATTGACCTCAGTCGTCCCAGTCAACTAACGTTGCTTCAGGACTTGGACAAACACAACTTTCCCTCCTCACCCTGATCTGTCTTCCAGAGAGACCACTCACTCCGTGACTCCCTTGTACGCTCCATAATCCCCATCAGCCCCACCACCCCTGGCACTTTTCCCTGCAACTACAGGAAGTGCTCCACTTGCACCCATACCTCCCCCCTCGGCCCCAAGAAAACCTTCCACATCAAACAGATGTTCACCTGCACATCTGCTAATGTGTTAAAATGTAACCATGTTCCTGATGTGGCCTCTACATCAGGGAAACCAAGCAGAGGCTTGGAGACCGCTTTGTGGAAGATCTATGCTCGGTTCGTGACAGATGACCGCACCTCGCAGTCGCAAACTGCTTCATCAACCCCTCCCACTGCTTGGATGACATGTCCATCCTGGGCCCCCTCCAGTGACACAACAATGCCACCGGAAGATAACTTGACAGCACTTCATATGGGAACCCTGCAGCCAAATGGTGTAGATGTGGACTTCACAAGCTTCAAAAATATTCCCTCCCCCAACCCCATCCCAAAACCAGTCCAGCTCACCCTCGCCTCCCTAACCTGTCCATCCGTTTTCTCACGTATCCACTCTTCCCACATCAGGCCCCACCACACCTCCGACCTACCAGCCTCACCCCATCTTCACTGGACTGGCCTAACCCCACCCTACCTGCCTACCTACACTCACCTTTACTGGCTCCACCCTGCGCTCTATGAAATGTCTGCTTCCTCTACATCTACCTGCTCCTTTATCCGTCTTCCATCCACCTAACCCTCACTCTTTAATTATTTCAGAATATCCTTCCCTTTCACCATTTCTAAAGGAGCATCCAGACCTGAAACATTAACTTTCCTGCTCCTCTGATGTTGCTTGAACTGCTATGTTCATCCAGCTCTCCCCCATGTTATCTTAACTATTATTACTTACAAGCCAAAGCACTTCAAACTGTATCTCATGTT
The DNA here is from genome assembly GCF_030684315.1 of Stegostoma tigrinum. Lineage (NCBI taxonomy): Eukaryota > Metazoa > Chordata > Chondrichthyes > Orectolobiformes > Stegostomatidae > Stegostoma > Stegostoma tigrinum. The sequence goes on from NC_081398.1 coordinate 9,760,425, forward strand.
TTGGAAGTTTATTTTCTGATCTTCTATTCAGGAATTAGAAAAACGATTCCAGAATTCTTAAGACAACATCCGTTCAGTTCCACCTGGTGGATCAGTGATCATGTTAGGAATCGAGGCATCGAAACTGAGAAGATCGAAGCAGGAGGATGCCATCCACCCCTGGAGTATGCTCAGTCATTCATGTGAGTAACAAACTCCATTTATGATCCCTCATCACATCATCACCACACTCTTCCTTTAAACCTAAAGTCTGTACCCATTTGGTCCTTATGCTATCTGCTTGTGAGAATTGGTCTTGTTTTTCTACCCTCATAATTTTGATCACTGCTTTCAAATCTCTGGCTGAGCTTCTTCATTCAAGATGCACTATTGTATTTGCCGAGTGCCATTCTCGCTGTGCTGTGGACCTAGAGACCAGATAACATTCCTGTGACTCTGGTTCGAATCCAGACATAGCAGATGGTGGAATTTCAATTCCAAAGCTTCTGGAATGAAGAGTGGAATGATGACGGTGAATCCATTGTTGGGGAAAACCCCATCTGTGTCAAAAATATCTTTTTGGCAGGGAAACTGCTCCCCTTACCTGGTATGGCCTAAATGTGATTCCAGACCTGCAGCAGTGTGATTGACTCTTAACAGCTTTCTGGGCAGTTAGGGATGGGCAATAAATGCTGCCGAACCAGCTGCACCCTTATCCCATGAATGAATAAGAACAAACACAACAACTGAGTGTTGCAGCTAAAATCTCTCAGAGCTGGAACAATGTCTCTTGGTCCTACCTAGAGTTGCTGAAAGTATGTGTGCAGACAGTGAAGATGACAAATGGGACATTGGCATTCAGAGCGAGAGGGTTGGATTACAGGATCATGAATGTCTTGATGCAATTGTACAAGGCTTTGGCAAGACCGCTCATTGAGTATCCTGTGCAGTTTTCGACTCCTTATCAGAGAAATGACGTTCCAGCTCTGGAGAGCGTGTAACCACAGTTCACCAGACTGATTCCTGAAAGCACCGATGCTTGAAAAGAAACCAATCCATTTCGATTATGTTCGTCTGAGATGTGGAGAATGTTTCCATGCGTATTTCATCGAAACTGAAGAAATTCAACGAGGGTTAGTGAGGGAAAACACAGGGTGAATGATGTCATGATGGCTGCCTCCAGATGAAGGAGTTCGCAGTTTAATAATACAAAGCAGGGAACTGAGGTCTGACATGAGAAGAAAATCCTTCACACAGAGAGTAGTGGGCCTGTGGAATTCTCTCCACAAAAGGCAGCTGAGGTCTCAAAACTGAAAATCTTCAAGAAAGAGTTAGATATCGTTTTTTTCGTGTGAAAGGAACGAAAGTGGAGATGGGAGAGTGTGGGATTCGGGCAATAAGTTCAATGATAAGCTCTGGTCATGCAGTGAAGGGCTGAATCGCCTAATCCAGCTTCTGTTTTATGTTTTTTACGGACCAGTAGCGACCAGAACAGAAATAGGAGAACATCGAAAAGCTTAGAATGGAGCCCCTGTTCCCTTCTTCTCAATGGTTTGAGGGTGGCAGAGAGGGAACACATGACTAAGACAGAATTAACTCTGTCGTTTTTCTTAATGCTGCAAATGTGTGTCCATATAATATGGTCTGTAGCCATTCAACAGAATCTTTCATTTCCCTCAAGCACAATTCGTAATGGAAATTAAATGATCTTCTTGCTATAATTGCTCAGGGGATCTCATCTCAATGTGGGTGCGCACTAGGGATTGTAGTTTTTCTTACAATATTTATGAACGTACAAGGTCACAAAGCGGAACCAGAAGTATAACATTGTCCCCAGGTCTGCTACACCATTTAATCAGATTATGGTTTATTTGTTTGTGTTTCAATTCCTGCATTCCCAATTTTCCTTTTAATTTCTTTCCCATCAAGAATTGATTTTCTTTAAAAATATTGAAATACAGGCCCCAAACCACAACCATCCTGTGTTTGCACACCCTCAGAGAAAACAAAAATCTCCTTGTGTCAAAAAGGGGAATTCTAAAACTACAACAACGACACCCCAGTGAACCTTCAGTATGCACAGAACCACAAGATTTAACATTCTTTTCATTTGCAGTTATAAATGTTTGGGAACTTACATGCTTTGAGGCATTAGATCTGTGCTGAGAGCCACAATAGAAAACCATATTGGGCAGCATTTATTTCGTACTCTGTACAGGAGTGAGGGAAAGATGATTTTCGATTTCTCATCTTTGGAACACGGATCACGGTCAACAATCATAAATCAGGTTCAGAGCTGTTATTGTCCCTGTTTGACGTTTTCCTGACAATTCCAGAAGAGCACTGCTGTGAAGAAATTCGATTTCACCTCAATCAGGTTTGGCTATAACGTTGAAAGATACAATTAGAAATAAAATGGGAAATAATTCCGATTTTGGCCAGCAACCTGAGGGAAAAAGTTAACGCTTAAGACTGATGGTCAATTGTCAGCATTTTATTACATATATTCAGACAATTTCCATAACGCTTGTGAAACTCAGAGACCCCTTCCTATCAATCTCACAGCAGAGATGGGTAGCTTCCTGCACTATTTCGACAGACCTAGTTGTTTCCTGTCTGATCTCTTACTTGCCCATTTTTGTCTTCAGAGATCAATTGATGAATTGCCCACACATCAAGACTTGCAATAAATAGATTTATGGAACAGACATAATCCGACTGAAGACTGTGCTGCTGATAATTTACCTTTCACCCCTGTGGCGAATGTAGTTATTCAAATAAATAGTGAAAATAAATTCACCTGTTTCATACATTTCCTTAATCAGTAACGTGTTCCATGATTTCATGATTTGCTTGAAGGGGTAGGTCTTTGCATTCTTCAGCTCTTTCCTGAATTTAGCCTGGAGCACAGTGTAAATACACGTGTTGGGACAGGAGCTGAGCAATTTCAGCATCTTTGCTGTGCGATCTGTGATAAAACAATGGTCTGTGTAGGAGTAGTAATATCAGATATCTGTTATTCGTGCATAAATATTGTACACAAGCTTTGGAACAAACAAGAGCACAAAACAGCCCGATATACTGAACAGCAAAATGATGGACTTCAATCTGTTATTTTTATCTCCGCATCATTGTGTTTCTCTACAGGTATTTGTCCCCGTGAGACCCCGACGGATTTGACTGCTCACCAAAATGCATCTGACAGTCATCGCATTGAACAGCAAGATCTGAAAGAATGGCACACAAGGGTTTAAAATGTAGTTCGTCATTTTAAATGCAGCCCATGCAGGGAAATTGAAATAACTCGGTTTATGGGTGCAACCCCATGGAATATTATCAATAATGTATTGTGGCTCCTGCATGAAATACAACGGTAGAGGCTCCAGGCAGCCCAGCAAAGTCACAGTTCGAGAAATGCTACTGCAGTCCTCTCAGTGCAAAAGTTTGTTTTCAATCTCTCATAGCAAATGGCCACAAGATGGTTAAATGTGAATGTGACGGTGAGCCAGATAGAAATCTCTGTGGCGGCTGATGCCAGGGCAGAGACTACACATGGTAGTAATTTTCATCAAAGAATTTGGTAAATGCATTGGAAAAGTGATCCACAATATGGCATCAAAGAGAATGACATGGAGTTTCGCCACTGCCATTCTCATCCAATAATGAGTGATGCATTTGGGCAGACGACACTTTCTTGGGACAGAATCATGATGGCCACCAAGTTAAGTAGGAGGGATAAGATTGACATCGAAGTAAATATTTACAGAACATGTTCTGAATCAAAAGAACAATGTGACAGAACCTATGGCAACGTTTCCAGCTTTGATACTGCATGATAGGTCAAATCTGAAATGTTGCAGCCTTTTGTACACTTACAAGCTTGTAACGCCGTTATCAACACGATATTTTGGAATCCAAAGCACAAGTAAATAAAGCCAGCAAAGGAGGTTTACAGTCTATCATTAAAGCTAAAATGAATTTGCTTGCAGTTCGAAGGGCCAGATATAATGGTGGACTTCAATGATCAGAAAAGGTGTTTGTGCATAATACAGAGCAATAGCAAATGACAATTAAGCAGCAAAGTTATTGTCAGTTTTTGTCTGGATTATTTGCGATAACAGCTTACCAGGAACACCAATGTCTGAAATAAGAGGAATGAACACATGTTGTGCGTGCCATAAAATAGAGATGCTATTCCTGAGATTAGTAACAAATTCCATTGTTCTGGGTCTCACACTGCTGGCGGGAACTGTGAACTTATCCATTCCAATCGATGCTGATTTAAAAAGCGGGTCAGCCTCCAGTGATGCAGATACAACTGAAATCGTTATTATTAACGCCAACTTGATAAACACAACACATCAACAACTTTGACTCTGATGTAATTACTGTGGTGGGCAAAACATAACCATCTCAAAACTCATAAGTTATCATTAATTTCACCATTCCGCAATGAAGCAAAAATTGCTTGCAGAAGAAACTGATCCCACAAATATTGAGTAGCTTGATTTTGAGTTTTCCAGTAAACCATGGTCCTTTTCGTTTCAGTTAACTTAATTGTTTCTATTTGGAAAGTTAGACAGAATTCAGAAACACAGATTTGTTCTGGCTCTGCAGTTTACCAGACTGATTCCTGGCGTGAAAGGACTAATGCATGAAGACAGGATGGATCCATTTGGGTTATAGTCACCAGAGCTTAGAAGAATATTTTAACGTGTATTTCATCGAAACTGAAGAAATTCAAACAGGACTCGTCAATGCAAACACAGGTTGGACGTTCTCATGATTGGGGCTTCCAGAACAAGTTGGTCACAGTTGAATGATACCCGGTGGGGATCTTCTGGCTGACATGTGGAGAAATGTCTTCACAGAGAGAGAGGTGACCCTGTGGAATTGTCTGGCAATCAAAAGAGTTGAGGTCTCAAAACTGAATACCTTCAAGAAAGAGTTAGATACAGATCGTTGGGCGTGTATGGGTGGGAATGTGGGAGCATGGGGCTAATTTCACTGATCAGCCATGATCATATTGTTGGATGGAGCAGGATCAAGGTACTGAGACACCGAATCCTGCTTCTGTTTTCTGTTATTTCATGGCCAGTGCACACAAAGCAAGAATGGCAGAATAGCTCTAATCACAGAGTGCACCCCCTGTTCCTGTTTCTCAATGGTGGGAGGTTGGAAATGGATCACATGACTGATGCACAATTAACATTGTTTGCCCCCTCCTTCATAATGGTACAAATGTGGTGTCCAAATAAAATTCATGAATTTGCCTCCTGTCCCTCAAGCACATTCCTCGATAGAAATTACATGATGTCCTTGCTATAAGTGCTCATGTGAATACAACTCAGTGTTGGTGCGCCCCATGGATTGGAGTGGAGCTTACAACATTTATGAACGTACAAAGATACGAAGTTGAAACAGAAGTGAAACATGATCCCCAAGTCTGCTCCACCATTTGATCAGATCATAGCTTATTTGTTTGCATTTCAATTTCTCCATTCCCAATTTCCTTTCATTCCCTTAACTATCAAGAATCTACTTAATCTAAAAATATTCAATGACAGACCTCCAACTCACAAACACCATCTGATGTTAGTTACAACATTGCACACCCTCGGAGAAAACAAAAATTCTCTTCAGCTCATATAAGGGCAAGCTGTACATCTTAAACAGTGACACTCAATCACCCCACAGACTCCACCGACTAAAAAGAGGAAAATTTAATTTTTTGTCATTGTGCAGTTATAACTATTTAGGATGTTACATTCTTTGAGGCATTTTATCTCTGCTCAGGACCACATAAGGAAACAATATTAGTGGACATTTATTTCAATTCAAGATTGACGAAGGAATGATTTTGGAGTTTTTATTTGAAGAAACAGGACTACAGTTAAACACATGTTCTTTCTGATCTGCAGAGAGATTGATGTTGATCAGAGCTGGTAATCTGCCTCTTTGCCATTTGCCTGACAGCTCCTGAAAGACCCACTGCTCTGAAGAATTCTGGTCCCACAGTACCAGTTCAGATGTAAAGTTGGCAGATACAGGTAGAATAATTTGGAAATTAATCCGGAATTTGCCTGGATCTTTCAGGAAAGAGTCAACTTTTCAGACTGACGCGGAATTGTCAGCATTTTGTCGGACATATTGAGGCAATCACCGAATCTCTGGTGAAATTCAGAGCCTGTTTCCTAGTAAACCCAGCACAGAGATGGGCAGTTTTTTCCCACATTTTCTCAAGCCTTAGGTGGTATCTGTCTAGACTCTTATTTGCTCAATTTTGGTTTGGGAGATCAATTCAAGCATTGTCCATATTGCAAGACTCGGAAGAAATCGATTTTTGTGAACAAAAATAATCAGACTGAAGACTGTGATGGAGACGAGATAATTCTTTCTCCCTTGGTGATTGTAGTTTGTGGAACACGAAGTGAAAATTAATTCGCACGTTTCAATCTTGTTAACCAGTTGCATAGTTTAATGAGTTGCTTGAAAGGGTATATCATTGCATTCTTCAGCTCTTTCCTGAATTTAGCCTGGCTCACCACATAAATACACGTGTTGGTGCAGGAGCTGAGCACTTGCAGCATCTTTGCTGTGCGATCTGTGATAAAGCAAGGGTCTGTGAAGGAGTCATAAAATTTGATATCTTTAATACGTGAATAAATATTATACACAAATTTGGTCACCCACAAGAGCACAAAACTGCCCGATATGCTGAAAAGCAAAATGATGCATTTCCAGCGGTTTTCCATCTCCACATCCTTGTGTTTCTCTCCACTTCTTTGGCCGCGGAGACCCCTCCGAATTTGACTGCTCATTGAAATATGCCTGACAGTCAGCACATTGAAGAGCAAGATCAGAAAGAACGGCACACAAGGAGTTAAAATGTAGTTAATCATTTGAAATGCAGCCCATGCAGGGGAATTGAAATAACTCGATTTCTGGGTACAACCCCACGGAAGATTATTAATGATGTACCGTGGCTCATATATAAAGTACCAGGGTAGAGACACTATGCAGCCCAGCACGGTTACAGTCCCTAGAAATGCTGCTGCAGTTCTCTTGGTGCAAAATTTTATTTTCAATCTCTCATGGCAAATGGCCACAAATCTGTCAAAAGTGAATGTGACGGTGAACCAGACAGAAATCACTGTGGCTGCTGACCCCAAGGCAGAGAAAAGACTGCACATGGGAGTAAGTCTCACGAATGAATGTGGTAAATAAATTGGAACAGTGATCCACATTATGGCATCAAAGACAACGACAAGGAGATCAGCCACTGCCATTCCAATCAAGTAATGAGTGATGCACTTGGAGAGTCCACACTTTCCTCGGGACAGGATCATTATAGCCACCAAGTTAACTGTGAGGGAAGACATTCAAATAGAAGTAAATATGTACAGATCGTGTCCTGAATCATGGAGCAATGTGACAGAAAAACAAGGCAAAATTTCCAGCATTGATGTTGCACAACAGGTCTAAACTGAATGATTGCTTGCTTTCCTATAATTGCATGCTTTTAGCACAGTTACCATCAGTATATTATGGATTCCTTCGCTAAAGTATATAAAGTAAGCAAACGAAACATATCGTCCATTGTCATGGATGAAATGATTCTCCTCGAAGAGTGAAGGATTAGATATCTCAGCAACATTTCATGATGAGGAGAGTTGTTTGTGTGAAATACACAGAACTAAGTAATGACAATTAAATAACAAAGTTTTCACTGGTTTGCATCAGGAACACGTATGATCACATCTTACCAGGAACACCAACAGCTGAAATGAGAGGATAGAAGATATCTTCTATTTGCCATACAATTGGGTATCCCATTTCTGAGAGAAGCAAGAACTTTGACTGTTGTGGATATCACGCTTCCAGCAGCAGCTATGAACTGATCCATTCCAATCGATCCTGTTTTATTCATATAGTAAGTCTTCAGTAACATCATTACACATGATAACACTCTTAGTAACGCCAACGTGAACAAACAAATTACATCAAAAGCTTTGCCTCTGATGTGATTACCAAGGTGCGCAAAACACAACCAACGCAAAACTCAGGAGTCAACATGAGTTCCACCATTACACAATGAAGCTTATAGTGCATGCAGAAACAACTGAATCTGTAAATAATGAATAGATGCCTTTTGAGTTTCCCTGTAAAACATGGCCCCTTTTGTTGAAATTAAGTTAGTTATTGCTGCTCTGGAATGTAGATAGAATAGAAACATAGACTAATTCTTGTTCTACAGAATCCCAGTTAAAAAGACAAACTTCAATTCTCTAAGGACATTGAATTCTGTCTCTGCATTTGAGTTGGTGAGATGCATAGATTTCAATGTTTGACAACCAGTTGGTAAGGGCCTTGTATAGAAGTCAATGCTTCCTCAGTTTTGATTTATTTCCAAGTTGGAGAATTTTGAATGTCCATACCTGAACAGTGAAACACAAGTGCATTGCCAGGACATGACACACTCTACAATGAGGCAATCAATGTCCATTTCTCTAAACCCAACCTAAACCTTCATCCTTCCAGCGTCCCTCAGTCTATACTGAAGTCTATTTTGTGCAATTAGTTAAGAATTGGAGTACGCTCTTTCTTTCTCTGTCTCTTCATTAAGAAGTTGTGATTATGGTTAAATGTAGCCGGAGAGGCAGGTTTTTGCCATTTTGATTTATTAAATTCTCTTGAGGGGCATGGACAACAATGGTTCAACAGTTATCATCATCACAAAATGTCGTTTGAGGAGGGCCTGGTCAGCTGCTTACCTGCACAGCAGCAGCCCATGTGCTGTAGGCCGACCCAGAATATCATAATTGAGGGAAACATGAGATTTGGACGAAGGAAGTATGAAGAATTATGATTTAGTATGGGGACTCAACTGAATAGTCACACAGCAAGGGGCAGTGCTTGGGTAGACTGCAATTGGAGGTGGTCATCGCGTGCCATTTAGTGCAAGTCTCTCCTTCCACACCTTTGACTTCGCCTCAGTAGTGTCCAGAACTTGTTGCATTTGTACATGGACTGCTTTGGTGTTTGAGGAGTCATGAATGGTGCTGAACATCGTGCAGTCATCATCAACGTCCTCACTTCTGACCTTGTGATAGAGGGTAAATCATTGATGAAGTAGCTGCAGTTGGTTGGGGTTAGAATGTGCCTTCTTCCTGAGATGAGATTCTTGACTTCCAACAACATCAAAACATCTTCTTTAGTGGCAGGTAAGGTTCCAAATCGCTGACTGTTTGCTTCCTGACAACCGTTGATTCCAGTTTTGCTCCTTGTTGCCACACATGGTCTATTCTGACCTTGATATCAAGATAGTCATTCTCACCTCTCTTCCATCTTTGTCACTTCAGGTTATGTGTCTATTTTTGAAACACGGCTGCAATGAAGCCAGTCGCTCAGAGGTCCTGGTGGAAACTGGACATCTTTGAGCAGGTAATTGATAAGCTGATGCTAGTTGATAGCCGTGTTGTTGACAGAGTCCATCACTTTACTAATAATTGAGTGTACACTGATTGGGTGGTAACTGGCCAAGTTAGATTTGCCGACATTTATTATATGGGAAATACCCGTGCAATTTGCCACCTTGTTGGATAGTTGCCAGTATTGCAATAATATAGAAAAGACTGGATGCGGTGTCGCATGATCTGGAATGCTATTCTCTTGGCTCATAGCCTTTACAGTGTCCAGTGCACTCAGACATTTTTTGACATCATGTTTGCCGTCTAATTTTATTTAACAGTTCGGGCTTGAGTTCAATTGAGAAGGAGACGTCCAAGTTGAGAGCTGTTTGGAATTAAAGAGGAAAGGTTAGTTTCGATAACGAATTGATTTCATGAAAGATAGCAGAACTGAGGTATTGTGGTTTTGTCAGGCAGGAGATAGAAGGCACCATTGATCCTGAAGGATTTGTTTGAGCTCCGTCACATTTAGCAGAGTTCAGCGCAGCTTATAAAGTTTGTGCTGATAATTCAGAATTTTGATACCAAAATCTAGAGCATCCCTGAAGTGATGTTGGTTTTTTCTCGTAAAATTTGGAAAACTATAAAGCTCCATATAAAATGTCAGAAAGGAGTTGAGCAAGTAATTGATCAGTGCTAGTGAAAGAGTGATGTCCATATACAGGGGTTGGAGTAAAAGGCAGAACAATGCTTCGTAGAGTCTAACACAGCATGAATGTTGTAATAGGTTAACTCACAACAAATTGCTGGAAATTCCATGATTTGATTTTGAGTGTAGTTCACCGAGTCCGACTGTCTCTGATCTGAAAAGGATCTTTCCTGCAAGCTTGCAATACATTTTCTGGAATTATCTGACTAATGTATGCAATTGTGTTTCTCTGGGCTAAGAATGTTGATTTCAGGTACATTACAATCTTTATTATCTGTTCTGTGGCATGGGTGAATGAGGTGTTTATCATTAATTTCCACTTGTTTTCTTCAGTTCTGCACTGTGCAGTAAAGTTACTGGTGATTGTTGACTCTTTTCCAAGGGTATTGTGCATTTGTGTCAATCACTACTTGGTCACCGTAGCAATGGCAGATATAATGGTTGCAAGCAATGAGGTCGTATTGTATCAGATCAGTCGTTAGTACTTCAAGGAATCCAACCTTGATCTGAATCATGTCTGTAGTATTATTTCTGTATGAAGGGGTCTATCTGCAAATACTTCAGTTTCATAAACAGTGACCTAGTGTCATTATAACTGGACTGTTAATCCAGAGAACCAGATAATGTTCTGAGAGACATGTTGAATGGTGGCAATGCAGATGGTGGAATTTAAATTGAATAAAAATGTCTGGAATTTCGAATCACTTGATGACCAGGAATCCATTCTCAATTGTTGGAAAAATCCATCTTGTTCAGTGATGTTCTTGAGGGGAGGAAACTGCCAACCTGACGTGGCCTGGACAGCATGTGACTCCAGACAGGCAGCAATGTGGTTGACTCTAAATAATGCCCTCTGTGCTTTCAGGGAATTGCAATAAATGCTGCCTGGTCACCGCTGCCTTCATCCAATGAATGAACCAGTTTAAAACTGAATTTTCACTGTGGATCACTTTGTCGCCAGGAGTTGATAAAGCAAGTATTCTGCTGAGAAAACTGCAATCATGGTGACTGCAAGAACCATTCACCTGTTCCATCCAAAGCTCTGCTTATTGACTTTACCTGACAACATGATAATATCTTTGACAATGACCTGTTGGACTAATTAACAAGAGATAACTATTTTGCTGACCTTGAGTGTGCGAAATTTGACTGGTTTGACTCAGTTCTAACATCATTACTACCCTTTGTTTCAATATTGCTGCTCAAATTTCTGAACAGTAAAAACATGTTGCTGAGCAGCAGCAGTGACTGATGTCCAGAACAGAGGAGGAGAATTGCAGAGATCCAGAAATGGCAAACAAAAGAAAGTATGTGTTCTTGCTGTTTGCTGTCTTTGGCACTTCCATGCTTTTGCGGCTGACTATGATCATTAGAGAGGCTAACCTTGCAGATTGCAGCCATTCTCTCATTATCTTTGAAGAGGTCAGGCATATGTTGATGACTTTCAGTTGTTTCACGAACATATTTATTGATGGAGTGATAATTACCAAGATCGTGGATCACACTGACACATCCAGTGGAAATTGATTGTCGAGTCAATTAAGCCGTAAGAAGCACTGAAATTTATCCAATGCTGCATTCACTTTTATTTTGTTCACGATTCATCAAAAGGCATCCCAACATCCCAAAATAAATTTCTGTATGGTACTGTTTCTTGCCTGTCCTGTGCAAAGCTTAGGTTAGCACTCTGATCCAAACTGACATGTCAGTATGTTTGTCTTTTCCATTCAACATCTCACAATCATTCCAGGTGTATATTTGTCTCACGCCAAATATCAGAACTAACTGAATCCAGGCTTGGCGGATTAGAAGAGTGCTCTTATACTGGAGTTCCAGTGACTGTAGTCAGTTCATGGATTTGCCTGATTTCAAGGATTGTCTTCCAGGCTTCCAGCTCATTTATGCTGTTCTTGAAACCTATTTCAACAACACAAAACGAAAGAAGATGCCCACACTGACTCATAAAGAAACCCAGTGAGTTACAAATATCCAAACAATACCTCTCACCTCAAAGACATCATGGGAGAAGTTTTAAAACTGTCAGCGGGCGTGTTAAATTTGTGGAGTGGCAGAACACAGGCCACCACGTGAACTCATATCGCACTTTCATGTCCTCAGATCAAAAACTGTCACAAATATCTTTTGATAATCTGAAAGTTGTATTTTGAATGTCGATTTCTTTAAATAAAACAGTTCCAGATCTTTCTTTCATCTAAGTCCTTTTTAAGTGTCTTAAGGCGTTTCTCTGTTGTCAGCCATTCAGACAATGAGTTTGCAGGCATCCAAGGGGTCTCAGTAAGAGCAGTTTTCACAAAATCTTCTCAATTTCCTGCTCTTCAACTTAAATCCGTTCCTCCAGGTTATTGAATCCTGTACTATTGATAAGTCTCCATGTCACCCTCAGAGACACCCTTTGTTACTTTGTACACCCAAATCAAAATCCTTCAATCTTTTCTGCTCAAAGGAAAACTATGGACCAACACAGTTCATGATAATGCCGTGGGGAAAGGAGTGCAGGAGCATAGTTTTTTGAAAGTTACATTAAAGCAGTACCGAATGTTACAACGGCATTTGGCATGCTTACCTTCATTGATCTGACCAATGATTATAGGTATTAGGATGTCATGTTGAGGCTGAGCAGTAAATTAGTGATGCCACTTTCAGAGCGTTTTGTAGAAATCTGGTTGCCCTGCTTTGGGAAGGATATTATTGAATTGGAGAACGTGTAGTAAAGATTTAGAGGAATATTATCAGGGCTGGAGTGTTTGAGGTATTCGTAGATATTGGACAGGCTCGGACTTTCTGTTCTGGAATGTAAAATTTGAGGGGTCACTTCATACAGGGTTATAAAATCACGACTGGAATAGATACGGTGAAATGCAAAGATATTTTCCTTGGAGTAGGATAGGTTGTAACTGGAGGCAATGTGTTTAAAAAGACAGAGAGGAATATTTTAAAAATGACACGAGGGCTATCTGTTTCATACAGAGGGGGTATGTGTGTGGAATAAACTGTCAGAGGACGTGGTTGAGGTTGGTGCAGTTCCAACAGTTAAAAGACATTTTTACAGGTTCAGGAACAGGAAGGTTTCAGAGGGATATGAGCTAAGTGCGGACACATAGGAGTAGTTTATGTCGGGAAATGTGGTCATCTTGAATGACTTGAAGCTGACAGTCTGTTTCTGTGATGTATGAGCTGATGAGTCTATGGCTTAACAACCTCATGGGCGAGCATATTCTGTGATGTATCATTACTGCTCACTCATAAGATATGTGAACACAATTCCTCACACTTCCTTTTCACATACACGCTGGCAGTTGTATTCAATGTAAATTCTCCAAGACATTGACCTGGAAAATGTACCAAGTGTAGCTGTGCATAGATTTGAGATAGTATTTAATATACAGGTTTTTAAACTATTTTTTGTTGGGTGATTTTCTCACTAAAGTTTGGCTTGAGTGTCTGATTTAATAATGAAATTTTGCTGTGAATGCAAATATCATAAAATCTGAGTGACCCATGCTGAGGAGGATTCACTCAATCCAAAATATTACTTCTGACATCCCTCCACAGATGCTGCCTGATCTATTGAGCTTTTTCAACAATTTTGGCCTGCAAACCCCCAGTGACAACTCTTCAGCTTGACTGCTTCAATGAGGCCGACGAGAGTTTGACACAGTCACATGGATCGGGGCTTGATTTTCTCACGCAGGATTACATTCGCCTCAAATCACATTCACATTTAACGGTCACTACAGGACATAAAGCCCTGGCCTTAAATTGACCTCTTTCGTCCCAGTCAACTAACGTTGCTTCAGGACTTGGACAAACACAACTTTCCCTCCTCACCCTTACCTGTCTTCCAGAGAGAACACTCTCTCCGTGACTCACTTGTCACCTCCACACTCCCCATCAGCCCCACCACCCCGGCACTTTTCCCTGCAGCCACAGGAAGTTCTCCACTTGCCCCCACACCTCCCCCCCACCCCCATCCCAGGCCCCCACAAAACCTTCCACATCAAATAGATGTTCACCTGCACATCTGCTAATGTGTTAAAATGTAACCATGTTCCTGATGTGGCCTCTACATCAGGGAAACCAAGCAGAGGTTTGGAGACCACTCGGTTTGTGACTGATGACCGCACCTCGCAGACGCACTGCTTCAACAACCCCTCCCACTGCTTGGATGACATGTCCATCCTGGGCCTCCTGCAGTGACACAACAATGCCACCGGAAGATAACTTGACAGCACTTCATATGGGAACCCGGCAGCCAAATGGTATAGATGTGGACTACACAAGCTTCAAAATATTCCCTCCCCCAACCGCTTCCCAAAACCAGCCCAGCTCATCCCCACCTCCCTGACCTGTTCATCCTTTCTCCCACGTATACACTCTACCCAAATCAGGCCCCTCCCCACCTCCGACCTACCAGCCTCATCCCGTCTTCCCTGGACTGGCCTAACCCCACCCTACCTGCCTACCGACACTCACCTTTACAGGCTCCACACCGGGCTCTATGAAATGTCTGCTTCCTTTACATCTGTTGGCTCCTTTATCCATCTTCCATCCACCAAACACTCACTCTCTAATTATTTCAGAATATCCTTCCCCTTCACCATTTCTGAAGAAGGGTCCAGACCTGAAACATCAGCTTTCCTGCTCCTCTGATGTTGCTTGGACTGCTATGTTCATACAGCTCTACCTCATGTTATCTTAACTAATATTACTTATAAGCCAAAGCACCTCAAACCATATCTCGCGTTTTGGAAGTTTATTTTCTGTTCTTCTGTTCAGGAATTAGAAAAACGATTCCTGCATTCTTAACACAGCATCCGTACAGTTCTGATTGGTGGATCAATGATCATGTTTGGAATCGAGGCATGGAAACTGAGAAGATCGAAGCAGGAGGATGCCATCGACTTCTGGAGTATGCTCAGTCATACATGTAAGTAACAAACTCATTTTATGATCACTCATCACACCATCCCCACACTCTTCCTTTAAACCTAAAATCTGTACCCATTTGGTCCTTATGCTATCTGCTTGTGAGAATTGGTCTTGTTTTTCTACCCTCATATTTTGATCACTGCTTTCAAATCTCTGGCTGAGCTTCTTCATTCAAGATGCACTATTGTATTTGCCGAGTGCCATTCTCGCTGTGCTGTGGACCCAGAGACCAGATAACATTCCGAGGACCCAGGTTCGAATCCAGCCATAGCAGATGGTAGATTTCAATTCCAAAAATCCTGAAATGATGACGGTGAATCCACTGTTGGGGAAAACCCCATCTGTGTCAAAAATATCTTTTTGGCAGGGAAACTGCTACCCTTACCTGTTATGGCCTTAATGTGATTCCAGACCTGCAGCAGTGTGATTGACTCTTAACAGCTTTCTGGGCAGTTAGGGATGGGCAATAAATGCTGCCGAACCAGCTGTACCCTTATCCCATGAATGAATAAGAACAAACACAACAACTGAGTGTTGCAGCTAAAATCTCTCAGAGCTGGTACCATGTCTCTTGGTCCTACCTAGAGTTGTTGAAAGTATGCGTGCAGATGGTGAAGATGACAAATGGGACATTGGCATTCAGAGCGAGAGGGTTGGATTACAGGATCATGAATGTCTTGATGCAATTGTACTAGGTTTTGGCAAGACCACTCATTGAGTATCCTGTGCAGTTTTAGACTCCTTATCTGAGAAATGACGTTCCAGCTCTGGAGAGCGTGTAACCATAGTTCACCAGACTGATTCCTGAAAACACCGATGCTTGAAAAGAAACTGATCCCTTTGGATTGTGTTCGACTGAGCTTTGGAGAATGTTTCCATGTGTATTTGATCGAAACTGAAGAAATTCAACCAGGGTTAGTGAGGGAAAACAGAGGGAGAATGATGTCATGATGGCTGCCTCCAGATGAAGGAGTTCGCAGCGTAAAAATAAAAAATAAAAAATAAAAGCAGGGAACTTAGGTCAGACATGAGAAAACAATCCTTCACACAGAGAGTAGTGGGCCTGTGGAATTCTCTCCACAAAAGGCAGCTGAGGTCTCAAAATTGAAAATCTTCAAGAAAGAGTTAGATATCGTTTTTTTCGTGTGTAAGGAAAGAAAGTGGAGATGGGAGAGTGTGGGAGTCGGGAAATAAGTTCAATGATCAGCTCTGATCATGTTTGTTGGTGGAGCAGTGAAGGGCTGAATCGCCTAATGCAGCGTCTGTTTTATGTTTTTTAAGGACCAGTAGCGTGCAGAACAGAAATAGCAGAACATTTAAAACCTTAGAATGGAGTCCCTGTTTCTTTCTTCTCAATGGTTTGAGAGTGGCAGAGAGGGAACACATGACTAAGACAGAATTAACTCTGTCCTCTTTTTCTTAATGCTGCAAATGTGTGTCGATATAATATGGACTGTAGGCATTCAACAGAATCTTTCATTTCCCTCAAGCATAATTTGTAATGGAAATTAAATGATCTTCTTGCTATAATTGCTCAGGGGATCTCATCTCAATGTGGGTGCGCACTAGGGATTGTAGTTTTGCTTACAATATTTATGAACGTACAATGTTACAAAGTGGAAACAGAAGTATAACATTTTCCCCAGGTCTGCTACACTATTTGATCAGATTATGGTTTATTTGTTTGTGTTTCAATTCCTGCATTCCCAATTTTCCTTTTATTTTCTTTATATCGAGAATTGATTTACATTAAAAATAATGAAAGACAGGCCCCAAACCATAACCATCCTCTGATTGCACACCCTCAGAGAAAACAAAAATCTCCTTGCGTCAAAAAGGGTAATTCGAAAAGTAAAACAACGACACCCCAGTGAACCATCAGTCTGCACAGAACCACAAGATTTAACATTCTTTTCATTTGCAGTTATAAATGTTTGGGAACTTACATGCTTTGAGGCATTAGATTTCTGCTGAGAGCCACAATAGAAAACAGTATTGGGCAGCATTTATTTCGTACTCTATACAGGAGTGAGGGAAAGGTGATTTTCGATTTCTCATTCTTTGGAACACGGATCACAGTCACCAATTATAAATCAGGTTCAGAGCTGTTCTTCTCCCTGTTTTACGTTTTCCTCACAATTCCAGAAGAGCACTGCTCTGAAGAAATTCTGATTTCACCGCAATCAGGTTTCGCTATAACGTTGAAAGATACAATTAGAAATTAAATGGGAAATAATTGCGATTTTGGCCAGCAACCTGAGGTAAAGAGTTAACGCTTCAGACTGATGCTCAATTGTCAGCATTTTATTACATATATTCAGACAATTTCCATAACGCTTGTGAAACCCAGAGACCCCTTCCTATCAATCTCACAGCAGAGATGGGCCGTTTACTGCACAGTTTCTACAGACTTAGTTGTTTCCAGTCTGAATTCTTACTTGCCCATTTTTGTCTCCAGAGATCAATTGATGAATTGCCCCCACAACAAGTCTTGCAATAAATCGATTTATGGTACAAACATAATCCGACTGAAGACTGTGCTGCTGATAATTTACCTTTCTCCCGTGTGGCGAACATCGGTATTCAAATAAATAGTGAAAATAAATTCATGTGTTTCAAACTTTTCCTTAATCAGTAACGTGTTCCATGATTTCATGATTTGCTTGAAGGGGTATGTCATTGCATTCTTCAGCTCTTTCCTGAATTGAGCCTGGATCACAGTATAAATACACGTGTTGGTACAGGAGCTGAGCAATTGCAGCATCTTTGCTGAGCGATCTGTGATAAAGCAATGGTCTGTGTAGGAGTAGTAATATCAGATATCTGTAATTCGTGCATAAATATTGTACACAAGCTTGGGAACAAACAAGAGCACGAAACAGCCCGATATACTGAACAGGAAAACAATGGACTTCCATCAGTTTTTTTTAATCTCCACATCATTGTGTTTCTGTGCAGGTTTTTGTGCCCGGAGACCCCGGCGGATTTGACTGCTCACCAAAATGCATCTGACAGTCAGCACATTGAACAGCAAGATCAGAAAGAATGGCACACAAGGGGTTAAAATGTAGTTTGTCGTTTTAAAAGCAGCCCATGCAGGGAAATTGAAATAACTCGGTTTATGGGTGTAACCCCTTGGAATATTAACAATAGTGTATAGTGGCTCCAGTGTGAAATGCAACGGTAGAGGCTCCAGGCTGCCCAGCAATGTCACAGTTCCGAGAAATGCTGCTGCAGTCCTCTCAGTGCAAAATTTTGTTTTCAATCTCTCATAGCAAATGGCCACAAGATGGTCAAATGTGAATGTGACGGTGAACCAGATAGAAATCACTGTGGCGGCTGATGCCAGGGCAGAGACTACACATGGTAGTAATTTTCATCAAAGAATTTGGTAAATGCATTGGAAAAGTGATCCACAATATGGCATCAAAGAGAATGACATGGAGGCTCGCCACTGCCATTCTAATCAAGTAATGAGTGATGCACTTGGACAGACCACACTTTCTGGGGACAGAATCATGATGGCCACCAAGTTAACTAGGAGGGAAAACATTGACATCGAAGTAAATATTTACAGAACATGTTCTGAATCAAAAGAACAATGTAACAGAACCTATGGCAACGTTTCCAGCTTTCACATTGCATGACAGATCAAAACTGAAATGTTGCATTCTTTTGTACACTTACATACTTGTAACGCAGTTGTCAACACAATATTTTGGAATCCAAAGCAAAAGTAAATAAAGCAATCAAAGGAGGTTTACAGTCTATCATTAAAGCTAAAATGCATTTCCTTCAAGTTCGAAGGGCCAGATATAATGGTGGACTTCAATTATTGGAAAAGGTGTTTGTGCATAATACAGAGCAATAGCAAATAACAATTAAGCAGCAAAGTTATTGTCAGTTTTTGTCTAGAATACTTGCGATAACAGCTTACCAGGAACACTGGTGGCTGAAATAAGAGGAAAGAAAACATAATGTGCTTGCCATAAAATTGTGATGCTATTCCTGAGATTAGCAACAAATTCCATTGTTCTGGGTCTCACACTGCTGGCGGGAACTGTGATCTTATCCATTCCAATCGATGCTGATTTAAAAAGTGGGTCAGCCTCCAGTGATGCAGATACAACTGAAATCGTTATTATTAACGCCAACTTGAACAAACACAACACATTAACAACATTGTCTCTGATGTAATTACAGTGGTGGGCAAAACATAACCATCTCAAAACTCTGAAGTTATCATTAATTTCATCATTACGCAATGAAGCAATAATTGTTTGCAGAAAAGACTGATCCCACAAACATTAAATAGCTTCATTTTGAGTTTTCCAGTAAACCATGGTCCTTTTCGTTTCAGTTAACTTAATTGTTTCTGTTTTGAAAGTTTGACAGAATTCAGAAACACAGATTTGTTCTGACTCTGCAGTTTACCAGATTGATTCCTGGTTTGAAAGGACGAATGCATGAGGACAGGATCGATCCATTAGCGTTATAGTCACCAGAGTTGGAAGAATATTTTTCTGTGTATTTCATCGAAACTGACGAAATTCAAACAGGACTCGGCAGTGTAAACACAGGAAGGCCGTTCTCATGATGTGGGCTTCCAGAACAAGTTGGTCATAGTTGAATGATACCGGGTAGGGAACTTCAGGGTGACATGAGGAGAAATGTCTTCACACAGAGAGAGGTGACCCTGTGGAATTGTCTGCCAAACAAAAGAGTTGAGGTCTCAAAACTGAATATCTTCATGAAAGAGTTATATACAGGTCTTTGGGCGTGAATGCGTGTGAATGCGGGAGCAGGGGGTTAATTTCACTGATCAGCCATGATCATGTTGTTGGATGGAGCAGAATCAAGTTTCTGAGACGCCGAATCCTGCTTCTGTTTTCTGTTATTTCATGGCCAGTTAACACAAAGCCAGAATGGCAGAATAGCTCTAATCACAGAGTCCACCCGCTGTTCCTGTTTCTCAATTGTGGGAGATTGGAATTGGATCACATGTGTAATGCACAATTAACATTGCTTGCCCCCTCCTTCATAATGGTAAAAATGTGGCGTCCAAATAAAATTAATGAATATGCCTCCTGTCCCTCCAGCACAATCCTTGATAGAAATTAAATGATCTCCTTGCTAAAAGTGCTCATGTGAATACAACTCAGTGTGGGTGCGCTCCATGGATTGGAGTGGAGCTTCCAACATTTATGAACGTACAAAGATACGAAGTTGAAACAGAAGTGAAACATGATCCCCAAGACTGCTCCACCATTTGATCAGATGATGGCTTATTTGTTCGCGTTTCAATTTCTCCATTCCCAATTTCCTTTCATTTCCTTAACTATCAAGAATCCATTTACTCCAAAAATATTCAATGACAGACCTCCAAGTGACAAACACAATCTGATCTGAGTTACAACATTGCACACCCTCGTGTGCAATCAAATTATCAAATTTTATGACTCCTTCACAGACCCTTGCTTTATCACAGATCGCACAGCAAAGATGCTGCAAGTGCTCAGCTCCTGCACCAACACGTGTATTTATGTGGTGAGCCAGGCTAAATTCAGGAAAGAGCTGAAGAATGCAATGATATACCCCTACAAGCAATTCATTAATTGCTTGAACAAAAATTCTCTTCAGCTCATATAAGGGCAAGCTGTAGATCTTAAACAGTGACACTCAAACACCCCACAGACTCCACCGACTCATAAGAGTAAACATTTTTTTTGCCATTGTGCAGTCATAACTATTTAGGATGTTACATTTTTTGAGGCATTTTATCTCTGCTCCGTGCCACATCAGGAAACAATATTAGTTGACATTTATTTCAATTCAAGAGTGAGGAAGGAATGGTTTTGGAGTTTCCATTTGAAGAACCAGGACTACAGTTAAACACATGTTCTTTCCCATGTGCAGAGAGATTGATCAGGATCAGAGCTGGTAATCTGCCTCTTTGCCATTTGCCTGACAGCTCCTGAAAGACCACTGCTCTGAAGAACTCTGGTCCCACAGTACCTGTTCAGATGCATAGTTGGCCGATACAGGTAGAATAATGTAGAAATTAATCCGGAATTTGCCTGGATCTTTCAGGAATGAGCCAACTTTTCAGACTGACACGGAATTGTCAGCATTTTGTCGGACATATTGAGGCAATCACCGAATCTCTGGTGAAAATCAGAGCCTGTTTCCTTGTAATCCCAACACAGGGATGGATAGTTTTTTCCACATTTTCTCAAGCCTTAGTTGGTATCTGTCTAGACTCTTATTTGCCCAATTTTGTTTTGGGAGATCAATTCATGAATTATTCACACAGCAAGACTTGTAAGAAATCGATTTTTTGAACAAAAATAATCAGACCGAAGACTGTGATGGAGACGAGTTAATTCTTTCCCCCTTGGTGATTGTAGGTTGTGGAACATGAAGTGAAAATTAATTCGCATGTTTCAATCTGGTTCACCATTTCCAAAGTTTAATGAGTTGCTTGAAGGGGTATATCATTGCATTCTTCAGCTCTTTCCTGAATTTAGCCTGGCTCACAACATAAATACACGTGTTGGTGCAGGAGCTGAGCACTTGCAGCATCTTTGCTGTGCGATCTGTGATAAAACAAGGGTCTGTGAAGGAGTCATAAAATTTGATATCTTTAATACGTGAATAAATATTATACACAACTTTGGTCACCCACAAGAGCACAAAACTGCCCGATATGCTGAAAAGCAAAATGATGCATTTCCAGCGGTTTTTCATCTCCACATCCTTGTGTTTCTCTCCAGTTCTTTGGCCGCGGAGACCCCTACGGATTTGACTGCTCATTAAAATATGCCTGACAGTCAGCACATTGAAGAGCAAGATCAGAAAGAATGGCACACAAGGAGTTAAAATGTAGTTAATCATTTCAAATGCAGCCCATGCAGGGGAAGTGAAATAAGTCGATTTCTGGGTACAACCCCACGGAAGATTATTAATGATGTACCGTGACTCATATATAAAGTGCCAGGGTAGAGACACTACGCAGCCCAGCACGGTCACAGTCCCTAGAAATGCTGCTGCAGTTCTCTCGGTGCAAAATTTTGTTTTCAATCTCTCATGGCAAATGGCCACAAATCTGTCAAAAGTGAATGTGAAAGTGAACCAGACAGAAATCACTGTGGCTGCTGACCCCAAGGCAGAGAAAAGACTGCACATGGGAGTAAGTCTCACGAATGAATGTGGTAAATAAATTGGAACAGTGATCCACATTATGGCATCAAAGACAACGACAAGGAGATCAGCCACTGCCATTCCAATCAAGTAATAAGTGATGCACTTGGAGAGACCACACTTTCCTCGGGACAGGATCATTATGGCCACCAAGTTAACTGTGAGGGAAGACATTCAAATAGAAGTAAATATTTACAGATCGTGTCCTGAACCAAAGAGCAATTTGACAGAAAAACAGGGCAAAATTTCCAGCATTGATGTTGCACAACAGGTCTAAACTGAATTATTGCGTGCTTTCCTATAATTGCGTGCTTGAAGCACAATTACCAACAGTATATTATGGATTCCATAACTAAAACATAAAAAGTAAGCAAAGGAGACATATAGTCCATGGTCAAGGATGAAATGATTCACCTTGAAGAGTGAAGGATTAGACATCTCAGCAGCATTTCATGATGATGAGAGTTGTTTGTGCGAAATACACAGAAATAAGTAATGACAATTAAACAACAAAGTTATCAGTAGTTTGCATCAGGAACACTTATGATAACATCTTACCAGGAACACCAACAGCTGAAATAAGAGGATAGAAAATATCTTCTATTTGCCATACAATTGGATATCCCATTTCTGAGAGAAGCAACAACTTTGGCTGTTGTGGATATCACGCTTCCAGCAACAGCTATGAACTGATCCATTCCAATCGATCCTGTTTTATTCAGATAGTAAGCCTACAGTGACATCATTTCACATGATATCACTGTTAGTAACACCAACATGAACAAACAAATTACATCAACAGCTTTGCCCCTGATGTGTTTACGATGTTGGGCAAAACACAACCAACTCAAAACTCAGGAGTCGACATTAGTTCCACCATTATACAATGAAGCTAACAGCGCATGCAGAAACAACTGAACCCGTAAGTAATGACGAGATGCATTTAGAGTTTCCCTGTAAATCATGGCCCCTTTTGTTGAGATTAAATTAGTTATTGCTGCTCTGGAATGTAGATAGAATAGAAACATAGATTCATTCTGGTTCTACAGAATCCCAGCTAAAAAGACAAACTTCAATTCTCTCAGGACACTGAATTCTGTCTCTGCATTTGAGTTGTTGAGATGCATAGAATTCAATGTTTGACAACCAGTTGGTAAGGGCGTTGTATGGAAGTCAATGCTTACTCAGTTTTGATTTAATTCCAAGTTGGAGAATTGTGACTGTTCAAATCTGAAGTGTGAAATACAACTGCATTGCCAGGACAGAACACCCTCTGCAATGAGGCAATTAATGCCCATTTATCAAAACCTAATCTTAACCCTCATCCTAACAGCGTCCCTCTGTCGATACTGAAGTCTATTTTGAGCAATTAATAAAGAATTGTAGTATGCTCTTTCTTTCTCTGTCTCTTCGTTAAGAAGTTGTGGTTATGGTTAAATGTAGCCTGGGAGGCAGGTTTTTGCCATTTTGATTTATTAAATTCACTCGACCGGCATGGACAACAATGGTTCAACATTTTTCATCATCACAAAATGTCGTTTGAGGAGGGCCTGGTCAGCTGCTTACCTGCACAGCAGCAGCCCATGTGCTGTAGGCCGACCCAGAATATCATAATTGTGGGAAACATGATGTTTGGACGATGGAAGTATGAAGAATTATGATTTAGTATGGGGACTCAACTGAATAGTCACACAGCAAGGGGCAGTGCTTAGGTAGACTGCAATTGGAGGTGGCCATCGCGTGCCATGTGGTGTAGGTATCACCTTCCACACCTTAGCCTAAGCCTCAATAGTGTCCAGAACTTGTTGCATTTGTACATGGACTGCTTTGGTGTTTGAGGAGCCATGAAGGATGCTGAACATTGTGTAATCATCATCAAGCTTCCTCACTTCTGACCTTGTGATAGAGGTTAAATCATTGATGAAGTAGCTGCTGTTGGTTGGTCTTAGAACGTTCCCTCTTGCTGAGTTGAGATTCTGGACTTCCAACAACGTCAAAACATCTTCTTTAGTGGCAGGTACGATTCCCAATAGCTGACTGTTTGCTTGCTGACAACCATTGATTCCAGTTTTGCTCCTTGGTGCCACGCATGGTGTATTATGACCTTGATATCAAGATAGTTATTCTCACCTCTCTTCCCACTTTGTCAATTAAGTTTATTTGTCCATTTTTGAACCAAGGCTGCAATGAAGCCAGTCTCTAAGAGGTCCTGGTGGAAACTGGACATCATTGAGCAGGTAATTGATAAGCTGACGCGAGTTGACAGCCGAGTTGTTGACAGAGTCCATCACTTTGCTAAAAATTAAGTGTACTCTGATTGGGTGGTAACTGGCCAGGTTAGATTTGCCGACATTTATTATGTGGGAAATACCCGTGCAATTTTCCACCTTGTTGGACAGTTGCCAGTATTGCAATAATATAGAAAAGACTGGTTGCGATGTCGCATGATCTGGAATGCTATTTTCAGGGCTCATAGCCTTTACAGTGTCCAGTGCCCTGAGAAATTTCTTGACATCATGTTTGCCATATAATTTTATTTAACAGTTCGGGCTTGAGTTCAATTGAGAAGGAGATGTCCAAGTTGAGAGCTGTTTGGAATTAAAGAGGAAAGGTTAGTTTCGATAACGAATTGATTTTATGAAAGGAAGCAGAACTGAGGTATTGTGGTTTTGTCAGGCAGGAGACAGAATGCACCATTGATCCTGAAGGATTCGTTTGAGCTCCCTAACAGGTCGTATTGAGGCCGTACTGTGTCAGAGCAGTCGTTACTACTTCAAGGAATCCAACCTTGATCTGACTCATGTCTGTGGTATTATTACTGTATGAAGGGGTCTATCTGCAAATACTTCAGTTTCATAAACAGTGGTCTAGTGTTATTATAACTGGACTGTTAATCCAGAGAACAGATAATGTTCTGAGAGACATGTTGAATGGTGACATTGCAGATGGTGGAATTTAAATTGAATACAAATGTCTGGAATTTCGAATCACTTGATGACCAGGAATCCATTGTCAATTGTTGGAAAAATCCATCTTGTTCAGTGGTGTTCTTGAGGGGAGGAAACTGCCAACCTTACGTGGTCTGGACTGCATGTGACTCCAGACACGCAGCAATGTGGTTGACTCTAGATACTGCCCTCTGTGCTTTCAAGGAATTGCAATAAATGCTGCCTGGTCACCGCTGCCTTCATCCAATGAATGAACCAGTTAAAAACTGAATTTTCACTGTGGATCACTTTGTTGCCAGGAGCTGATAAGCAAGTATTGTGTTGAGAAAACTGCAATCATGGTGACTGCAAGAACCATTCTCCTGTTCCATCCAAAGCTCTGCTTATTGACTTTACCTGACAACATGATAATATCTTTGACAATGACCTGTTGGACTTATTAACATGAGATCAGACACATGTTGATGACTTTCAGTTGCTTCACGAACATATTTATTGATGGAGTGACTAGTACCAAGTTCATGGATCACACTGACATATCCAGTAGAACTTCATTGTCGGGTTAATTCAGCCGGAAGAAGCACTGAAATTGATCCAATGCTGCATTCACTTTTATTCTGGTCACGGTTCATCAAAAGGCATCCCAACATCCCAAAATAAATTTCTGTATGGTACTGTTTCTTGCCTGTCCTGTGCAAAGCTTAGGTTAGCACTCTGATCCAAACTGACATGTCAGTATGTTTGTCTTTTCCATTCAGCATCTCACAATCATTCCAAGTGTATATTATTCTCAAGCCAAATGTCAGAACTAATTGAATCCAGGCTTGTCGGATTTAAAGAGTGCTCTTATACTGGATTTCCAGTGACTGTAGTCAGTTCAGGGTTTGCCTGATTTCAAGTATTGTCTTCCAGGCTTCAAGCTCATTTACACTTGTCTTGAAACCTATTTCAACAACACAAAACGAAAGAAGATGTCCACACTGACTCATAAAGAAACCCAGTGAGTGACAAATATCCAGACAATACATCTCACCTCAAAGACATCATGGGAGAAGGTTTAAAACTGTCGGCAGAAGTGTTAAATTTGTGAAGTGGCAGAGCACAGTTCACCACGTGAACTCATATCGCACTTTCATGTCCTCAGATCAAAAACTGTCACAAATATCTTTTGATAATCTGAAAGTTGTATTTTGAATGTCGATTTCTTTAAATAAAACAGTTCCAGACTTTCTTTCATCTAAGTCCTTTTTAAGTGTCTTAAGGCGTTTCTGTGTTGTCAGCCATTCGGACAATGAGTTGGATGCACCCACGGGGTCTCAGTAAGAGCAGTTTTCACAAAATCTTCTCAATTTCCTGCTCTTCATCTTAAATCTGTTCCTCCAGGCTATTGAACCCTGTACTATTGGTAAATCTCCATGTCACCCTCAGAGACACCCCTTGTTACTTTGAACACCCAAATCAAAATCCTTCAATCTTTTCTGCTCAAAGGAAAACTATGGACCAACACAGTTCATGGTAATGCCGTGGGAAAGGAGTGCAGGAGAATTGTTTTTGGAAAGTTGCATTAAAGCAGTACCGAATGGCGCAAAGGCGTTTGGCGAGCTTACCTTCATTGATGTGACCAATGATTATCGGAATTGGGATGTCATGTTGAGGTTGAGCAGTAAATTAGTGATTCGACTTTCAGAGCGTTTTGTAGAAATCTGGTTGCCCTGCTTTGGGAAGGATATTATTGAATTTGAGAACGTGTAGTAAAGATTTACAGGAATGTTATCGGGGTTGGAGTGTTTGAGGTATTCGTAGATATTGTTCAGGCGAGGTGTTTCTTTTTGTAAAGTAAAAGTTTGAGGGGTCACTTCATACACGGTTATGAAATCACTCGGGGAATAGATAAGGTGAAATGCAAAGATATTTTCCTTGTTGTAGGATAGTTTGAAACTGGAGGCAATGTGTTTAAACAGACAGAGAGGAATAATTTTAAAACGACACGAGGGCTATCTGTTTCATACAGAGGGGGTATGTGTGTGGAATAAACTGTCAGAGGACGTGGTTGAGGTCGGTGCAGTTCCAACAGTTAAAAGACATTTGTACAGGTTCAGGAACAGGAAGGTTTCAGAGGGATATGCGCTAAGTGCCGACACATAGGAGTAGTTTATGGTGGGAAATGTGGTCGTCTTGAATGCCTTGAACCTGACAGTCTGTTTCTGTGATGTATGAGCTGATGAGTCTATGGCTTGACAACCTCATGGGCCAGCATATTCTGTAATGTATCATTACTGCTCACCCAGGAGATATGTGAGCACAATTCCTGACACTTCCCTTTCACATACACGCTGGCAGTTGTATTCAATGTAAATTCTCCAAGACATTGACCTGGAAAATGTACCAAGTGTAGCTGTGCATAGATTTGAGATAGTATTTGATATACAGGTTTTAAAACTATTTTTTGTTGGGTGATTTTCTCACTAAAGTTTGGTCTGATTGTCTGATTTAATAATGAAGTTTTGATGTGAATGCAAACATCGTGGTAAACTCTGTAAAATCTGAGTGACCCATGCTGAGGAGGATTCACTCAATCCAAAATATTACCTCTGACATCTCTCCACAGATGCTGCCTGACCTATTGAGCTTTTCCAACAATATTGGTATGGCAAACCCCAGTGATAACTCTTCAGCCTGACTGCTTTAATGAGGCAGATGAGCGTTTGTCACAGTCACATGGATCAGGGCTGGATTTTCTCACACAGGATTACATTCGGCTCAAATCAGATTCACATTCAACGGTCACTACAGGACATAAAACTCTGGCCTAAAATTGACCTCAGTCGTCCCAGTCAACTAACGTTGCTTCAGGACTTGGACAAACACAACTTTGCCTCCTCACCCTAATC
This sequence comes from Stegostoma tigrinum, assembly GCF_030684315.1. NCBI lineage: Eukaryota > Metazoa > Chordata > Chondrichthyes > Orectolobiformes > Stegostomatidae > Stegostoma > Stegostoma tigrinum. Next base: position 9,788,512 of record NC_081398.1, read on the forward strand.
TGTCTTCCAGAGAGACCACTCACTCCGTGACTCCCTTGTACGCTCCATAATCCCCATCAGCCCCACCACCCCTGGCACTTTTCCCTGCAACTACAGGAAGTGCTCCACTTGCACACATCCCTCCCCCCTCAGCCCCATCCCAGGCCCCAAGAAAACCTTCCACATCAAACAGATGCTCACCTGCACATCTGCTAATGTGTTAAAATGTAACCATGTTCCTGATGTGGCCTCTACATCACGAAACCAAGCAGAGGCTTGGAGACCGCTTTGTGGAAGATCTATGCTCGGTTCGTGACAGATGACCGCACCTCGCAGTCGCAAACTGCTTCATCAACCCCTCCCACTGCTTGGATGACATGTCCATCCTGGGCCCCCTCCAGTGACACAACAATGCCACCGGAAGATAACTTGACAGCACTTCATATGGGAACCCTGCAGCCAAATGGTGTAGATGTGGATTTCACAAGCTTCAAAATATTCCCTCCCCCAACCCCATCCCAAAACCAGTCCAGCTCACCCTCGCCTCCCTAACCTGTCCATCCGTTCTCCCACGTATCCACTCTTCCCACATCAGGCCCCACCACACCGCCGACCTACCAGCCTCACCCCGGGTTCGCTGGACTGGTCTAACCCCACCCTACCTGCCTACCTACACTCACCTTTACTGGCTCCACCCTGCGCTCTATGAAATGTCTGCTTCCTCTACATCTACCTGCTCCTTTATCCGTCTTCCATCCACCTAACCCTCACTCTTTAATTATTTCAGAATATTCTTCCCTTTCACCATTTCTAAAGGAGCATCCAGACCTGAAACATTAACTTTCCTGCTCCTCTGATGTTGCTTGAACTGCTATGTTCATCCAGCTCTCCCCCATGTTATCTTAACTAATATTACTTATAAGCCAAAGCACTTCAAACTGTATCTCATGTTTTGGAAGTTTATTTTCTGATCTTCTATTCAGGAATTAGAAAAACGATTCCAGAATTCTTAAGACAACATCCGTTCAGTTCCACCTGGTGGATCAATGATCATGTTAGGAATCGAGGCATCGAAACTGAGAAGATCGAAGCAGGAGGATGCCATCCACCCCTGGAGTATGCTCAGTCATTCATGTGAGTAACAAACTCTATTTATGATCCCTCATCACATCATCACCACACTCTTCCTTTAAACCTAAAATCTGTACCCATTTGGTCCTTATGCTATCTGCTTGTGAGAATTGGCCTTGTTTTTCTACCCTCATAATTTTGATCACTGCTTTCAAATCTCTGGCTGAGCTTCTTCATTCAAGATGCACTATTGTATTTGCCGAGTACCATTCTCGCTGTGCTGTGGACCCAGAGACCAGATAACATTCCTGTGGCACTGGTTCGAATCCAGACATAGCAGATGGTGGAATTTCAATTCCAAAGCTTCTGGAATGAAGAGTGGAATGATGACGGTGAATCCATTGTTGGGGAAAACCCCATCTGTGTCAAAAATATCTTTTTGGCAGGGAAACTGCTACCCTTACCTGGTATGGCCTAAATGTGATTCCAGACCTGCAGCAGTGTGATTGACTCTTAACAGCTTTCTGGGCAGTTAGGGATGGGCAATAAATGCTGCCGAACCAGCTGCACCCTTATCCCATGAATGAATAAGAACAAACACAACAACTGAGTGTTGCAGCTAAAATCTCTCAGAGCTGGTACAATGTCTCTTGGTCCTACCTAGAGTTGCTGAAAGTATGTGTGCAGACAGTGAAGATGACAAATGGGACATTGGCATTCAGAGCGAGAGGGTTGGATTACAGGATCATGAATGTCTTGATGCAATTGTACAAGGTTTTGGCAAGACCACTCATTGAGTATCCTGTGCAGTTTTCGACTCCTTATCAGAGAAATGACGTTCCAGCTCTGGAGAGCGTGTAACCACAGTTCACCAGACTGATTCCTGAAAGCACCGATGCTTGAAAAGAAACCAATCCATTTCGATTATGTTCGTCTGAGATGTGGAGAATGTTTCCATGCGTATTTCATCGAAACTGAAGAAATTCAACGAGGGTTAGTGAGGGAAAACACAGGGTGAATGATGTCATGATGGCTGCCTCCAGATGAAGGAGTTCGCAGTTTAATAATACAAAGCAGGAAACTGAGGTCTGACATGAGAAGAAAATCCTTCACACAGAGAGTAGTGGGCCTGTGGAATTCTCTCCACAAAAGGCAGCTGAGGTCTCAAAACTGAAAATCTTCAAGAAAGAGTCAGATATCGTTTTTTTCGTGTGAAAGGAACGAAAGTAGAGATGGGAGAGTGTGGGATTCGGGCAATAAGTTCAATGATAAGCTCTGGTCATGCAGTGAAGGGCTGAATCGCCTAATCCAGCTTCTGTTTTGTTTTTTACGGACCAGTAGCGACCAGAACAGAAATAGGAGAACATCGAAAAGCTTAGAATGGAGCCCATGTTTCCTTCTTCTCAATGGTTTGAGGGTGGCAGAGAGGGAACACATGACTAAGACAGAATTAACTCTGTCGTTTTTCTGAATGCTGCAAATGTGTGTCCATATAATATGGTCTGTAGCCATTCAACAGAATCTTTCATTTCCCTCAAGCACAATTCGTAATGGAAATTAAATGATCTTCTTGCTATAATTGCTCAAGGGATCTCATCTCAATGTGGGTGCGCACTAGGGATTGTAGTTTTTCTTACAATATTTATGAACGTACAAGGTCACAAAGCGGAACCAGAAGTATAACATTGTCCCCAGGTCTGCTACACCATTTAATCAGATTATGGTTTATTTGTTTGTGTTTCAATTCCTGCATTCCCAATTTTCCTTTTAATTTCTTTCCCATCAAGAATTGATTTTCTTTAAAAATATTGAAAAACAGGCCCCAAACCACAACCATCCTGTGTTTGCACACCCTCAGAGAAAACAAAAATCTCCTTGTGTCAAAAAGGGGAATTCTAAAACTTAAACAACGACACCCCAGTGAACCTTCAGTCTGCACAGAACCACAAGATGAAACATTCTTTTCATTTGCAGTTATAAATGTTTGGCAACTTACACGCTTTGACGCATTAGATCTGTGCTGAGAGCCACAATAGAAAACCATGTTGGGCAGCATTTATTTCGTGCTCTGTACAGGAGTGAGGGAAAGGTGATTTTCGATTTCTCATCTTTGGAACACGGATCACAGTCAACAATTGTATATCAGTTTCAGAGCTGTTATTGTCCCTGCTTGACATTTTCCTGTCAATTCCAGAAGAGCACTGCTCTGAAGAAATTCGATTTCACAGCAATCCGGTTTGGCTATAACGTTGACAGTTACAATTAGATTAAAAAAAGGGAAATAATTCCGATTTTGGCCAGCAACCTGAGGGAAAAAGTTAACGCTTCAGACTGATGCTCAATTGTCAGCATTTTATTACATATATTCAGACAATTTCCATAACGCTTGTGAAACTCAGAGACCCCTTCCTATCAATCTCACAGCAGAGATGGGTAGCTTCCTGCACAATTTCTACAGACTTAGTTGTTTCCTGTCTGATCTCTTACTTGCCCAAATTTGTCTTCAGAGATCAATTGATGAATTGCCCACACAACAAGACTTGCAATAAATAGATTTATGGAACAGACATAATCAGACTGAAGACTGTGCTGCTGATAATTTAGCTTTCTCCCCTGTGGCGAATGTAGTTATTCAAATATATAGTGAAAATAAATTCACCTGTTTCATACATTTCCTTAATCAGTAACGTGTTCCATGATTTCATGATTTGCTTGAAGGGGTAGGTCTTTGCATTCTTCAGCTCTTTCCTGAATTTAGCCTGGATCACAGTATAAAAGCACGTGTTGGTACAGGAGCTGAGCAATTGCAGCATCTTTGCTGAGCGATCTGTGATAAAACAATGGTCTGTGTAGGAGTAGTAATATCAGATATCTGTTATTCGTGCATAAATATTGTACACAAGCTTTGGAACAAACAAGAGCACAAAACAGCCCTATATACTGAACAGCAAAATGATGGCCTTCAATCAGTTTTTTTTATCTCCGCATCATTGTGTTTCTCTACAGGTATTTGTCCCCGTGAGACCCCGACGGATTTGACTGCTCACCAAAATGCATCTGACAGTCAGCGCATTGAACAGCAAGATCTGAAAGAATGGCACACAAGGGGTTAAAATGTAGTTCGTCATTTTAAATGCAGCCCATGCAGGGAAACTGAAATAACTCGGTTTATGGGTGTAACCCCTTGGAATATTAACAATAGTGTATAGTGGCTCCTGCATGAAATACAACGGTAGAGGCTCCAGGCAGCCCAGCAAAGTCACAGTTCGAGAAATGCTGCTGCAGTCCTCTCAGTGCAAAATTTTGTTTTCAATCTCTCATAGCAAATGGCCACAAGATGGTTAAATGTGAATGTGACGGTGAGCCAGATAGAAATCTCTGTGGCGGCTGATGCCAGGGCAGAGACTACACATGGTCATAATTTTCGTCTAAGAATTTGGTAAATGCATCGGAAAAGTGATCCACAATATGGCGTCAAAGAGAATGACATGGAGTTTCGCCACTGCCATTCTCATCAAATAATGAGTGATGCACTTGGACAGACGACACTTTCTCGGGACAGAATCATTATGGCCACCAAGTTAACTAGGAGGGAAAACATTGACATCGAAGTAAATATTTACAGAACATGTTCCAAATCAAAAGAACAATGTGACAGAACCTATGGCAACGTTTCCAGCTTTGATATTGCATGATACGTGAAATCTGAAATGTTGCAGCCTTTTGTACACTTACAAGCTTGTAACGCAGTTATCAACACGATATTTTGGAATCCAAAGCACAAGTAAATAAAGCAATCAAAGGAGGTTTACAGTCTATCATTAAAGCTAAAATGAATTTGCTTGAAGTTCGAAGGGCCAGATATAATGGTGGACTTCAATGATCAGAAAAGGTGTTTTTTTGCATAATACAGAGCAAGAACAAATGACAATTAAGCAGCAAAGTTATTGTCAGTTTTTGTCTGGATTATTTGCGATAACAGCTTACCAGGAATACCAATGTCTGAAATAAGAGGAATGAGCACATGTTGTGCTTGCCATAAAATGGAGATGCTATTCCTGAGATTAGTAACAAATTCCATTGTTCTGGGTCTCACACTGCTGGCGGGAACTGTCATCTTATCCATTCCAATCGATGCTGATTTAAAAAGCGGGTCAGCCTCCAGTGATGCAGATACAACTGACATCGTTATTATTAACGCCAACTTGAACAAACACAACACATCAACAACTTTGACTCTGATGTAATTACTGTGGTGGGCAAAACATAACCATCTCAAAACTCATAAGTTATCATTAATTTCACCATTCCGCAATGAAGCAAAAATTGCTTGCAGAAGAAACTGATCCCACAAATATTGAGTAGCTTGATTTTGAGTTTTCCAGTAAACCATGGTCCTTTTCGTTTCAGTTAACTTAATTGTTTCTATTTGGAAAGTTAGACAGAATTCAGAAACACAGATTTGTTCTGGCTCTGCAGTTTACCAGACTGATTCCTGGCGTGAAAGGACTAATGCATGAAGACAGGATGGATCCATTTGGGTTATAGTCACCAGAGCTTAGAAGAATATTTTAACGTGTATTTCATCGAAACTGAAGAAATTCAAACAGGACTCGTCAATGCAAACACAGGTTGGACGTTCTCATGATTGGGGCTTCCAGAACAAGTTGGTCACAGTTGAATGATACCCGGTGGGGATCTTCTGGCTGACATTTGGAGAAATGTCTTCACAGAGAGAGAGGTGACCCTGTGGAATTGTCTGGCAATCAAAAGAGTTGAGGTCTCAAAACTGAATACCTTCAAGAAAGAGTTAGATACAGATCGTTGGGCGTGTATGGGTGGGAATGTGGGAGCATGGGGCTAATTTCACTGATCAGCCATGATCATATTGTTGGATGGAGCAGGATCAAGGTACTGAGACACCGAATCCTGCTTCTGTTTTCTGTTATTTCATGGCCAGTTCACACAAAGCAAGAATGGCAGAATAGCTCTAATCACAGAGTGCACCCCCTGTTCCTGTTTCTCAATGGTGGGAGGTTGGAAATGGATCACATGACTGATGCACAATTAACATTGTTTGCCCCCTCCTTCATAATGGTACAAATGTGGTGTCCAAATAAAATTCATGAATTTGCCTCCTGTCCCTCAAGCACATTCCTCGATAGAAATTACATGATGTCCTTGCTATAAGTGCTCATGTGAATACAACTCAGTGTTGGTGCGCCCCATGGATTGGAGTGGAGCTTACAACATTTATGAACGTACAAAGATACGAAGTTGAAACAGAAGTGAAACATGATCCCCAAGACTGCTCCACCATTTGATCAGATCATAGCTTATTTGTTTGCATTTCAATTTCTCCATTCCCAATTTCCTTTCATTCCCTTAACTATCAAGAATCTACTTAATCTAAAAATATTCAATGACAGACCTCCAACTCACAAACACCATCTGATGTTAGTTACAACATTGCACACCCTCGGAGAAAACAAAAATTCTCTTCAGCTCATATAAGGGCAAGCTGTACATCTTAAACAGTGACACTCAATCACCCCACAGACTCCACCGACTAAAAAGAGGAAAATTTAATTTTTTGTCATTGTGCAGTTATAACTATTTAGGATGTTACATTCTTTGAGGCATTTTATCTCTGCTCAGGACCACATAAGGAAACAATATTAGTGGACATTTATTTCAATTCAAGATTGACGAAGGAATGATTTTGGAGTTTTTATTTGAAGAAACAGGACTACAGTTAAACACATGTTCTTTCTGATCTGCAGAGAGATTGATGTTGATCAGAGCTGGTAATCTGCCTCTTTGCCATTTGCCTGACAGCTCCTGAAAGACCCACTGCTCTGAAGAATTCTGGTCCCACAGTACCAGTTCAGATGTAAAGTTGGCAGATACAGGTAGAATAATTTGGAAATTAATCCGGAATTTGCCTGGATCTTTCAGGAAAGAGTCAACTTTTCAGACTGACGCGGAATTGTCAGCATTTTGTCGGACATATTGAGGCAATCACCGAATCTCTGGTGAAATTCAGAGCCTGTTTCCTAGTAAACCCAGCACAGAGATGGGCAGTTTTTTCCCACATTTTCTCAAGCCTTAGGTGGTATCTGTCTAGACTCTTATTTGCTCAATTTTGGTTTGGGAGATCAATTCAAGCATTGTCCATATTGCAAGACTCGGAAGAAATCGATTTTTGTGAACAAAAATAATCAGACTGAAGACTGTGATGGAGACGAGATAATTCTTTCTCCCTTGGTGATTGTAGTTTGTGGAACACGAAGTGAAAATTAATTCGCACGTTTCAATCTTGTTAACCAGTTGCATAGTTTAATGAGTTGCTTGAAAGGGTATATCATTGCATTCTTCAGCTCTTTCCTGAATTTAGCCTGGCTCACCACATAAATACACGTGTTGGTGCAGGAGCTGAGCACTTGCAGCATCTTTGCTGTGCGATCTGTGATAAAGCAAGGGTCTGTGAAGGAGTCATAAAATTTGATATCTTTAATACGTGAATAAATATTATACACAAATTTGGTCACCCACAAGAGCACAAAACTGCCCGATATGCTGAAAAGCAAAATGATGCATTTCCAGCGGTTTTCCATCTCCACATCCTTGTGTTTCTCTCCACTTCTTTGGCCGCGGAGACCCCTCCGAATTTGACTGCTCATTGAAATATGCCTGACAGTCAGCACATTGAAGAGCAAGATCAGAAAGAACGGCACACAAGGAGTTAAAATGTAGTTAATCATTTGAAATGCAGCCCATGCAGGGGAATTGAAATAAGTCGATTTCTGGGTACAACCCCACGGAAGATTATTAATGATGTACCGTGGCTCATATATAAAGTACCAGGGTAGAGACACTATGCAGCCCAGCACGGTTACAGTCCCTAGAAATGCTGCTGCAGTTCTCTTGGTGCAAAATTTTGTTTTCAATCTCTCATGGCAAATGGCCACAAATCTGTCAAAAGTGAATGTGACGGTGAACCAGACAGAAATCACTGTGGCTGCTGACCCCAAGGCAGAGAAAAGACTGCACATGGGAGTAAGTCTCACGAATGAATGTGGTAAATAAATTGGAACAGTGATCCACATTATGGCATCAAAGACAACGACAAGGAGATCAGCCACTGCCATTCCAATCAAGTAATGAGTGATGCACTTGGAGAGTCCACACTTTCCTCGGGACAGGATCATTATAGCCACCAAGTTAACTGTGAGGGAAGACATTCAAATAGAAGTAAATATGTACAGATCGTGTCCTGAATCATGGAGCAATGTGACAGAAAAACAAGGCAAAATTTCCAGCATTGATGTTGCACAACAGGTCTGAACTGAATGATTGCTTGCTTTCCTATAATTGCATGCTTTTAGCACAGTTACCATCAGTATATTATGGATTCCTTCGCTAAAGTATATAAAGTAAGCAAACGAAACATATCGTCCATTGTCATGGATGAAATGATTCTCCTCGAAGAGTGAAGGATTAGATATCTCAGCAACATTTCATGATGAGGAGAGTTGTTTGTGTGAAATACACAGAACTAAGTAATGACAATTAAATAACAAGGTTTTCACTGGTTTGCATCAGGAACACGTATGATCACATCTTACCAGGAACACCAACAGCTGAAATGAGAGGATAGAAGACATCTTCTATTTGCCATACAATTGGGTATCCCATTTCTGAGAGAAGCAAGAACTTTGACTGTTGTGGATATCACGCTTCCAGCAGCAGCTATGAACTGATCCATTCCAATCGAAACTGTTTTATTCAGATAGTAAGTCTACAGTAACATCATGACACATGATAACACTCTTAGTAACGCCAACGTGAACAAACAAATTACATCAAAAGCTTTGCCTCTGATGTGATTACCACGGTGCGCAAAACACAACCAACGCAAAACTCAGGAGTCAACATGAGTTCCACCATTACACAATGAAGCTTATAGTGCATGCAGAAACAACTGAATCTGTAAATAATGAATAGATGCCTTTTGAGTTTCCCTGTAAAACATGGCCCCTTTTGTTGAAATTAAGTTAGTTATTGCTGCTCTGGAATGTAGATAGAATAGAAACATAGACTAATTCTTGTTCTACAGAATCCCAGTTAAAAAGACAAACTTCAATTCTCTAAGGACATTGAATTCTGTCTCTGCATTTGAGTTGGTGAGATGCATAGATTTCAATGTTTGACAACCAGTTGGTAAGGGCCTTGTATAGAAGTCAATGCTTCCTCAGTTTTGATTTATTTCCAAGTTGGAGAATTTTGAATGTCCATACCTGAACAGTGAAACACAAGTGCATTGCCAGGACATGACACACTCTACAATGAGGCAATCAATGTCCATTTCTCTAAACCCAACCTAAACCTTCATCCTTCCAGCGTCCCTCAGTCTATACTGAAGTCTATTTTGTGCAATTAGTTAAGAATTGGAGTACGCTCTTTCTTTCTCTGTCTCTTCATTAAGAAGTTGTGATTATGGTTAAATGTAGCCGGAGAGGCAGGTTTTTGCCATTTTGATTTATTAAATTCTCTTGAGGGGCATGGACAACAATGGTTCAACAGTTATCATCATCACAAAATGTCGTTTGAGGAGGGCCTGGTCAGCTGCTTACCTGCACAGCAGCAGCCCATGTGCTGTAGGCCGACCCAGAATATCATAATTGAGGGAAACATGAGATTTGGACGAAGGAAGTATGAAGAATTATGATTTAGTATGGGGACTCAACTGAATAGTCACACAGCAAGGGGCAGTGCTTGGGTAGACTGCAATTGGAGGTGGTCATCACGTGCCATTTAGTGCAAGTCTCTCCTTCCACACCTTTGACTTCGCCTCAGTAGTGTCCAGAACTTGTTGCATTTGTACATGGACTGCTTTGGTGTTTGAGGAGTCATGAATGGTGCTGAACATCGTGCAGTCATCATCAACGTCCTCACTTCTGACCTTGTGATAGAGGGTAAATCATTGATGAAGTAGCTGCAGTTGGTTGGGGTTAGAATGTGCCTTCTTCCTGAGATGAGATTCTTGACTTCCAACAACATCAAAACATCTTCTTTAGTGGCAGGTAAGGTTCCAAATCGCTGACTGTTTGCTTCCTGACAACCGTTGATTCCAGTTTTGCTCCTTGTTGCCACACATGGTCTATTCTGACCTTGATATCAAGATAGTCATTCTCACCTCTCTTCCATCTTTGTCACTTCAGGTTATGTGTCTATTTTTGAAACACGGCTGCAATGAAGCCAGTCGCTCAGAGGTCCTGGTGGAAACTGGACATCTTTGAGCAGGTAATTGATAAGCTGATGCTAGTTGATAGCCGTGTTGTTGACAGAGTCCATCACTTTACTAATAATTGAGTGTACACTGATTGGGTGGTAACTGGCCAAGTTAGATTTGCCGACATTTATTATATGGGAAATACCCGTGCAATTTGCCACCTTGTTGGATAGTTGCCAGTATTGCAATAATATAGAAAAGACTGGATGCGGTGTCGCATGATCTGGAATGCTATTCTCTTGGCTCATAGCCTTTACAGTGTCCAGTGCACTCAGACATTTTTTGACATCATGTTTGCCGTCTAATTTTATTTAACAGTTCGGGCTTGAGTTCAATTGAGAAGGAGACGTCCAAGTTGAGAGCTGTTTGGAATTAAAGAGGAAAGGTTAGTTTCGATAACGAATTGATTTCATGAAAGATAGCAGAACTGAGGTATTGTGGTTTTGTCAGGCAGGAGATAGAAGGCACCATTGATCCTGAAGGATTTGTTTGAGCTCCGTCACATTTAGCAGAGTTCAGCGCAGCTTATAAAGTTTGTGCTGATAATTCAGAATTTTGATACCAAAATCTAGAGCATCCCTGAAGTGATGTTGGTTTTTTCTCGTAAAATTTGGAAAACTATAAAGCTCCATATAAAATGTCAGAAAGGAGTTGAGCAAGTAATTGATCAGTGCTAGTGAAAGAGTGATGTCCATATACAGGGGTTGGAGTAAAAGGCAGAACAATGCTTCGTAGAGTCTAACACAGCATGAATGTTGTAATAGGTTAACTCACAACAAATTGCTGGAAATTCCATGATTTGATTTTGAGTGTAGTTCACCGAGTCCGACTGTCTCTGATCTGAAAAGGATCTTTCCTGCAAGCTTGCAATACATTTTCTGGAATTATCTGACTAATGTATGCAATTGTGTTTCTCTGGGCTAAGAATGTTGATTTCAGGTACATTACAATCTTTATTATCTGTTCTGTGGCATGGGTGAATGAGGTGTTTATCATTAATTTCCACTTGTTTTCTTCAGTTCTGCACTGTGCAGTAAAGTTACTGGTGATTGTTGACTCTTTTCCAAGGGTATTGTGCATTTGTGTCAATCACTACTTGGTCACCGTAGCAATGGCAGATATAATGGTTGCAAGCAATGAGGTCGTATTGTATCAGATCAGTCGTTAGTACTTCAAGGAATCCAACCTTGATCTGAATCATGTCTGTAGTATTATTTCTGTATGAAGGGGTCTATCTGCAAATACTTCAGTTTCATAAACAGTGACCTAGTGTCATTATAACTGGACTGTTAATCCAGAGAACCAGATAATGTTCTGAGAGACATGTTGAATGGTGGCAATGCAGATGGTGGAATTTAAATTGAATAAAAATGTCTGGAATTTCGAATCACTTGATGACCAGGAATCCATTCTCAATTGTTGGAAAAATCCATCTTGTTCAGTGATGTTCTTGAGGGGAGGAAACTGCCAACCTGACGTGGCCTGGACAGCATGTGACTCCAGACAGGCAGCAATGTGGTTGACTCTAAATAATGCCCTCTGTGCTTTCAGGGAATTGCAATAAATGCTGCCTGGTCACCGCTGCCTTCATCCAATGAATGAACCAGTTTAAAACTGAATTTTCACTGTGGATCACTTTGTCGCCAGGAGTTGATAAAGCAAGTATTCTGCTGAGAAAACTGCAATCATGGTGACTGCAAGAACCATTCACCTGTTCCATCCAAAGCTCTGCTTATTGACTTTACCTGACAACATGATAATATCTTTGACAATGACCTGTTGGACTAATTAACAAGAGATAACTATTTTGCTGACCTTGAGTGTGCGAAATTTGACTGGTTTGACTCAGTTCTAACATCATTACTACCCTTTGTTTCAATATTGCTGCTCAAATTTCTGAACAGTAAAAACATGTTGCTGAGCAGCAGCAGTGACTGATGTCCAGAACAGAGGAGGAGAATTGCAGAGATCCAGAAATGGCAAACAAAAGAAAGTATGTGTTCTTGCTGTTTGCTGTCTTTGGCACTTCCATGCTTTTGCGGCTGACTATGATCATTAGAGAGGCTAACCTTGCAGATTGCAGCCATTCTCTCATTATCTTTGAAGAGGTCAGACATATGTTGATGACTTTCAGTTGTTTCACGAACATATTTATTGATGGAGTGATAAGTACCAAGATCGTGGATCACACTGACACATCCAGTGGAAATTGATTGTCGAGTCAATTAAGCCGTAAGAAGCACTGAAATTTATCCAATGCTGCATTCACTTTTATTTTGTTCACGATTCATCAAAAGGCATCCCAACATCCCAAAATAAATTTCTGTATGGTACTGTTTCTTGCCTGTCCTGTGCAAAGCTTAGGTTAGCACTCTGATCCAAACTGACATGTCAGTATGTTTGTCTTTTCCATTCAACATCTCACAATCATTCCAGGTGTATATTTGTCTCACGCCAAATATCAGAACTAACTGAATCCAGGCTTGGCGGATTAGAAGAGTGCTCTTATACTGGAGTTCCAGTGACTGTAGTCAGTTCATGGATTTGCCTGATTTGAAGGATTGTCTTCCAGGCTTCCAGCTCATTTATGCTGTTCTTGAAACCTATTTCAACAACACAAAACGAAAGAAGATGCCCACACTGACTCATAAAGAAACCCAGTGAGTTACAAATATCCAAACAATACCTCTCACCTCAAAGACATCATGGGAGAAGTTTTAAAACTGTCAGCGGGCGTGTTAAATTTGTGGAGTGGCAGAACACAGGCCACCACGTGAACTCATATCGCACTTTCATGTCCTCAGATCAAAAACTGTCACAAATATCTTTTGATAATCTGAAAGTTGTATTTTGAATGTCGATTTCTTTAAATAAAACAGTTCCAGATCTTTCTTTCATCTAAGTCCTTTTTAAGTGTCTTAAGGCGTTTCTCTGTTGTCAGCCATTCAGACAATGAGTTTGCAGGCATCCAAGGGGTCTCAGTAAGAGCAGTTTTCACAAAATCTTCTCAATTTCCTGCTCTTCAACTTAAATCCGTTCCTCCAGGTTATTGAATCCTGTACTATTGATAAGTCTCCATGTCACCCTCAGAGACACCCTTTGTTACTTTGTACACCCAAATCAAAATCCTTCAATCTTTTCTGCTCAAAGGAAAACTATGGACCAACACAGTTCATGATAATGCCGTGGGGAAAGGAGTGCAGGAGCATAGTTTTTTGAAAGTTACATTAAAGCAGTACCGAATGTTACAACGGCATTTGGCATGCTTACCTTCATTGATCTGACCAATGATTATAGGTATTAGGATGTCATGTTGAGGCTGAGCAGTAAATTAGTGATGCCACTTTCAGAGCGTTTTGTAGAAATCTGGTTGCCCTGCTTTGGGAAGGATATTATTGAATTGGAGAACGTGTAGTAAAGATTTAGAGGAATATTATCAGGGCTGGAGTGTTTGAGGTATTCGTAGATATTGGACAGGCTCGGACTTTCTGTTCTGGAATGTAAAATTTGAGGGGTCACTTCATACAGGGTTATAAAATCACGACTGGAATAGATACGGTGAAATGCAAAGATATTTTCCTTGGAGTAGGATAGGTTGTAACTGGAGGCAATGTGTTTAAAAAGACAGAGAGGAATATTTTAAAAATGACACGAGGGCTATCTGTTTCATACAGAGGGGGTATGTGTGTGGAATAAACTGTCAGAGGACGTGGTTGAGGTTGGTGCAGTTCCAACAGTTAAAAGACATTTTTACAGGTTCAGGAACAGGAAGGTTTCAGAGGGATATGAGCTAAGTGCGGACACATAGGAGTAGTTTATGTCGGGAAATGTGGTCATCTTGAATGACTTGAAGCTGACAGTCTGTTTCTGTGATGTATGAGCTGATGAGTCTATGGCTTAACAACCTCATGGGCGAGCATATTCTGTGATGTATCATTACTGCTCACTCATAAGATATGTGAACACAATTCCTCACACTTCCTTTTCACATACACGCTGGCAGTTGTATTCAATGTAAATTCTCCAAGACATTGACCTGGAAAATGTACCAAGTGTAGCTGTGCATAGATTTGAGATAGTATTTAATATACAGGTTTTTAAACTATTTTTTGTTGGGTGATTTTCTCACTAAAGTTTGGCTTGAGTGTCTGATTTAATAATGAAATTTTGCTGTGAATGCAAATATCATAAAATCTGAGTGACCCATGCTGAGGAGGATTCACTCAATCCAAAATATTACTTCTGACATCCCTCCACAGATGCTGCCTGATCTATTGAGCTTTTTCAACAATTTTGGCCTGCAAACCCCCAGTGACAACTCTTCAGCTTGACTGCTTCAATGAGGCCGACGAGAGTTTGACACAGTCACATGGATCGGGGCTTGATTTTTTCATGCAGGATTACATTCGCCTCAAATCACATTCACATTTAACGGTCACTACAGGACATAAAGCCCTGGCCTTAAATTGACCTCTTTCGTCCCAGTCAACTAACGTTGCTTCAGGACTTGGACAAACACAACTTTCCCTCCTCACCCTTACCTGTCTTCCAGAGAGAACACTCTCTCCGTGACTCACTTGTCACCTCCACACTCCCCATCAGCCCCACCACCCCGGCACTTTTCCCTGCAGCCACAGGAAGTTCTCCACTTGCACCCACACCTCCCCCCCACCCCCATCCCAGGCCCCCACAAAACCTTCCACATCAAATAGATGTTCACCTGCACATCTGCTCATGTGTTAAAATGTAACCATGTTCCTGATGTGGCCTCTACATCAGGGAAACCAAGCAGAGGTTTGGAGACCACTCGGTTTGTGACTGATGACCGCACCTCGCAGACGCACTGCTTCAACAACCCCTCCCACTGCTTGGATGACATGTCCATCCTGGGCCTCCTCCAGTGACACAACAATGCCACCGGAAGGTAGCTTGAACAGCACTTCATATGGGAACCCGGCAGCCAAATGGTATAGATGTGGACTTCACAAGCTTCAAAATGTTCCCTCCCCCAACCGCTTCCCAAAACCAGCCCAGCTCATCCCCACCTCCCTGACCTGTTCATCCTTTCTCCCACGTATACACTCTACCCAAATCAGGCCCCTCCCCACCTCCGACCTACCAGCCTCATCCCGTCTTCCCTGGACTGGCCTAACCCCACCCTACCTGCCTACCGACACTCACCTTTACAGGCTCCACACCGGGCTCTATGAAATGTCTGCTTCCTTTACATCTGTTGGCTCCTTTATCCATCTTCCATCCACCAAACACTCACTCTCTAATTATTTCAGAATATCCTTCCCCTTCACCATTTCTGAAGAAGGGTCCAGACCTGAAACATCAGCTTTCCTGCTCCTCTGATGTTGCTTGGACTGCTATGTTCATACAGCTCTACCTCATGTTATCTTAACTAATATTACTTATAAGCCAAAGCACCTCAAACCATATCTCGCGTTTTGGAAGTTTATTTTCTGTTCTTCTATTCAGGAATTAGAAAAACGATTCCTGCATTCTTAACACAGCATCCGTAGAGTTCTGATTGGTGGATCAATGATCATGTTTGGAATCGAGGCATGGAAACTGAGAAGATCGAAGCAGGAGGATGCCATCGACTTCTGGAGTATGCTCAGTCATACATGTAAGTAACAAACTCATTTTATGATCACTCATCACACCATCCCCACACTCTTCCTTTAAACCTAAAATCTGTACCCATTTGGTCCTTATGCTATCTGCTTGTGAGAATTGGTCTTGTTTTTCTACCCTCATATTTTGATCACTGCTTTCAAATCTCTGGCTGAGCTTCTTCATTCAAGATGCACTATTGTATTTGCCGAGTGCCATTCTCGCTGTGCTGTGGACCCAGAGACCAGATAACATTCCTAGGACCCAGGTTCGAATCCAGCCGTAGCAGATGGTAGATTTCAATTCCAAAAATCCTGGAATGATGACGGTGAATCCACTGTTGGGGAAAACCCCATCTGTGTCAAAAATATCTTTTTGGCAGGGAAACTGCTCTCCTTACCTGTTATGGCCTTAATGTGATTCCAGACCTGCAGCAGTGTGATTGACTCTTAACAGCTTTCTGGGCAGTTAGGGATGGGCAATAAATGCTGCCGAACCAGCTGTACCCTTATCCCATGAATGAATAAGAACAAACACAACAACTGAGTGTTGCAGCTAAAATCTCTCAGAGCTGGTACAATGTCTCTTGGTCCTACCTAGAGTTGTTGAAAGTATGCGTGCAGATGGTGAAGATGACAAATGGGACATTGGCATTCAGAGCGAGAGGGTTGGATTACAGGATCATGAATGTCTTGATGCAATTGTACAAGGTTTTGGCAAGACCACTCATTGAGTATCCTGTGCAGTTTTAGACTCCGTATCTGAGAAATGACGTTCCAGCTCTGGAGAGCGTGTAACCATAGTTCACCAGACTGATACCTGAAAACACCGATGCTTGAAAAGAAACCGATCCCTTTGGATTGTGTTCGACTGAGCGTTGGAGAATGTTTCCATGTGTATTTCATGGAAACTGAAGAAATTCAACGAGGGTTAGTGAGGGAAAACAGAGGGAGAATGATGTCATGACGGCTGCCTCCAGATGAAGGAGTTCGCAGTTTAATAATACAAAGCAGGGAACTGAGGTCAGACATGAGAAAAAAATCCTTCACACAGAGAGTAGTGGGCCTGTGGAATTCTCTCCACAAAAGGCAGCTGAGGTCTCAAAATTGAAAATCTACAAGAAAGAGCTAGATATCTTTTTTTTCGTGTGAAAGGAAAGAAAGTGGAGATGGGAGAGTGTGGGAGTCGGGAAATAAGTTCAATGATCAGCTCTGATCATGTTTGTTGGTGGAGCAGTGAAGGGCTGAATCGCCTAATGCAGCGTCTGTTTTATGTTTTTTAAGGACCAGTAGCGTGCAGAACAGAAATAGCAGAACATCTAAAACCTTAGAATGGAGCCCCTGTTTCTTTCTTCTCAATGGTTTGAGAGTGGCAGAGAGGGAACACATGACTAAGACAGAATTAACTCTGTCCTCTTTTTCTTAATGCTGCAAATGTGAGTCCATATAATATGGACTGTAGGCATTCAACAGAATCTTTCATTTCCCTCAAGCACAATTCGTAATGGAAGTTAAATGATCTTTTTGCTATAATTGCTCAGGGGATCTCATCTCAATGTGAGTGCGCACTAGGGATTGTAGTTTTGCTTACAATATTTATGAACGTACAAGGTTACAAAGTGGAAACAGAAGTATAACATTGTCCCCAGGTCTGCTACACTATTTGATCAGATTATGGTTTATTTGTTTGTGTTTCAATTCCTGCATTCCCAATTCTCCTTTTATTTTCTTTATATTGAGAATTGATTTACATTAAAAATAATGAAAGACAGGCCCCAAACCACAACCATCCTCTGATTGCACACCCTCAGAGAAAACAAAAATCTCCTTGTGTCAAAAAGGGGAATTCTAAAAGTAAAACAACGACACCCCAGTGAACCATCAGTCTGCACAGAACCACAAGATTTAACATTCTTTTCATTTGCAGTTATAAATGTTTGGGAACTTACATGCTTTGAGGCATTAGATTTCTGCTGAGAGCCACAATAGAAAACAATATTGGGCAGCATTTATTTCGTGCTCTGTACAGGAGTGAGGGAAAGGTGATTTTCGATTTCTCATTCTTTGGAACACGGATCACAGTCAACAATTATAAATCAGGTTCAGAGCTGTTATTCTCCCTGTTTGACGTTTTCCTGACAATTCCAGAAGAGCACTGCTCTGAAGAAATTCTGATTTCACCGCAATCAGGATTGGCTATAACGTTGAAAGATACAATTAGAAATAAAATGGGAAATAATTGCGATTTTGGCCAGCAACCTGAGGTAAAGAGTTAACGCTTCAGACTGATGCTCAATTGTCAGCATTTTATTACATATATTCAGACAATTTCCATAACTCTTGTGAAACCCAGAGACCCCTTCCTATCAATCTCACAGTAGAGATGGGCCGTTTCCTGCACATTTTCTACAGACTTAGTTGTTTCCAGTCTGATCTCTTACTTGCCCATTTTTGTCTCCAGAGATCAATTGATGAATTGCCCCCACAACAAGTCTTGCAATAAATCGATTTCTGGTACAAACATAATCCGACTGAAGACTGTGCTGCTGATAATTTACCTTTCTCCCGTGTGGCGAACGTAGGTATTCAAATAAATAGTGAAAATAATTTCATGTTTTTCAAACTTTTCCTTAATCAGTAACGTGTTCCATGATTTCAGGATTTGCTTGAAGGGGTATGTCATTGCATTCTTCAGCTCTTTCCTGAATTGAGCCTGGATCACAGTATAAATACACGTGTTGGTACAGGAGCTCTGCACTTGCAGAATCTTGGCTGTGCGATCTGTGATAAAGCAATGGTCTGTGTAGGAGTAGTAATATCAGATATCTGTAATTCGTGCATAAATATTGTACACAAGCTTGGGAACAAACAAGAGCACGAAACAGCCCGATATACTGAACAGGAAAACAATGGACTTCCATCAGTTTTTTTTAATCTCCGCATCATTGTGTTTCTGTGCAGGTTTTTGTGCCCGGAGACCCCGGCGGATTTGACTGCTCACCAAAATGCATCTGACAGTCAGCACATTGAACAGCAAGATCAGAAAGAATGGCACACAAGGGGTTAAAATGTAGTTTGTCGTTTTAAAAGCAGCCCATGCAGGGAAATTGAAATAACTCGGTTTATGGGTGTAACCCCTTGGAATATTAACAATAGTGTATAGTGGCTCCAGTATGAAATGCAACGGTAGAGGCTCCAGGCTTCCCAGCAAGGTCACAGTTCCGAGAAATGCTGCTGCAGTCCTCTCAGTGCAAAATTTTGTTTTCAATCTCTCATAGCAAATGGCCACAAGATGGTCAAATGTGAATGTGACGGTGAACCAGATAGAAATCACTGTGGCGGCTGATGCCAGGGCAGAGACTACACATGGTAGTAATTTTCATCAAAGAATTTGGTAAATGCATTGGAAAAGTGATCCACAATATGGCGTCAAAGAGAATGACATGGAGGCTCGCCACTGCCATTCTCATCAAATAATGAGTGATGCATTTGGGCAGACGACACTTTCTGGGGACAGAATCATGATGGCCACCAAGTTAACCATGAGGGTAAACATTGACATCGAAGTAAATATTTACAGAACATGTTCTGAATCAAAATAACAATGTAACAGAACCTATGGCAACGTTTCCAGCTTTCACATTGCATGACAGATCAAAACTGAAATGTTGCATTCTTTTGTACACTTACATACCTGTAACGCAGTTGTCAACACAATATTTTGGAATCCAAAGCAAATGTAATTAAAGCAATCAAAGGAGGTTTACAGTCTATCATTAAAGCTAAAATGCATTTCCTTCAAGTTCGAAGGGCCAGATATAATGGTGGACTTCAATTATTGGAAAAGGTGTTTGTGCATAATACAGAGCAATAGCAAATAACAATTAAGCAGCAAAGTTATTGTCAGTTTTTGTCTAGAATACTTGCGATAACAGCTTACCAGGAACACTGGTGGCTGAAATAAGAGGAAAGAAAACATAATGTGCTTGCCATAAAATTGTGATGCTCTTCCTGAGATTAGCAACAAATTCAATTGTTCTGGGTCTCACACTGCTGGCGGGAACTGTGATCTTATCCATTCCAATCGATGCTGATTTAAAAAGCGGGTCAGCCTCCAGTGATGCAGATACAACTGAAATCGTTATTATTAACGCCAACTTGAACAAACACAACACATTAACAACATTGTCTCTGATGTAATTACAGTGGTGGGCAAAACATAACCATCTCAAAACTCTGAAGTTATCATTAATTTCATCATTATGCAATGAAGCAATAATTGTTTGCAGAAAAGACTGATCCCACAAACATTAAATAGCTTCATTTTGAGTTTTCCAGTGAAACATGGTCCTTTTCGTTTCAGTTAACTTAATTGTTTCTGTTTTGAAAGTTTGACAGAATTCAGAAACACAGATTTGTTCTGACTCTGCAGTTTACCAGACTGATTCCTGGTTTGAAAGGACGAATGCATGAGGACAGGATCGATCCATTAGCGTTATAGTACCAGAGTTGGAAGAATATTTTTCTGTGTATTTCATCGAAACTGAAGAAATTCAAACAGGACTCGGCAGTGTAAACACAGGAAGGCCGTTCTCATGATGTGGGCTTCCAGAACAAGTTGGTCATAGTTGAATGATACCGGGTAGGGAACTTCAGGGTGACATGAGGAGAAATGTCTTCACACAGAGAGAGGTGACCCTGTGGAATTGTCTGCCAAACAAAAGAGTTGAGGTCTCAAAACTGAATATCTTCATGAAAGAGTTATATACAGATCTTTGGGCGTGAATGCGTGTGAATGCGGGAGCAGGGGGCTAATTTCACTGATCAGCCATGATCATGTTGTTGGATGGAGCAGAATCAAGTTTCTGAGACGCCGAATCCTGCTTCTGTTTTCTGTTATTTCATGGCCAGTTAACACAAAGCCAGAATGGCAGAATAGCTCTAATCACAGAGTCCACCCGCTGTTCCTGTTTCTCAATTGTGGGAGATTGGAATTGGATCACATGTGTAATGCACAATTAACATTGCTTGCCCCCTCCTTCATAATGGTAAAAATGTGGCGTCCAAATAAAATTAATGAATATGCCTCCTGTCCCTCCAGCACAATCCTTGATAGAAATTAAATGATCTCCTTGCTAAAAGTGCTCATGTGAATACAACTCAGCGTGGGTGCGCTCCATGGATTGGAGTGGAGCTTCCAACATTTATGAACGTACAAAGATACGAAGTTGAAACAGAAGTGAAACATGATCCCCAAGACTGCTCCACCATTTGATCAGATGACGGCTTATTTGTTCGCGTTTCAATTTCTCCATTCCCAATTTCCTTTCATTTCCTTAACTGTCAAGAATCCATTTACTCCAAAAATATTCAATGACAGACCTCCAAGTGACAAACACAATCTGATGTGAGTTACAACATTGCACACCCTCGGAGAAAACAAAAATTCTCTTCAGCTCATATAAGGGCAAGCTGTAGATCTTAAACAGTGACACTCAAACACCCCACAGACTCCACCGACTAATAAGAGTAAACATTTTTTTTGCCATTGTGCAGTCATAACTATTTAGGATGTTACATTTTTTGAGGCATTTTATCTCTGCTCCGTGCCACATCAGGAAACAATATTAGTTGACATTTAGAGATAATTGGAACTGCAGATGCTGGAGATTCCAAGATAATAAAATGTGAGGCTGGATGAACACAGCAGGCCAAGCAGCATCTCAGGAGCACAAAAGCTGACGTTTCGGGACTAGACCCTTCATCAGAGAGCTGATGAAGGGTCTAGGCCCGAAACGTCAGCTTTTGTGCTCCTGAGATGCTGCTTAGTTGACATTTATTTCAATTCAAGAGTGAGGAAGGAATGGTTTTGGAGTTTCCATTTGAAGAACCAGGACTACAGTTAAACACATGTTCTTTCCCATGTGCAGAGAGATTGATCAGGATCAGAGCTGGTAATCTGCCTCTTTGCCATTTGCCTGACAGCTCCTGAAAGACCACTGCTCTGAAGAATTCTGTCCCACAGTACCTGTTCAGATGCATAGTTGGCCGATACAGGTAGAATAATGTAGAAATTAATCCGGAATTTGCCTGGATCTTTCAGGAATGAGCCAACTTTTCAGACTGACACGGAATTGTCAGCATTTTGTCGGACATATTGAGGCAATCACCGAATCTCTGGTGAAAATCAGAGCCTGTTTCCTTGTAATCCCAGCACAAGGATGGATAGGTTTTTCCACATTTTCACAAGTCTTAGTTGGTACCTGTCTGGACTCTTATTTGCCCAATTTTGTTTTGGGAGATCAATTCATGAATTATTCACACAGCAAGACTTGTAAGAAATCGATTTTTTGAACAAAAATAATCAGACCGAAGACTGTGATGGAGATGAGTTAATTCTGTCCCCCTTGGTGATTGTAGGTTGTGGAACCTGAAGTGAAAATTAATTCGCACGTTTCAATCTGGTTCACCATTTCCATAGTTTAATGAATTGCTTGAAGGGGTATATCATTGCATTCTTCAGCTCTTTCCTGAATTTAGCCTGGCTCACAACATAAATACACGTGTTGGTGCAGGAGCTGAGCACTTGCAGCATCTTTGCTGTGCGATCTGTGATAAAGCAAGGGTCTGTGAAGGAGTCATAAAATTTGATATCTTTAATACGTGAATAAATATTATACACAAATTTGGTCACCCACAAGAGCACAAAACTGCCCGATATGCTGAAAAGCAAAATGATGCATTTCCAGCGGTTTTCCATCTCTACATCCTTGCGTTTCTCTCCACTTCTTTGGCCGCGGAGACCCCTCCGAATTTGACTGCTCATTAAAATATGCCTGACAGTCAGCACATTGAAGAGCAAGATCAGAAAGAATGGCACACAAGGAGTTAAAATGTAGTTAATCATTTCAAATGCAGCCCATGCAGGGGAAGTGAAATAAGTCGATTTCTGGGTACAACCCCACGGAAGATTATTAATGATGTACCGTGGCTCATATATAAAGTACCAGGGTAGAGACACTAGGCAGCCCAGCATGGTCACAGTCCCTAGAAATGCTGCTGCAGTTCTCTCTGTGCAAAATTTTGTTTTCAATCTCTCATGGCAAATGGCCACAAATCTGTCAAAAGTGAATGTGACGGTGAACCAGACCGAAATCACTGTGGCTGCTGACCCCAAGGCAGAGAAAAGACTGCACATGGGAGTAAGTTTCACGAATGAATGTGGTAAATAAATTGGAACAGTGATCCACATTATGGCATCAAAGACAACGACAAGGAGATCAGCCACTGCCATTCCAATCAAGTAATGAGTGATGCACTTGGAGAGTCCACACTTTCCTCGGGACAGGATCATTATAGCCACCAAGTTAACTGCGAGGGAAGACATTCAGATAGAAGTAAATATTTGCAGATCGTGTCCTGAACCAAAGAGCAATGTGACAGAAAAACAAGGCAAAATTTCCAGCATTGATGTTGCACAACAGGTCTAAAGTGAAATATTGCGTGCTTTCCTATAATTGCCTGCTTGAAGCAGAATTACCAACAGTATATTATGGATTCCATAACTAAAGCATACAAAGTAAGCAAAGGAGACATATAGTCCATGGTCAAGGATGAAATGATTCTCCTTGAAGAGTGAAGGATTTGATATCTCAGCAACATTTCATGATGAGGAGAGTTGTTTGCGTGAAATACACAGAAATAAGTAATGACAATTAAACAACAAAGTTATCAGTAGTGTGCATCAGGAACACTTATGATAACATCTTACCAGGAACACCAACAGCTGAAATAAGAGGATAGAAAATATCTTCTATTTGCCATACAATTGGATATCCCATTTCTGAGAGAAGTAACAACTTTGGTTGGTGTGGATATCACGCTTCCGGCAGGAGCTGTGAACTGATCCATTCCAATCGATCCTGTTTTATTCAGATAGCAAGTCTACAGTGACATCATTACACATGATATCGCTGTTAGTAACACCAACGTGAACAAACAAAATACATCAACAGCTTTGCCCCTGATGTGTTTACTATGTTGGGCAAAACACAACCAACTCAAAACTCAGGAGTCGACATTAGTTCCACCATTATACAATGAAGCTAACAGCGCATGCAGAAACAACTGAACCCGTAAGTAATGAATAGATGCATTTAGAGTTTCCCTGTAAATCATGGCCCCTTTTGTTGAGATTAAATTAGTTATTGCTGCTCTGGAATGTAGATAGAATAGAAACATAGATTCATTCTGGTTCTACAGAATCCCATTTAAAAAGACAAACTTCAACTCTCTAAGAACATTGAATTCTGTCTCTGCATTTGAGTTGTTGAGATGCATAGAGTTCAATGTTTGACAACCAGATGGTAAGGGCATTGTATAGAAGTCAACGCTTACTCAGTTTTGGTTTATTTCCAAGTTGAAGAATTATGACTGTAAATACCTGAACTGTGAAACACAACTGCATTGCCAGGACATAACACAGTCTGCAATAAGGCAATTAATGCCCATTTCTCGAAACCTAAACTTAACCCTCATCCTAACAACAGCCCTCAGTCGATACTGAAGTCTATTTTGTGCATTTAAGAATTGTAGTATGCTCTTTCTTTCTTTGCCTCTTTGTTAAGAAGTTGTGGTTATGGCTAAATGGAGCCTGAGAGGCAGGATTTTGCCATTTTGATTTATTAAATTCACTCGAGGGGCATGGACAACAATGGTTCAACATTTTTCATCATCACAAAATGTCGTTTGAGGAGGGCCTGGTCTGCTTCGTACCTGCACTGCATCAGTCCATATGCTGTAGGCCGACGCAGAATATCCGAATGCAGGGAAACATGAAATTTGGACTAAGGAGCTTTGACGAATTGTGATTTAGCATGGGAACAGAACTGAATAGACACACAACAAGGGGCAGTGCTTAGTTCGACTACAATTGGAGGTGGTCATCGCCTGCCATTTGGAGTAAGTATCACCTTCCACACCTCAGACCAAGCCTCAATCGTGTCCAGAACTTGTTGCATTTGTACATGGACTGCTTTGGTGTTTGAGGAGTCATGAATGATGCTGAACATTGTGCAGTCATCATCAAGCTTCCTCACTTCTGACCTTGAGATAGCGGGTAAGTCATTGATGAAGTAGCTGCTGTTGTTTGAGGTTAGAACGTTCCCACTTACTGAGATGCGATTATTGACCTCCAACAACGTCAAAACGTCTTCTTTAGTGGCAGGTATGATTCCCACTAGCCAACTGTTTGCTTTCTGACAACCATTGATTCCAGTTTTGCTCCTTGGTGCCACACATTTTCCAATACGACCTTGATTTCAAGATAGTCATTCTCACCTCTCTTCTCACTTTTACAATTCAGTTTATTTTTCCATTTTTGAACCAAGGCTGCAATGAAGCCACACGCTAAGAGGTCCTGGTGGAAACTGGACACCACTGAGCAGGTAATTGCCCAGCTGACGCTGGTTGACAGCACTGTTGTTGACACAGTCCGCCACTTTACTAATAATTGAGTGTACACTGATTGGGTGGTAACTGGCCAGGTTAGATTTGCCTACATTTATTATATGGGAAATACCCGTGCAATTTTCCACCTTGTTGGACAGTTGCCAGTATTGCAATAACATAGAAAAGACTGGTTGCGATGTCGCATGATCTGGAATGCTATTTTCAGGGCTCATAGCCTTTACAGTGTCCAGAGCTCTCAGCCATTTCTTGACATCAGGTTGACTATGTAATTTTATTGAACACTTCGGGCTTGAGTTCAATACAGAAGGAGAAGTCCAATTTGAGAGCTGTTTGAAATTAAAGAGGAAAGTTTAGTTTCGGTAACAAATTGATTTCATGAAAGGAAGCAGAACTGAGGTATTGTGGTTTTGTCAGGCAGGAGATAGAATGCAACATTGATCCTGAAGTATTTGTTTCAGCTCCCTAACATTGAGCTGAGTACAGTGCACCTTATAAAGTTTGTGCTGGTAATTTACAATTTTGAAAACAACGTCTATAGCAGCCCTGAAGTGATGTTGATTTTAGCTCACAGAATGATGGAAAACTACAGAGCTCCATGTGGAATGTCAAAAAGGACTTAAACAAGTAATTGATAAGTACTAGTGACAGAGTGATGTCCAAATACATGGATAGAAGTAAAAGGCAGAACAATGCTTTGTAGAGGTTCACACAGCATAGCTTCAACAGGAATACTGTAAAAGTTCATCTCCCAACAAACTGCTGCAAATTCCATGATTTGAGTTTGAGATTAGTACACCGAGCCAGACTGTCTCTGAGCTGAAAAGGAACTTTCCTGCATGTTTGCAATCCATTTTCTGGAAGCAATTATCTGACTAATGTGTGCAATTGTGTTTCACTGGCTAAGAACGTTGATTTCAGGTACATTACAGTCTTTATTGTCTGTTCTGAGGGATGGGTGAATGAGGTGTTTATCATTAATTTCCACCTGTTTTCTTCACATCTGCACGTTGCAGTAATGATACTGGTGATTGTTGTCTCTTTTCCAAGGGAATTGTGGTTTCTGTATTTGAATCAATCACTCCTTGGTCACCGTAGCAACAGCAGATATAATGGTTGCAATCAATGAGGTCGTATTGTATCAGATCAGTTGTTACTACTTCAAGGAATCCAACCTTGATCTGAATCATGTCTGTAGTATTATTACTGTATGAATGGATCTCTCAGCAAATACTTCAGTTTCATAAACAGTGTTCGAGAGTTATTATAACTGGACTGTTAATCCAGAGAACCAGCTAATGTTCTGAGACATATGTTGAATGGTGACACTGCAGATGGTGGAATTTAAATTGAATAAAAATGTCTGGAATTTCGAATCAATTGATGACCAGGAATCCATTGTCAATTGTTGGAAAAATCCATCTTGTTCAGTTTGTTCTTGAGGGGAGGAAACTGCCAACCTGACGTGGTCTGGACTGCATGTGACTCCAGACATGCAGCAATGTGGTTGAGTCTAAATAATGCCCTCTGTGCTTTCAGGGCATTGCAATAAATGCTGCCTGTTCACCGCTGCCCTCATCCAATGAATGAACCATTTAAAAACTGAATTTTCACTGTGGATCACTTTGTCGCCAGGAGCTGAAAAGCAAGTATTCTGCTGAGAAAACTGCAATCATGGTGACTGCAAGAACCATTCTCCTGTTCCATCCAAAGCTCTGCTTATTGACTTTACCTGACAACATGATAATATCTTTGACAATGACCTGTTGGACTAATAACAAGAGATAACTATTTTGCTGACCTTGAGTGTGCGATATTTGACTGGTTTGACTCAGTTCTAACGTCATTACTACCCTTTGTTTCAATATTGCTGCTCAAATTTCTGAACAGTAGAAACAAGTTGCTGAGCAGCAGCAGGGACTGATGTCCAGAACAGAGGAGGAGAATTGCAGAGATCCAGAAATGGCAAACAAAAGAAAGTATTTGTTCTTGCTGTTTGCTGTCTTTGGCACTCCTATGCTTTTGCGGCTGACTATGATCATCAGAGAGGCTAACCTTGCAGATTGCAGCCATTCTCTCATTATCTTTGAAGAGGTCAGACACATGTTGCTGACTTTCAGTTGTTTCACGAACATATTTATTGATGGAGTGACTAGTACCAAGCTCATGGACACACTGACATATCCAGTGGAAAGTGAGTATCGCGTCAATTTAGCCGTAAGAAGCACTGAAACTTATCCAATGCTGCGTTCACTTTTATTCTGCTCACGGTTCATCAAAAGGCATCCCAACATTCTAAAATAAATTTCTGTATGGTACTGTTTCTTGCCTGTCCTGTGCAATGCTTAGATTAGCACTCTGATCCAAACTGACATGTCAGTATGTTTGACTTTTCCATTCAGCATCTCACAATCATTCCAAGTGTATATTTTTCTCATGCCAAATGTCAGAACTAATTGAATCCAGGCTTGGCGGATTTGAAGAGTTCTCTTATATTGGAGTTCCAGTGACTGTAGTCAGTTCACGGGATTGCCTGATTTCCACGACTTGTCTTAGAGGCTTCCAGCTCATTTACACTGTTCTTGAAACATACTTCAACAACACAAAATGAACGAAGATGTCCACACTGACTCATAAAGAAACCCAGTGAGTGACAAATATCCAGACAATACATCTCACCTCAAAGAAATCATGGGAGAAGGTTTTAAACTGCCAGCAGAAGTGTTAAATTTGTGGAGTGGCAGAACACAGGTCACCACGTGAACGCATATCGCACTTTCATGTCCTCAGATCAAAAACTGTCACAAATATCTTTTGATAATCTCAAAGTTGTATTTTGAATGTCTATTTCTTTAAATAAAACAGTTCCAGATCTTTCTTTCATCTAAGTCCTTTTTAAGTGTCTTAAGGCGTTTCTCTGTTGTCAGTCATTCGGACAATGAGTTGCAGGCACCCACGGGGTCTCAGTAAGAGCAGTCTTCACAAAATCTTCTCAATTTCCTGCTCTTCATCTTAAATCTGCTCCTCCAGGTTATTGAACACTGTACCATTGGTAAGTCTCCATGTCACCCTCAGAGACACCCCTTGTTACTTTGTGCACCCAAATTAAAATCCTTCAATCTTTTCTGCTCAAAGGAAAACTATGGACCAACACGGATGATGGTAATGCCGTGGGGAAAGGAGTGCATGAGCATAGTTTTTGGAAACTTGCATTAAAGCAGTACCGAATGGTGCAAAGGCATTTGGCATGCTTACCTTCATTGATCTGACCAATGATTATGGGAATTGGGATGTCATGTTGAGCTTGAGCAGTAAATTAGCGATGCGACTTTCAGAGCGTTTTGTAGAAATCTGGTTGCCCTGCTTTAGGAAGGATATTATTGAATTGGAGAACGTGTAGTGAAGATTTACAGGAATGTTATCGGGACTGGAGTGTTTGAGGTATTCGTAGACATTGGACAGGCTAGGACTTATTGTTTTGTCAAGTAAAAGTTTGAGAGGTCACTTCATACAGGATTATAAAACCACGATGGGAATGGGTAATTTGAACTGCAAAGATATTTTCCTTGGAGTAGGATAGTTTGAAACTGGAGGCAACGTGTTTAAAAAGACAGACAGTAATATTTTAAAAATGACACGAGGGCTATCTGTTTCATACAGAGCGGGTATGTATGTGGAATAAACTGTCAGAGGACGTGGTTGAGGTCGGTGCAGTTCCAACAGTTAAAAGACATTTGTACAGGTACAGGAACAAGAAGTTTTCAGAGGGATATGAGCTTAGTTCGGACACATAGGACTAGTTTATGTTGGGAAATCTGGTCGTCACGAATGACCTGAACCTGACTGTCTGTTTCAATGATGTATGAGCTGATGCGTCAATGGCCTCTCAACCCCATGGGCCAGAATATTCTGTGATGTAACATTACTGCTCACCCAGGAGATATGTGAGCACAATTCCAGACACGTCCCTTTCACATACAAGGTGGCAGTTGTATTCAATGTAAATTCTCCAAGACATTGACCTGGAAAATGTACCAAGTGTAGCTGTGCACAGATTTGAGATAGTAATTGATATACAGTTTTCTTAAACTGTTTTTGCTTGGGTGATTTTCTCACCAAAGTTTGGTCTGAGTGTCTGATTTCATAATGAATTTTTGATGTGAATGCAAACATCGTGGTAAACTCTGTAAAATCTGAGTGACCCATGCTGAGGAGGATTCACTCAATCCAAAATATTACCTCTGCTTTCTCTCCACAGATGCTGCCTGACCTATTGAGCTTTTCCAATAATTTTGGCCTGGCATAACCCCAGTGAAAACACTTCAGCCTAACTGCACTAATGATGCAGATGAGCGTTAGTCACAGTCACATGGATCGGGGCTGGATTTTCTCACACAGGATTACATTCGGCTCAAATCACATTCACATTCAACGGTCACTACAGGACATAAAGCCCTGGCCTAAAATTGACCTCAGTCGTCCCAGTCAACTAATGTTGCTTCAGGACTTGGAGAAACACAATTTTCCCTCCTCACCCTTACTTGTCTTGCAGAGAGACCACTCTCGCCATGACTCACTTGTCTGCTCCACACTCCCCATCAGCCCCACCACCCCTGGTACTTTTCCCCGCAACCACAGGAAGTGTTCCACATGCCTCAACACCTCCCCCCTCACCCCATCCCTGGCCCCAAGAAAACCGTCCACATCAAACAGATGTTCACCTGCACATCTGCTGATGTGTTGAAATGTAAACATGTTCCTGATGTGGCCTCTACATCAGGGAAACCAAGTTTAGGCTTGGAGACCGATTTGTGGAAGACCTACGCTAGGTTCGTGACGGATGACCGCACGTCGCAGTCGCAAACTGCTGCACCAACCCTTCCCACTTCTTGGATTACATGTCCATCCTGGGCCTCCTCCAGTGACACAAAAATGCCACTGGAAGGTAGCTTGAACAGCACTTCATATTGGATCCCTGCAGCCAAATGGTGTCGATGTTGACTTGTCAAGCTTCAAAATATTCTCTCCCCCAACCGCATCCCAAAACAAGCCCAGCTCATCCCTGCGTCCATAACCTGTCCATCCTTTCTCCCATGTATCCACTCTTCCGACATCAGGCCCCACCCCACCTCGGCCCGACCAGCCTCATCCCGTCTTCCCTGGACTGGCACACCCCACCCTACCTGCCGACCTACACTCTACTGACTCCACCCCGGTCTCTTTGAAATGTCTGTTTCCTCTACATCTACCTGCACCTTTATCCATCTTCCAGCCACCTAACCCTCACTCTCTAATTATTTCTGAATATCCTTCGCTTTCACCATTCCTGAAGAAGGGTCAAGACCTGAAACATCAGCTTTCCTTCTCCTCTGATGTTGCTTGGACTGCTATGTTAATACAGCTCTGCATCTTGTTAACTTAACTAATATTACGTATAAGCCAAAGCACTTCAAACCGTATCTCGTGTTTAGGACGTTTATTTTCTGTTCTTCTCATCAGGAAGTAGAAGAACGATTCCAGAATTCTTAACACAACATCCGTTCAGTTCTGCCTAGTGGATCAATGATCATGATAGGATTCGAGGCATGGAAACTGAGAAGATCGAAGCAGGAGGATGCCATCCACCCCTGGAGTATGCTCAGGCATTCATGTAAGTAACAAACTCAATTTATGATCCCTCATCACACCATCCCCACACTCTTCCTTTAAACCTAAAGTCTGTACCCATTTGGTCCTTATGTTATCTGCTTTTGAGAATTGATCTTGTTAACCTACCCTCATAATTTTGATCACTGCTTTCAAATCTCTGGCTGAGCTTCTTCATTCAAGATGCACTGGTGTATTTGCCGAGTGCCATTCTCGCTGTGCTGTGGACCCAGAGACCAGATAACATTCCTGGGACCCAGGTTCGAATCCAACCATAGCAGATGGCGGAATTTCAATTCCAAAAATTCTGGAATGAAGAGTGGAATGATGACGGTGAATCCATTGTTTGGGAAAACCCAATCTGGGTCAAAAACATCTTTTTGGCAGGGAAACTGCTATCCTCACCTGGTATGGCCTAAATGTGATTCCAGACCTGCAGCAGTGTGATTGACTCTTAACTGCCTTCTGGGCAGTTAGGGATGGGCAATAAATGCTGCCGAACCAGCTGCACCCTTATCCCATGAATGAATAAGAACAAACACAACAACTGAGTGTTGCAGCTAAAATCTCTCAGAGCTGGTACAATGTCTCTTGGTCCTACCTAGAGTTGCTGAAAGTATGTGTGCAGACGGTTAAGATGACAAATGGGACATTTGCATTCTGAGCGAGAGGACTGAATTATAGGATCATGAATGTCTTGATGCAATTGTACAAGGCTTTGGCAAGACCACTCATTGAGTATCCTGTGCAGTTTTAGACTCCTTATCTGAGAAATGACGTTCCAGCTCTGGAGAGTGTGTAACCACAGTTCACCAGACAGATTCCTGAAAACACCGATGCTTGAAAAGAAACCGATCCCTTTGGATAATGACAACAAAATGTGAGGCTGGATGAACACAGCAGGCCAAGCAGCATCTCGGGAGCACAAAAGCTGACGTTTCGGGCCTAGACCCTTCATCAGAGAGGGCGATAGGGTGAGGGTTCTGGAATAAATAGGGAGAGAGGGGGAGGCGGACCGAAGATGGAGAGAAAAGAAGATAGGTGGAGTGAGTATAGGTGGGGAGGTAGGGAGGGGATAGGTCAGTCCAGGGAAGACGGACAGGTCAAGCAGGTGGGATGAGGTTAGTAGGTAGATGGGGGTGCGGCTTGGGGTGGGAGGAAGGGATGGGTAGATAGGATAATGTACGTCTGAGCTTTGGAGAATGTTTTCCTGTGTATGTCATCGAGAATGAAGAAATTCAACGAGGATTAGTGAGGGAAAACAAAGGGAGAGTGATGTCATGATGGCTGCCTCCAGATGAAGGGGTTGGCAGTTTAATAATACAAAGCAGGGAACTTAGGACTGACATGAGAAGAAAATCCTGGTCACAGAGAGTAGTAGATCTATGGAATTCTCTCCACAAAAGGCAGCTGAGGTCTCAAAATTGAAAATCTTCAAGAATGAGTTAGATATCGTTTTTTTCTCGTGAAAGGAAAGAAAGTGGAGATGGGAGAGTGTGGGAGTCAGGGAATAAGTTCAATGATCAACTCTGATCATCGTGTTGGATGGAGCACTGAGGGGCTGAATCGCCTAATCCAGCGTCTTTTTTTTAAGGACCAGTAGCGTGCAGAACAGAAATAGCAGAACGTCTAAAACCTTAGAATGGAGCCCCTGTTTCCCTCTTCTCAATGGTTTGAGGGTGGCAGAGAGGGAACACATGACTAAGACAGAAATAAGTCTGTCCTCTTTTTCTTAATGCTGCTAATATGTGTCCATATAATATGGACTGTAGCCATTCAACAGAATCTTTCATTTCCCTCAAGCACAAATCGTAATGGAAATTAAATGATCTTCTTGCTATAATTGCTCAGGGGATCTCATCTCAATGTGAGTGCGCACTAGGGATTGTAGTTTTGCTTACAATATTTATGAACGTACAAGGTTACAAAGTGGAAACTGAAATATAACTTTGTCACCGGGTCTGCTACACCATTTGATCAGATTATGGTTTATTTGTTTGTGTTTCAATTCCTGCATTCCCAATTTTCCTTTTATTTTCTTTACTATCAAGAATTGATTTACTCTAAAAATAATGAA
The DNA here is from genome assembly GCF_030684315.1 of Stegostoma tigrinum. Taxonomy (NCBI): domain Eukaryota; kingdom Metazoa; phylum Chordata; class Chondrichthyes; order Orectolobiformes; family Stegostomatidae; genus Stegostoma; species Stegostoma tigrinum. The sequence continues at coordinate 9,821,669 of NC_081398.1, forward strand.
AGACAGGCCCCAAACCACAACCATCCTCTGATTGCACACCCTCAGAGAAAACAAAAATCTCCTTGTGTCAAAAAGGGGAATTCTAAAAGTTAAACAACGACACCCCAGTGAACCATCAGTCTGCACAGAACCACAAGATTTAACATTCTTTTCATCTGCAGTTGTAAATGTTTGGGAACTTACATGCTTTGAGGCATTAGATCTCTGCTGAGAGCCACAATAGAAAAAGATATTGGGGAGCATTTTCTATACAGGTGTGAGGGAAAGGTGATTTTCGATTTCTGATCTTCGGAATACGGATCACAGTCAACAATCATAAATCAGGTTCAGAGCTGTTATTCTCCCTGTTTGACATTTCCTGACAATTCCAGAAGAGCACTGCTCTGAAGAAATTCTGATTTCACAGCAATCTGGTTTGGGCATAAAATTGACAGATACAATTAGAAAAAAATTGGAAATAATTGTGATTTTGGCCAGGAATCTGAGGGAAAGAGTTAATGCTTCAGACTGAACCTGAATTGTCAGCATTTTATTACACATATTCAGACAATTTCCATAACTCTTGTGAAACTCAGAGACCCCTTCCCATCAATCTCACAGCAGAGATGGGTAGCTTCCTGCACAGTTTCTACAGACTTTGTTCTTTCCTGTCTGAACTCTTACTTGCCCATTTTTGTCTTCAGAGATCAATTGATGAATTGCCCCCACAACAAATCTTGCAATAAATAGATTTATGGAACAGACATAATCAGACTGAAGACTGTGCTGCTGATAATTTACCTTTCTCCCCTGTGGCGCATGTAGGTATTCAAATATATAGTGAAAATAAATTCACCAGTTTCGAACATTTGCTTAACCAGTAACGTGTTCCATGATTTCATGATTTGCTTGAAGGGGTATGTTTTTGATTTCTTCAGCTCTTTCCTGAATTGAGCCTGGATCACAGTGTAAATACACGTGTTGGTACAGGAGCTGAGCACTTGCAGCATCTTCGCTGTGCGATCTGTGATAAAGCAATGGTCTGTGTCGGAGTAGTAATGTCACATATCTGTTATTCGTGAATAAATATTGCACACAAGCTTGGGAACAAACAAGAGCACAAAACAGCCCGATATACTGAGCTGCAAAACGATGGACTTCCATCAGTTTCTTTTAAAATCACGGCATTATTGTATTTCTCTGCAGGTTTTTGTCCCCGGAGACCCTGGAGGATTTGACTGCTCACCAAAATGCATCTGACAGTCAGCGCATTGAACAGCAAGATCAGAAAGAATGGCACACAAGGGGTTAAAATGTAGTTCGACATTTTAAATGCAGCCCATGCAGGGAAGCTGAAATAACTCGGTTTATGGGTGCAACCCCTTGGAATATTAGCAATAATGTAATGTGGCTCCTGTATAAAACACACCGGTAGAGGCTCCAGGCAGCCCAGCAAGGTCACAGTTCCAAGAAATGCTGCTGCAGTCCTCTCAGTGCAAAATTTTGTTTTCAATCGCTCACAGCAAATGGCCACAAGATGGTCAAATGTGAATGTGACGGTGAGCCAGATAGAAATCTCTGTGGCTGCTGTTGCCAGGGCAGAGACTACACATGGGAGTAATTTTCGTCTCAGAATTTGATAAATGCATTGGAAAAGTGATCCACAATATGGCATCAAAGAGAATGATATGGAGGTTCGCCAATGCCATTCTAATCAAGTAATGAGTGATGCACTTGGACAGACCACACTTTCTCGGGACAGAATCGTGATGGCCACTAAGTTAAGTAGGAGGGAAAACATTGACATCGAAGTAAATATTTACAGAACATGTTCTGCATCAACAGAACCATGTGACAGAACCTATGGCAACGTTTCCAGCTTTGATATTGCATGATACGTGAAAACTGAAATGTTGCAGCCTTTTGTACACGTACATGCTTGAAACGCAGTTATCAACACAATAAATATGAATCCAAAGCGCAAGTAAATGAATCAAGCAAAGGAGGTTTACAGTCTATCATTAAAGCTAAAATGAATTTTCTTGAAGTTCGGAGGGCCAGATATAATGGTGGACTTCAATTATTGGAAAAGGTGTTTGTGCATAATACAGAGCAATAGCAAATGACAATAAAGCAGCAAAGTTATTGTCAGTTTTTGTCTGGATTATTTGCGATAACAGCTTACCAGAACACCAATGTCTGAAATAAGAGGAAAGAAAACATGTTGTGCTTGCCATAAAATGGAGGCGCTATTCCTGAGATTAGCAACAAATTCCATTGTTCTGGGTCTCACATTGCTGGCGGGAACTGTGAACATATCCATTCCAATCGATGCTGATTTAAAAAGACGGTCAGCCTCCAGTGATGCAGATACAACTGACATCGTTATTATTAACGCCATCTTGATAAACACAACACATCAACAACTTTGACTCTGACGTGATTACTGTGGTGGGCAAAACATAATCATCTCAAAACTCATAAGTTATCATTAATTTCACCATTCCGCAATGAAGCAAAAATTGCTTGCAGAAGAGACTGATCCCACAAATATTGAATAGCTTCATTTTGAGTTTTCCGGTAAACCATGGTCCTTTTCATTTCAGTTGACTTAATAGTTTCTGTTCTGAAAGTTAGACAGAATTCAGAAACACAGATTTGTTCTGGCTCTGCAGTTTACCAGACTGATTCCTGGTGTGAAAGGACTAATGCATGAGGACAGCATCGATCCATTAGCGTTATAGTCACCAGAGCTTGGAGGAATATTTTTCTGAGTATTTCATCGGCACTGAAGAAATTCAAACGGGTCTCGTGAGGGCAAACACAGGAAGGACATTCTCATGATTGGGGCTTCCAGAACAAGTTGGTCATAGTTGAATGATACTTGGTAGGGAACTTGGGGCTGACATGAGGAGAAGTGTCTTCACACAAAGAGAGGTGACCCTGTGGAATTCTCTGCCAAACAAAAGGGTTGAGGTCTCAAAACTGAATATCTTCAAGAAAGAGTTAGATACAGATCTTTGGGCGTGTATGGACGTGAATGTGGGAGCAGGGGGCTGATTTCATTGATCAGCCATGATCATGTTGTTGGACGGAGCAGGATCAAGTTTCTGAGACGCCGAATCCTGCTTCTGTTTTCTGTTATATCATGGCCAGTTCAGACAAAGCCAAATTGGCAGAATAGCTCTAATCACAGAGTCCAACCCCTGTTCCTATTTCTCAACGGAGGGAGGTTGGAAATGGGTCACATGACTAATGCACAATTAACATTGTTTGCCCCCTCCTTCATAATGGTACAAATCTGGTGTCCAAATAAAATTCATGAATTTGCCTCCTGTCCCTCAAGCACAATCCTTGATAGAAATTCAATGATCTCCTTGCTATAAGTGCTCATGTGAATACTACTCAGTCTGGGTGCGCTGCGTGGATTGGAGTAGAGCATACAACATTTATGAACGTCCAAAGATACGAAGTTGAAATAGAAGTGAAACATGATCCCCAAGTCTGCTCCACCATTTGATCAGATGACGGCTTATTTGTTTGCGTGTCAATTTCTCCATTCGCAATTTCCTTTCATTTCCTTAACTGTCAAGAATCTATTTACCAAAAAATATTCAATGACAGACCTCCATCTCACAAACACCATCTGATGTTAGTTACAACATTGCACACCCTCGGAGAAAACAAAAATTCTCTTCAGCTCATATAAGGGCAAGCTGTAGATCTTAAACAGTAACACTCAATCACCCCACAGACTCCACCGACTAATAAGAGGAAACTTTTTTTTGCCATTGTGCAGTCATAACTATTTAGGATGTTACATTTTTTGAGGCATTTTATCTCTGCTCAGGGCCACATCAGGAAACAATATTAGTGAACATTTATTTCAATTCAAGAGAGAGGAAGGAATGATTTTGGAGTTTCCATTTGACGACCAGGACATCAGTTAAACACATGTTCTTTCTGATCTGCAGAGAGATTGATCAGGATCAGAGCTGGTGATCTGCCTCTTTGCCATTTGCCTGACAGCTCCTGAAAGACCCACTGCTCTGAAGAATTCTCGTCCCACAGTACCAGTTCAGATGTAAAGTAGGCCGATACAGGTAGAATAATGTAGAAATTAATCCGGAATTTGCCTGGATCCTTCAGGAAAGAGATAACCTTTCAGACTGACACGGAATTGTCTGCATTTTGTCGGACATATTGAGGCAATCACCGAATCTCTGGTGAAATTCAGAGCCTGTTTCCTAGTAAACCCAGCAGAGACATGGGCAGTTTTTCCCACATTTTCTCACGACTTAGTTGGTAGCTGTCTAGACTCTTACTTGCCCAATATTGTTTTGGGAGATCAATTCATGAATTGTCCACACTGCAAGATTTGTAAGAAATCGATTTTTTGAACAAAAATAATCAGACTGAAGACTATGATGGAGACGAGTTAATTCTTTCCCCCTTGGTGATTGTAGGTTGTGGAACATGAAGTGAACATGAATTCGCATGTTTCAATCTTGTTAACCAGTTGCATAATTTAATGAGTTGCTTGAAGGGGTATATCATTGCATTCTTCAGCTCTTTCCTGAATTCAGCCTGGCTCACCACATAAATACACGTGTTGGTGCAGGAGCTGAGCACTTGCAGCATCTTTGCTGTGCGATCTGTGATAAAGCAAGGGTCCGTGTAGGAGTCATAAAATTTGATATCTGTAATACGTGAATAAATATTATACACAACTTTGGTCACCTTCAATAGCAGAAAGATCCCTGATATGCTGAAAAGCAAACTTATTCCTTTCCAGCGGTTTTCCACCTCCACATCCTTGTGTTTCTCTCCACTTCTTTGGCCGCGGAGACCCCTACGGATTTGACTGCTCACTAAAATATGGCTGACAGTCAGCACATTGAAGAGCAAGATCAGAAAGAATGGAACACAAGGAGGTAAGATGTAGTTAATCATTTCAAATGCAGCCCCTGCAGGGGAACTGAAATAACTCGATTTCTGGGTACAACCCCACGGAAGATTATTAATGATGTACCGTGGCTCATATATAAAGAACCAGGGTAGAGACACTACGCAGCCCAGCACGGTCACAGTCCCTAGAAATGCTGCTGCAGTTCTCTCGGTGCAAAATTTTGTTTTCAATCTCTCATGGCAAATGGCCACAAATCTGTCAAAAGTGAATGTGACAGTGAACCAGACAGAAATCACTGTGGCTGCTGACCCCAAGGCAGAAAAAAGACTGCACATGGGAGTAAGTCTCACGAATGAATGTGGTAAATAAATTGGAACAGTGATCCACATTATGGCATCAAAGACAACGACAAGGAGATCAGCCACTGCCATTCCAATCAAGTAATAAGTGATGCACTTGGAGAGACCACACTTTCCTCGGGACAGGATCATTATGGCCACCAAGTTAACTGTGAGGGAAGACATTCAAATAGATGTAAATATTTACAGATCGTGTCCTGAATCATGTACAATGTGACAGAAAGCAGGGCAAAATTTCCAGCATTGATTTTGCACAGCAGGTCTAAAGTGAAATATTGCGTGCTTTCCTATAATTGCGTGCTTGAAGCACAATTACCATCAGTATATTATGGATTCCATAACTAAAGCATAAAATGTAAGCAAAGGAGACATATAGTCCATGATCAAAGATGAAATGATTCTCCTTGAAGAATGAAGGATTAGACATCTCAGCAACATTTCATGATGAGGAGAGTTGTTTGTGTGAAATACACAGAAATAAGAAATGACAGTTAAACAACAAAGTTGTCACTATTTTGCATCAGGAACACTTATGATAACATCTTACCAGAAACACCAACAGCTGAAATAAGAGGATAGAAGATATCTTCTATTTGCCATACAATTGGATATCCCATTTCTGAGAGTAGCAACAACTTTGACTGTTGTGGATATCACGCTTCCGGCAACAGCTATGAACTGATCCATTCCAATCGATCCTGTTTTATTCAGATAGTAAGCCTACAGTGACATCATTTCTCAAGATATCACTGTTAGTAATACCAACGTGAACAAACAAATTACATCAAAAGCTTTGCCCCTGATGTGTTTACTATGTTGGGCAAAACACAACCAACTCAAAACCCAGGAGTCAACATTCGTTCCACCATTACACAATGAAGCTAACAGCGCATGCAGAAACAACTGAACCCGTAAGTAATGAATAGATGCATTTGGAGTTTCCCTGTAAAACATGGCCCCTTTTGTTGAGATTAAGTTAGTTATTGCTGCTCTGGAATGTAGATAGAATAGAAATATAGACTCATTCTGGTTCTACAGAATCCCAGTTAAAAAGACAAACTTCACTTCTCTGAGGACATTGAATTCTGTCTCTGCATTTGAGTTGTTGAGATGCATAGAGTTCAATGTTTGACAACCAGTTGGTAAGGGCATTGTTTGGAAGTCAATGCTTACTCAGTTTTGATTCATTTTCAAGTTGGAGAATTTTGAATGTACATACCTGAACTTTGAAACACAACTGCATAGCCAGGACATAACACACTCTGCAATGAGGCAATTAATTCCCATTTCTCTAAACCCAACCTAAACCCTCATGATAACAGCCTCCCTCAGTCTATACTGAAGTCTATTTTGTGCAATTAGTTAAGAATTGGAGTACGCTCTTTCTTTCTTCGCCTCTTCGTCTAGAAGTTGTGATTATGGTTAAATGTAGCCGGAGAGGCAGGTTTTTGCCATTTTGATTCACTAAATTCTCTTGAGGGGCATGGACAACAATGGTTCAACATTTATCATCATCACAAAATGTCGTTTGAGGAGGGCCTGGTCAGCTGCTTACCTGCACAGCAGCAGTCCATGTGCTGTAGGCCGACCCAGAATATCATAATTGAGGGAAACATGAGATTTGGACGAAGGAATTATGAAGAATTATGATTTAGCATGGGAACTCAACCGAATAGTCACACAATAAGGGGCAATGCTTGGGTAGACTGCAATTGGAGGTGGTCATCGCGTGCCATGTAGTGCAAGTCTCTCCTTCCACACCTTTGACTTCGCCTCAGTAGTGTCCAGAACTTGTGGCATTTGTACATGGACTGCTTTGCTGTTTGAGGAGTCATGAATGATGCTGAACATCGTGCAGTCATCATCATGCTTCCTCACTTCTGACCTTGTGACAGAGGGTGAATCATTGATGAAGTAGTTGTTTTTGTTTGGGGTTAGAATGTGCCCTCTTACTGAAATGAGATTCTTGACTTCCAACAACGACAAAACATCTTCTTTAGTGGCAGGTACGATTCCAAATAGCTGACTGTTTGCTTCCTGACAACCATTGATTCCGGTTTTGCTCCTTGGTGCCACGTATGGTCTTTTACGGCCTTGATATCAAGATAGTCATTCTCACCTCTCTTCCCACTTTGTCAATTCAGTTGATTTGTCCATTTTTGAACCAAGGCTGCAATGAAGCCAGACGCTAAGAGGTCCTGGTGTAAACCGCATCATTGAGCAGGTAATTGATAAGCTGACGCTAGTTGCTAGCTGTGTTGTTGACAGAGTCCACCACTTTACTAAAAATTGAGTGTACACCTATTGGGTGGTAACTGGCCAAGTTAGATTTGCCGACATTTATTATATGGGAAATACCCGTGCAATTTTCCACCTTGTTGGACAGTTGCCAGTATTGCACTAATATACAAAAGACTGGTTGTGATGTCGCATGATCTGGAATGCTATTACAGCCCTGATAGCCTTTACAGTGTCCAGTGCTCTCAGCCATTTCTTGACATCACGTTTGCCATGTAATTTTATTGGACACTTCGGGCTTGAGTTCAATACAGAAGGAGACGCCTAATTTGAGAGCTGTTTGGCATTAAAGAGGAAAGGTTAGCTTCGGTAACAAATTGATTTCATGAAAGGTAGCAGAACTGAGGTATTGTGGTTTGTCAGGCAGGAGATAGAATGCGCTATTGATCCTGAAGGATTTGTTTGAGCTCCCTAACATTTAGCAGAGTTCAGTGCAGCTTATAAAGTTTGTGCTGATAATTTACAATTTTGAAAACAAAGTCTAGAACAGCTCTGAAGTGAAGTTGATTTTAGCTCACAGAATTATGGAGAACTATAGAGCTCCATATGGAATGTCAAAAAGGACTTAAACAAGTAATGGATATATACCAGCGACAGAGTGATGTCGAAATACAGGGATTGCAGTAAAAGGCAGAACAATGCTTTGTAGAGGCTAACACAGCATACCTTCAACATGAGTACTGTAAAAGGTTAACTCCCAACAAACTGCTGCATATTCCATGAATCGGGTTTGAGATTAGTAGACCGAGCCAGATTGTCTCTGAGCTGAAAAGGAACTTCCCTGCATGTTTGCAATCCATTTTTTGGAAGCAATTAATTGACTAATATGTGGAATTGTGTTTAACTAGCTTAGAATGTTGATTTCAGGTACATTACAATCTTTATTGTCTGTTCTGAGGCATGGGCGAATGAGGTGTTTATCATTAATTTCCAATTGTTTTCTTCACTTCTGCGCTGTGCAGTAATGTTACTGCTGAATGTTGACTCTTTTTCAAGGGAAATGTGGTCTCTGCATTTATATCAATCACTACTTGGTCGCCGTAGCAATAGCAGATCTAAAGGTTGCAATCAATGAGGTCGTATTGTATCAGATCAGTCGTTACTACTTCACGGAATTCAACCTTGATCTGAATCATTTCTGCAGCATTATTACCGTATGAGGGGGTCTATCTGCAAATACTTCAGTTTCATAAACAGTGATCTAGTGTCATTATAACTGGACTGTTAATCCAGAGAACCGGATAATGTTCTGAGACACATGTTGAATGGTGACATTGCAGATGGTTGAATTTTAATTGAATAAAAATGTCTGGAATTTCGAATCAATTGATGACCAGAAATCCATTGTCAATTGTTGGAAAAATCAATCTTGTTCAGTGGTGTTCTTGAGGGGAGGAAACTGCCATCCTTACGTGGTCTGGACTGCATGTGACTCCAGACACGCAGCAATGTGGTTGCCTCGAAATACTTCCCTCTGTGCTTTCAGGGAATTGCAATAAATGCTGCCTGTTCACCGCTGCCCTCATCCAATGAATGAACCAGTTAAAAACTGAATTTTCACTGTGGATCACTTTGTCGCCAGGAGCTGAAAAGCAAGTATTGTGCTGAGAAAACTGCAATCATGGTGACTGCAAGAGCCATTCTCCTGTTCCATCCAAAGCTCTGCTTATTGACTTTACCTGATAACATGATAATATCTTTGACAATCACCTGTTGGACTTATTAACAAAAGATAACTATTTTGCTGATCTTGAATGTGCGAAATTTGACTGGTTTGACTCAGTTCTAACGTCATTTCTTCCCTTTGTTTCAATATTGCTGCTCAAATATCTGATCAGTTGAAATATGTTGCTGAGCAGCAGCAGTGACTGATGTCCAGAACAGAGGAGGAGAATTGCAGAGATCCAGAAATGGCAAACAAAAGAAAGTATGTGTTCTTGCTGTTTGCTGTCTTTGGCACTTCCATGCTTTTGCGGCTGACTATGATCATTAGAGAGGCTAACCTTGCAGATTGCAGCCATTCTCTCATTATCTTTGAAGAGGTCAGACACATGTTGATGACTTTCAGTTGTTTCACGAACATATTTATTGATGGAGTGACTAGTACCAAGTTCGTGGATCACACTGACATATCCAGTGGAAATTGATTGTCGAGTCAATTCAGCCATAAGAAGCACTGAAATTTATCCAATGCTGCATTCACTTTTATTTTGTTCACGGTTCATCAAATTGCATGGCAACATACCCAAATAAATTTCTCTATGGTACTGTTTCTTGCCTGTCCTGTGCAAAGCTTAGGTTAGCACTCTGATCCAAACTGACATGTCAGTATGTTTGTCTTTTCCATTTAGCATCTCACAATCATTCCAAGTGTATATTTTTCTCATGCCAAATGTCAGAACTGATTGAATCCAGGCTTGGCGGATTTGAAGAGTTCTCTTATATTGGAGTTCCAGTGACTGTAGTCAGTTTATGGTTTGCCTGATTTCAAGGACTTGTCTTCCAGGCTTCCACCTCATTTATTCTGTTCTTGAAACCTATTTCAACAACACAAAAAGAAAGAAGATGTCCACACTGGCTCATAAAGAAACGCAGTGAGTTACAAACATCCAGACAATACATCTCACCTCAAAGAAATCATGGGAGAAGGTTTAAAACTGTCAGCAGAAGTGTTAAATTTGTGAAGTGGCCGAACACAGGTCACCGTGTGAACTCATATCGCACTTTCATGTCCTCAGATCAAAAACTGTCACAAGTATCTTTTGATAATCTCAAAGTTGTAGTTTGAATGTTTATTTCTTTAAATAAAACATTTCCAGATCTTTCATCTAAGTCCTTTTTAAGTGTCTTAAGCCGTTTCTCTGTTATCAGCCATTGAGACAATGAGTTGCAGGCACCCACAGGGTCTCAGTAAGAACAATTTTCACAAAATCGTCTCAATTTCCTGCTCTTCTTCTTTAATCTGTTGCTCCAGGTCATTGAAGCCAACATAATGGGGAAAACGCCAGGTCAAGCTCACAGACACCCCGTGTTAATTTGTGCACCCAAATCAAAATCCTTCCATCTTTTCTGCTCAAAGGAAAACTATGGATGAACACAGTTCATGGTAATGCCTTGGGGAAAGGAGTGCAGGAGAATAGTTTTTTGAAAGTTGCGTTACTGGAGGACAGAATGGTACCGAAGTGTTTTGGAATGCTTACCTTCATCGTTCAGACCAATGATTATAGGAATTGGGATGTCATGTTGAGGTTGAACAGTACATTAGTGATGCCACTTTCAGAGAGCTGTGCGGAATTCTGATTGCCCTGCTTTGGGAAGGGTATTATTAAATTGGCGTGCGTGTAGAACAGATTTACAGGAATGTTATCTGGACTGGAGGGTTGAGGTATTCGGAGATACTGGATAGGCTTGGACTTTTTGTTCTGGAAAGTAAATGTTTGAGGTGTCACCTCATATAGGGCTATAAAATCACGACGGGAATAGATAAGGTGAACTGCAAAGATATTTTCCTTGGAGTAGGATAGTTTGAAACTGGAAGCAATGTGTTTAAAAAGACAGAGAGGAATATTTTAAAAATGACACGAGGGATATCTGTTCCATACAGAGTACGTATGTGGAATGAACTGTCAGAGGACGAAGTACAGGTAGGTGCAGTTCCAACAGTTAAAAGACATTTGTACAGGTACAGGAACAAAAAGGTTTTAGAGGGATATGAGCTAAGTGTCGACACATTCGGACAGTTTATGTTGGGAAATGTTTCTGGTTGAATGACTTGTACCTAACAGACTGTTTCTGTGATGTATGAGCTGATGAGTCTATGGCTTAACAACCCCATGGGCCAGCATATTGTGTAATCTATCATTACTGCTAACCCAGGAGATATGGAGCACAATTCCTGACACTTCCCTTTCACATAGAAGCTGACAGTTGTATTCAATGTAAATTCTCCAAGACATTGACCTGGAAAATGTACCAAGTGTAGCTGTGCATAGATTTGAGTTAGTATTTGATATACAGGTTTTAAAACTATTTTTTGTTGGGTGATTTTCTCACTAAAGTTTGGTCTGAGTGTCTGATTTAATCTTGAAGTTTTGATGTGAATGCAAACATCGTGGTAAACTCTGTAACATCTGAATGATCCATGCTGAGGAGGATTCATTCGATCCAAAATATTAATCTGATATGTCTCCACAGATGCTGCCTGACGTGTTGAGCTTTTCCAAAAATTTTGGCTTGGCAAACCCCCAGTGATAACTCTTCAGCCTGACTGCTTCAATGAGGCAGATGAGCGTTTGTCACAGTCACATGGATCGGGGCTTGATTTTCTCACACAGGATTACATTCAGCTCAAATCACATTCACATTCAACTGTCACTACAGGACATAAAGCCCTGGCCTAAAATTGACTTCAGTCGTCCCAGTCAACAAACATTGCTTCAGGACTTGACCAAACACATTTTTCCCACCAGACCCTTATCTGCCTTCCAGAGAGACCACTCACTCCTTGACACCCTTGTCCGCTCCACACTCCCCATCAGCTCCTCACCCCTGGCACTTTTCCCTGCAACCGCAGGAAGTGCTACACCTGCCTCCACACCTCCCCCCTCACTCCCATCCCAGGCCCCAAGAAAACCTTCCACATCAAACAGATGTTCACCTGCACATCTGCTACTGTGGTATACTGTATCCAGACTCTCAATGTGGCCTTTTCATCAGGGGAACCAAGCAGAGGCTTGAGGAACACTTTGTTGAACACCTATGCTCGGTTCATGACAGATGACCGCACCTCCCAGTCGCAAACCACTTCAACAACCCCTCCCACTCCTTGGATGACAAGTCCATCCTGGGCCGCCTCCAGTGCCACAACAATGCCACCAGAAGGTTGCTTGACCAGCACTTCATATGGGAACTCTACAGTCAAACGGTATCGATGTGGACTTCACTAGCTTCAAAATATCCCCTCCTTCGACCGCATCCCAAAACCAGCCCAGCTCTCTCCGTCTCCCTAACCTGTCCATCTTTTCTCCCACCTGTCCACAGTTCCCACCTCAAGCCCCACTCCCACCTCCGACCTACAAGCCTCATCCCATCTTCCCTAGACTGGCCTACCCCACCCTACCTGCCTACCTACACTCATCTTTACTGGCTCCACCCTGGCCTCTTTGAACTGTCGGTCTCCTCTACACCTACGCGCTCCTTTATCCATCTTCCATCCACCTCCCCCTCACTCTCTAATTAATTCAGGATATCCTGCTCCTCCCCCATTTTTGAAGAAAGGCCCCGACCTGAAACATCAGCTTTCCTGCTCCTCTGATGTGACTTGGACTGCTGTGTTCATCCAGCTCTACACCTTGTTATCTTAACTAATATTGCTTCTGAGCCAAAACACTTCAATCCATACTGAGTTATTTTGAAGTTAATTTTCTATTCATCGATTCATAAATAAAAAAATAAACGATTCCAGAATTCTTAACACAACATCCGTAGTGTTGTGCCTGGTGGATCCATGATCATGTTAGGAATCGAGACATGGAAACATAGAAGATGGAACCAGGAAGAGGCCATCCACCCCTCGAGTATGCTCGGGCATCCATGTAAGAAACAAACTCTATTTATGATCACTGATCACACCATCCCCACAACTCTTCCTTAAAACCTAAATTCTGTCTCCATTTGATCCTTGTACTATCTGCTCGTGAGAATTGTCCTTGTTTATCTGCTCTCATAATTTTGAACACTGCTTTCAATTCTCTGGCTGAGCTTCATCATTCAAGATGCACAATTTTATTGGCCGAGTGCCATTATTGCTGTGCCGTGGACCCAGAGACCAGATAGCATCCCTGGGACCCAGGTTCGAATCCAGCCATGGCAGATGGTGGAATTTCAAATCCATAAATTCTGGAATGAAGAGTGGAATGATGACGGTAAATACATTGTTGGGGAAAACCCCACCTGGATCAAAAATATTTTTTCGGCAGGGAAACTGCTATCCTTTCCTGGTATGGCCTCCATGTGATTCCAGACCCGCAGCAGTGTGATTGACTCTGGACTGGGCAGTTAGGGATGGGCAACAAATGCTGCCGAACCAGCTGCACCCTTATCCCATGAATGAATAAGAACAAACACAACAACTGAGTGTTGCAGCTAAAATCTCTCAGATCTGGAACAAGGTCTGTGGGTCGTACTTTGAGTTGCTGAAAGTAAGCATGCGGATGCTAAAGTTGACAAATGGGACATTGGCATTCAGAGCGAGAGGGTTGTATTACAGGATCAGCGATGTCTTGATGCAGTTGGACAAGGCTTTGGTGAGACCACTCGTTGCGTATCCTGTGCAGTTTTAGACTCCTTATCTGAGAAGTGACGTTCCAGCTCTGGAGAGCGTGTAAACACAGTTCACCAGACTGGTTCCTGAAAGCACCGATGCTTGAAGTGAAATGGATCCCTTTCATCGAAGTCTGGAGAATGTTTCGATGTGTATTTCCTTGAAACTGAAGAAATTCAATTAGGGTTAGTGAGGGAAAACACAGGGAGAATGATGTCATGATGGCTGCCCCCAGAACAAGGGTCAGTTTAATAATACAAATCAGGGAATTTAGGGCTGACATGAGTAGGAATGCCTTCACACAGAGTGTAGTGGGCCTGTGGAATTCTCTCCACAAAGGGCAGCTGAGGTCTTAAAATTGAATATCTTCAAGAAAGAGTTAGATGTGTTTTTTTGTGAGAAAGGGAGCAAAGTGTATGCGGGAGAAAGTGAGAATAGGGGAATAAGTTCAATGATCAGATCTGATCATGTTGTTTGGTGGAGCATTGAAGGGCTGAATAGCCTAATCCAGCACCTGCTTTCTGTTTTTTAAGGATCAGTAGCGTGCAGAACAAGAATAGCAGAACGTCTAAAACCTTGGAGTGGAGCCTCTGTTTCCTTCTTCTCAATGGTGTGGGGGTGGCAGAGAGGGAACACATGACAAAGGCAGAATTAACTCTGTCCTCTTTCTCTTAAAAAGAGATTTTCGATTTCTCATCTTAGGAACACAGACTACAGTCAACAATTATAAATCAGGTTCAGAGCTGTTATTCTCTCTGTTTGACATTTTCCAGACAATTCCAGAAGAGCAGTGCTCCAAAGAAATTCTGACCTCACAACAATCCGGTTCAGCTATAAAGTTGACAGATACACTTAGAAAAAAATGGGAAATAATTCCAATTTTAACCAGCAACCCGAGGGATAGAGTCAACTCTTCACACTGATGCTCAATTGTCAGCATTTTATTTCATATATTCAGACAATTTCCATATCTCTGGGGAAATTCAGAGACCCCTTCCTATCAATCTCACAGCAGAGATGGGTAGCTTCCTGCCCAGTTTCTGCAGACATAGTTGTTTCCTGTCTGAACTCTTACTTGCCCATTTTTGTCTTCAGAGATCAATTGATGAATTGCCCACACATCAAGACTTGCAATAAATCATTATGGGACAAACATAATCAGATTGAAGACTGTGCTGCTGATAATTTACCTTTCTCCCCTGTGGCAAGACTGTGCTGCTGATAATTTACCTTTCTCCCCTGTGGCGCAGGTAGGTATTCAAATATGAAGTGAAAATTAATTCACCTGTTTCCAACATTTTCTTAATCAATAATGTGTTACATGATTTCATAATTTGCTTGAATGGGTATGTCTTTGCATTCTTCAGCTCTCTCCTGAATTGAGCCTGGATCACTGTATAAATGCATGTGTTGGTCCAGGAGCGGAGCACTTGCTGCATCTTTGCTGTGCGATCTGTGATAAAGCAATGGTCTGTGTAGGAGTAGTAATATCAGATATCTGTAATTCATGCATAAATATTGCACACAAGCTTGGGAACAAACAAGAGGACAAAACAGCCGAATATACTGGACAGCAAAACGATGGGCTTCCATTGTTTTTTTATGTCCACATAGTTGTGTTTCTCTGCAGGTTTCTGACCCCGGAGACCCCTGCGGATTTGACTGCTCACTAAAATACATCTGACAGTCAGTACATTGAACAGCAAGGTCAGAAAGAATGGCACACAACAGGTTAAAATGTAGTTCGTCATTTAAATTGCAGCCCATACAGGGGAGCTGCAATAATTCGGTTTATGGGTGCAACCCCTTGGAATATTATCAATAATGTAATGTGGCTCCTATATCAAATACCTGGGTAGTGATTACAGGCAGCCCAGCATGGTCACAGTTCCTAGAAATGCTGCTGCAGTTCTCTCAGTGCAAAATTTTGTTTTCAATCTCTCATTGCAAATGGCCACAAATCAGTCAAAGATGAATGTCACGGTGAACCAGATAGAAATCACTGTGGCTGCTGATGCCAGGGCAGAGACTTCACATGGTAGTAATTTTCGTGAAAGGATTTGGTAAATGCATTGAAAAAGGAATCCACAATATGGCATCAAAGACAATGACAAGGAGATTAGCCACTGCAGTTCTCATCAAGTAATGAGTGATGCACTTGGGCAGACCACACTTCCTTGGGACAGAATCATTATGGCCACAAAGTTAACTAGGAGGGTAAACATCGACATCGAAGTAAATATTTACAGAACATGTTCTGTATCAAAAGAACAATGTGACAGAACCTCTGGCAACGTTTCCAGCTTTGATATTGCATGATAGGTCAAAACTGAAATGTTGCATGCTTTTGTACACTTACATGCTTGAAAAGCAGTTATCAACATAATATTTTGGAATCCATAGCACAAGTAAATAAAGTAGCCAAACGAGGTTTATAGTCTATCATTAAAGTTAAAATGAATTTCCTTGAAGATTGACGGAGCAGATATAATGGCGGACTTCAATTATTTGAAAAGGCCTCTTTGCAAAATACACAGCAACAAGAAATGACGATTAAGCAGCAAAGTTATAATCAGTTTTTGTCCGGAACATTTGGGATATAGCTTACCAGGAACACCAATGGCTGAAAAACGGAGGAAAGAAAACATATTGTGCTTGCCGTGAAATTGGATATGCCATTCCGGAGATTAGCAACAACTTCCGTTGTTCTGGGCTTCAAACTGCTGGCAGGAACTGTGAACTTATCCATTCCAATCGATGCTGATTTAAAAAGACAGTCAGCCTCCAGTGATGTAGATACACCTGACATTGCTACTATTAACGCCAACTTGAACAAACACAATGCATCAACAACTTTGACTCTGATGTGATTACTGTGGTGGGCAAAACGGACCCATATCACAACTCAGGAGTCATCATTAATTTCACCATTATGCAATGAAGCTAAAATTGCATGCTGAATAGACTGCTCCTGCAAGTAACGAATAGCTTCATTTAGAACTTTCCAGTAAACCATGGTCCTTATCGTTTCAGTTTACTTAATTGTTCCTGTTCAGGAAGTTGGACAAAATCCAGAAACGCAGATTTGTTCTGACTCTGCAGATTCCGAGTTAAGAATACAGACTTGAGTTCGTTGTGGAAATTGATGTCTGTCTCCATGTTTGCGGTTCTGTGATCCTGAGAGGTCAATGTCTGACAGCCAACTGGTGAACGTAAACGTTAGACGTCAATGTTTACTCAGTTTATTATTTACTTGTAAGCTGGAAAATTGCTGACTGTGAAATCTAACTCCCGAGTCATTTCATGAAACATTTTGTATGTATGTAATTCATGCCCACTTCTCTTATCCTAGCCCTCGCCCTCATCCCAACTCGAATCCAACCTAGATGCCAGTGACAAAGTCATAGCCCACTTTGTAGAATTAACTAGGAAATGAAGTATGCTCTTTCTTTATTTGTCTCTTCACAAAGATATCGGCGTTCTGATTCAATAATGCCTGAGTGGCTCCTTTTTGCTATTTTGATTTGTTTAGTTTACTCGTGGGACTTGAACACAACTGATTGGTTCAACATTTATCGTCATCTCAAAATGCCATTTGGCGAGGCGCTGGTCAGCCTCTTACCTGCACTGTTGCAGTCTGTGTGCTGTAGGTGCAGCCACAATGTCATAATGGGATTTAGGCCCAGGAACGCTGAAGGGATGAGATTCAGTGACCTGTCAAAGGACATTGAATTGTTGGACTCCTATTGGCCGTGGTAATTGCCTGCTTCAGGTTGTAAATATAATGTTCCACTCCTTAACCGAAGCTTCAATGTTGTCCAGAACTTGTTGTATTCATACAGGGACTGCTTTGATGTCTGAGGAGTAATGAATGATGTTGAACGTTGTGCAATCGTCGTCAAGCTTTCCCACTTCTGATCTTATGATAGAGGGAAGGTAATAAATAAGGCAGCTGAAGATGGTTGAATTGAAAACATTTCCCTCAAGAACACCTGCAGGATTGCAATGATTGACCTCCAAAAACTTCAAACAATCGTCTTACAAGCCAGGTATGACTCCAACTAGCCGAGTGTCTACCTCTGATAGTCATTTATTCCAGATTTACATCTTGATGCCAGACACAGTTCAATATGACCTTGATATCAAGGGTAGTCATTCTCACCTCACTCCCCACCTGCTCAAGTCAACTTATTCGTCTATTTTTGAACTAAGGCTGTAAAGAGGTCAGCAGCTGAGTGGTCCTGGTGGAAAGTGGGCTTCACTGAGCAGGTAGGTGCTAACCTGATGCTGCTTGATTACACTGTTCTTGTCGCTTTACTGATGATCAAAAGTTGACTGATTGGGCGGTAATTAGCCAAGGTAGATTTGAATGGGAAATACCGGGGCAATTTTATACATTGTTGGGCATGTGCTGGTATTGCAACTTTATAGAAAAGCATGGTTGCAATGCAGCATGCTCTGGACAACATGTTTTCAATACGATTGTCAGGATTCATCGACTTTGTAATATCCGGTGCTATCAGTCATTTGTTGACATCACATGGATGCATCAAATGCAAGAAGACTGTAATCTGTGTGTTGGATCTGTCTGGACAGCGCAGCGTTCAATTGCACAATGGATACTTATAGCTGAAGCCTGTTCCTAATGCTACAGCCTTATCTTTTGCACTGATGTGCTGGCATCTCCCAACATTGCAGACTTGGCTATGTGCAGAGTGCCCTCCTCGTGACAGGTTTATGATAGCCCATCACCTTTCCCAAGTCAGGGTGTTAGGAGCTTACACCTTATCCATTGGTTTTAGGACCACTTATCTCTGTCTGTCAGTTATTGCTTTGGCTGCTTGGTATGCAAGTCATCCTGGTTGTAGATTCACCAGGTTATTGATTGTTCGCAAGGCTCTCCCATTCATTGACTAGTCGGGGTAATCAGCATAGTCTGGCTAATGGAATGTTATGCTGTACTAATTTATCACATCCTTTGAAGATTTGTCAAGGAAATTGATGAGGGTGATGCAGACGACCTTGTCTACATGTATTTTAGTGAGGCATTTGATGAGGCCCCACATGGCAGACTGGTCAAAAACGTAGACTAATGTGAGGAATTGGATCCAATCTTGGCTCAATGACAGGGAACAAAGGGTAATTGTCGATGGCTACATTTGTGAATGGGAAGCCGCATGGAACGTGCTTCACAGTCTCAACATTGGACTTCAAGGAGAGTTTTAGAGTGGCTTTAGATGATTTCATTGTCTTCTCCTGGAAATAAAAATGTTTCTATCTTTGAATAGTTTGTGTGTGAGAGAGACGATATAGTTGACCAGAAAGTTTTATGGCACACTTTGGGTTTGGGTTCAAGACAGAATTAGGAGAAGACAATGTTGAGAGCTGTTTGGAATTAGTGAGGAAGTGTTAGCTGAGATGAAGAATTGATTCCATAAAGAGAAATAGCAATGATACATAGTGGGTTTGTCAGGTGGAAGATAGAATGCACTGTTGCTCTGTAAGGATTTGTTGCAGCTCCAAAATATTTAGTAGAGTTCAGAGCAGGCTATAAAGTTTGCGCTGATAATTTCCAATTATTGACAACAAAATCCAAATATGCACTGAAGTGATCTTGATTTTTGCTCATAGAATTGTGGAAACCTATAAAGCTCCACATGTAGTGCCAAAACGGATTTGAGAAGTGGAACTGGCAGAGTGATATCCAAGAAGAGGGGTTGCAGACAAAAGCAGAACAATGTTTTGGAGGGGCTAACACAGCATACCTTCAACATGAGATTGTAATAACTGCTGATGCTGAGTCACAGGTAACACAGTGTCGAGCTGGCAGAACACAGCAGGCCAGGTTGTATCAGAGCAGCAGGAAAGCTGATGTCTCCAGTCAGGACCCTTCTTCTGAAATGTTGGAGCAGGAAGGGGCCCCTGAAATAAATAAAGAGGATGGGTGAGGCTGGGGAAGGGAGGTGGGATGATGCAAAGTGAGGGCAGCTAGGCAGTGGCGCGGATTGGTTAGTGAGGTGGGAGGGGCAGACAGGTGGGGTAGAAGATGGACAGGCCAAGGAGGTGGGAATATGAGGGAGGGTTGGTCAAAAGTTGAGGCTGGGGTTGGGGAAAATTTGAATCTAATAAAATCCACATTGAAACCATTGGTTGTAGGCTCCCAAGCTGGAATATGAAGTTCTGCTCCTTTAGTTTCTGGGTGGCATGCTTGTGACACTGGAGAATGCCCAGAATGGACATATGGTCCAGGGAGTGGTGGGGGTGGGTGGTGGTTTGAAGTGATTCACAACTGGAACGTGTTGTCATTTGTTGCGAACTCAGTGCAGACGCAATACAAAGCTATCTCTGAGACTCTGCTTGGTCCCACCAATGTAGAGGAGGCCACATTGGGAGCAGCAGATACATTAGCTGATGTGCAGGTGAACATCTGTCTGATGTGAAAGTTTCTCTGGGTCCTTGGATGGAGGTGAGAGAGAGTCGGAGGGGCAGGTGTAGCAATTCCTGAGTTTTCAGGGACTGGTGCCAGGGGTAGTGGGCTAGTGGGGATTGTGGAGTGGATGAGAGAGTTGCAGAGAGACCGGTCCCGATGGAAGGCGGTTAACGGTGGGGAGGGAAATATATCATTCGTTGTCGGGTCAGCTTGCAGGTGGCCAGAGTGGCGGAGAATGATGGGTCGAATCTGGAGGTTAGTGCGATGATACGTGAGGACAAGGGGGGATTCTGTCTTCATCAGCAAAATGTTAAAGGAGAGGAAGGTTGATGAAGCATTCCATGTCCCAATATCGTCCTTTCATGATGGATTCTTTGTGAAAGAGAGCTTGGTGGGGTGTGGCTCTCTATATTTTGGGGGCTATTTGGAACAATAGCGCATGGGGCTGCTCCATGCCAGGGAGGACTGTCTGCAGGAAATAGATTTTAGAACACAAACCGAGCCTGTTGCACACAGTAGAGAAGGGAGTTTGATGTTTCGGGTCGGGATCCTTCTTCAGCAAGGCGCCCTTTCTGATGAAGTGGCTGCCGTCGAAATGTCAACTGCAGCATCTGCAGTTCTTTGCATCTCCAAAATTGCTTGATCCATGTGAGGTTAATAATATTCGAGCTCTGATGATTCCTCTTCGCCATTCTGTGATGTTTGCTTTGAGCTCGCCTCGACACATTCTCACTCACCAAAAGCCTGAAAAAGGAACTTGGAGGCATCATTTGAAATGCAGCACAGGAATCTATGGATGGTTTTATGTCGTGTGCATTCAGAGGAAAGCCCTCTTCCCTGCCCCAATACCCCCATGTGTCCTTGAATGGAGCAATTGACCCACAGCAGGACTGATCTGGCATTCAAGTAGAGTAGGTGATGGCTTACTGCTGTTATTGCTGGACTATTAATCCAGAGACGCATATAATGTTCTGGGGACACGGGCTCAAAACACGGAGCAGGGAATGGCCATTCAGCTGTTGCTTGTGTGGCAAGTGATTCATTCATTCCTGTAGCCTGCTTTTACATGAGGAAAAACCATTAACTTGCTCAGTGCATAGAAGGGCCATCACAAAATCAGCCACACTCTATGATGAGCAGTGTGTGCACAGCCAGAAGACCAGAAGAACATAAAATTTCAGAGCATAAATTGGTCCATTCAGCCTATCGAGTCTCCCCTGCCTTTCAAGAATGGTTGATAATTTCCTCAATTCCATTCTCTCACTTTCTTCCCTTAACATTAGGAAACAATAGGAAACCTATCTACCTCTGTGTTATATACTCGATGACCTGATATCCACAGCGTACTTTGGCAATGAAGTTCATAGATTCACTACTCTTTTCTGAATTAGTTTGTCCTTATCTCCGATCTAATAGGTCTTCCCTTAGCTATGAGGCTGTGCTCTCGGATCCGTGTCTCCCCTGCCAATGGAAACATCTTCCCAACATCCACTCTGTCCAGGCCATTCAGTATTCGATTAGTTTCAAGTAGATACCCCCTCATCCTTCTAAACTCCATTGAGCATAGACCCAGAGTCCTCAAACTATCCTCATATGTTAAAACTTTCATCTGTGTGATCATTTTGGTAAACCTCCCCGAGACACGGTCCAGGGCCACTCTATCTTTCCTGAAGTATGGGGTCAAAAAAATGCTCACAATAATTTAAATGTGGTCTGATCAGATCGACCTTAGAGGTACACACCTGCTTTTATATTTTAGTCCCCTCGACATAAATGCGAAAATGGCATTTGCCTTCCCAACTACTGACGGAACCGGCAAGAATGCCTTAAGTCAAGCTGGACTAAATTTCCCAAGCCCCTTTGCAATTCATATTTCTGAATTTTCTCCCCATTTAGAAAATAGCCCATACGTCTATTCGACCTACCAAAGTGCACGACCTCAATATTTCCCACATTATATTCCATCTGCTCCTTCTTTGCCCACACGCCTAACCTGTCAAATCCTTCTGCCACCTCCCCCAGTCACCTCAATACACCTGCCTCTCCAGCTACTTTTGTTTCATTAGCCAGAATGCCCTCAGTTCCTCAATCTGGAACATTCATGTTTAGAGTGAAAAGTTGTGGTCCCAAACCTGACCCTTGTGGAAAACCACTTGTCAACACCTCCCACTTTTCACCCCACTCTGTGCTTTGTGCCAGACAGCCAATCTTCCATCCATGATAGTACCTTGCCACTGACACCATGGGCCCTTATCTTACTCAGAATTCTGCTGAGTGGAACCTTGTCAAAAACCTTCTGGAAGTCCAAGTGGATAACAACCTTTGGCTTTCCCTGATCTTATCGGCATGTTACCATCTCAACGATTTATAACAGATTTGTCAGGCATGACACCCCATTGATGAAACCACGCTGTGTTTGGTCTATTTTACTGTGCACATCCAAGCATTCATAAATCTCATCTTTCACAATGGCCTCAAGATAATACCAAAGCCCAGGGTCACACTAATTGGTCAGCAATTTTCCCTTCTTAAAGAGGGGGTTACCTTAACAATTTTCCAGTCCTCTGAGACATTTCGTGATTCCAGTTGCTTGACGGAAACTGTTGTGTCACCAGGTCTTCACTCCAGTCTGGGGATGGATGATACTTCATTGACTCTGAATTTGGGAAGCGTGGCTTCAGTTTGTGCAAACTCTGGACTGATGAGTTCACATGAGGAAGAGACAGCTGTCTTGTAACTAGGTGTGGGAATGCCTTGAGAACTTCATCCAGCCTCCAGTGGCGCGAGTGGCATTCATGGTGAAGAGAATGTGTACCTGAACTGAGCATGGGAAGCAGTTCATCTAATCTGACCCCAGTACCAGTTCACATTTGAGGGATAGGTTTAGAATTGATCTGACTGGAAGGGTGGCTGACTGTACAGAGTTTCACATGTTCCAGTCACTGTGAATATGTTTTGCAGCTCGATGAGCTTACTAAAACGCTTCTGTCCCTGGTATTTCAGTTCCCCTGTTTTATCCTCAGGAAAATTTAGATTGCAGATTGAAGCCCAATCGCTGTCTGTCACTCATTGCAAACTCCCTTTAAAGTGAACTTGCCCAGTGCACGCAGGATCTGTAATGTTATGTACAAGCCACATTATGAAGCACACGTAGATAAGGCGACAATGGGGAGCTTCCTGTTATCGTGGCAATGTTCACAGGGTTAATAATTCAGATCTCGAGGCGAATACTCAAAGAACGCTGTACAAATCATGCAGCAGCGAGAGCTGCACGTGGAATTTAAAATATGATGATTAAATTTGGAGTTAGGCAATGGGTACTGACGTTATTAGAGATGAACATATCCCAGTAAAACTGGAAACAGAACAAAAATTGCATTTTCTTTATGACTGCACTCTTTTTGAGATGCAGAGTCCTTCAGCACAGAGACAGGTCCTTTGGCCCAAAATGTCCAATTCAACCACGTTGGCCATCCACGCTGACCCCATTTCTCTGCACTTGGCCCACCTTGTTCTAACCCTTTCCTGTCCATATATTCATCCAAGTGCTTATAAATGCTGTTCATGTGCCCATCTCAACCACTTCCGTTGACAGCTAATTCCATATATGGACCATTCTCCGTGTAATCAAGTTGCCCTTCAGGTTTCCATGTGTTCTTTCCCCTCTTGGTTTAAACTGATGCCCTCTAGTCCTTGACCACCCACCCCTGGGAAAAGGACTGGGTGCATTGACTATCAATGCCTCTCATGATCATATATACTTCTATTAGATCCCCCATCCGTCTGCTACACTATAAAGAAAGAAGACCCAGCTTGTCCAGCCTTTCCCTCGAACTCAGTCACTTGAGTCCTGGCAAAATCCTTGTAAATGTCTTCTTCCATTGTCAATGACTTCTTTCCTGTGGCAAGTTGGTCGAAACTAAACACCATGTTCCAAGTCTAGCTTCACCAATGCCCTATAAACTGCAAGGTAACTGCGCAACTTCTGTCCTCAGTGCCCTGATTGATGAAGGCCTGTTCCTTCAAATAATCCCTGTTGCTTGTGTTGAATTGTTCCATTTTAACATGAAAGGTCTATTCCAACTCTTCATAAAATTGTACTATCAAAGCAGCAACAGTAAAGCTTCAGTGTGCGGAGTTCAATCAGGTTTAAACATGATGTAGGTCTGACCCACTGAGAAACATCTAAGATCAAAACAAATGTTTATTCTCTTGCACATCTTGGAAAACTTACCAATGTTATGACATAGGAATCACAAGTTACAACAGATCGGGCTCACTTACAGTGGATTCTTAACACAGGAAAACAAAAAAAATAAAACTGCACGTCAACATGCTCGATTTGCTCTATCCAGACTCTAAAAATGACAAAACTTTGTATCAATTTCATAAATTAAACATACAGTTGATTGATTTATTGTGATATGTACTGAAATAAAGTGAAAAACTTTGTTTAAGAGGCAGGTAGGTAAAGGCAGATCACAGCAAGGAAAGGATGCACACATCACTGAGAACTAGAGGCAGACAGTTTTCATTGCTGGTCACAATTTTTGAGGCTAGAGTCCATTCGACAGTCTGATGATGGACTGGAAAGAAACTGTTCCCGGACGTGCTTGTGCATGTGTTCAGGCCTGTGTCTGCAGTTGGACAAAGCACAGAGCTAACTGCAAACCACCAGAGAGAGCAGACCTCAACTCTCATTCTGTACTCCTTTTTGGGTGTTTTGGTTTTAGCTCTCAGAGCAGGGGCCAACCTCCGTTTTGTAACCATATACTACAAATCAAAACACTCCAGAGGAAACCATGAACAGAGGTTGTTACCTTCCAAGGCAATGCGGTCAACCATGAGAACGGGAGTTGTTGGTGTTTCTCCGACTGTTCGATCTCTGGCAGTGAGGTAAACCGGTGTATAATGGTACTCGGGAGATGCAGGTGGGAAAATAAGTACAACATACCGGTGTCTCTGAGTGAGTGATCAACAATTCTCTTTCCTGTAGTGAAGTTAAAGGAACCCTCTGTGAAAATTGTATTGTACTCACAAAGAGTTCAGGGAATCACCTGAAAGCATTACAGATACAAACCTCTGAAATCTTGTTTCATTGAAATTTGAGGAAAATGTTTTCTTTCTAAAGAATGCTGCTGAAACGATTTGTGAATAAAAATGGCTTAGCTTTGTATCGAATCACATATAAAACTTCTGTGGAAGTCATCCAATATGAACTCTGAACTTGGCATGAGATGTGCCTTGTCCGTGTACTTGCATTGGTTCTTTTTGCAAGAGGTCTTGAAAGAAAAGTTAGAAAATATTTTCTTCATGGCAATAGAGATGAGACATGCCAATTTGAAATGATCAAAAGATATCTTTGACAGTTTTTGACCCCAGCATGTGGAAGTAAGATATAACGTCACGTGGAGATGATGGTTATGCCCCCTCACAGATTTAAATCTTTTGTTTACAGTTTTAAACATTCTCCCACAATTTCTATCCGGTGAGATGTGCTGTGGGGATATTCATACCTCACTGGGTTTCTCTCAGAGTCACCATGGACGTTTATATTTTGTTTTGTTTGAACAGGTTTCAAGAATAGAACAGGCTGGATGGAAGCTTGGCAGACAAGTCTTTGAATCCAGATCAGCTATAAACGGAGTCCAATCACTGGAATCACCAATATAACAACCTGCTAAGGACCACCAAGCCGAGATGCAATTGCTTCTGAAATTTGAATTGGGAAAAATATTTAATACAAGTCGCTAGTCGAAGCATGCAATTGGAAACAAAACTTCAGTTTGAATTTCAATTTTAACTTAGGCACAATGTAACAGTCAAGGATGTTTTAATGTTTGAAAACAATAAATGCATATATTGGCTGCAAATGATATTGGAGTCCTGTTGATTCTCTTCTGGAAGTTTTTCTACCTGGAATGCACATCAGTTGCATTGGGGAAGAGACAAACATAGTGAGAGATTATTTTGTGACAGAGTGTGAGTCCAAACATTACATAGGACAGGCAAGAAACAGTATCAAACAGAAATATATTTTGAGATGTTGGGATGTCTCGTGATAAACAGCGAAAAAGATACAAATAAATGTCGTTCTGGAAAGAGCTCAGTGCTTCTTACAACTTAATTGACTTGATAATCAGTTTCCCTTGGATATTTCAGCATAATCTTGAACTGCTCCATGAACTTTATATTAGTCACCCCTATCATGTGCAGGAACTTGATATCAGGACATGTATCTGACTTCTTCAAAAATAGTAAGAGAATGGGTGCAATCTGCAAAGTTAGAATCTGCAATATTAGAATATAAGAATTATGCAATTGTAGTCAGTCACAATATTGTGAAAGTGCCGGACAAACCAAATAGCAAGATCGCAGTTTTCCTTCTGTTTGCCATTTCTGTGTCTCTGCAATTCCCTCCTTTTTCTGGACATCAGTCCCTGAAGGATTTGGCTGCTCTTGCAAAACGTTTCTGCTTTTTGGAAGTTGAGCAGCAAAATTGAAACAAAGGGAATGAATGAAGTTAGAAGGGAGACTAACCAATTAAATATTAACTACCCAATATCAGTAAATTAGTTGTCTTTTGGTGAACATTCCCACACCAGTACATTATCAAAGATCTTATCATGTTATCAGGCAAAACAATAAAGCAGGGATTTCAGATGTAACAGCAGATTGCTTGTTGCAGTTAGCACCATTGCAGTTTTCTCAGTAGGATATTTTCTTTACAACATGTGACAACAAATGATCAACAAAATGATCAATGGTGAAAAAGTCTGTTTACCAAACTGAAGTACTTGTACATATATAACTAGGAGCAGCAATAACACCGAAGTCATGCTTCATGTTGAGTAAGAAATCTGGAAGTAATAATGATTGATCTGACACAATATGACCACACTGATTGAAACCATTAGATCTGCTGTTTGTCTGGGCACCAGGTAATGACTGAAGGAAACGGAGAGCAGACGGTTTCCATGGGAAAGTATCACTATCATCAGCAAATTAACTGTGAAATGGAGAAGGGAAGAAACAAGTGGAAGCCAGAATCTAAAACTGCACATTGGTTGCAGCGGAAGTACGGAGCTCACCAACACCTCCACAAAAGGGCATTTTGGGATGGCGATAAATCTTGAAGCAGTCATGGTGCCCAAATCCAACAAGCGATTTAAAAACTAAACAAAATGTCAAAAAACTTGCCTCTGAGGCTATATTGAAACACCGTCCCAACATTATAATGAACAGGCAGAAAATAAAGAATATACTCCATTTCCTCGGTAATTTTACAATGGAGACTTCAGTGTGCTTCGGCTGTGGTTTGGATTAGGGTTAGGGTTCCGGTTAGACAAGTGGGCATTAATTGTTTCATTGAAAATGCATCATGTATCTACACTGGAGTTGAGTTTCAGTTAAGATTTGAAAATGCACTATTCTCCACTTTACAAATAAACCAAAAACGAAGTACCTGCACCAACTCTATGTCATAAATTGAACTTTGAAGATCACTCAATCGAAAGTGGAGAGAAGGCATCATTGTACTTAAAGAATTGTAGTTCATATTTTAAAGTGAGAATCTACAGAACCAGAATGAAGCTGTGTTCCTGGATTTTTTGCACCTTCCAGAGCAGCAACAGTTCATTGAGCTGAAACAAAAAGGATCATGGCTTACAGGAAAACTGTAAAAGGAGCTATTCATTTTTATGGGATTAGTTTTTCCTGTATGAACTTTTAGCTACATTGCATCATGGTAAAGCTAATGTTGACTCATGAGCTTTGAGATGGTACTGTTTTCCCACAACAGTAATCACATCAGAGTCAAATCTGCTGATGTAATTTGTTTGTTCATGTTGGTGTTACTGATAGCGTTCTCAGGTGTAGCAATGTCACTGGAGGCTGACCCTCGTTTTAAATCAGGCTCAATTGGAATGGATCAGTTCACAGTTCCTGCCATAAGTGTGAGACACAGAACAACTGAACTTGGCGCTAAACGCGGAAATGGCATATCCAATTGTGTGGCAAATAGAAGATGTTTTCTATCCTCTTATTTCAGCCATTGGTGTTCCTGGTAAGCTGTTATTGCAAGTTTTCCTGACGCAAACTCGTGATGCCTTTGCTTCTGAATTGACATTGCTTATCATTTTGTACTTTGCATTAAAATATTTTCGAATCATTAAATACTGCCATTATACATCTGCTCATTCACTCTTCAAGTAAATTTATTTTACCCATTATAATGAGCTATGAAGCTCTGTGGCTTGCTTTGCTGACTTGCATTATGAATTCCAAAATACACTGTTGGTGATTTTATTTCAAATATGCATTTTTAGGAAAGCATGTAATAATTCATTTTTCGCTTGTCATGTGACTACATAGCTGGGCATTTTGCCTGATCTGCTTTCATATTGCTCTTTGATTAGGAGATGATCTGTAAATTTTTACTTCTGTTTCAATGTCTTCCCTCACAGTTAACTTGGTGGCTATAATGATCCTGTCCCGAGGAAAGTGTGGACTCTCCAAGTGCATCACTCGTTACTTGATTGGAATGGCAGTGGCTGATCTCCTTGTTGTTTTCTTTGATGCCATCTTGAGAATCACTGTTCCAATTTATTTTCCGAATTCTTTCGTGAAACTTACTCCCATGTGCAGTCTTTTTTCTGCCCTGGGGTCAGCAGCCACAGTGATTTCTGTCTGGTTCACCGTCACATTCACTTTTGACAGATTTGTGGCCATTTGCTATGACAGACTGAAAACAAAATTTTGCACAGAGACAATGGCAGCGGCATTTCTATGGAGCGTGACTGTTCTGGGCTTCCTGGTGTCTCTACCCTGGTATTTTACATATGAGCCTCATTACTTCATTGGGAATATTCCGTGGGGTTGCGCCCATGCATATAGTTATTTCAATTCCCCTGCATGGGCTGCATTTGAAATGCTCAACTACATTTTAAGCCCTTGTGTGCCATTCCTTCTGATCTTGCTGTTCAATGTACTGACTGTCAGGCGCATTTTAGTGAGCAGTCAAATCCGTCGGGCTCTCCGAGGGCAAAGAACTGGAGAGAAACACAAGGATGTGGAGATGGAAAACCGGTGGAAGTCCATCGGTTTGCTGTTCAGTATATCGGGCAGTTTTGTGCTGTTGTGGGTGACCAAAGTTCTGTACAATATTTATGCACGCATTACAGATATCCAACAGTATAACTCCTACACAGACCCTTGCTACATCACGGATCGCACAGCAAAGATGCTACAAGTGATCAGCTCCTGCACCAACACGTGGATTTATGCTGTGATCCAGGGTAAATTCAGAGAAGAGCTGAAGAATGCAATGGCATACCCCCTCAAGCAAATCATTAAATCATGGAATTGCTTGAAGAGTTTGAGCAATGCAGACTAAATTTCACTTCCTATTCCAACAACTACATTCACCACGGTGACAGGAATTAAGGTATCACGAACACAGTCTTCAGTCTGATTATGATTCTTTGAAAAATCTATTTCTTACTTCACTTTCTGTGTGGTCAATTCATCAATCAAACTCAAAAAACAAAACTGGAAAAGTGAGAGTTCAGATTCAATACCAATTAAGCATGGCAAAAAACTTGTAGAATGCTGGTCATCTCTGCTGTGGGATTAATAGGAAAGGGACTCTGAATTTCAATGGGGATATGGCAAATGCATGAATGCCTGTATCAAAATGCTGAAAATTGGGTAGCATTCTTGAACTTTTATGCTTTCCCGAACATTGCTTCCCTAAATCTGAATTATTACCCAATTCTACCTCCTTCTGCCGACTTTCCAATTGTCAGCTAAATGGCAAAGAGATAGAATATCAGCTTTGATCCGGATCTCAATCGCTGCAGTTGAGAGAGAACACATGTTTAACTCAAGTCATTGTTCGTAAGATAAGCAATCGAAAATCACCTTTCACTCTCCCCTGAATAGAACAGAAAGCTTATTTTCCCCATATTGTTTGCTGATGTTCCTCTGTGCAGACATAATATGTCTCAAAGCATAGAAGATCCCAAGCAGTCTTAACTGTGCAAGGAAATAATGTGTCTTCTTGTGGGTCTGTGGAGACTGAAGCGTTATGGGGGTGTCACTTTATTCCAAGTAGAGATTGCCCTTATATGAGATGAGGAGAATATTTGTTTCCTTTGAGGTTTGTGCAAGATTGAACATCATATCAGAAGGTGGTTGTGGGCTCGATGTCCATCGTTCAATAGGTCTTGAGTGAAGGCTGATGAATTCTTGATAGTAAAGGAAAGGAAAGGAAAATTGGGAATGCAGGAACACAAATAAACAAGCCATGATCTGATTAAATGATGTCGCAGCTTTGCTTAAAAGGGCATACATCTGATTCGACTTCAGATGTTTGTACCTTCATAAATGTTGCAATTCCAATCCAATGTGCCCAACCACATTCAGATGCATTCACGTGAGCAGCGATAGCAAAGACATCATTTAATTTCCAGGCCGTATTGTGCTTAAGAGAAATGAGACATTTTCTTGAATGGCTACAGTCCATAATGTATGGGAACCGCATTTTCATTAAGACAAACACACTAAATTCCATTTTAGTCATGTGTTTCATCTCCTGCTCCCTCAGACCTTTTTGAAGAAGGAAGCAAGTGCTGGAATCTGTGGTTTGGGTTGTTCTGCCATTCCAGCTGTGCACGCTCCTACTCATTAAATAACTGAAAACAGAAGCAGGATTCGGCTTTTCAACATTCAATGTTCACCTGCTAAAGAACATGCTTGTGGCTGATCATTGAACCCCACTCCCATTTTCTCCCAGAAAATAAAAACTTTGTTTCTTTTCACACAAAGAACTGCACTGAACTCCTTCTTGATGATATTAAATGTTGAGTCCTCACTCGCCTTGTGTGGCAGAGACTTCCACAGGTGCATCACTCTGTGAGAAGCTGTTTCTTCTCATGGCAACCTTAAGTTCCCTCACCTATACCATTCAACTGTGACACCCTTGTTCTGGAGGACCCCATAATCAGATCATCCCCCCTGTGTTTGCCCTTTCTATTCCAGTTTGAAATTTTTCAGTTTTGGTGAAATACACATCAAATTATGCTTCTAAACGATGGTGAACATAATCCTAACAGATCCATTCTCTTCATGCATTAGTTCTTTCACACCTGGAGTCAGTCTGGTAAATGATCGTTGAACTCTTTTCACAGCCCGAACATCGTTTATCAGGTAAGGAGGCTAAATATGCAAAGGATGCTCACGCACTGGTCTCACCAAGGCCCTGTCCAATTCTAGATGATCCCTGCTCGTGTACTCTCACTCCTAAAGCCAATGTCCCATCTGTCTTCTTCACTGCCTGCTTCACATTCATGCTGACATTCAGTGAATGGTGCAAGAGGGACACCCAGACCTTGTACAAGCGCTGACAGATTTTATCTGCAAGGTTCGGTTGACGTGGTTCAAATTGTCTATCTTGAAATGAAAAATCTCAGACAGAGATTTGAATGCAGTGTGCAAGATTACGAGGTTAGAAAATCAAGACCCATTCTCATCAGCAGATTAAGTAATGAATGAGGGGATACAGACGAGGTTTTGAGAAAGGTTTGTGGGGAGGATATTGAGTGATGAGTGGGCATGCATGGTGTTTGTTCCTCACATGGTTTGTAAAAGCAGCAATCATGAAGCCACTTCTTAAATATTTTCGATAGGAGTTTGCCTTCTGCTCCTTTATAATGAATCTGTGACCTCAACACTTCCAATAAAATTTGTGTAAGAAACGTTGATACGACATCAAGGATGTAATGTCAGGTGGCAGTTGAGCAAAACACACTGCTAACTGCCATCTACCAGAGCTAACGGACCTCAGCTCTGAAAAGACAAATGCTTGAGTCGCATGTCTCCCCCCTCCCCACATGTCTCAGAGAATGCAGCATCTACTTGGGAAAGTTACCCATGGCATAACTAGTTAACATTCCTGACTGAAGAATTAATGGTGTCCAGAGGGCATGCAACATGACTGTAATTCCAAAGGCATAAGTTATTTTTTTCATTAGAGTTGGGATTTGTATTTATGACATCAGCATACCATTGGGATCTTGCATAATTCAGGAATAGTTCATAGTTAGCGCAGGTTTATTGTGTTTGTTTACACTTTAGGTAATTTGTTCTCTGTTCGAGTTAGAGAAATTAATTGTCACTTTTTGAATTTAAAATGATTGCAATGGATTTATTTTATTTAGAAATTGGAAGTTGCGCAAAGCCAGGGGACACGATTTTTCATACTCCGTTAGAGATCAAAGGATGAGGTGTTCCTCTTCGGGTGTTTCACTTTTAGTTCTCACAGCAGAGATGATACTCCATGTCATAATGCTCGAGCAAAATCAAAACACGCCAGCTGAAACAGTGAGCAGGGGCGATTAACTTCCAATGCAGTGCAGTCAAACATGAGAATGGAGTTGTTGGTGTTTCCCTGACTGTTCGATCTCTGGAAGTGAGGTAAAACCGGTCGATACTGGCACTAAGGGGCTGCAGGTGGAAAAATATGAGTTCAGGAAATCACCCAAAGGCAATACAGCTTGTAACCTCTGAAATCTAGTTTCATTGGAAATTTGAGAAAACATGTTGCTCTTGAGAATGCTGCAGAAATGATTAGTGAATAAAAGTGGCTTAGCTTTGTATCAAAGCAGATATAAAACTCTTTTGGAAGACATCCAATCTGAACTCTGAATTTGCCATGAGAAGTGCTTTACTCGTGCACATGTCTTGGTTCTTTTTGCAAGAGGTCTTGAAAGAAAAGTTAGAAAATATTTTCTTATTGGAAATGGAGATGAGAGATGCCAGTTTGAAGTTATCAAAAGATATCTTTGGCAGCTTTTGACCTGAGGACATGGAAATAAGATATGACATCACCTGAGACAAGGGTTCTGCCCGTTTATATCAAAAAGATTTAAATCTTTTGTTTACAGTTATAAACATTCTCCCATAATTTCTGTTGGTGAGATGTGCTGTGTGTATATTCACAACTCACTGGGTTTATCTCTGGGCCACGGTGGACGTTTTTATCTTGTTTAGTTTGAACAAGTTTCAAGAACAGAACAGGTGGGATGGAAGCTTGGCAGACAAGTCTTTGAATCCAGGTGAACTATAAACTGAGTACAATCATTGGAATCTCCCGTATAACAGCCCTGCTAATAACCACCAAGCCTGGATGCAACTGATTCCGAAATTTGGATTGGTGAAAATATTTGATACAAGTTGCCCTTCGAAGCAGACAAAATGAAACAAAACTTGTTTTAATTTCAATTTGAACTTAGACACAATGTAACAGTCAAAGTTGTTTTAATGTTTGAAAACAATAAATAAGCATATTGCTTGCGAATGTTACTGGAGTCCTGATGATTCTCTTCTGTGAGTATTTACACACGGAATGCACGTCAGATGCTTTGGGGAAAAGACATACACAGTGACATCTTTCTTTGGGTCAGAGCGCTCATCGAAACATTACACGGGACAGGCAAGAAACAGATCAAACAGAAATATATTCTGACCGGTTGGGATATCATGTGACAAACAATGAAAAAGACGCAAATACATGTCGCTCTGGAAAGAGCACAGGGCTTATTACAACTTAATTGACTTGATATTCAGTTTCCCCTGGGCATTTCAGCATAATCTTGAACTGCTCCATGAAATTTATATTAGTCTCCCCCACCATGTCCGGGAACTCGAGATCAGGAACACGTATCTGGCTTATTCAAAAATAGCAAAAGATTGGGCACAATCTGCAAAGTTAGAATCTGCAGTGTTGGAATATAAGAATAATGCAATTGTAGTCAGCCACAAGATTGTGAAAGCGCCTGACGCAGCAAATAGCAGGATCACAGACCTCATTTTGTTTGCCATTTCTGAGTCTCTGAAATTACCTCCTCTGTTCTGGACATCAGCCGTTCAGGATTTGGCTGCTCTGGAAAATATTTCTGATTTTTGGAAGTTGAGCAGGAAAATTGAGACAAAGGGAAGGAATGAAATTAGAAGGGAGACAATCCAGTTATATATGGACCACTCAAGATCAGTAAAATAGTTGTCTTTTGGTGAACATTCCCACAGTACATAGTCGATGATCTTATCATGTTACAAGTCAAAGCAATAAAGCAGGGGTTTCAGATGACTCAGCTGATTGGTTGTTGCATTTACCATCATTGCCGTTTTCTCAGTGGGATATTTTCTTTACAACTTGTGGCAAAAATGGCAACAAAATGATCAATGGTGAAAATGTCTGTTTACCAAACTGAAGTACTTGTAGATACATAACTAGGAACTGAAATAATACAGCAGACAGGAGCCATGTTGAGGGAGAAATCTGGAAGTAATAACAATTGATCTGTTACAATTTGAACACGTAGATTGGAACCATTAGATGTGCTGTTGGTCTGGGCACCAGGTGCTGACTGAAGCAAACAGAGAGCGCACACTTTCCTGGGAAAATATCACTATCATCAATAAATTAACTGCGAAATGGAAAAGGGAAGAAACAGGTGGAAGTTAGAATCTAAGACTGCACATCGAGTGCAGCAGCTGAGGGAAGGAGCTCACCAGCATCTCCTCAAAAGGCATTTTGGGATGGTGACAATTCTGCAACCAGTCAACAAGTGATTTTAAAAGAAAACAAAATGTCAAAAACGTGCCTCTGAGGCTACATTGAAACGTAGTCCCAATATTTTAATGAACAGGCAGACAAATAAAGAACATACACCATTTCTTTGTTAATCTACAAAGGAGACTTTAGTGTACTTAAGATTGTGGTTTGAATTAGGTTTAAGGTGACAGTTAGAGAAATGGGCATTAATTGCTTCATTGCAAAATGCAACATGTAGTGACGCTGGAGATGAGTTTGAGAGTTAGGGTTTGTATATGCACAGCTCTGCACCTTATAACTAAATCAAAAACTAAGTAAAGATT
The DNA here is from genome assembly GCF_030684315.1 of Stegostoma tigrinum. Classification (NCBI taxonomy): domain Eukaryota; kingdom Metazoa; phylum Chordata; class Chondrichthyes; order Orectolobiformes; family Stegostomatidae; genus Stegostoma; species Stegostoma tigrinum. Next base: position 9,856,903 of record NC_081398.1, read on the forward strand.
GACTCCAGTAGTTTTCCTACACCAACTCTGCGTCATAAAGTGTACTTTGTAGATCACTTCATCGAAAATGGAGAGACAGGCATCAATGGGAACTGTAGTTCGTAACTTAAAGTGACAATCGACAGAACCAGAATGAACCTGTGCTTCTGGACCCTGTCCACCTTCCAGAGCAGTAACAGTTAAGTTCACTGAAGTTGACAGGAAAATAGTAATTGAAGCTGTTCATTTTTATGGGATCAGTCTTTTCTGTGTGAAGTTTTAGCTTCATTGCATCATGGTGAAACTATTGTTGACTCATGAGCTTTGAGATTGTTCAGTTTCCCAAAACACTAATCACTTCAGCATCAAATTTGTTGATGTAATGTGTTTGTTCACGTTGGTGTTACTAATAGTGTTCTCAGGTGTAGCTATGTCACTGGAAGCTGACCCTCTTTTTAAGTCAGAATCATTTGGAATTTTTCAGTTTACAGTTCCTGCCATAAGCGTGAGACACAGTGCAATTGAACTTGCTGCTGAACTCAGAAATGGCATATCCAATTGTCTGGCAAATAGAAGATGTTTTCTATCCTCTTATTTCAGCCATCGGTGTTCCTTTTAAGCTGTTATCAGAAGTGTTCCTGATGCAAACTCATGATGACTTTGCTGTTGATTTGATGTTGCTTATCATTGTGCATTTTACACTAAAACGGTTTTCTAATCATGAAATACTGTCATTACTATATCTGCTCCTTCACTCTTCAAAGAAATTCATTTTCTCTTTCACGATGGACTATAAAGCTCCTTGCTTGCTTTGCTGACTTGTATAATGAATTCCAAAGTTGGTGTTTGCGTTTCAAACATGTATTTGTAGGAAATCATGTAATAATTCAGTTTTCACTTGTCATGTGACATCTAAGCTGGACATTTTGCCTGAGCTTCTGTCATATTTTTCTTTGATTTAGGAAATGATCTATAAATATTTACTTCTGTTTCAATGCCTTCCCTCACAGTTAACTTGGTGGTTATAATGATCCTGTCCCGAGGAAAGTGTGGGCTCTCCAAGTGCATCACTTGCTACTTGATTGGAATGGCAGTGGCTGATCTCCTTGTCGTTGTCTTTGATGCCATATTTTGGATTACTATTCCAATTTATTTCCCAACTTCGTTCGTGCATCTTACAGCTGTGTGTAGTCTTTTCTCTGCCCTGGCATCCGCAGCCACAGTGATTTCTGTCTGGTTCTCCGTCACATTCACCTTTGACCGATTTGTGGCCATTTGCTGTGAGAGACTGAAAACAAAACTCTGCACAGAGACAAGGGCAGTGGTGTTTCTAGGGAGCGTGACTGTGCTGGGCTCCCTGGTGTCTCTACCCTGGTATTTTACATACCAGCCGAGTTACTTCATTGATAATGTTCCATGAGGTGGCTCCTATACATCTAGTTATTACAGCTCCCCTGCATGGAGTGCTTTTGAAATGCTCAACTACATTTTAATCCCTTGTGTGCCATTCTTTCTGATCTTGCTGTTCAATGTGCTGACAGTCAGGCGCATTTTAGTAAGCAGTCAAATCCGTCGGGCTCTCCAAGGCCAAAAAAATGGAGAGAAACACAAGGGTGTGGAGATGGAACACCAGTGGACGTCCATCAGTTTGCTATTCAGCATATCGGGCAGTTTTGTGCTGTTGTGGTTGACCGAAGTTGTGTATAATATTTATGCACGTATTACAGATATCCAACAGTGTAACTCCGACACAGACCCTTGCTATATCACAGGTCACACAGCGAAGATGCTGCAAGTGATCAGCTCCTGCACCAACATGTGTATTTATGCTGTGATCCAGGTGAAATTCAGAGAAGAGCCGAAGAATGCAATCACATACCCCTTCAAGCAAATCATGAAATCATGGAACAGCTTGAAGAGTTCGAGCAATGCAAGCTAAATTTCACTTCCTATTTCAAAATCTACATTCAGACCAGGAAAAGAATTAAGATATCACCATCACAGTCTTCAGTCTGATCATGTTTATTCGAAGAACCTAACTTTTTTTTGCCCTTGGAGCATGTTCAATTCATCAATTGATCTCCAAAATCAAATCTGAGCAAGTGAGAGTTCTTATTCGATACCAATTAAGCATGGCAAAACCTTGGAGAATGATGCCCATCTCTGCTGCGGGATTAATAGGAAGGGACTCTGAATTTCAACAGAGATATGGCAATTGTCTGAATATCTGTATCAAAATACTGAAAATTGGGTATCATTCTTGAAAGCTTATGCTTCCCCTTGCTCCCTTCTTCAAAAAGTTGTGAGGATGGTAGAGATGGAACACATAACTAAGATGGAATTTACTTTGTTAATTTGAACTCTGAATTTGGCGGGAGGCTTGCTTTGTCGGTGTCGTTGTGTTGGTTCTTTTGGCATGTGGTCTTGAAAGAAAATCTAGAAAATGTTTTCTGAATAGCAATAGGGATGAAACATGCCAGTTTGAGGTTATCAAAATATATCTTTGACAGTTTTTGACCTGAGTACATGGAAGTAAGATATTAAGTCACGTGGAGATGAGGGTGATGCCCCTTCACAGATTTAAATCTTCTGTCCACAGTTTTAAACATTCTCCCACAATTTCTGTATGGTGAGATGTGTTGTGTGGATATTCACAACTCATTGGGTTTCTCTCTGAGCCACCATGGACGTTTTTATTTTGTTTTGTTTGAACAGGTTCCAAGAACAGAACAGGCGGGATGGAAACTTGGAAGACAAATCTTTGAAATCAGATGAACTATAAACTAAGTACAATCACTGGAATCTCCCATGTAACATCCCTCCTAAAAACCACCAAGCCTAGATGCAATTGCTTCTGAAATTTGGATTGGAGAAAATATTTGTTCAAGTTGCTCGTTGAAGCATGCAACAGGAAACAAAACTTTAGTTTAAATTCCAATTTGAACTTAGACATGATGTAACTGTCGAGATTGTTTTAATGTTTGAAAACAATAATTGCACATATTGTTTGCGAATGATATTGGAGTCCTGATGATTCTCTTCTGTAAGTGTTTACACCAGGAATGCACATCAGATGCTTTGGATAAAAGACATATGTATTGACATATTACTTTGTGCCAGAGTGCTAGTCAAAACAATGAACTGGGCGAGAAACAGTATCGAACAGCGATGTTGAGATATCTTTTGACAAACAATGAAAAAGATTTAAATAAATGTAGCTCTGGACAGAACTCAGTGCTTCTTATAACGAAATTGACTTGACATTCAGTTTCCCCTGGATATTTCAAAATAATTTGAACTGCTCCATGAACTTTGTATTCACTGCCTCATCATGTACAGGAACTTGATATCAGGAACATGTATCTGACTTCTTCAAAAATAATAAGAGTGTGGGTGCAATCTGCAAAGTTAGAATCTGCAATGTTATAGTGTAAGAATTATGCAATTGTAGTCATCCGCAAGATTGTGAAAGCACTAAACACAGCAAATAGCAAGATCACAGACCTCCTTTGGTTTGCATTTCTGTGTCTCTGCAATTCCCTCCTCTGTTCTGGGCGTCAGTCCCTTTAGGATTTGGCTGTTCTGTAAAATGTTCCTGATTTTTGGAAGTTGAGCAGCAAAAGTGAAACAAAGGGAGGTAATGAAGTTAGAAGGAAGACAAACCAGTTAAATGTAAACCACCTAAGATTAGGAAAATAGCTAACTGTTGATGAGTACCAGAGTACATTGTCAATGATCGCATCATTTTGTAAGGCAAAGTACAAAGCAAGGATTTCAGATGGAACCGGAGAGCGTTTCCTAGAGAGACCGGCATCAATGTCCATAGAGAATTTGTGGATTTCATTTTTAATTGTGAAACCACAGAAACAGAATGAACCCGTGTTTCTGGATTCTGTCACCTTCCAGAGCAGCAAAAATTAGATTAACTGAAAAAGGGACAATGGTTGATGAGGAGACTCGAAATGAATTAATTCAATATTTGTGGGATCAGTCTTTTCTGCAAGAACTTTCAGCTTAATTGGATTCTGGTGGAGCTCATGTTTACTCATGAGCTTTGAAATGGTTGTATTTTGCTCACAACAGGAATCACATCAGAGTTAAATCCGTTAAAGTAATGTGTTTGTCCAAGCTGGTGTAACTAACAATGTTATCAGGTTTAACAGTGCGACTGGAGGCTGACCCACTGTATCAATGAGGATCAATCGGAATGTTCACAGTTCCTGCCAAAAGTTTGAGACCCAGAACAACCAAAGTTGTTGCCAATCTCTTAAATGGGATAAGCTGTTGTCTGCCAAAAAGAAGATGATTTCTATCCTCTTATTTCAGCCATTGGTGTTCATGTTAAGCTGTAATCACAAGTGATCCTGATACAATCTGTTGATAACTTTGCTGGTCAATTGTCATGACTTATCACTGCGCACTTTTTACAATTATCACATCGCATTATTAAACTCTGCCATTATAGCTGCACCTTCACTTTGAAGGAAATTCATTTTATCCTTGCTGTTGGACTATAAAATTCCTTTGCTTCCCTTATTTATTTATGCTATATACTGTTGGTCATTGTGATTCATGCATTTCATTACTGAAAAATACGCAATAATTAAGTTGACACCTGTCATGCAATATCGAAGTTGGAAAGTTTGCCCGAGTTTCTGTCACATTGTTCTTTGTTTCAGAATATGAACTGTCAATCTGTATTTCTATTCCAATGTCTTCGTGCATAGTTAATGTGTTGGCAATAATGATTCTGTCCAGAGGAAAGTGCGGACCCTTCAACAACATCACTCATTTCTTTTCTGGAATGGCAGGGACTAATCTCCTTATCATTGCATTTGGTGTCATTTTGTGGCTCACGGTTCCAATTTATTTTCAGAATGCATTCGTGAAAATTCTTCATGTTTGGCGTGCTCATTCTGCTTTGAGGTCAGCAGCCACAATGATTTCTGTCTGGTTCACAGTGACATTCACTTTTGACCGATTTGTGGACATTTGCTAGGAGTAATTGAAAAAAAGTTAGCAACTACAGAACCGCAGCGGCATATCTTTATCCCCTGACCATTCTGGGCTCGCTGGAGTCTCTACACAGGTATTTTACAATTGAGCCACGACACTTCATGATAAAATTCCATGTGGTTGCACCCATAAACAGAATTATTATAGTTCTCCTGAATAGATTGCATTTGGATTGATTAATTATATATTCACTCCTTGGCTGCCATTCTTTCTGTTCTTGATCTTCAATGTCCTGACAGTCAGGCGTACTTAGGTGAACAGTTTAACCCGTCGGGGTCTCAGTCGTCAAAAAAGTATGAAGAAACTCAAGGATGTGGACATGAGAAATCTGCAAAAGTCCATCATTTTGCTTTTCAGTACATCGTGTGATTTTGTGCTGTTGTGAGAGACCCAGTTTGTGTACAATGTTTATGCACACATTACAGATGTCCGATATTACTACTCTTACACGGACCCATGCTTTATCACAGATCGCACAGCGAAGATGCTGCAACTCCTCAGCTCCTGCAATAACACAAGTATTTATATTGTCATCCAGGTTAAATTCAGACAAGAGCTGAAGAATGTTATCATATACCCGTTGAAATAAATTGCTCAACCATAGATCGGTGGAGGTGTATGAATTTTGAAAAATAAATTGCACTTAATATTCTGGTGCCCTCAGATCACCATAGGGGAATGAACGAAGTGATCAGAATAATACAGTCTTCAGTCTGATTAATGTTGCTTAAAAATCAATTTATTGCAAGGCTTGCCATGTGGGCAATTAATGAATTCATCACCAAAACAAAGCTCTATAAGTGAGAGGCATGAACAGTTTCCACCGAAACCCATGGAAAAAATGGAGTGAGCTATCAATCTCAGCTGTGGGACTATCGCAGTGGAGTTTATTCCATTTCATGAGATATCGGGAGATGCTCTGAATATGTTGAATAAAATACGGACAACTGAGCATCGGTCTGAAAAGCTGGCTTTCTTTACCTGCTGATGCTGCCTGGAATACAAATTATTTCCTTATGTTCCTGATTTTATCTGGGGACATTATAGCTGAACAGGATGACTGTGAGATCAGAATATCACTTCAGAGCAGTGTTCTGTTATATATTTGGGAAGCAAGTGTCAATGTTTTCACAGGTTGGAGAGAATACACAGCCTGCTGCAGGTCCCCTTAACATGAGAAATCCAAAATCACCATTCTTTGGAAAGAAAAATACTCATAATATTAGTTTCAGAAGTGATTCCAAGCGCATATGACATTCTGCCAGTGTGTCAAAACATGGTCCTAAACAGTGTTGACAAGGTGCAGATGGAATGTATGTTTCCCCTCGGAGGATAGTGCAGAAGGAGGGGCTGGCAGTCTGAGCAGTGGCACTGTTTTAACATGAGGCTGGCCCTTCCGAAAAAAAAAAGGAGAAATTTTGTTTTCGCTCGAGGTTTGTGTAAGTTTGGAACACTCTTCAGAAGGCAGTTGTGAAATTTGGATTGTGTCATTGAATATTTTAAAATCAAAGGAGAGAGATTCTTGCTCGCAAAGGAAATGGAACAAAATTTGGAAGATGGAGCTTGAAACACAAACAGGTAAGCCCTGATCTTATCTAATGGTGGAGCAGGCTTGAGGGGAATGTTATACTTCAGCACCTATTTCATAAGTTTGTACACACATCGATATTTGCAAGTTCAGTTTCAATCCCCAGTGCTCACTCACATCTGGTTGAATTGATACAAGCATTGACGGCAAGGATATCACCGATTGTTCATTCCAAATTGTCCTAGAGGGAGTAGCATGTCATTTCCTTGACCAGCTGTGTACATTTCTTGCAGCCACCACAACTGCAGTGTCATGAGGGAGGGGGAATCAATGTCAATTGCGATTCTTCCATGTGTTCCCTCTTCCCCACCCTCACAGCACCCAGACTAAGGAGCCGGGGCTGAAATCTATTTTTATATTTCATTCCTTCAATGGGTGAGTTTAGTGCTGGTGGGTCTGCGTTTATTACCCATCCCAAATTGCCAAGAGGGCAGTTGGGAGTCATCCACAATGCTGTGTGTCTGGAGCCACACATAGGCCTTACCAGGTAAGGATGGCAGTTTCCTTCCTGGCAGGACGTTGGTGAGCCAGATGTGTCTTTCCCAGCTGTCAACCATGGATTCATCATCATCGCTCGATGCTTTATTCAACATATAAATTGAATTCAAAGTCCACCATCTTCCATGGTGGGATTTGACCCCAGGCCCCCAAGGACATGATCTTGGCCTCGAGTTTAACTGTTCAAAATTAAGAGCACCCAAGAGCTGTATCTCACTCTCTCCTGAAAATATTGAATATTGAAAACAACTGTCATGCGCAGCAGATAATTCTGCAGACTCAACACTCTCTCGGTGATGGCACTGCTCCTCATTTCAGTTCTGAATGGCCTACCTCTTAAACATCACATATGGCCACACTAGTTCTGCAGCACCCATAATCAGGAGCATACTTCCTGCTTTTGTCCTGTGCAATCCTGTCAGAACTACGTCCGTTTTGATGACATTGACCCAAAACCATTCTTCTAAACTCGTCAACAACCCAGTGTCTCTTCAGACATCAACTTTGCTATCACTGGATTCAGTCTATTACACATTCCTTGCATTTCTCACATTGTTAGAATATGGGGTGGCAGAGTATCTCAGTGCACGGTATCTCAGTGGCATGGCACGGTGACACATTGATTCACACTGCTGCTTCACGGCACCAGGGACTTCAGCTGCAAGGCGATGTGGTAGAATTAGTTATGTTAAAATGAAGAAGCTCGATGTGAGATTTGAAAGCACTGTGCAAGATTATGCTGTTAAATAAGCAAAACTCATTCTCATCAGCAGATACTGTAAGAACCAAATGGACATTGACTTTTGGTTTTGAGGAAGCGTTGTGGGGCGAGTGTTGAGTTTTGGCTTGGTCATGAATGGAGTTTGTTACTCTTGTGGATGGAAAAATCAGCAATTATGAAGCCATTTCTCAAGGATTTTGGGTAGGAATATGCCTTGTGCTTTTAACCTGTTGACTGTGTGACCTCATTTCAGACCGTCAACAAAAAATTCTTTCACGTACACGGGAGAGCCAAACATCACAAAGCCTCCACGTACAATGAAACTGCAGATGACCCGAACTGAAGTTCAGTCAATGGCACGTCAACCACTTCAACACGTTTAATCAGCTTCTTTTTTATTTATTCATGGAATGTTTGTGTCACTGTCTCAGCCAGGATTTATTTCCCATCTTTCATTACTCTCATTATGAGACAACTGAAAGGATTGCTCCAAACAATTCAGAGGGCATTTATGATTCAAACACGTTACTGTTGGTCAGCAGTTTTGAGCAGGACAGCCCTGGTAAAGATGGCATGTTTAATTTTCAGAGATTTGAGTAAACCAGGTGTGGTTTCAGGCCAATGGTTTGGGCACCATGAAGTGTGCTTTTTGATTCTGGATTTTTCTGAATTCAAAATTTACCACGAGTATTGGATGGAATTTGAGCGTGTCTCAGCAAAATATCCGCCTCTTCAGCATTAATGCATTCAGGAGGCAACCACATCATGCACCTCTGGCGAATTTTCAAAGTTCATGTGTAGAAAGCAGTTTTGGGCTATTGATTTGGGCAATCAGTGATGATTGGAGGATCAGGGTCGAAGGGTCGAATGGCCTCTTACTGCTCTGATCTTCTATGTTTCTATTCCTAGCTCACTAACATTATCAGTCTTCCATTTGGCAAAAGTTGTGGATGTTGTGTTTGGAATTCCGTATTAGTGTTTTATTTTTCCCTCGTAGTAGACCAGAAAATAAACTTCCAAAACATGAGTTGAGATGTTAAGTGCTATGGCCCATTAGTAAAATTAGTTATCAAGGAGGGCTGCGGTCAAATTTAGGTCAGGGGATGAGATCCTATTATGACAGTTGAATGTGAAAGTGATCTGAGCCGAATGTGATCCTATGTGAGAGAACAAAGCCGCTGATCAATGTAACTGGGACAAGTGCGCTTCTGCCTCAAGAATGCAGTCAGTCTGAAGAGTTGTCAGTGAGGGTTTACCAGGACAAAATTAGAATTTGTTGGAAAAGCTCAGCAGGCCAGGCAGCATCTGTGGATAGATACAAGTGTTAACATTTTATATGGAGTAAACCTTGCTCAGATTCGGGCCACTCCAACTCAGATTTCAGAGTTTACCATGATGTTTGAAAACAGATCATAAATTCAAAGTTAAATATGATACTCAGAATAAAAAATAGTTTCAAAAACACAAAATGAAAGATTCTTTTTCAGAAGTACTGCATTTAATATTTCAAATCAACGCATAACTACACTTGGTGCATTTTCAGGGTCAATGTTGTGAAGAATTTCCATTGAATGCAACAAGAGCTACAAATGCCAGCAAGCATGTGAAAGTTAAGAGCGAGGAAATTTACTCAGTATCTCCTGGTTTAGATGTAACGACAGACTACAGAATATACTGACCCATGCTGTGTCTTTGAGTTGTCAAGTCAGACAGCACACACTGTTTGGTTCAAGACATTCAACCCGACCACCTTTCCCAATGTAAACTAATCCTGTTTGTCTGCATTTGGCTCATATCCCTCTGAGCCTTTCCTGCAGATGAACCTGTACAAATGTCTTTCAAATGTTGTAAGTGTACCCACATCTACAAGCCCCTCTGCCAGTTTAGTCCATCTCCACAAAGCTGTCTGTGTGAAACAGAAACCACTCAGGCCTCTTTGAAATCATTTCACTCTTTCTCTTTAAATAAAAGCCCTCTCGTGTTGAACTGTCTGACTACAGTGGCGGGGTGGTGTCGGGGGAGGAACCCTGATGATCACCTTATCCATGCTCCACATGGTTTTTTAAAGCTGTGTGAGGTCACTCTTCAAACTTTTATTTTCCAGGAAAAATATCCCAGCCTATCCCGCCTCTCCCTATAACTCAAACCCTACAGTGCTGGTTAGATCCTAGCAAGATATTTTCCACAACCTCTCCAATTTAAGTACATCCATCCCATACGGGGCAACCAGACCTTTGCACAATCCTCTGAAGGTTGCAACACTCACGATCTGTATAGCCGTATCATGACACTCCAATCCCTATATGCAATGTTCGAAGCAATGCAGGCAAGTGTGATAAATGCCTTCTTTACCACCCTGTGTACTTCAGATGCAATTTTCACAGAAGCTATGCCCTTGCACTCTTATGTCTCTCTGTTCAACAACATTCCTCAGGGTCTTCCCATTAACTGTGTCAGTCCAAAGTTTCCCTCAGAGCAGAGAAGGCTGGAGGGTTCTGATCTGACTGTAGAAAATAACAAAGGGCCCATGAACTTGACACAGATAATTCTCCTCATTATAGAGTTCAATAACCAGGATGCATAAATTAAGATAAAGAGGTCGAAATTTAGAGGGTTTCAATCAAACCGTTCTCACTGAGAGGGTTTTGTCTATCTGGACAGCATCGTCAAAATGGCTGCGACCAGAGTAATGCCTGAAGCCATTAAAGAAGTACTTCGATGAGAGTTGAAATGACAGAACACATACGGTTTCAAACCAAGTGCTGCTAAAAAAGATGAGAACAGATGTTCTCCAACTCGACCAGATAAGACGAGATGGAATGGATTTATCGGACTGGGAAGGGCGTATTATTACATGGGGCTCAGGTGATCGGGCACGCAGCCTTTTATTGTGCCGCAGGAAGGAGGTAATTTGAATTCAATGTTTAAGGCACTATCAGTGCTTACATAATCTGCAACCAGCACAATCTCCAACGTCATGGCCCTCTTCCAGTCAGCAATTTTCATCAATGAGGGGAGAGCCCTTGGTTTAATGGAGAGAACAGGACGACATGCCACTATAATACCAAAATTCAGTTTTCACCCTGGTGAAGCTACCAGAGAGGAATACTTGTCAAACAGCATGAGCACTAAGTGATAGACCGTACAAAGCAATCCCACCACTAATGGAGCAGATCTAATTCCTGCCGCATGCAGGCCTCAGTGGTTGTGGGCAATTCAAAAACTCACTGGCAGAGGAGTCTCCACTAATATCCACATCCTCAATGATCGAAGATAAGAAATGCCTTCGCCCATAGAGTGAGTCAATCACCTTCTCAAGTGCAACTAGGGAAGGAAATTAAATATTACGCAAGCTAGTGACACACACGCACAAATCCCCTGACTGAAGCCTTTTTAATAAAAAAATTATCATGGAATATTCATGTGAAATTAGTTTCTTCAGGGCTTGGTGACATTTTCATCCTGGAATTGGTTACAGACATGTGAAACCAATTGAAGAAAGGAAATTAAGTCAAATGATCGAACTTATTATTCTTTGCACAAAATGCCATACAACATGCGTTGTATTTAGTTTCAAGCAACAGCCCTGGATCATCATAAAAATTTGCAAACTTTGTGATAGAATAATTGTCTTTGGGATTTCACTTTCTGGTCAGAGTGAACGTCCAAATATTGTTGGCATATCTGAATGAATATTGAATTCCTGACGATACAATTGGCTAATCTTGAATGGATTGTTCTCTTGACTGTGTTCAATGAAGGTTTGTTGACGTGAATTGAAGCTCTGGAAAGATAAGGAAAATTTGAATGTGGAAAGGTAATTAACTCTGATCAGATCGAAGAACATCAATGTCAAAGGGTTTGAAGATGGTAAAATCTGAAAAAGGAAATATACTTTTTCCTATAACCAGAAAGGAAACATAGCACATAGCCCCAATTTCCTGTCCATGTGGAAGAGGGAAGTGTTGACACGATTATGTCCAAGAAAGTTGAGCTGAACTATTGCAACAGGTGAGGGAACTTAGTGATGCAATAAATGTCATTTGCATTGATACATGATCTAATTAACCCATTCTGCTTGAAATCGCTTGGATGGGTGTATTTTTATTTTCCATTCTTTGTTTACAAGCAGCTTCAAATTTCTTCATATGTCTGCACATTTCACGCTTTGCAGCGACATTGACTGGACATTATTATGAGTACTGATTTTGAGATAATTGTATGGTCCCTTTAAAAGTTCAGATGCTTTTCCTGTTGAGATTTGAAGTGGATGTCTACGAACAGCAATGTGAAAGTTTGCAAGTTCACACAAAGCACGGAAACCCAACAATTTGCATCAAAATTCTGTGCCAGTTTACAGGCCAAGCAGCTGGTTTCACGAAAATGACAAACATTTGCTATTCACCAATCAATTGCAGACAGACACGTAGATTCCAAAATCTATTGCATTTACACTTGTAGGTTTTGGCAACTTAGGACGGCCCCTGTGGTAAGAAATATTGATCTGTCGTCAAGTGTATACACGAAGCAGTCTGTTTGAGCAAGAATAGTGCAAATGGCCGTCTGATGGAGCTGTCAGCTCCCAAGTCTCAAGACAGAATCGATCACTCTCACAGCCTCCTCTCTGTTTTATAGAACACACCGCTAAATAACACGGCATAACTAGTTCATATTCCTGACTCAAAAACTGCTGAATGCGGCATTCTTGAAAGAGGAATTGACAGAGAAAGCACAGAAAATTCCAGAAGATGTGTAACCTGTTTGTAATTTCAAGAGGCTGCATTGATTTTTCTGAAACAGTGTGTCTCGTATTTATTGGAACAGAATACCATTGGAATTGGGCTTGATTCAGGAACAGTTATTCGTTTGCAGTGATTGATTCGGTTTGTTAATCGTTGAATTAATTTGTTCACTGTTAGACTTAAGTAAACAATTTCTCCTGCTAAATTTAAAGTGAGTGTCAGGGACTTATTTTATTTCAGAACTAGAAGCTGCTGAAAGGTAGGTTCCGTCACTTTTCACACTCCTTTACAGATTACAAAGTGAAGTGCTCATCATTGGGAGATTCAGTATTAATTCTCAGAACAGGGACCAACCTCCACTTTGTAACAATATAGCAAAATTCAAAGCAGCCAGAGAGAAAATAAGGAAGAGACAGCAGCTGGGGATGTTAACTTGCCTGATCATGCAGTTAAGCTTGAGAATGGATTTGTTACTGTTTCGCCAACTGTTACCTCCCCTGCAGTGAGGAAAAGCCGGTGGATCATGGAACTCAGAAGCTGCAAAAGATGGGAAAATAAGTACCACCTTTATGCACAGCTCAGGAAGACACCAATAGGTGTCTTTCCTCGCACTGCCATTAAAGAATCCCTCTGTGAAAATTGTATCATACTCAGAAAGAGAATCCACGCAGCTTAGTGTGGGAGCACTGCTTATATGCAGCTGAAACCAGTACGAATACAAGGAGTTCTCTAAAAGCATCATAGGTTCAAAACAGTGAAATCTGGTTTCGTTGGAAAACTGTGATTTTTTTTCAAAGATTGCTGCAGAGAAGGTCTGTGAAAAAAAGTCGTTTAGCTCATTCTTGAAAGAAACCGAAGCCTTCTTCGGAAGACATACACTTTGAACTCTGAATTTGTTGTAAGAAATGTTTTATCCATCAAGTCGTGTTGCTCCTTTTTGAAGGTGTTAATGAAAGAAATACCTGGAAAATGTTTTTTGAAGAAAGTACAGGTACAAAATGCCAGTTTGAGATTAACAAAAGATATTTTTGACAGTTTTTGAAAGTATGGTGTGGTGACACATCCTGATTGTGATCGGCCTCTTCTCATGTGTTGTCAGTTTTAAAGCTCCCACTACAATATATACATGCTGAGATGTGTTGTGGAGATGTTCTTAAATCCCCGGGTTTCTTTCTGAGCCAACATGAACATTTCTTTTTGTGTGTTGTTGAATCGTTTTCAGGAACAGAACAAATGAACTGGAAGCCTGGAAGAAAAGTTCTTGAAATCAGGAAAACTGCAAACAGACTAAAATCACAAGAATCTCCAAATTAAAAGCACTGTTTTAACAAACCAAGCCTGGATGCAATTGTTTCTGAAACTTGGATTGATGAAAATATTTGGTTCAAATTGCACGTTCAAGCATTCAAGCAGAAACTAAACTTCAGTTTAAATTCCAGTTTAAAACAAGAGCCAATGGAACAGTCGAGTTTTTTTTAATGTTTGGAAACAAATCCAAGGCACACATTACCTCTGAATGATACTAGAGTCCTGATAATTTTCTTCTGTTAGTGTTTACACCTAGAATTCAAATCAGATTCTTTGGGAAAAACATGTACATACTGATATGTTCCCTTGGATCAGAGAGCCAAACTGATCGTTTCACAGGGCATGCAAGAAACAGTATCACATGGAAAAATATTTTGAAATGATGGGATATCTTTTGGTATCTTGTGATAACCAATGAACAGGATACAAGTGAATTCAGTTCTGGACTGAGCTAAGACTTCTACAAACTTAATTGACTTGACAATCGGTTTCCCCTCGATAACACAGCATGATCTTGAACTTCTCCATGAACTTGGCGTTAGTCGCTCCATAAGAAAACAGTGTTTGTGCAGAAATTTATTATATGCCACATGTATTTGACTTCTTCAAAGATAATAAGAGAATGGTTGTAATCTGCAAGGTTCGCCTCCACAATGTCATAATATCAGATTTCAGCAATCGTAGTCAGCCACAAGAGCACGAAAGTCCCTGAAAAAGCCAAGAGCCAAATCATAGAATTTATTTTGTTTGCAATTCCCTCCTCTGTTCTGGACCTCCATCCACTCTGCCGTTCAATAAAATGATTCTGTTGGTCCAAATGTTGAGCAGCAAAATTGAAAGAAGAGTAATAAATGAAATTAGAAGGCAGTCAAACCGGTGAAACGTCATTCAACCAAGATCAGAAATATAGTGATCTTTTTTTGAACAATCCCACAGTACATTGTCAACGAGCTTATCATGTCGTAAGGGAAAGTCAGAAAGCAGGGTTTTTAGTTTGAAATGTAGAATAGTTCTTGCAATCACCATCAGCCTTCTCACTAGAATGTTTTCTTTTCAGCTTCTCACCACAAATGCTGACAAACTGATCGAGGATGAAAATAAATGTGTTTTACCAAAGTCGATCATTTGTAGATTACTAACCTTGGACAGTAATATCATTACAGGCAGGTGTCAGCTTGAGGAGGGAAATATGGAAGCATTAACGACTGGTATAACACAATATGACCTCAATGATTGTAACCATGAGATCTGCAGTTGCTATGGCTATCAGGAAGGGACTGATAGAAACGACATGTCAACACGTTCCTTGGGAAGTGACCCAAAAACATCAGTAAACTAACTTCACAGTGGAGAAAGGAAAGAAAGAAGTGGAAATTATTGATAAATAATTCATTCCCCATGCCCTCAAACAGGCAATAAGTATTGTAACGTCGACGACATCAACATCATTTGCCCAGTGTAATAGAATTGCACACGTTAGTTCAATAATTTCTTGCAGTAAATAAATTTCAAACTTTGCAAGAAAGTTCATTTTCAGCTCAGAGTCAGTGAGCTTGGTGTTTAACCCTCAATCTCAAAACCTGGAATTTGTTGCAATTTATTTGGAACCAAACTTTCACTGTATTGATGTTGAAGGTATGCAGTATCAGCCCCTCAAAAACATTGTTCTGCCTTTTTTTCTGCAATCCCTGTTATCATACATCACCCTGTCAGTTCCAATACTCAATTACCTGCTCAAATCTATTTGGAATTCCATCTGGAAATTTATATGTTTTCCAATTTTATGAGGATAAATCAACATCACATCAGTACTCCTCTAGATTTTATGATCAGTAATTGTATATTACAACCACTAACTTCATAAACTGCACTGAACTCTCACAAATATTAGAGAGCTGTAAATAATCATTGAGGAGCAACAATGCATTCTGTCTTCTGCCTGACAATATGACCATGTCTCAGCCTTGTTTCTTCATGCAAGCTCAATTTTTTCTCTCAGCTAATGCTTACTCTCTAACTCCAAACAGCTGTTGACTTTTCCTTCTCCACCTTCTGTCTCGACACAAGCCCAAAGAGTTGCTTGAAACTATGAGGGAAAAGATCACAAATTCTCTCATCTCACTAACTGTTTGAGACACAAGCATATTTACTTCCAGGGAAGATGATAAAATAACCCTTTAAATACATTCTAAAACTCTCCTTGAAACCTACATCTGATCCTGTGGATCACTTTCTGTGTAGCTACACATTCACAAATGCAGTCATCAACAATTGCACTTTGTTTCCAGTAACTGGGCCAAGATTACGTCCATTTCATCACAGTCGACTGTGTCCAATGTGTCTTTACGTTTTTGACCAGTCTGCCATGTGGGACTGAGTCAAATGCCTTCCAAAAGTCCTGCAGACAATATCGTCGACATTACCCTCTTCAATTTCCTTGCCTCTTCCTCAATGAATTCAATCTGATTAATACAGCTTCATCTTCCATTGATAAAACCCTGTTGATGATTTCTGATGAGTGACTGACTGGGAAGACCTTGGTCACAATCAATAGTTTGATGAAGATACATTCCAGGGTTACTTGTGCACCAAACAGCCAAAGCAACAAATGAGAGACAGAGTTATGTGGTAGAATTGGGGCGGCACAGTGGCTCAGTGGTTAGCACTGCAGTCTCACAGCACCAGGGACCCGGGTTCGATTCCCGCCTCGGGTAACTGTCTGTGTGGAGTTTGCACATTCTCCCTGTGTCTGCGTGGGTTTCCTTCGGGTGCTCCGGTTTCCTCCCACAGTCCAAAGATGTGCACGTTAGGTGGATTGGCCATGCTAAAATAGCCCGTAGTGTTCAGGGGTGTGTGGGTTGGAGGAGGATGGGTCTGGGTGGGATGCTTCAAGTGGCGGTGTGGACTTGTTGGGCCGATGGGCCTGTTTCCACAGTGTAGGAAATTTAATCTAAAAGTGAACGGATCTGTTCTGCAGTCCTGCCACGCCAATTTGGGAATTGCACTGGACAATCAAATAACTCATGAGAGGAGGGCGCTGAGCTCCGGCATCCAGCACATCAGTGCAAAATATAAGGCTGTAGCCTTTGCAATAGTCTTTAGCCAGAGGTGTTCAATGTGCAATTTAATTCTGCCTCATACAGAGATCCCCCAGCAACACAGATGCCAGTCTTCAGCCATTTGATTCATCTACATGATGTCAAGAAAAGGCTGTGAGCCCCGGATACGACAATGACTATAAACCCTGATGACAGTGTTGAAGACTTGCATCCTAGGGCATGCTGAATCATGGAGATGCTTTCAAATATTGTTGCAATACTGGCACCTGCCCAACAATATGGAAAATTGCCCAGGTATTTCCAATAAAAGAGAAATCGGCAAATCTAACTTGGCCAGTTATCGCCGCATTAGTCTGCTAATGGCCATCAGCAAAGTGATTGATGGTTTCAACAAGAGTGCTATCACGCAGCATCACATTAACAATTGTCCACTCAGTGATGCCAAGTTTCCACCAGGACAATGAGCTCCTGGCCTGATCACAGCTTTGGCACAAAAATGGACAAACAATTTGAATTGAACAACTGGAGAGTGACACAGAATGACGACCCTTGATATGAACCTCATACTGGACCGTGTCTGGTCCCAAATACCAAAACTGGAATCAATGGGTATCCAGAGGCAAACACTTGACTCCTTGGATACATATCTTATATGTAAGAAAATAATCTGAGGCTGTTGGAGATCAATCACCTCAACTACACAGGAGTTCTGCAGGGGCATTTTCTGTACCCAACTATCTCCGGCTGATTCATCTATGGAATTTCCTCTATCTTAATGTCAGAATTGCGATGCTTGGTGTTGATTGCATGTTCAACATCAGTCACGACCCCTCAGATACAAAGCAGTCCTTGCACATCTTCCGGACAATGTTGACGCTCAGGCTAAGGTGTGCAAAGTGACATTTACACCACATGGCAGGCAATGACAACCTCCAATAGCAGAACAAATATACACTGCCCTTGACGAGTTAAAAAAATTCAGTTCTCTGTAACTTTTATTAATGACTTGGATGAGGGGATTGATGGATGGGTCAGCAAGTTTGCAGACGACATGAGTTTGAAGGTGTCGTTGACGGTATAGAGGGCTGTTGTAGACTGCAGAGGGACATTGACAGGATGCAGAGATGGGCTGAGAGGTGGCAGATGGAGTTCAACCTGGATAAATGCGATGTGATGTATTTTGGAAGGTCGAATTTGAAGGCTGAGTACCGGATTAAGGATAGGATTCTTGGCAGTGTGGAGGAACAGAGGGATCTTGGTGTGCAGATACATAGATCCCTTAAAATGGCCACCCAAGTGGACAGATTTGTTAAGAAAGCAGATGGTGTTTTGGCTTTCATTGGCAGGGGGATTGAGTTTAAGAGTCGTGAGATCTTGTTGCAGCTCTATAAAACTTTTGTTAGACCACACTTGGAATACTGCGTCCAGTTCTGGTCGCCCTATTAAAGGAAAGATGTGGATGCTTTGGAGAGGGTTCAGAGGAGGTTTACCAGGATGCTGCCTGGACTGGAGGGCTTATCTTATGAAGAGAGGTTGACTGAGCTCGGACTTTTTTCATTAGAGAAAAGGAGGAGGAGAGGGGACCTAATTGAGGTATACAAGATAATGAGAGGCATAGATAGAGTTGATAGCCAGAGACTATTTCCCAGGGCAGAAATGGCTAACATGAGGGGTCATAGTTTTAAGCTGGTTGGAGGAAAGTATAGAGGGTATGTCAGAGGCGGGTTCTTTACACAGAGAGTTGAGAGAGCATGGAATGCGTTGCCAGCAGCAGTTGTGGAAGCAAGGTCATTGGGGTCATTTAAGAGACTGCTGGACATGCATATGGTCACAGAAATCTTAGGGTGCATACATGAGGATCAATGGTCGACACAACATCGTGGGCTGAAGGGCCTGTTCTGTGCTGTACTGTTCTATGTTCTGTGTTCTATCATGAATCTCATCCCTGCAGATTTCCTGACTATAAATTCGATGTTATCCTCCATTATGATATTGTGGGTCCATCTAAAACGCAACAAATGCAGCAGTGCACATGAACAGCACACTAACAGCTTCTAAACTGTCATTTTGAGATTATGATAAATGTTGAACCAGTCAGCGGTGCCCCAGATCCACAAGTGCATTTTTTTTATTAAAGCAAAGCCTTTGTTCTCAGACGCCTTTGAACCATAATACCAATATCTGAATGAAGAGGCGCAGAAAGAAAGATCATACTGAATTTCTTAGGTAATTGGATTAAAAAAACACCTCAGTGTAAAGGGTTGTGATTTGGATTACAGTTAGGGATAGGGGTGGGGTTAGAGAATTGGCCATGAGTCGCCTCGTTGCAAAATGCGTCATGTACTGACACTGGAGTTGTGTTTCAGAGTTAGGACATGTACATCGGCAATTCTCCACCTGACAGGGAAATCATAAATTGAATAAACATTGACTTCAAACATTTGCCCTCACCAACTGATTGTCAGCCATTGAAATCTTGGGATGTCACGACCTCAAATGAAGAGCCTAAGAGAATTGCCTGAAAGAATTGAAGTTTGTATTTTTATTTGGGAATCTGCAGAACCAGAATGAAGCTGTGTTTCTGGATTGTGTCTACCTTTTAGAGTAGCAACAATTAAGTTAAGTGAAGAAAAGTGGAAGATAGTTTACAGAAAAAACAGTAAATATGAATCCATTCATGATTTATGGAATCAGTTTATTCAACACGCCCTTTTAGCTGCATGGCATAACGGTGGTAATAATGTTGACTCCTGAAGGCTGAGATGGCTGTGTTTTGGCCACCGTAGTAATCACATCATGGTCAGACGTGTTGATGTAATTTGTTTATTCAAGTTGGTGTTATTAGTCGCGACGTCAGCTGTAACTAGATCCCTGTAGGCTTAGCCTCTATATAAGTCATGTTGATGAGAATGGATCAGTTAACAGTTCTGGGAACAGTGTGAGACCCAGAACAACTGAAGTTGCTGCTGATTTCAGAAATGGCATATCCAATTGTCTGGCAAATAGAAGATGTTTTCTATCCTCTTATTTCAGCCATTGGTGTTCCTGGTAAGTTGTTAGTGCAAGTGTTGCTGATGCAAACGTGTGATAATTTAGCTGTTTAAATGTCATGACTTATCATTGTGTATTTTGCACAAAGACCATTCATAATCATGAACTACTGCCGTTATATCTGCTCCTTCAGCTTCCAGGAAATACATTTGACTCTTAATGATGCAGTATTAACTGCGTGTGCCTACTTTGTTTGTTTGTACTCTGAATTCCAAAGTGCATTGTTAGAAACTGTGTTTGAAATGTGTTATTGTTGGACAGCATGTTATATTCAACATCAAAGCTGTACATTTTGCTTATGGTTTTGTTAAATTGCTATTTGATTCAGGACAAGACCGGAAAATATTCACTTGTATTTCACACTCTTCCCTCACAGTTAACTTGGTCGCAATTATCATCCTGGCCCGAGGAAACTGTGGCCTGACCAAGTGCCTCACCTGCTACTTGATTGGAATGGCAGTGGCTGATCTCCTTGTCGTTGTTTTTGATGCCATCTTGATATACACTTTTACAATTTATTTTCCAAATTCATTCGCGAGACTCACTCCGGTGTGTAGTCTTTTTACAGCCCTGGCATCAGCAGCCACAGTGATTTCTGTCTGGTTCACAGTCACCTTCACTTTTGATCGATTTGTAGCCATTTGCTATGAGAGGTTGAAATCCAAATTTTGCACTGAGAGAACTGCAGCGGCATTCCTCGGAGCGGTGTCTGTGTTGGGCTGCCTGGAATCTCTCCCCTGGTATTTTGCAAATAGCCCAGCATACATCATTGATGATATTGAATGGGGTTGTTTGAGTGTGTCGAGTTATTTCACTTCCCCTGCATGGGCTGCATTTGAAATCATCAACTACATTTTAACCCCTTGTGTTCCATTTTTTCTGATCTTGCTGTTCAATGTGCTGACTGTCAGACGTATTTTAGTGAGTAGTAAAATCCGCAGGGGTCTGCATGGCCAAAGAAGTGGCGAGGAGCACAAAGATGTGGAGTTACAAAACCGGCAGAAATCCATCACTTTGCTGTTCAGTATATCGGCCAGTTTTGTGCTTTTGTGGTTAACCAGGCTTCTCTTCAGTATTTATGGACGAATTACAGATATCCAATATTACTACTACTCCGATAAAGACCCTTACTTTGTCACAGATCACACAGCGAAGATGTTGCAAGTGCTCAGCTCCTGCACCAACACATTCATTTATGCTGTGAGCCAGGCTAAATTCAGGAAAGAAATGAAGAATGCAATGACATATCCTTCCAAGCAAATTATTAAATTGTGGAACAGATTGAAGAGTTTGAAACATGTGAATTAATGTTCTCTAATTTTCCAAAATTTACAATTCCATGCAGGAAGAAGTAAGTTATCAGCACCACATACTTCAGTCCAATTTTATTTGTCAAAAACATTGAATCATTGCAAGTTTGCTGTGTGAACAAGTAATGGATTGTTCTCGAAAAAAAGAGCAAGTGAGCTTTCAGACAGATACCAACTAGGGCTGGAGAAAACGTTGAGAAAGGTGTCCATCCCTGCTGTGGGAGGAATAGAAAATGGGATCGAATTTCACTTAGATATGATGATGCCGGAATACATCCAATGAAATGCCAAAAATTGATCATTAGTCTGAAAAGATGTCTCTTTCGTGAACATTACTGCCCACAATTAGAATTATGTCCATCATTTTTTAGCTTTTTTTGCGGACTTTACGGCTGAACTGGATTACTGTGAGATCAGAATTTCTTCAAAGCAGTGCTCTTTCAGGAATTGTCATACAAATATCAAAGATGCAAAATTTCAGTGCTGATCCTGATCAACATCTCTTCTGATCGGAGACAACACATGTTTCACTGTCGTCCTTGTTCTTAATATTAGAAATCTAAAATCAACATTCCCTCTCTCCTGACTAGAACAGGAAATAAGTGTTCCCTACTATTAATTTTTGATATGTCTCTGAGCAGAAACCTAATGCGTCACAGAATCTAAGATCCCAGACATCTTTAACTGCACATGGAAAGATTGCTTCCTCTGTTGTGTCTGTTGAGACTACGGGGGCATAGTGGTGTCACTCTTTTAGAATGAGTGCTTGCCGTGATATGAGATGGGGAGAAGCTATGTTTTCTCTGAGGCATGTGCAAGATTGGAACACACACCAGAAAATAAATGTAGTTTGTTGGTCTGTCATTGATTTTTTTTTTAAGAGTGAAAATAGATGGATTCTTGACAGTGAAACAAGTGAAAGAAAAATTGTGAATGAAGAATCTGAAACATAAACAAAATGGCTGAGCAGGATTGCGAACAATGATTTACTTCTGGTCCAACTTTGGATGTTTGTACATTCATGAATGTTGTCAGCTCAACTCCGATCTATTGTGCTCACGCCCATAAAATTGATTGAGAAAGAGGAGGTCATTTAATTTCCATCCCACATGGAAGATGCTTGAGAGAACCGAGATATATTCATGAATGGCTACATTCCATATGATTTGGTTACCTCGTTTGCAGCATTCTGCAGGAGGGGCAAACAATGTTAATCGCGCCTTAGTCATGTGTTCCCTCTCCACCACCCACACACCATTGAGACGAAGGTAAAAAAGGGCTGGGATCTGTTGATTGGGCTGTTCTGCCATTCTTGCTCTTCATGAAAATGATCTTTAAAGAGAGACTTCCACAGGCTCACCCCTCTCTGTGTGAAGACATATCTCCACATGTCAACTCTCAGTTCCCTAACACAGTACCATTCAATTGTGACCCCCTTGCTCTGGAGGCCCCATCATAACAACATCCTCCAAGTGTTTGCCCTGTCTAGTCCTTTTTGAATTTCTTCATTTTCGAAGAAACAGACATCAAAACATTCTTCTAAACTTTGGTGAATACGACTCTAAATGATCAATTTCCTCTTCACACTAAGAATAAGTCTGGTGACCTATCCTGGCACACGCTTCAGAGTCTAAACATCATTTCTCAGTTAAGGTGATTAAACTGCACAGTATACTCAAGGAGTTGTCTCACTGAGTCGCTGTTCAATTGCAACACGTCAGCCCGACTCCTGTACTCAAAACCTTTAGCTCTGAAGGCCAACTTCCCATGCATGCATGCTTACTTTCAGTGATTCGTGTAGAAGAGACACCAAGGCCTCATTCCAGCAGTTGGACATTTTAGCTGCAGGGTGCGATTGACATGGTTGGAGTTGTCTATCTTGAAATGAAGAGCCTGGAACAGAGATTTGAAATTCATGTGCAATGCTATGACAGTATGTACACGATATCCATCATCATAAGCAAACAGCATAAGGAGCAAGTAAACATTGACTAAAGGTTCTGTAGAAGTTTTGGGGGTGTAGGGTAGCGAGTTGTAATGAATAAATCTTGTGGGCTCCATTGATGGATGAAGCAGCAGTCACGAAGCGAGTTTCAGGATTTTGCACAGACACTTGAAGGAAATAATCTGGCCAGGATATGGATATCGTGTGATCATTAAGACTGACTGGATTGCAATCCAGAGGGCCGGTACAGACTCAACGTGTTGAATAGCCTCCCTCTATCTTGTCCTGATTTTGTGACCTTATCCAAACAACCTTCCTTAAAATTTGATCTCATTTGCACAGGATGACAAATAATCACAACACCTCCAGACCCAAAGAAATCCAGATAACTGGATGTGAAATACCGTCAATGGCAAGGGTCCAATTGAAAATGGGCTTATTTTAGTTTTGAGGTGAGTGAGCAACTGACGGGACTGGGCATTTATTATCGAACATTATTTGCCCGGGAATGAGACAACTGAAAGTGCCATTTGGGTCATTTCAGATGGGAGCTCGGAGTCATCACTCTACCATAAATCTGGTGTGACATTTAGAGCAGACTAGCTAAAGACAGTGTCTTTCTCTACCTAAAGGTCATTCGTGAACCAGGTTGGATTTTCTGTCAAGATTTTGTTCTATTCAAATTTTACAGTTTGCTTCGGTTGGGAATTGAACCGATCTGTGCAAACCGTTCCTTTACTCTGTATTCCAGCCACAGAGACATTTTCTCTGTGCTATCAGGCAAACTTTGCTGAAGCCTCAATAACAATTCAATATTACTGTGTTTGCTTGTTTTGAAACAGAAGACATGAAAATAAATTTCCAAAACATTAGTTGACATGTTCAGCGCTGTGGTCCATTAGCAGTATTGCTTGACTTGGAGAACACAGGTCAACGTGAGGTCAGTGTTTCGACCCCACTGTAGGAATGGGTGAACTTTCAATTCCAATTCAGATCCTGGCTTGTTATAAATGTTTCAGTGTTTTCGTCATTGTGGTTGTTGTCGTAACTGGGAATGGGGATCAGATATCCTACCGCAAAGGACATTCGGGAACCAGTATTGTATGTCACTTGAATCCAGCAGTTCTTACGTCCTCCCTTTCCCATTCACGTCACTGTTGTCTATTTTTGTTAATGTCTCAAATTAATTCCATTGATCTAACAAACTATATCTTAATATTTTCTCTTTTTCTCTGTCAGTTGCTATCAATTTGCATTGCTTTGTTCTTTCATTTCTTTGAGTACTTTAATTCACTCTCATCCTTTTGTTTTATTCCTCATTGGGACATGGGTGCCACTCTCTGGTTCAGCAATTATTGTCCATCCCTACTTTCCCCTTCGAAAGATGACGGTGAACTGCATTCTTAAACAGTAGCAGCTGGTCTGTTCCAAAGGGTCCCACACAAGTCTGTCAGGCAGGGAGTGGCAGGATTTTGCTCCAACAATACTGAAGGTCCTGCAATGTATTTCCAAGTCAGGATGGTGATTGTCTAGAAGGGATTGTAATGTCAGGCTTGAAAATGTTACATTTCAACCAGATTATTAAGGATTGTTTAAGAATTAATTGCTTGTAACATGGAATAGTCTGTGAGATATGTCCTCATTTGCGTTTACATGGGACCACCTGGCTTTGTTTCTCAGCCTGTTTTAAAGAATATAAAAGTGTTGTTGTCGTTTAGAAATGGAGATTCAGCACAAAACCTTAGAGTCAGAAACGTTTTAACATCAGACACTTTGCTGCACTCATGTGACTTCTCACCATTGTGCAAGGTGCCACGTAATCTCATACAGATCGAAGTGCCATCCTTATTAATGTATACAAAGGACAGAAGCCGAATGGGACTCATTTGTTTGTGTATACAAGCAAACAGATTAACTAATGACATTGCATGTGTCTCTCATCTGTCATAAGTTGATTAAATTAAAGATGTCGTGTCATATTGAAGGGCACATGTCTTCCTGTAGTCATTTCGATCAGACCGTAAATAACCCATTGGATACTTCTCGCCTAACAATACTGCGAAGCAGGAAAATAATGCAATACATCTGGCATTTCAAGGAATGTCTGAGCAAAATATTCAAGGAGAAGAAGACTGGGGAAGTATTCTATGTGCAAAAATTGTCTTCTCATGATGGATTCTGTTTGCAACAGAACTTGGTGCCTGGGTTGTGGGTCTTCATGTTTTGGGATCTATTTGGAACAATGTCCCATGTGGTTGCTCCATGCTAAGGAAGACTCCCTCCAGGAAATAGGTTTCACAGTGAAAACCAAACCCGTCACACACAGGCTGAATTCTGATGAATAGCCTCTGCAATTTGTGTTGGGAAGTGGGAGAAATAAAGGTGCTGAACAATACATTGCTCGGCCGTAGCAGAACAGCAGAAGGTTGCGCTGGAAGAGATGGCTTGAATTGACTAAGTTAGGTATCAACCAGGTGAAATGTTGAAGGTGAATAATTTAAAATGCGCTCTTTATTGACATCTGCTCAGTGAGTGAGACAGGGAGATACTGCAAGCGGCCCTGGTGTGCTGAGTGACCTCAGTTAGTGTTTCAGAAACAAGAATCATAGACCCAGAGGAACACGGCAGGACAGGAAGCATCAGAGGAGCAGGAAAGGTGATGTGCCGGATTGGCACACTTCATCACCAAGGTTTCCTTTCTGAAGAAGCGTCCAGAGCTGAAATGTCAACTTTACTGCTCCTCTGATGCTGCCTGGTCTGCAGTGTTCCTCTCACTCCACAGTGTTTTGTCTCTGACTACAGTATCTGCAGTTCTTGCCATCTCCAAGATTTCTTGATCTTTGTGAGGAAGTTAACAATATTCAAGCTGAATGATGCTCTGACACTTTATGTGATGTTTGATTTCATCTCCCTTCTGCAAAGTCTCACGACACAAAGTCTGACCAAGGAGCTTGGAGTCATCATTTGAAATACAGGATAGAAATCTGCTGTGGATAATTTTATGTCGAGGAAAGATCTCTTCCCTCCCAGGGTGCCATTCTTTCTGATCTTGCTGCTCGTTGTGCTGACTGTCAGGCGTATTTTAGTGAGCAGTCGAATCTGAAGGGGTCTCCATGTTCAAAGAATTGGAGGGAAACACAAGGATTTGGAGATGGAAAAGTGGTAGAAGTCAGTTGGTTTGCTGTTCGGTATATAGTGCAGTTTTGTGCTGTTGTGGGTGACCCAGGTTGTGCACAATATGCATGGCTTACAGATATCCGATATTGCAACGCTTTCACAGACCCATGCATTATCACAGATCATGCAGCAAATATGCTCCAACTGCTCAGCTCCTGCACTAACCCATGCATTTATGCAGTGATCCAGGCTAAATTCAGAGAAGAACTGAAGAATGCAATGATATGTCCCTTCAGGTGAATTATTATATTATGAACACTTTGAAGTGATTGAAACATGAGAAGGCAGATTAACTTCATTTTCCAACACCTCCTCTTGGCACGGGCGAAAGAACTAAGTTATCAGCATCAATCTTCAGCCTGATTACTTTTGTCCAAAAATTGAGTTATTGCGAGTATTGCTGTGTGGAAACTCTGTGAATAGATCTCTAAAAAGACAAAAATGGAAAAGTATATAGTTCAGACAGAAATCAAATCTACCCAGGGAAACTATTGAGAAAGCTGCCAATCTCTGCAGTGTGATGAATCAGAAAGATACTTTGAACTTCACCAGAGATACAGCGATTACCTGAATACATGCAATAAAATGCTGACAATTGAGCATCACTCTGAGAAGTTGACTCCGTTCCTGAACAGTGCTGCACAAAATCAGGATTATTTGTCCATTTTATACCTGTATCTGAGGACTTTACAACTGAGCTGGATTACGGTGAGTTCAGAATTCCTTCAGAGCAGTGCATTTTCAGGAATTATCAGGCAAATGTCAAAGAAGAAGTATATCAGCTCTAATCCTGACCAATATCTCTGAAGGTTAGAGAGAACACATGTTTGACCACAGTCCTTATTTTTAAGATGACAAATGCAAAATCAACTTTCTCTCTTTCTTGAATCGGAAAGGAAATAAATGTTCCACAACATTGATTTCGGGTGTAGCTCTGAGCAGAGATTGTGTTGGGGGTGTGTAGTTGAATATTTTAAGAATGAAGGTAGACAAGAGCTTGTCAGGAATGGAAGTGAAAGGAAAATTGGGAATGCAGAATTTGAAACACGAACAAACAAGCCTTGAACTGATCGAATGGTGGAGCAGGTTTCGGGACAATGGAATGCTTTTGTTTCGGCTTCGTACATTTCTATGTTTATAAACGTTGTAAGCTCAACTCCAATCCATGGTGCTCATGTAGAGCACCATGTAGATAAATTCAAGTAGATAAATTCATGTGAGCAGTTAAAGCAAGGAGATCATTTAATTTCCTTCTCGAATTGTGCTTTGGGGAAATGAGACATTATTGTCAATGGCTGCAGACCATATTGTATGCACACATATTTGCAACATTTAGAAAGAGGGGTCAAACAATGTTCCTTGTACCTAAGTCATGTGTTCCCTCTGCCCCACCCTCACACCATTTAGAAGAAGGTAAAAGAGGCTGGAATCTGTCTTTTGGGCTGATCTGCCAGTTTTTCTCTTCATGTTACTGGGCCTTGAACATTAGAAAGCAGAAACAGGATTAGACTTTTCAGGCCTTTGAACCAGCAGCGCCAGCAACTAGACCACGGCAGGTCATCGAACTTAGTCCCCGGTTCCCATTACCTTTGACAAACATTTTGTTCCCTTTAGCCCAAAGAACTATATCTAACTCTTAGAGATATTTAATGTTGAGTCCTCAACTGCCTTGTGTGGAAAGAATTCTCCAGGCTCCCCACTGTCTGTATGAAGACATTTCTCCTCATGTCTGCCGAAGTTACCCAGCCCATATCATTCTCCTGTGATCCCCTTGTTCTCGAGGCCCCCGTCATGAGAACACCTTCCCTGGCTTTTCCCAGCCTATCCCTGTTTGAATTTCTTCACATTCGATGCAATACACATCAAAACATTCGACGAACCTCTGGTGAAACTAATCCAAATGGATCGATTTTCTCTTCATGAATGAGTCCTTTCACGCTAGGTCTCTGTCTGATGAACGATTTTTGCACATATTCCATACCCAGAACATCATGTCTCAGATAAGCACATTAAAACTTCATTGGAAACTCGAGAAATAGCCTCTCCAAAGCACTGTACAATGGCAGCAAGCCAGCTCCACTCCTGTGCTACAGCCCTGTCGCTCTGAAGGCCAACCTCCACTTTGTCTTCTTAACTGCCTGTTACAAATGCATACTTACTTTCAGTGACTGTCGTAGGAGGGACACTCGGACCTCGTTCCAGCAGCGAGAGATTTTCGCTGCAACTTTCCGCTGATGTAGTTACAATTGCTTGTCTTGAATGAAGAAGCTCGACCAGTGATTTCAAAGAGCTGTGGAAGATTATAAGGGTAGATAACTAAAAGCCATTACCATGAGCAGATCATTGAAGGACTTAGTACCGGCTTTAGGTATTGAGGTAAAGTTTTGGGAAGGGAATCCAGTAGATACTGCTCATGAATGGAGTTTGTTACTCGTATGGACGGTAAAATCAGCAATCATGTATACATTTCCACAGGATTTTGCTTCGGGAGTTGCTTCTACTATATTATAATGACTCCATGAAATCATTCAAACACCTTCAAGAAAATTTGCTTTCTCTAACACAGGGACAGAAAAGCACCACAACATCTCCATCTCTTACAAATGTCCAAATGACCCCAAGTGAAATTCAGTCAATGACCAGGATTCAATTGAACAAGCCTATTCAAGGCTTTACTTGAGTCACTATATATCAGTGTTCCTGACTTGCTCAGCATTTATTACCCACCTTAAATTACTTGAAGAGTGAGGCAAATTAGAGGGTCGCTTGAGATAGTAGGAACTCCAGATGCTGGAGAATCCGAGACAACAAGGTAGAGAGCTGCATGAACACAGCAGGTGAAGCAGAATCAAGCAGGAACCCTGGCTGAGAAAGTGTGAAATTAGATGAACACAGCATACCAAGCACCATCTCAGGAGCACAAAGGCTGACGTTTTGGGCCTAGACTCTTCCTCAGCGATGGGAATGGGAGGAGGGTTCTGAAATAAATAGGGAGACAGGGGGAGGCTGACCAAAGATGGAGAGAAAAAAAAAGCTAGGTGGAGAGGAAGTATGGGTGGGGCGGTAGGGAGGTGATAGGTCAGTCCAGGGAGGATGGACAGGTCAAGGAGACGGGATGAGTTTAGTAGGTAGGAAATGGAGGTGCGGCTTGAGGTGGGAGGAGGGGATAGGTGAGAGGAAGAACATGTTAGGGAGGCGGGGACAAGCTGCGCTGGTTTTGGGATGCAGTGGGGGAAAGGGAGATTTTGAAGCTTGTGAAGTCCACATTGATACCATTGGGCTACAGGGTTCCCAAGCAGAATATAAGTTGCTGTTCCTGCAACCTTCGGGTGGCATTATTACGGCACTGCAGGAGGCCGATGATGGACATGCCGTCTAAGGAATGGGAAGGGGAGTTAAAATGGAGGTGCAGTTGTTTATTGCGAACCAAGCGGAGGTGTTCTGCAATGTGGTCTCCAAGCCTCGTCACAGTTTCCCCAATGTAGAGCAAACCACACCGTGTACAGTGGATACAGTATACCACATTGGCAGATGTGCAGGTTAACGTCTGCTTCATATGGAAAGTCATCTTGGGTCCGGTATTGGGGGTAAGGGAGGAGGTGTGGGGCCAAGTGTAACACTTCATGTGGTTGCAGGGGAAGGTGCCAGGTGTGGCGGGGTTGGAGGGGAGTGTGGAGAGGACAAGGGAGTCATGTAGAGAGTGATCGGCCCGGAAAGCAGACAAGGGTGGGGATGGAAAAATGTCTTGGGTGGTGGGATCGGATTGTAGATGGTGGAAGCGTTGGAGGATGATGCGTTGTCTAGCCAAACTTGTCCTCACCCTCAACAACTTCTGTTTTGCTTCGCCCCACTTCCTACAGACAAAGGGGGTGGCCGTGGGTGGCCACATATTCCCAAGCTATGCCTGCCTCTTTGTAGATTACGTGGAACAGTCCCTCTTCCGCACTTACACAGGACGCAAACCCCACCCATTCCACCGTTGCATTGAAGACCATATCGACGCCGCCTCTTGCTCCCAAGATTCCCAGTTCATCCACTTCACCAACAACTTCCACCCAAACCTCAAGTTCACCTGGGCCATCTCCAACACATCCCTCACCTTCCTGGAACACTCAGTCTCCATCTCAGGAAACCAGCTAGAACCTGATGTCCATTTCAAGCCCACTGACTCCCACTGCTACCTAGAATACACCTCCTCCCACCCACCCTCCTGCAACAATTCCATCCCCAATTCCCATATCCTTCGTCTCCGCCGCATCTGCTCCCAGGATGAGGCATTCCACTCCTGCACATCCCAGATGGCCACGTTCTTCAAGGACTGCAACTTTACCCCAGCAGTGGTCGAGAACGACCTTGACTGCGTCTCCCGCATTTCTCGCAACACATTCCTCACACTCCGCCCTTGCCATAACCGCCCTAAGCGGACCACCCTACTTCTCACATAGCACCCCACCAACCTCCGGATACAACGCATCATCCTCTGATTGCACACCCTCAGAGAAAACAAAAAATCTCCTCGTGTCATAAAGGGGAATTCTAAAACTGAAACAACGACACCCCCATGAACCATCAGTCTCCACAGAACCACAAGATCAAACAATCTTTCACGTTCAGTTATAACTGTTTGGGAACTTACATGCTTTGAGGCATTAGATCCTGGCTGAAAGCCACAATTGAAAACAATATTGGGGAGCATTTATTTCCAACTCTAAACAGGAGTAAGGGAAAGGTGATTTTCGATATCTCATCTTTGGAACACCAACCACAGTCAACAATCATGAATCAGGTTCAGAGCTGTTATTCTCCCTGTTTGATATTTGCCTGACAATTCCAGAAGAGCACTGCTCTGAAGAAATTCTGATGTCACAGCAATCCTGGTCAGTGATAAATTTGACAAATACTAATGGAAAAAATGGGAAATAATTCTGATTTTGGGCATCAACCTGTGGGAAAGAGTCAACTCTTCAGAATGATGTTCAATTGACAGCACTTTATTACATGGATTCAGAAAATTTCCATATGTCTGCAGAAATGTACAGCTCCCTTCCTATCAATCTCACAGCAAAGATGGGAAGCTTCCTGCACAGGTTCCCCAGACCTAGTTGTTTCCTGTCTGAACTCTTACTTGCCCATGTTTGTCTTTAGAGTTCGATTTGTGAATTGCCAGCACATCAAGACTTGCAATAAATAGATTTATGGGACAAACATAATAAGACTGAAGACTGTGCTGCTGATAATTTACCTTTCTCCCCTGTGGTGAATGTAGGTATTCAAATATAAAGTGAAAATTAATTCACCAGTTTCAGTCTTTTCCAAAATTCAATAACGTGTACCATGATTTCATGATTTGCTTGAAGGGGAATGTCATTGCATTCTTCAGCTCTCTCCTGAATTTAACCTGGATCACAGCATAAATTCATGCGTTGGTTCAGGAGCTGAGCACTTGCAGCATCTTCACAGTGCGATCTGTGAGAAAGCAATGGTCTGTGTTGGAGTAGTAACATTGGATATCTGTAATTTGTGCATAAATATTGAAAACAAGCTTGGGAACAAACAAGAGCACAAAACAGCCCCTTATACTGAACAGCAAAACGATGGACTTCCATCGTTTTTTTGATCTTCACATCCTTGTGTTTCTCTGCCAGCTTCCGGACCCGGAGACCCGGGCGGATTTGACTGCTCACTAAAATACTTCTGACAGTCAGCACATTGAACAGCAAGATGAGGAAGAATGACACACAAGGGGTTAAATTTTGGTTAGGTATTTAAAATACAGCCCATGCAAGGGAACTGACATAACTCGGTTTATGTGTGCCAACCCTTGGAATATTATCAATAATGTATTGTGGCTCAGAGATAAAATAGCAGAGTAGAGACTCCAGACAGACCAGCATGGTCACAGTTCCTAGAAATGCTGCTGCAGTTATCTTGGTGCAAAATTTTGTTTTCAATCTCTCAGAGCAAATGGCCACAAGATGGTCAAATGTGAATGTAATGGTAAGCCAGATAGAAATCACTGTGGCTGCTGACGCCAGGGCAGAGACTTCACATGGGAGTAATTGTCGTAAAAGAATTTGGTAAATGCATTGGAAAAGTGAGACACAATATGGCATCAAAGACAACGACGAGGAGATTAGACCCTGCCATTCCAATCAAGTAATGAGTGATGCACTTGGACAGACCACACTTTCATCGGGACAGAATCATTATGGCCACCAATTTAACCAGGAGGGAAAATATTGACATTCAAGTAAATATTTACAGAACATGTTCTGAATCAAAAGATCAATATGACAGAACCTATGGCAACGTTTCCATCTTTGATATTGCACTGTAGGTCAAAACTAAAATGCTTCATGCTTTTGTATACATACATGCTTGAAATGCAGACATCAACTCAATATTTTGGATTCCAAAGAACAAGTAAATGAAGTAAGCAAAGGAGGTTTATGGTCTATCATTAAAGTTAAAATGTATTTCCTTGAAGATCGAAGGAGCAGATATAATGTTGGACTTCAATTATTTGAAAAGATGTTTGTGCGAAATACAGAGCAATAACAAATGACAATTAAGCAGCAAAGTTATCAACAGTTTTTGTCGGGAACATTTGGAATAAAAGCTTACCAGGAACACCAATGGCTGAAATAAGAGGAAAGAAAACATATTGTGCATGCCATAGAATTGATTTGTCATTCCTGACATTCTCAACAACTTCCATTGTTCTGGGTCTCACACTGCTGGCAAGAACTGTTAACTGATCCATTCCAATCGATGCTGATTTAAAAAGAGGCAATTCATCCAGTGATGTAGATACACCTGACATCGCCATGATTAATGCCAACTTGAACAAACGCAACACATCAACAACGTTGACTCTGATGTGATTACTGTGGTGGGCAAAACATAACCATCTCAAAACTCAGAAGTCGTCATTAATTTCACCATTATGCAATGAAGCAAAAATTACTTGCAGGAAAGACTGATCCCACAAATAATGAACTGCTTCATTTCCAGTTTTCCAGTAAAGCATGGTCCTTTTCGTTTCAGTTAACTTAATTGTTTCTGTTCTGAAAGTGAGACCGAATCCAGAAACAGATTTGTTCTGACTCTGGAGTTTATCAGACTGATTCCTGATGTGAAAGGACTAATGCAGGAAGACAGGATGGGTCCATTCGGATTATAGACACCGGAGCTTGGAAGAATATTTTTCTGTGTATTTCATCGAAACTGAAGAAATTCAAACAGGACTCGTCAAGGCAATCACAGGAAGGATGTTCTCATGATTGGGGCTTCCAGAACAAGTTGTTCAAAGTTGAATGATGCTGTGGAGGGAACTTTGGGCTGACACGAGGATAAATGTCTTCACTCACAGATAGCTGACCCTGTGGAATTCTCTGCCAAACAAAGCAGTTGCGGTCTCAAAACTGAGTATCTTCTAGAAAGAGTTACATACAGATCATTGGTCTAAAGGAAACAACGTGCATGGGGGTGATAGTGGGAGCAGGGGACAAATTTCAATGATCAGCCATGATCATGTTGTTGGGTGGAGTAGGAGCAAGTTTCTGAAATGCCTAAACATGCTTCTGTTTTCTGTTATTTAATGGCCAGTAGTCCACAGAGAAAGAATGGCAGAACAGCTCTAATCACAGACTCCAGCCCCTGTTCCGATTTCTCAATGGAGGGAGGTTTGAGATGGATCACATAACTCATGCACAATTCAACTTTTTTGCCCCCTCCTTCATAATGGTACAAATGTGGTGTCCAAATAAAATTCATGAATATGTCTCCTGTCCCTCAAGCACAACCCTTGATAGAAATTAAATGATCTCCTTGCTATAACTGCTCATGTGAATACATCTCATTGTGGGTGTGCACCATTGATTGGAGTTGAGCTTACAACATTTTTGAACGTACAAAGATACGAAGTTGAAAGAAAAGCATAACATTATCCCCAACTCTGCTCCACCATTTGAACAGATCATGGCTTGTTTGCGTTTCAATACCTCCATTCTCAATTTTCCATCATTTCCTTAACAATCAAGAATCTATTGACTCTAAAAAAAATTCAATGACAGACCTCCGACTCACAAAAACCATCGGATGTGAGCTACAATCTTGCACACCCTCGGAGAAAACAAAAATTCTCTTTATCTCATATAAGTGGAAAAGGGCAAGCTGTAGTTCTAAAAATAGTAACACTCAATCACCCCTCATGCTCGACCGACCAATAAGAGGAAACATTTTTTCCATTGTGCAGTTAAAACTATTTAGGATGTTACATTCTTTGAGGCATCTTATCTGTGCTCAGGGCCACATCAGGAAAGAATATTAGTGAACATTTATTCCCTGCTCAATTCAGGAGAGAGTGAAAAATGAATTTGGATTTTTCATTTGAAGAACCAGGACTACAGTTAACCATATGTTCTTTCTGATCTGCAGAGAGATTGATCAGGATCAGAGCTGGTAATCTGCCCCTTTGCCATTTGCCTGAAAATTCCTGAAAGACCCACTGCTCTGAAGAATTCTGATCCCACAGTAAACCAGTTCAGCTGTATAGATGGCAGATACAGGTCGAATAATTTGGAAATTAATCCGGAATTTGCCCGGAACTTTCAGCAAATTGTCAACTTTTCAGGCTGACACTCAATGGACATGTTGAGGCAATCACCGAATGTCTGGTGAAATTCAGAGCCTGTTTCCTAGTAATCCCAGCACAGAGATGGGCAGTTTTTTCCACATTTTCTCAAGCCTTAGTTGGTATCTGTCTGGACTCTTATTTGCCCAATTTTGTTTTGGGAGATCAATTCATGAATTGTCCACACAGCAAGAACTGTAAGAAATCGATTTTTTGAACAAAAATAATCAGACTGAAGACTGTGATGGAGACGAGTTAATTCTTTCCCCCTTGGTGATTGTAGTTTGTGGAACATGAAGTCAAAATTAATTCGCATGTTTCAATCTTGTTAACCTGTTCCATAGTTTAATGAGTTTCTTGAAGGGGTATGTCATGGCATTCTTCAGCTCTTTCCTGAATTTAGCCTGGCTCACAACATAAATACACGTGTTGGTGCAGGAGCTGAGCACTTGCAGCATCTTTGCTGTGTGCTCTGTGATAAAGCAAGGGCCTGTGAAGGAGTCATAAATTTTGATATCTCAAATACGTGAATAAATATTATACACAACTTTGGTCACCCACAACAGCACAAAACTGCCTGATGGGCTGAAAAGCAAAATGATGCATTTCCAGCGGTTTTCCATCTCCACATCCTTGTGTTTCTCTCCACTTCGTTGGCTACGGAGACAATTATGGATTTGGCTGCTCACTAAAATATGCCTGACAGTCGGCACATTTAACAGCAAGAATAGAAACAACGGTACACAAGGGGTTAAAATGTAGTTAAACATTTCAAATGCAGCCCATGCAGGGGAAGTGAAATAAGTCGATTTCTGGGTACAACCCCACGGAAGATTATTAATGATGTACCGTGGCTCATATATAAAGTACCAGGGTAGAGACACTACGCAGCCCAGCACGGTCACAGTCCCTAGAAATGCTGCTGCAGTTCTCTCGGTGCAAAATTTTGTTTTCAATCTCTCATGGCAAATGGCCACAAATCTGTCAAAAGTGAATGTGACAGTGAACCAGACAGAAATCACTGTGGCTGCTGACCCCAAAGCAGAGAAAATACTACACATGGGAGTAACTTTCACGAATGAATGTGGTAAATAAATTGGAACAGTGATCCACATTATGGCATCAAAGACAACGACAAGGAGATCAGCCACTGCCATTCCAATCAAGTAATGAGTGATGCACTTGGAGAGTCCACACTTTCCTCGGGACAGGATCATTATGGCCACCAAGTTAACTGTGAGGAAAGACATTCAAATCGAAGTCAATATTTACATATCATGTCCTGCAGCAAAGAGCAATGTCACAGAAACTGGGTTCGTGAACAAAATTAGGGCACATAGTATTGGGGGCAACATACTGAGTTGGATTGAAAATTGGCTGGCTGCCAGGAAGCAAACCGTAGTGATAAACGGGTCCCTTTCGGAATGGCAGGCAGTGACTAGTGGTGCACCACAAGGTTCGGTGCTGGGACCACAGCTGTTTACAATGTACATTAATGATATCGACAAAGGCATCAAAAGTAATATTAGCAAATTTGCTGATGACACAAAGCTGGGTGGCAGTGTGAAATGTGAGGAGGATGTTATGAGAATACAGGGTGACTTGGACAGGCCTGGTGAGTGGACGGATGCGTGGCAGATGCAGTTTCATGTGTATAAATGTGTGGTTATACACTTTGGTGGCAAGAACAGGAAGGCAGATTACTATTTCAATGGAGCCCAGTTAGGTAAAGGGGAAGCACAACGAGATCTAAGTGTTCTTGTACATCAGTCAATGAAAGCAAGCATGCAGGTACAGCAGGCAGTGAAGAAAGCTAATAGCATGCTGGCCTTCATAACATGAGGAATTGAGTATATGAGCAAAGAGGTCCTTCTGCAGCAGTACAGGGCTCTGGTGAGACCGCACCTGGAGTATTGTGTGCGGTTTTGGTCTCCAAATTTGAGAAAGGACATTCTTGCTATTCAGGGAGTGCAGCATAGGTTCACGAGGTCAATTCCCGGAATGGCGGGATGATCATATGTTGAAAGATTGGCGCGACTGGGAATGTATACACTTGAGTTAAGAAGGATGAGAGGGGATCTGATTGAGGCGTATAAGATTATTAAGGGATTGGACACTGTGGAGGCAGGAAACATGTTTCTGCTGATGGGTGAGCACAAGACCAGAGGACAAAGTTTGAAAATAAGGGGTAGGCCATTTAGAACAGAGTTGAGGAAAAACTTTTTCACCCAGAGAGTCGTGCATATATGGAATGCTCCGCTCCAGAACGCAGTGGAGGCCACCTCTCTGGATACTTTTAAGAAAGAGATAGGCAGAGCTGTTAAAGGTAGTGGAATCAAGCGTTATGGGGAGAACGCAGGAACAGGATACTGATTGTGGATGATCAGGCATGATCATAATGAATGGTGGTGCTGGCTCGAAGGGCCGAATGGCCCACTCCAGCACCTAT
This sequence comes from Stegostoma tigrinum, assembly GCF_030684315.1. NCBI lineage: Eukaryota > Metazoa > Chordata > Chondrichthyes > Orectolobiformes > Stegostomatidae > Stegostoma > Stegostoma tigrinum. Next base: position 9,894,381 of record NC_081398.1, read on the forward strand.
TGTCTATTGTCTATTAGAATTTCCAGCTTTGATGTTGCACAACAGCTATAAACTGAATTATTGCATGCTTTCCTGTAACTGCTTGCTTGAAGCACAATTACCAACAACATATTTCGGAATCCTTCTCTAAAGTATGTAAAGTAAGCAAATGAGACATATAGCCCATGATCAAGGATGAAATGAATCTCCTTGAAGAGTGAATGATCAGATATCACGGCAGCATTTCACGATTAGGAGAGTTGCTTGCCTGAAATGCACAATAATAAGTAATGCCATTTAAACAACGCAGTTATCATTAGTTTGCATCAGGAACACGTGTGATAATATCTTATCAGGAACACCAACAGCTGAAATATAAGAGGAAGGAAAATATCTTCTATCTTCCATACATTTGGGCATCCAATTTCTGAGAGTAGCAACAACTTTGGTTGTTGTGGATATCATGCTTCCGGCAGGAGCTATCAACTGATCCATTCCAATCGATCCTATTTTATTCTGAGAGCAAGCCTGCAGTGATATCGTAACACATGATATCGTTCTTAGTAACACCAACGAGAACAAACAAATTACATCAACAGCTTTGGCTTTGATGTGATTACTGTGGTGGCAAAACACAACCGACTCAAAACTCAGGAGTCAACATTAGTTCCACCATTACACAATGAGGCCAACAGTGCATGCAGAAACAACTGAACCCGTAAATAATGAAGAGATGCATGAGGGGTTTCTCTGGATAACATGGTCCCTTTTGTTTAAGTTAAGTCAATTGTTGCTGCTCTGGAATGTAGATAGAATACAGAATCAAAGATTTATTCTGGTTCTACAGAATCCCAGTTAAAAATACAAACTTCATTTCTCGAAAGACATTGAATTCTGTCTCTGCATTTAAGCTGGTGGAATGCATAGAGTTCAATGTTTGACAACCAGTTGGTCAGGGCATTGTTTAGAAGTCAATGCTTACTCAGTTTATGAGTTATTTCCAAATTGGACAATTGTGAATGTACATACCTGAACTCTGAAACACAACTGCAGTGCCAGGACATAACACACTCTGCAATGAGGCAATTAAAGCCCACTTCTCTGAACCTAACCTTAACCCTCATCCTGACAGCAGCCCTCAGTCTATGCTGAAGTCTATTTTGTGCAATTAACTAAGAATTGGAGTATGCTCTTTCTTTTTCTTCCTCTTCTTTAAGAAGTTTTGGTTATGGTTCTATGTAGCCTGAGAGGCAGGTTTTTGCAATCTTGATTTCTTAAATTCACTCGGGGGGCATGGGCAACAATGGTTCAACATTTATTATCATCACAAAATGTTGTTTGAGGAGGTCCTGTTCAGCTGCTTACCTGCACTGCAGCAGTCCATGTGCTGTAGGCCGATCCAGAGTATCCTCATAGAGGGAAACATGTGATTTGGATGAAGAACTATGAAGAGCTGTGATTTCACATGGGAACACAACTGAATAGTCACACATCAAGGGGCTGTGCATAGGTGGACTGCAACTGGAGGTGATCATTGCGTGCCATGTGATGTAATTATCACATTTCACACCTTAGACTAAGCCTCAATAGTGTCCAGAACTTGTTGCATTTGTACATGGACTGCTTTGGTGTTTGAGGAGTCATGAATGATGCTGAACATTGTGCAGTCATCATCAAGCTTCCTCACTTCTGACCTTGTGATGGAGGGTAAGTCATTGATGAAGTAACTGCTGTTGTTTGGGGTTAGAACGTTCCCACTTACTGAGTTGAGATTATTGACCTCCAACAACGTCAAAACATCTTCTTTAGTGGCAGGTACGACTCCCACTAGCTTACTGTTTGCTTCCTGACAACCATTGATTCCAGTTTTGCTCCTTGGTGCCACACATGGTCCCATACGACTTTGTTATCAAGATAGTCATTCTCACCTCTCTTCCCACTTTGTCAATTCAGTTTATTTGTCCATTTTTGAACGAAGGCTGCAATGAAGCCAGTCGCCAAGAGGTCCTAGTGGAAACTGGACACCACTGAGCAGGTAATTGCCCAGCTGACGCTGGTTGACAGCACTGTTGTTGACACAGTCTGCCACTTTACTAATAATTGAGTGAGCATTGATTAGGTGGTAACTGGCCAGGTTAGGTTTGCCTACAATTATTACATGGGAAATACCCGGGCAATTTTCCACCTTGTTGGATAGTTTCCAGCATTGTGATACTATAGAAATGCCTGGTTGCGATGTTGCACGATATGGAATGCGGTTTGCAGGTCTCATAGCCTTTACAATGTCCAGTGCTCTCAACCCTTTCTTGACATCACGTTTGCAATATAATTTTATTGAACACTTCTGGCTTGAGTTCAGTCAATCCGGAGACGTCCAAGTTGAGAGCTGTTTGGAATTAAAGAGGAAACATTAACGATTTGATTTCATGAAAGGAAGCAGAACTGAGGTATGGTGGTTTTGTCAGACAGAAGATAGAATGCACCATTTGTCCTGAAGGATTATTTGAGTTCCCTAATAATTAACAGAGTTCAGCGCAGCTTATAAAGTTTGTGCTGATAATTTAAAATTTTGAAAACAAAATCTAGAGCATCCCTGAAGCGATTTTGATTTTTGCTTATGGAATTATTGAAGCGTATAAAGTTCCATGTCAATTGTCAGAAAGAACTTGAACAAGTAATTGATAAGTACAAGTGACAAAGTGATGTCCAAATACAGGGATTGCAGTAAAAGGCAGAACAATGCTTTGGAGAGTCTAACACAGCATACCTTCAACATGAATACTGTAAAAGATTAACTCCCAACAAACTGCTGCAAATTCCATTACCTGAATTTGTGAGTAGAACACCGAGCGTGACTGTCTCTGAGCTGAAGAGAAACTTTCTTACAATCTTGCAATCCATTTTCTGGGAGCAATTGTCTGACTACCGTGTGCATTTGTGTTTCACTGGGCTAGGAATGTTGATTTCAGGTACATTAAAATCTTTATTGTCTGTTCTGAGGCATGGGTGAATGAGGTATTTATCATTAGTTTCCACCTGTTTTCTTCACTTCTGCACTGTGCAGTAAAGTTACTGGTGATTGTTGACTCTTTCCAAGGGAATTGTGGTCTTTCCATTTGTATCAATCACTACCTGGTCGCCATAACAACAGCAGATCGAATGGTTGCAATCAATGGGGTCGTATTGCATCAGATCAGTCGTTACTGCTTCAAGGAATCCAACCTTGATCTGAATCATGTCTGTAGTATTATTACTCTATGAAGGGATCTATCTGCAAATACTTCAGTTTCATAACCAGTGGCCTAGTGTTATTATAACTGGATTGTTTATCCAGGGAACCGTATAGTGTTCTGAGACCCATGTTGAATCGTGCCATTGCAGATGGTGGAATTTAAATTCAATATAAATGTCTGGAATAAAGAATCTATTCATGATCAGGAATCCATTGTCAATTGTTGGAAAAACCCATCTTGTTCAGTGGTGTCCTTAAGGGAAGGAAACTGCCATCCTTACCTGGTCTGGACTGCATGTGATTCGAGATGCACAGCAATGTGGTGACTCTGAATACTGCCCTCTATGCCATCAGGGAATGGCAATAAATGCTGCCTCATCCAGTGAACGAAGAAAGAAAAATAAATTTTTCACCTTGGATCACTTTTTAGCCAGGAGCTGAAAAGCAACTATTCTGCTGAGAAAACTGCAATGGTGGTGACTGCAAGAACCATTCTCCTGTTCCATCCAAAGCTCTGCTTATTGACTTTACCTGGCAACATGATAATATCATTGACAATGTACAGTTGGACTAATTAACAAAAGATAACTATTTTGCTGATCTTGTGTGGGTGATATTTGACTGGTTTGACTCAGTTCTATTTTCAATGCATCCCTTTGTTTCAATGTGGCTGCTCAAATTCTGACCATTAGAAACATGTTCCTGTGTAGCAGCATGGACCGACGTTCAGAACAGAGGACGAGAATTGCAGTGATCCAGAAATGGCAAACAAAAGAAAGTCTGTGTTCTTGCTGTTTGCTGCTTTTGGCACTTCCATGCTTTTGGAACTGACATGGTCCCGTGACTGACTATGACATTACAGAGGCTAACCTTGCAGATTGCACCCATTCCCTCATTATCTTTGAAGAAGTCAGACACATGTTAAAGATTTTCACTTGTTGCACGAACATATTTCTTGATGGAGTGACGAGTACCAAGTACATGGATCACGCTGACATATCCAGTGGAAACTGATTGTCGAGTCAATTAAGCTGCAAGAAGCAGTGACATTTATCCAGTGCTGCATTCACTTTCATTCTGTTCATGTTCATCAAAAGACATCCCAGCATCTCAAAATATGTTTCTGTCTGATGGTGTTTCTTGCCTGTCCTGTGCAATGTTTAGATTTTCACTATGATCCAAACTAACATGTTTGTCGTTTCCCTTCAGCATCTCACAACCATTCCAGGTGTATGTTTTCCTGAAGCCAAATGTCAGAAATAACTGAATCCAGGCTTTGTGGATTTAAAGAGTGCTCTTATACTGGGGTTCCAGTGACTGCAGTCAGTTTATGGTTTGCCTGATTTCAAGGACTTGTCTTTCAGGCTTCCAGCTCATCTACGCTGTTCTTGAAACCTATTTCAACAACACAAAAAGAAAGAACATGTTCACGCTGACACATAAAGAAACCCAGTGAGTTACAAATATCCACACAATACATCTCACCTCAAAGAAATCATGGGAGAAGGTTTAAAACTGTCAGCAGAAGAGTTAAATTTGTGAAGTGGCAGAACACATGTTACCATGTGTACGCACATCATACTTTCATGTCCTCAGATCAAAAACTGTCACAAATATCTTTTGACAATCTCGAAGTTGCATTTTGAATCTCTACTTCTTTAAATGAAACATTTCTATATTTTTCTTGCATCTAAGTCCTTCTGAACTGTCTGAAGGCTTTTGTCTGTTATCAGCCTTTGAGACAATGAGTCGCAGGTACCACAGGGTCTCAGTCAGAGCAGTTTTCACAAAATCTTCTCAATGTCCTGGTCTTCATCTTAAATCTGTTCCTCCAGGTTATTGAACCAGATACTACGGGTATATTGTCATGTCACCCTCAGAGACACCCCTTGTTACTTTGTGCACCCAAATCAAAATCCTTCAATCTTTTCTGCTCGAAGGAAAACTATGGACTGACACAGATAATGGGATCTGATTGCAGATGGCAGAAGTGTCGGCGGATGATGTCACCACCCAAGACATTTTTCCATCCCCACCTTTGTCCTCCTTCCAGAGAGACCACTCTCTCCATGACTCCCTTGTCCGCTCCTCACTCCCCTCCAACCCCACCACACATGGCACCTTCCACTGCAACCGCAGGAAGTGCGACACTTGTCCCCACACCTTCTCCTTCACCCCATCCCAGCCCCCAAGATGACTTTCCTTATTAAGCAGATGTTCACCTGCATATCTGCTGATGTAGTATACTGCATCCACTGCACTTGGTGTGGCTTCCTCTACATTGGGGAAACCATGCCTAGGCTTGGGTACCGCTTTGCAGAATACCTCCACTTGGTGTGCAATAAACAACTGCACCTCCTAGTCGCGAACCATTTTAACGCCTCCTCCCATTCCTCAGATGACATGCTCATCATGGGCCTCCTGCAGTGCCACAATGATGCCACCCCAAGGTTGCAGGAACAGCAACTCACATTCCGCTTGGGAACCCTGCAGCCCAATGGTATCAATGTGGGCTTCACAAGCTTCAAAATCCCCCATCCCCCACTGCATCACAAAATCAGCCCAGCTCATCCCTACCTCCCTAACCTGTTCTTCCTCTCACCTATCCCCTCCTCCCACCTGAAGCCACTCCTCCATTTCCCACCAACCAACCTCATCCCACCTCGTTGACCTGTCCATCCTCCCTGGACTGACATATCCCCTCCCTTCTCCCCATCTATACTCTCCTCTCCACCCAGCTTCTCCTCTATCCATCTTCGGTCTGCCGCCACCTGTCTCCCTATTTATGTTAGAACCCTCTCCTCATCCCCCTCTCTGATGAAGGGTCTAGGCCCAAAACGTGAGCTTTTGAGCTCTTGAGATGCTGCTTGGCCTGCTGTGTTCATCCAGCTTCACACTTTTTTATCTTGGATTCTCCAGCATCTGCAGTTCCCATTATCTCTGATCACAATTTTAACCTCACTGCGAAGCCTCTTCCAGGGATGCCTAACCTGAAGAAGTTACCCTCCTCCCTCCGGAACAACCTCAGTAAATCTCTCTCCCTGCATCTGTGTTGTAATCTATTTGGCCTTGAAACTGCTCGACCATGGCCCGAAAGAAAACCAGGTACCACAGTCACATCACCTTCCTCAGCACCTGCTTACAGAATCGAATCATACCCCATGGACTACAGTCTACATTCAAGCCTTCCCAATTTTTCCCCAACCGTGGCCACCTCTACATCCAGAACATTGAGACCCTTCAGCAATGTTTCTCCCTGCGAGCCCTGAAACAGACACTTGCAGCAATGCGCCGGCATCTCCAGGCACTGCGATCCAGCCTACCCCAGCTCAGAGCCTCCCTCTGCCAGACCTGCAGAGGACCTCTCCTGTTTTTTATTCTCCAAAAGATCCACAGACTGAACACTCAGTCCTACTCAGCTTTATTGGACACCAAAAATTGCAAGTACAACAAACTCACTGGCTCCTGCCACAGTAAAAAGGATTCCTGCACCTTCCAAATCCCCAGCCTGTCCCTACACTTCCCCGACCTTGTACCCGCCACCATTGACCGTGAGGACATGACCGGTGAACCCACCAATGACGACCTGTCTGTCACCGCCAGGCACACCACTTCCAGGACTGTGAAAGCGACCATTGCTGCAGTCACCGCCTCCACTTCCAGAACCAACACGACAAACATCACACTTACTGTTGCTGCCACCGCTCACCCCGCTCCTCCCACCGCCGACGGAACATCGCCCACCACCGACGGAACTCCGCCCACCACTGATGACAACAGCACTCCGCCCACCACTGACAGTACCCCGCCCACCACTGACGGAACCCCGCCCACAGCCGGCAACCTCATCGCTCCGCCCACAACCTCCACAGCCAGCAACCCCAGAGAAGACAGCCACCCTGTGCCGTGCTGAATCTTCACCATCCCCATAGACCTACCAGTGACTGAGGACAAACGGTCAGTCCTAGTCAAGGGGCTCACATAAGTCCCCCTCCACCCACATATCAACCAATACCAGTCACCTCTGGACATAGTGCAGTTTTTCCTGCCACCTTCGCCTCCACACTTACTTCTTTAACTGGGAGCATAACCCTTCCTCCACTGACCCCTTCACCGGTCTCCAACCCAAGTCATCCTCCTGGACACCACCTCCAGGCCTCCTACCCTCCCATGACCTCTTCATCTCCAACTGCCTTCGCGACATCAACTGCCTCAACATCTCCACTCCTCTCACCGACCCGAACCTCTCCTCCAGAGAACGGGCAGCCCTCTGCTCCCTCCACTCCAACCACAACCTTACTATCAAACCCGCAGACAAGGGAGGTGCAGTGGTAGTATGGCAGACTGACCTCTACATTGCCAAGTCCAAACGCCAACTCTCTGACACCTCCTCCTACCACCCACTTGATCATGATGCCACCTCCGAGCACCAGACCATCATCTCCAATACCATCCATGGCCTCATCACCTCAGGTGACCTCCCACCCACAGCCTCCAACCTCATTGCATCCCAACCCCGCACAGCCTGCTTCTATCTCCCCACAATCCACCAAATCGCCTTCCCTGGCCGACCCATTGTCTCCGCCTGCTCCTGCTCCACCAAACTCATCTCCACCTATCTGGACTCCATTCTCACCCCCTTGGTCCACGAGCTCCCCACCTACATCCGTGACACCACCCACGCCCTCCACCTCCTCCAGAACTTTCATTTCCCTGGCCACCAACACCTCATTTTCACCATGGACGTCTCGTCCCTATACACCTGTATTCCTCATGCAGATGGCCTCAAGGCTGTCCGCTTCTTCCTATCCCGCAGACCCGACCAGCCCCCATGCACTGACACCTCATCTGCCGAGCCAAACTCGTCCTCACGCTCAACAAATTCTCCTTTGATTCCTCCCAATTCCTACAGACAAAGGGGTGGCCATGTGTACCCGCGTGGGCCCAAGCTATGCTTGCCTCTTTGTAGATTCCCTGTTCCACACCTGCACTGGCCCCAGACCCCACCTCCTCCACCGATATATTGATGACTGTATCGGCGCTGCCTCTTGTTCGCGAGAGGTGCTCGAACAGTTCATCCACTTTACCAACACCTTCCACCCCAAACTCAAGTTTACCTGGGCCATCTCCAACACATCCCTCACCTTCCTGAACCTCTCTATCCCCATCTCAGGCAACCAGCTAGAAACTGATGTCCACTTCAAGCCCACCAACAACCACAGCTACCGAGAATACACATCCTCTCAAACCACCCCCCTGCAAAAATTCCATCCCTAATTCCCAAATCCTTCGCCTCCAAAGCATCTGCTCTCAGGATGAGCCATTCCACTCCCACACATCCCAGATATCCGCGTTCATCAAGGACCGCAACCTCCCCCCCCCGGCAGTAGCCGAGAACACCCTTGACCGCGTCTCCCACATTTCCTGCAACACATCCCTAACACCCCGCCCCCGCAACAACCGCCCCAATAGAATCCCCCTCGTCCTCACATGCCTCCCCACCAACGTCTGGATACAACGCATCATCATCCGACACTTCTGCCATCTACAGTCAGACCCCACCAGCCAATACATTTTTCAATCCCCACCCTTGTCCTCCTTCCAGAGAGACCACACTCTCCGTGACTCCCTTGTCTGCACCACACTTCCCTCCAACCCCACCACACCTGGCATCTTCCCCTGCAACCGAAGAAAGCGCTTCTCTTGCCCCCACACCTCCTTCCTCACGCCCATCCCAGGCCCCAAGATGGCTTTCCATATTAAGCAGATGTTCACCTGCACATCTGCCAATGTACGATACTGTATCCACTAATAATTGAGTGTACACTGATTAGGTGGTAACTAGCAAGGTTAGATTTACCTACATTTACGTACATATATTGGAAATACCTGGGCAATTTTCCACCTTATTGGATAGTTGCCAGTATTGCAATAATATAGAAAAGCCTGGTTGCAATGTCGCATGACCTGGAATGCTATTTTCAGGGCTCATAGCGTTTACAGTGTCCAGCGCTCTCAGACATTTCTAGACATCATGTTTACCATATAATCTTATTTAACACTTCGGGTTTGAGTTCAATAAAGAAGGAGACGTCCAAGGTGAGAGCTGTTTGGAATTAAAGAGGAAAACGTTAGCTTAGATAACGAATTGATTTCATGAAAGGAAGCAGAACTGAGGTATGGTGGTTTTATCAGAGAGAAGATACAATGCACCATTGATCCTGAAGGATTGTTTGAGCTCCCTAACATTTAGATGAGTTCAGTGCAGCTTATAAAGTTTGTGCTGATAATTTACAATTTTGAAACCAAAATCTAGAGCATCTCTAAAGCAATTTTGATTTTTGCTCACGGAATTATTGAAGCCTATAAAGCTCCATGTGGAATGTCAGAAAGGACTTGAACAAGTAATTGATAAGTACAAGTGACAAAGTGATGTAGAAATACAAGGATTGCAGTAAAAAAAGCAGAACAATGCTTTGTAGAGTCGAACACATCATGACTTCAACATGAATAATGTAAAAGGTTAACTCCCAACAAACTGCGGCAAATTCCATGACCTGAGTTGGGAAGTAGAACACCGAGCCTGACTGTCTCTGAGCTGAAAAAAGATATTTAGTGCAAGCTTGCAATCCAGTTTCTGGAGGGAATTATCTGACTAATGCGTGCAGTTGTGTTTCACTGGGTGCAGGATGTTGATTTCAGGTACATTACAATCTTTATTGTCTGTTCTCAGGCATGTAGGAATGAGGAATTTGTCATTCATATTCACCTGTTTTCTTCACTTCTGCACTGTGCAGGAAAGTTACTGGTGATTGTTGACTCTTTTCCGAGGGAAACGTGGTCTCTCCATTTGAATCAATCACTACTTGGTAGCCATAGCAACGGCAGATATAATGGTTGCAATCAATGAGGTCGTATTGTGTCAGATCAATCGTTACTTCTTCAAGGAATCCAACCTTGATCTGAATCATGTCTGTAGTATTATTACTGTATGAATGGATCTCTCTGCAAATATTTCCGTGTCATAAACAGTGGTCTAGTATTACTACAACTGGATTGTTAATCCAGGGAACCAGATGGTGTTCTGAGACCCATGTTGAATCCTGCCATTGCAGATCGTGGAATTTAAATTCAATTAAAAAAATGTCTGGAATAAAGAATCTATTGATGACAAGGAATCCATTGTCAATTGTTGGAAAAATCCATCTTGTTCAGTGGTGTTCTTGAGGGGAGGAAACTGCCATCCTTACGTGGTCTGGACTGCATGTGATTCGAGACGCAAGGCAATGTGATTGACTCTAAATATTGCCCTGTGTACTTTCAAGGAATGACAATAAATGCTGCCTGGTCACTGCTGCCCTCATCCAATGATTGGACAAAGAAAAATAAAATTTTGACCGTGGATCACATTGCAGCCAGGAGCTGAAGAGCAACTATTCTGCTGAGAAAACTGCAATAGTGGTGACTGCAAGAACCATTTTCCTGTTCCATTTAAAGCTCTGCTCATTGACTTTACCTGACAGCATGATAATACCTTTGACAATGACCTGTTGGACTAATTAACAAACGATAACTATATTGCTGATCTTTAGTGTGCAATATCTGACTGGATTGATTAAGTTCTTACTTCATTTCTCCTCATTGCTTCAATATTGCTGCTCAAATTTCGCACCATTAGAAACATGTTACAGAGCAGCAGAAGGGACTGATGTATGGAACACAGGAGGGAATTACAGAGATCCAGAAATGGCAAACAGAAGAAAGTATGTATTCTTGCCGTTTGCAGTTTTTGGCACTTCCATGCTTTTGCGGCTGACTATGATCGTTACAGAGGCTAACCTTGCAGATTACACCCATTGCCTCATTATCTTTGAAGAAGTCAGACACATGTTGAAGATTTTCTGTTGTTGCACAAACATACTGATTGATGGAGTGACTCGTACCAGGTTCATGGATCACACTGACATATCCAGTGGAAACTGAATGTCGAGTCAGTTAAGCTGTAAGAAGCACTGACATTTATCCAATGCTCCATTCACTTTTATGCTGTTCACAGTTCATCAAAAGACATTCCAGCAACTCAAAATATATTTCTGTATAGTACTGTTTCTTGCCTGTCCTGTGCAAAGCTTAGGTTAGCACTCTGATCCAAACTGACATGTCAGTATGTTTGTCTTTTCCCTTCAGCATCTCACAATCATTCCAAGTGTATATTTTTCTCATGCCAAATGTCAGAACTAATTGAATCCAGGCTTGGCGGTTTGAATGAGCGCTCTTATATTGGAGTTCCAGTGACTATAGTCAGTTTGTGGTTTGCCTGATTTCATGGGCTTGTCTTCCAGGCTTCCAGCTCATGTACGCTGTTCTTGAAACCTATTTCAACAACACAAAAAGAAAGAACATGTCTACATGGCTCATAAAGAAACCCAGTGAGTTACAAATATCCACACAATACATCTCATCTCAAAGAAATCATGGGAGAAGGTTTAAAACTGCGAGCAGAAGAGTTAAATTTGTGAAGTGGCAGAACACAGGTCACGATGTGAACTCATATTGCACTTGCATGTCGTCAGATCAAAAACTGTCAAAAATATCTTTTGATAATCTCAAATTTATATTTTGCATGTCTATTTCTATAAATAAAACTTTACCAGATCTTTCTTTCATCTAAGTCCTTTTTAAGTGTCTTAAGGCGTTTCTCTGTTATCAGCCATCGAGACAGTGAGTTGCAGGCACTCACGTGCCTCACTAAGAGCAGTATTCACAAAACCGTCTCAATTTCCTGCTCTTCTTCTTTAATCTGTTGCTCCAGGTCATTACCTTATGGGTAAATCGCCATGTCAACCTCACAGACACCCCGTGTTACTTTGCACACCCAAATCAAAATCTTTCAATCTTTTCTGCTCAAAGGAAAACTATGGGCCAACACAGTTCATGGTAATGCCGTGGGGAAAGGAGTGCAGGAGCATAGTTTTTTGAAAGTTGCATTACTGGAGGACAGAATGGTACAGAAGGCGTTTGGCAAGCTTACCTTCATTGTTCAGACCAATGATGTGAGGAATTGGGATGTCATGTTGAGATTGAGCAATACATAATTGATGCCACTTTCAGAGATCTGTGCAGAATTCTGGTTGCTCTGCTTTGGGAAGGATATTATTAAATTGGAGCGCGTGTAGAAAAGATTTTTAAGAATATTATCAGGACTGGAGGGTTGAGTTATTTGGAGATAGTGGGTAGGCTTGGGCTGTTTGTTCTCGAAAGTACAAGTGTGAGGTGTCACTTCATACAGGGTTATAGATAAGGTGAACTGCAAAGATATTTTCCTTGGAGTAGGACAGTTCAAAACTGGAGGCCACGAGTTTTAAAAAGAAAGAGAGGAATATTTTAAAAATGACACGAGGGATATCTGTTCCGTACGGGGGTGGGGGGGGGGGGGGTACATATGTGGAATAAGCTGTCAGAGGACGAAGTACAGTTAGGTGCAGTTACAACAGTTAAAAGACATTTGGTCAGGTACAGGAACAGGAAGTTTTCAGAGAGATATGAGCTATGTGCGGACACATCGGACTAGTTTATCTTGAGAAACGTGGTTGTTGAATGACTTGAACGGAACAGTCCGTTTCTGTGATCTATGCGTTGCTGAGTCTGTGGCATAACAACCCCTGGGTCAGCATATTCTGTAATGTATCATTACTGCTAACCCAGGAGATAGTGAGTACAATTCCTGACACTTCCCTTTTACATACACGCTGGCAGTTTTATTCAATGTAAATTCTCCAAGAAAATGTACCAAGTGTAGCCATGCATAGATTTGAGATAGTAAATGATGTACTATTTTCTAAACTAAGTTTGGTCTGAGTGTCTGATTTAATATTGAAGTTTTGATGTGAATGCAAACATCCTGGTCAACTCTGTAAAATCCGAGTGACCCATGCTGCGGAGGATTCACTCGATCCAAAATATTAACTCATATATCTCTCCACAGATGCTGCCTGACGTGTTGAGCTTTTCCAACAATTTTGGCCTGGCAAACCCCCAGTCATAACTCTTCAGCCTGACTGCTTCAATGAGGCAGATAAGCGTTTGTCACATTCACATGGATCAGGGCTTGATTTTCCCACACAGGATGACATTCAGCTCAAATTGTATTCGCATTCAACTGTCACTACAGGATATAAAGCCCTGGCCGAAAATTGACTTCAGTCGTCCCAGTCAACTACCATTGCTTCAGGACTTGGCCAAAGACATTTTTCCCTCCACATCCTTATCTGCCTCCCAGAGAGGCTAGTTTCTCTGTGACTCCCTTGTCCGCTCCACACTCCCCATCAGCCCCACCACCCCTTGCACTTTTCCCTGCAATCACAGGAAGTGCTACACCTGCCTGCACACCTCCCGCCACAACCCCTTCCCAGGCACCAAGAATGCCTTCCACATCAAACAGATGCTCACCTGCACATCTGCTACTGTGGTATACTGTATCCAGACTCCTGATGTTGCCTCCACATCAGGGAAACCAAGCACAGGCTTGGAGACCACTTTGTGGAACACCTACGCTCAGTTCATGACAGATGACCGCAGCTCCCAGTCGCAAACTGCTTCAATAACCCCTCCCACTCCTTGGATGACATGTCCGTCCTGGGCCTGCTCCAGTGCCACAACAATGCCACCGGAAGGTTGCTTGAACAGCACTTCATATGGGAACCCTGCAGCCAAATGGTATCGAAGTGGACTTCACAAGCTTCAAAAATCCCCTCTCCCGACTGCAGCCCAAAACCAGCCCAGCTCATCCCTGCCTCCCTAACCTGTCCATCCTTTCTCCCACCTGTCCACTCTTCCCTCCTCCGGCCCAACCTTCACCTCCGACTTACCATCCTCATCCCGTCTTCCCTGGAGTGGCCTACCCCACCCTACCACCCACCTATACTCATCTTTACTGAGTCCACCCCGGGCGTTTTGAACTGTCTGTCTCCTCCACACCTACCCGCTCCTTTATCCATCTTCCATCTCCCTCCCCCTCATCTCTAATTATTTCAGAATATCCTTCTCCTTCCACATTTCTGAAGAAGGGCCCAGACCTGAAACATCAGCTTCCCTGCTCCTTTGATGTGCCTTGGACTGCTGTGTTCATCTAACTCTACACCTTGTCATCTTAACTGATATTGCTTATGAGCCAAAACACTTAACACCATGCCTAGTTATTTTGATGTTTATTTTCTGTTCTTCTATTCAGAACTAAGAAATAAACGATTCCAGATTTCTTAACACAACATCCGTCGTGTTCTCCCTGGTGGATCCATGATCATGTTAGGAATCGAGACATAGAAACATAGAAGATCGAAGCAGGAGGAGGTTAACTACCCCTCGAGAATGCTCGGGCATCCATGTAAGAAACAAACTCTATTTATGATCATTGATCACACCATCCCCACAACTCTTCCTCAAAACCTAAATTCTGTCCCCATTTGATCCTTATACTATATGCTTGTGAGTATTGGTCTTGTTTATCTACTCTCATAATTTTGAACACTGCTTTCAATTCTCTGGCTGAGCTTTGTCATTCAAGACGCACAATTTTATTGGCTGAGTGCCATTATTGCTGTGCCGTGGACCCAGAGACCAGATAGCATCCCTGGGACCCAGGTTCGAATCCAGCCATGGCAGATGGTGGAATTTCAAATCCATAAATTCTGGAATGAAGAGTGGAATGACGATGGTGAATCCATTGCTGGGGAAAAAAAGCCCACCTGGTTCAAAAAAAACTTTTGGGTAGGGAAACTGCTATCCTTTCCTGGTATGGCCTCCATGTGATTCCAGACCCGCAGCAGTGTGATTGACTTTTAATTGCCTTCGGGGCAGTTAGGGGGTGGGCAATAAAAGCTGCCTAACCAGCTGCAGTCTTATCTCATGAATGGATAAAAAACAAACACAGCAGCTGAGTGTTGCAGCTAAAATCTCTCAGAGCTGCAACAAGGTCTGCGGGTCCTACCTCGAGTTGCTGAAAGTAAGCGTGCAGATCATGAAGTTGACAAATGGGACGTTGGCATTCAGAGCGAGACGGTTGGATTACTGGATCAGGGATGTCTTGATGCAGTTGTACAAGGCTCTGGTGAGACCACTCATTGAGCATCCTGTGCAGTTTTAGACTCCTTATCTGAGAAATGACGTTCCAGCTCTGGAGAGTGTGTAGCCACAGTTCACGGACTGATTCCTGAAAGCAACATTGCACGAAGAGAAATTGTTCCCTTTGGATTATTTTCATCGAAGCTTTGTAGAATGTTTCCATGTGTATTTCCTTGGAACTGAAGAAATTCAAATAGTGTTAGTGGGGGAAAACACAGGGAGAATGATGTCATGATGGGGGCCAGCAGAGCAAGGGTCAGTTCAATAATACAAGTCAGGGAATTGAGGGCTGACATGACTCGGAATGCCTTCACGCAGAGAGTAGAGGTCCTGTGGAATTCTCTTCTCAAAGGGTAGCTGAGGTCTAAAAATTGAATTTCTTCAAGGAAGAGTTAGATGTGTCTTTTTGTGTGAAAGGAAGCAAAGTGTATGCGGGAGAAAGTGAGAATAGGGGAATAAGTTCAATGATCAGATCTGATCATGTTGTTTGGTGGAGCAGTGAAGGGCTGAATAGCCGAATCCAACTTCTGGGTTTTTTTAAGGGTCAGTAGCGTGCAGATCAAGAATAGTAGAACATCTGAAACTTCAGAATCAAGCCTCTGTTTCCTTCTTCGCAGTGGGTGAGGGTGACAGAGAGGGAACGCATGAGGAAGACAGAATTAACTCTGTCCTCTTTTTCTTTCAAAGAGATTTTCGATTTCTCATCTTAGGAACGCAGAATACAGTCAACAATTGTTAATCAAGTTCAGAACTGTTATTCTCCCTGTTTGACATTTTCCTTACAATTCCAGAAAAGCACTGTTCTGAAGAAATTCTGATCTCACAGCCACCCGGTTCACCTATGAACTTACTTGACAGATATACGTCGAGAAAAATGGGAAACAATTCTGATTTTGACCAGCAACCTCCGGGAAAGAGTCAACTCTTCACACTGATGCTCAATTGTCAGCATTTTATTACATATATTCAGACAATTTCCATATCTCTGGGGAAATGTCGTCAGAGATCGATTCATGAAGTGCCCACACAACAGGTCTTGCAATAAATCAATTTATGGGACAAACATAACCAGACCTTTCTCCCCTGTGGCGAATGTAGGTATTCAAATATGAAGTGAAAATAAATTCCCCTCTTTCAAACATTTTCTTAATCAATAACATGTTCCATAATTTCATGATTTGCTTGAAGGGGTATGCCTTTGCATTATTCAGCTCTCTCCTGAATTTAGCCTGGATCACAGCGTAAATACATGTGTTGGTGCAGGAGCTCTGCACTTGCAGCATCTTCGCAGTGCGATCTGTGATAAAGCAATGGCCTGTAAAGGTGGAGAAGTATCAGATATCTGTCATTCGTGCATAAATATTGTACACAAGCTTGGAAACGAACAAGAGCGCAAAATAGCCCCACATACTGAACAGCAAAACGATGGGCTTCCATCGTTTTTTTTAATGTCCGTGTAGTTGTGTTTCTCTGCAGGATTTTGTCCCCAGAGACCCCGGCAGATTTGACTGCTCACTAAAATAGGTCTGACGGTCAGCACATTGAACAGCAAGATCAGAAAGAATGGCACACAACGGGTTAAACTGTAGTTCGTCCTTTAAATTGCAGCCCATGCAGGGAAACTGAAATAACTCGGTTTATGGGTGCAACCCCATGGAATATTATCAATAATGTATTGTGGCTCCTGCATGAAATACAACGGTAGAGGCTCCAGGCAGCCCAGCATGGCCACATTGCCTCGCGATGCTGCTGCAGTTCTCTCCGTGCAAAATTTTGTTTTCAATCTCTCATAGCAAATGGCCACAAAACAGTTAAAGGTGAATGTCACGTTGAACCAGATAGAAATCACTGTGGCTTCTGATGCAAGGGAAGAGACTACGTATGGTAGTAATTTTCATGATAGAATTTGGTAAGTGCATTGGAAAAGTGATCCACAAAATGGCGTGAAAGACACCGACAAGGAGATTAGCCACTGCCATTCTAATCAAGTAATAAGTGATGCACTTGGACAGACCACACTTTCCTCAGGACAGAATCATTATGGCCACCAAGTTAACTAGGAGGGTAAACATTGACATCGAAATAAATATTTACAGCACATGTCCTGAATCAAAAGAACAATGTGACAGAACATATGGCAACGTTTCCAGCTTTGATATTGCATGATAGGTCAAAACTGAAATGTTGCATGCTTTTCTCCACTTACATGCTTGAAACGCAGTTATCAACACAATATTTTGGAATCCAAAGCACAAGTAAATAAAGTAGCCAAACGAGGTTTATAGTCTATCATTAAAGTTAAAATGAATTTCCTTGAAGATTGAAGGAGCAGATATAATGGTGGACTTCAATCATTAGAAAAGGTGTCTTTGCAAAATACAGAGCAATAACAAATGACAATTAAGCAGCAAAATTATCATCAGTTTTGGTCCGGAACTTTTGGGATATAGCTTACCAGGAACACCAATGGCTGTAAAACGGAGGAAAGAAAACATATTGTGCTTGCCGTGAAATTGGATATGCCATTCCTGAGATTAACAACAACTTCCATTGTTCTGGGTCTCACACTGCTGGCAGGAACTGTGAATATATCTTTTCCAATCGATGCTGATTTAAAAAGAGGGTATGCGTCCAGTGATGTAGATACACCTGACATCGCTATTACTTACGCCAACTTGAACAAACACAATACATCAACAACTTTGACTCTGATGTGAGTATTGTGGTGGGCAAAACATAACTATCTCAAAACCCAGAAGTCATCATTAATTTCACTATCACGCAATGAAGCAAAAAAATGCTTGCAGAAAAGACTGCTCCCGCAAATAACGAATAGCTTCATTTAGAATTTTCCAGTAAACCATGGCAAATTCCGAGTTAAGAATACAAACTTGAATTCGTTGTGGCAATTGATGTCTGTCTCCATGTTTGTGGTTCTGTGATCCTGAGAGGTCAATATCTGACAGCCAACTGGTGAAGGTAAACTTTAGATGTCAATGTTTACTCATCTTATCATTTACTTGCAAGGTGGAGAATTGCTGACTGTGAAATCTAACTCCTGAGACATTTCGTGAAACATTTTGTATGTATATAATTCATGCCCACTTCTCTCAGCCGAGCCCTCGCCCTCATCCCAACTCGAATCCAACCTAGATCCCGGTGACAAAGTCACAGCCCACTTTGTAGAATTAACTAGGAAATGAAGTATGCTCTTTCTTTATTTGTCTCTGCATAAAGATAAATCCTGAGTGGCTCCTTTTTGCTATTTTGATTTGTTTAGTTTACTCGTGGGACTTGAACACAACTGACTGGTTCAACATTGATCGTCATCCCAAAATGCCATTTGGCGAGGCGCTGGTCAGCCTCTTACCTGCACTGTTGCAGTCTGTGTGCTGTAGGTGCAGCCACAATGTCATAATGGGATTTAGGCTCAGGAACGCTGAAGGGATGAGATTCAGTGACCTGTCAAAGGGCAGTGAATTGTTGGATTCCTATTGGCCGTGGTAATTGCTTGCTTCGGGTTGTAAATATAATGTTCCACTCCTTAACCTAAGCTTCAATGTTGTCTAGAACTTGTTGTATTCATACAGGGACTGCTTTGATGTCTGAGGAGTTATGAATGATGTTGAACGTTGTGCAATCATCGTCAAGCTTTCCCACTTCTGATCTTATGATAGAGGGAAGATGGTTGGATTGAAAACATTTCCCTCAAGAGCACCTGCAGAATTGCGATGATGGACCTCCAAAAACCTCAAACAATCTTCTGACATGCCAGGTATGACACCAACTAGCCGAGTGTCTACCTCCTGATAGCCATTTATTCCAGATTTACTTCTTGATGCCAGACACGGTTCAATATGACTTGATCCCAAGAGTAGTCATTCTCACCTCACTCCCCACCTGCTCAAGTCAATTTATTCGTCTATTTTTGAACTCAGGCTGCAAAGAGGTCAGCAGCTGAGTGGTCCTGGTGGAAAGTGGGCTTCACTGAGCAGGTAGGTGCTAACCTGATGCTGCTTGATTACACTGTTCTTGTCGCTTTACTGATGATCAAAAGTTGACTGATTGGGCGGTAATTAGCCAAGGTAGATTTGAATGGGAAATACCGGGGCAATTTTATACATTGTTGGGCATGTGCTGGTATTGCAACTTTATAGAAAAGCATGTTTGCAATGCAGCATGCTCTGGACAAGAAGTTTTCAATACGATTGTCAGGATTCATCGACTTTGTAATATCCGGTCCTGTCAGTCATTTGTTGACATCACATGGATGCATCAAATGGAAGAAGACTGCAATCTGTGTGTTGGATCTGTCTGGACAGCGCAGCGTTCAGTTGCACAATGGATACTTATAGCTGAAGCCTGTTCCTCATGCTGCAGCCTTATCTTTTGCACTGATGTGCTGGCATCTCCCAACACTGAAGACTTGGCTATGTGCGGAGTGCCCGCCTCTTGACAGGCATTTGATAGCCCATCACATTTCCCAAGTCAGGGTGTTAGGACCATTTATCTCTGTCTTTCAGTTATTACTTTGGCGACTTGGGGTGCAAGTCATCCAGGTTATTGATTGTCAGCAAGGCTCTCCCATTCTTTCAGTAGGAAGGGGTAGTCAACATACTCTGGTTTATGGAAGGTTAAGCTGTACTAATTTGATCACATCCTTTGAAGAAGTGTCAAGGAAATTGATGAGGGCGATGCAGCGGACCTTGTCGACATGTATTTTAGTGAGGCATTTGATGAGGTCCCACATGGCAGACTGGTCAAAACGTAGACCAATGTGAGGAATTTGATCCAAACTTGGCTCAATGACAGGAAACAAAGGGTCATTGTCGATGGCTACATTTATGAATGGAAAGCCGCATGGAAAGAGCTTCACAGACTCAGCATTGGAATTCAAGGAGAGCTTTAGAGTGGCTTTAGATGATGTTATTGTCTTCTCCTGGAAATAAAAAATGTTTCTATCTTTGAATAGTTTGTGTGTGAGAGAGACGACCCAGTTTACCAGAACGTTTTATGCAACACTTTGGGCTTGGGTTCAAGACAGAATTAGGAGAAGACAATGTTGAGAGCAGTTTGGAATTAGCGAGGAAGCGTTAGCTTAGATGACGAATTGATCCCATAAAGAGAAATAGGAATGATACATAGTGGGTTTGTCAGGCGGAAGATAGAATGCACTGTTGCTCCGAAAGGATTTGTTGCAGCTCCCAAATATTTAGTCGGGTTCAGAGCAGCTTATGAAGTTTGCGCTGATAATTTTCAATTATTGACAAGAAAATCCAAATATGGACTGAAGTGATCTCGATTTTTGCTCATAGAATTGTGGAAACCTATAAAGCTCCACATGTAGTGCCAAAACGGATTCGAGAAGTGGAACTGGCAGGGTGATATCCAAGAACAGGGATTGCAGACAAAAGCAGAACAATGTTTTGGAGGGACTAACACAACATACCTTCAACATGAGATTGTAATAACTGCTGATGTCGAGTCACAGGTAACACAGTGCCGAGCTGGCAGAACACAGCAGGCCAGGTTATATCAGGGCAACAAGAAACCTGACGTCTCTGGTCAGGACCCTTCTTCTGAAATGTTGGAGGAGGAAGGGGCCTCTGAAATAAAAAGAGAGGATGGGTGAGGCTGGGGAAGGGAGGTGGGATGGTGTAAAGCGAGGGCAGCTAGGCAGTGGTGCAGATTGGTTAGTGAGGTGGGAGGGGCAGACTTGTGGGGTAGAAGATGGACAGGCCAAGGAAATGTGAATATGAAGGAGGGTTGTTCATAGGATGAGGCTTGGGTTGGGGAAAATTGGAAGCGAGTAAAATCCACATTGAAACCATTGGTTGTAGGCTCCCAAGCTGGAATATGAAGTTCTGCTCCTCTAGTTTCTGGGTGGCATGCTTGTGACACTGGAGAATGCCTAGAATGGGCATATCGTCCAGGGAGTGGCGGGGGTGGGTGGTGGTTTGAAGTGAGTGCAGACGCAATGCAGAAATATCTCTGAGACTCTGCTTGGTCCCACCAATGTAGAGGAGGCCATATTGAGAGCAGTAGATACATTAGTGGATGTGCAGGTGAACATCTGTCTGATGTGAAAGTTTCTCTGGGTCCTTGGATGGAGGTGAGAGAGAGTCGTAGGGGCAGGTATAGCAACTCCTCAGGTTTCAGGGATAGGTGCCGGGGTAGTGGACTAGTGGGGATTATGAAGTGGACGACAGTGTTGCAGAGAGACCGGTCTCGATAGAAGGCGGTTAACGGTGGTAAGGAAAATATATCATTCGTTGCGTGGTCAGCTTCCAGGTGGCCGGAGTGGTGAAGAATGATGGGTCGAATCTGGAGGTTAGTGCGATGATACATGAGGACAAGGGGAAATTCTGTCTTCATCAGCAAAATGTTAAAGGAGAAGAAGGTTGGTGAAGCATTCCATGTCCCAATATCGTCCTCTCATGATGGATTCTTTGTGAAAGAGAACTTGGTGGGGTGTGGCTCTCTATATTTTGGGGGCTATTTGGAACAATAGCCTCTGGGGTGCTCCATGACAGGGAGGACTGTCTGCAGGAAATAGATGTTACAACACAAACCAAATCTGTCGCACACAGGCTGAATGCTGCCGACCAGCCTCTGGACAATGTAGTGGGAAATAGGAGAGTTAAATGGAGTGAATGGTACATTGCCTGCCACAGCAGAATAGCAGAAAGTTATGCTGGGAGAGAAGGTTTGAATTGAT
The DNA here is from genome assembly GCF_030684315.1 of Stegostoma tigrinum. NCBI lineage: Eukaryota > Metazoa > Chordata > Chondrichthyes > Orectolobiformes > Stegostomatidae > Stegostoma > Stegostoma tigrinum. The sequence goes on from NC_081398.1 coordinate 9,916,430, forward strand.
CACAGTCCAGCATAACAAGCAGGTGAAATGTTGAAGGTGAATCATATAAAAGTGTGCTCTTCATTAATTTCAGCTCAGTGAGAGAGCGAGTGAGAGGGGGACATCCAAAGACAACCCTTGAGACCATTTTTGGACTCTGAGTATTGAGTGAACTCAAGTAGTGATTCAGGGACAACACAGCACAGACCTGGGGAACACAGCAGGAAGGCAGCATCAGGAGAGAAGGGAGTTTGATGTTTCAGGTCGGGATCCTTCTTCAGCAAGGCGCTCTTTCTGATGAAGTGGCCGCCGTCGAAATGTCAACTGCTGCTTCTGCAGTTCTTTCCATCTCCAAAATTTCTTAGTCCATGTGAGGTTAATAATATTCGAGCCCTGATGATTCCTCTTCTACATTATGTGATGTTTGCTTTGAGCTCGCCTCTGCAGAATCTCACTCAGTAAAAGCCCAAAAAAGGAACTTGGTGCCATCATTTGAAATGCAGCACAGGAATCTATGGATGGTTTTATGTCGTGTGCATTCAAAGGAACGCCCTCTTCCCTGCCCCAATACCCCAATGTGTCCTTAAATGGGGCAATTGACCCACAGCAGGACTGATGTGGCATTCATGTAGAGTAGGTGATGGCTTACTGCTGTTATCGCTGGACTGTTAATTCAGAGACGCATATAATGTTCTAGGGACACGGGCTCAAAACCCGGAGCAGGGAGTGGCCGTTCAGCTGCTGCTGGTATGGGAAGTGATTCATTGAGTCCTGCAGCCTCCTTTGGCAGGAGGAGAAAACATTGCCTTGCTCAGTGCATGGTAGGGCCATCACAAAATCAGCCACACTCCATGATGAACTGCGTGTGCACAGTCGGGAGGCCAGAAGACCATAAAACTTAGGAGCTTAAATTGCTCCATTCAGCCTATCGTGTCGATCCCGCCTTTCAATCATGGTTGATAATTTCCTCAACCCCATTCTCTCGCCTTTTCCCCATAACATTTGATCCAGTTCAAAATAAGAAACCTATCTGTGTCTGTCTTAAATACTCGATGACCTGATCTCCACAGCGTACTTTGGCAATGAATTTCATAGATTCGCTACTCTTTGGCTGAATTAGTTTGTCCTTATCTCCAATCTAATAGGCCTTCCCTTTGCAGTGAAGCTGTGCTCTCGGAACCTTGTCTCCCCTGCCAATGGAAACATCTTCTCAACATCCACTCTGTCCAGGCCATTCAGTATTCGATTAGTTTCAAGTAGATACCCCCTCATCCTTCTAAATTCCATTAAGCAGAGACCCAGAGTCCTCAAACTATCCTCATATGTTAAATCTTTCATCTGTGTGATCATTTTGGTGAACCTTCCCGAGACACGCTCCAGCGCCACTCTTTCTTTCTTAGCAGTGTAGATGAGCAGAGAGATCTCGGTGCCCATGTACACAGATCCTTGAAAGTTTCCACCCAGGTTGACAGGGATGTTAAGAAGGCATACAGTGTTTAAGCTTTTATTAATAGAGGGATCGAGTTCCGGAACCAAGAGGTTATGCTGAAGCTGTACAAAACTCTGGTGTGGCTGCACTTGGAGTATTGTGAACGGTTCTGATCACCGCATTATAAGAAGGATGAGGAAGCTTTGGAAAGGGTGCAGAGGAGATAACTAGGATGTTGCCTAGTATGGAGGGAAGGTCTTACGAGGAAAGGCTGAGGGACTTGAGGCTGTTTTCATTAGAGAGAAGAAGGTTGAGAGGTGACTTAATGGAAACATATAAAATAATCAGAGGGTTAGATAGGGTGGATAGGGAGAGCCTTTTTCCTAGGATGGTGACGGCGAGCACGAGCGGGCATAGCTTTAAATTGAGGGGTGAAAGAGAGAGGACAGATGTCAGAGGTAGTTTCTTTACTCAGAGAGTAGTAAGGGAATGGAACGCTTTGCTTGCAACGGTAGTAGATTCGCCAACTTTAGGTACATTTAAGTCGTCATTGGACAAGCATATGGACGTACATAGTATAGTGCAGGTCAGATGGGCTTGAGATCGGCATGACAGGTCAGCACAACATCGAGGGCCGAAGGGCCTGTACTGTGCTGTATTGTTCTATGTTCTAAGTTCTATGTTCAGAAATGCTCACATAACTTAAATGTGGTCTGATCAGATCGACCTCAGAGGTACACCCCTGCTTTTACATTTTAGTCTCCTCGACATAAATGCGAAAATGGCATTTGCCTTCCTAACTACTGACAGAACCGGCAAGTATGCCTTAAGACAAGCTGGAATAATTTTCCCAAGCCCCTTTGCAATTCATATTTCTGAATTTTCTCCCCATTTAGAAAATAGCCCATACTCTATTCGACCTACCAAAGTGCATGACCTCAAAATTTCCCACATCATAATCCATCTGCTCCTTCTTTGCCCACATGCCTAACCTGTCAAATCCTTCTGCCACCTCCCCCAGTCGCCTCAATACACCTGTCTCTCCAGCTATTTTTGTTTCATTAGCCAGAATGCCCTCAGTTCCTTCATTTTGATCATTCATGTATAAAGTGAAAAGTTGTGGTCCCAAACCTGACCCTTATGGAAAACCACTTGTCAACACCTCCCATCCTGGGAAGGGCCCTTTTCACCCCACTCTCTGCTTTGTGCCAGACAGCCAATCTTCCATCCATGATAGTACCTTGCCACTGACACCATGGGCCCTTATCTTACTCAGCATTCTCCTGAGTGGAACCTTGTCAAAAACCTTCTGGAAGTTCAAGTGGATAACAACCTTTGGCTTTCCCTGAACTTATCGGCATGTTACCATCTCAACGAATTATCACAGATTTGTCAGGCATGGCATCCCATTGATGAAACCACGCTCTGTTTGCTCTACCTTACTATGCACATCCAAGCATCCAGACATCTCATCTTTGACAATGGCCTCCAAGATCTTATCAAAGCCCCGTTTCACACTAATTGGTCAGCAATAGTCCCTTCTTAAAGAGGGGGTGACATTAACGATTTTCCAGTCCTCTGAGACATTTCTTGATTCCAGTGACTTGACTGAAACTGCTGAGCCATCAGGTCTTCACTCCAGTCTGGGGATGGATGATATTTCATTGGCTCTGAATTCGGGAAGAGTGGCTTCAGTTTGTGCAAACTCTGGACTAATTAGTTCACATGAGGAAGAGACAGCTGTCGCGTAACTAGGTGTGGGAATGCCTTGAGAACTTCATCCAGCCTCCAGTGGCGCGAGTGGCATTCATGGTGAAGAGAATGCGTACCTGAACTGAGAATGGGAAGCAGTTCTTCTAATCTGACCCCAGTACCAGTTCACACTTGAGGGATACGTTTAGAATTGATCTGACTGGAGGGGTGGCTGACTGTACAGAGTTTCACATGTGCCAGTCACTGTGAATATGTTTTGCAGCTCGATGAGCTTACTGAAATGCTTCTGTCCCCAGTATTTCTGTTCCCCTGTTTTATCCTCAGAAAACGTTAGCTTGCAGATTGAAGGCCAATCGCTGTCTGTCACTCATTGCAAACTCCTTCTAAAATGAACTTGCCCAGTGCACACAGGATCTGTAATGTTATGTACAAGCCACATTATGAAGCACACGTAGATAAGGCGACAATGGGGAGATTCCTGTTATCGTGGCAATGTTCACAGGGTTAATAATTCAGATCTCTAGGCGAATACTCAAAGAACGCTGTTCAAATCATGCAACAGCGAGAGCTGCACGTGGAATTTAAAATACGATGATTAAATTTGGAGTTAGGCAATGGGTACTGACGTTATTAGAGATGAACATATCCCAGTAAAACTGGAAACAGAACAAAAGTTGTATTTTCTTTATCACTACACTCTTTTCGAGATGCAGAGTCCTTCAGCACAGAGACAGGTCCTTTGGCCCAAAATGTCCAATTCAACCACGTTGACCATCCACGCTGACCCCATTTCTCTGCACTTGGCCCACCTCGTTTTAAACCTTTCCTGTCCATATATTCATCCAAATGCTTATAAATGTTGTTAATGTGCCCATCTCAACCACTTCCGTTGACAGCTAATTCCATATGCGGACCATCCTCCGTGTAATCAAGTTGCCCTTCAGGTTTCCATGTGTTCTTTGCCCTCTTGGTTTAAACTGATGCCCTCTAGTTCTTGATCACTCACCCCTGGGAAAAGGACTGAGTGCATTGACTATCAATGCCTCTCATGAACATATATACTTCTATTAGATCCCCCATCCGTCTGCTACGCTATAAAGAAAGAAGACCCAGCTTGTCCAGCCTTTCCCTGGAACTCAGTCACTTGCGTCCTGGCAAAATCCTTGTAAATTTCTTCTTCCATTGTCAATGACTTCTTTCCTGTGGCAAGTTGGTCTAAACTAAACACCATGTTCCAAGTCTAGCTTCACCAATGTCCTATAAACTGCAAGGTAACTGCGCAACTTCTGTCCTCAATGCCCTGATTGATGAAGGCGTGTTCCTTCAAATAATTCCTGTTGCCTGCCTTGAATTGATCCATGTTAAAATGAAACGTCTATTCCATCTCTTCAAAAAATTGTATTTTCAAAGCAGCAACAGTAAAGCTTCAGTATGCGGCGTTCAATCAGGTTTAAACATGATGCAGGTCTGACCCACTGAGAAACATCTAAGATCAAAACAAATGTTTATCCACTTGCTCATTTTGGAAAACTTACCAATGTTATGACATAGGAATCACAAGTTACAACAGATCAGGCTCACTTACAGCGGATTCGCAACAGAGCAAAACTAAAAAAAAACTGCTCGTCAACATGCTCGATTTGCCCTATCCAGACTCTAAAAATGACAAAACTTCGTATCAATTTCATAAATTAAACAAACAGTTGATTAATTTATTGTGATATGTACTGAAACAAAGTGAAAAACTTTGTTTAAGAGGCAGGTAGGTAAAGGCAGATCACAGTAAGCAAAGGATGCACACATCAATGAGAACTAGAGGCAGACAGGTTACATTGTTGTTCACAATTTTTGAGGCTAGAGTCCATTCGACAGTCCGATGATGGACTGGAAAGAAGCTGTTCCTGGACGTGCTTGTGCATGTGTTCAGGCCTGTGCCTACAGTTGGACAAAGCACAGAGCTAGCTGCAAACCACCAGACCGAGCAGACCTCAACTCTCATTCCGTACTCCTTTTTGGGTGTTTTGGGTTTCGCTCTCAGAGCAGGGGCCAACTTCCGTTTTGTAACCATATACTAAAAATCAAAACACGCCAGAGGAAACCATGAACAAGGGTTGTTACCTTCCAAGACAAAGCGGTCAACCATGAGAACGGAGTTGTTGGTGTTTCTCCGACTGCTCGATCTCCGGCAGTGAGGTAAAACCGGTGTATAATGGTACTCGGGGGCTGCAGGTGGGAAAATAAGTACAACATACCGGTGCCTCTGAGGGAGCGATCAACAATTCTCTTTCCTGTAGTGAAGTTGAAGGAACCCTCTGTGAGACTTGAGGGGAATGCTATACTTCAGCACTTATTTCATAAGTTTGTACATTCTTCGATGTTTGCAAGTTCAGTTTCAATCCCCAGTGCTCACTCACATCTGGTTGAATTGATACAAGCATTGACAACAAGGATATCACCGATTGTCCATCCGAAATTGTCCAAGAGGGGGTAGTATGTCAGTTCCTTGACCAGCTGTGTACATTTCTTGCAGCCACCACAACTGTAGTGTCATGACGGAGTGGGAATCAATGCCAATTGCAATTCTGCCACCTGTTCCCTCTTCCCCACCCTCACACCACCCAGACGAAGGAGACAGGGGCTGCAATGGATTTTTATGCTTCATTCCTTAAAGGGGTGAGTTGGTGCTGGTGGGCCTGTGTTTATTACGCATCCCTAATTGCCAAGAGGGCAGCTGGGAGCCATCCACAATGCTGTGTGCTGCAGTCAGACATCGGCCTTACCAGGAAAGGATGGCAGTTTCCTTCCTGAGAGGACATTGGTGAGCCAGTTGTGTCTTTCCCCAGCTATCGACAGTAGATTCATCATCATGACTAGATTCTTTATTCAATGTATAAATTGAATTCAAAGTCCACCATCTCCCATGGTGGGATTTGACCCCAGGCCCCAAGGACTTTATCTGGGTCTTGAGTTTAACAGTTCAAAATTGAGAGCACCCAAGAGCTATATCTAAGCCTTTCCTGAAAATATTGAATATTGAAACCAACTGTCTTATGCAGCAGAAAATTCCACAGACTCACCACTTTCTCGGTGATGGCACTTCTCCTCATTTCAGTTCTGAATGGCCTACTCCTTAAACATCACATATGGTCACACTAGTTCTGCAACACCCATAATCAGGAACATACTTCCTGCATTTGTCCTGTGGAATCCTATTCGAATTACATCCATTTTGATGAAATTCAACCCAAACCATTATTCCAAACTCCTCAACAACCCATACATCGTCTCTTCATACATCAACTTTGATATCGCTGGAATCAGTCTATTTCTAATTCCTTGCATTTCCTACATTGGCAGAATACAGGGTGGTACAGTGTCTCAGTGGCCCGGCGTCTCAGCGTCTCTCTTGCTTCATGGCACCAGGGACTTTAGCTGCAAGGTCGGTTGATGTGGTTGGAATTGGTTATCTTATAATGAAGAACGTCGATGAGAGATTTGAAAACAGTGTGCAAGATTACCATGTTAAATAAGCAAAACTCATTCTCATTTGCAGATACTGTAAGAACCAAGTAGATACAGACTTTTGATTTTGAGGAAGCGTTGTGGGGAGAGTGTTGAGTTTTGGCTTGGTCATGAATGAAATTTGTCACGCTTATGGATGGAAAATTGAGCAATTATGAAGCCATTTCTCAATGATTTTGTGTCGGAATATGCCTTGTGCTTTCAATCTCTTGACTGTGTGACGTCATATCAGACCTTCAGTAAAATTTTCTTTCACATGCACAGGAGAGCAAAACATCATAAAGCCTCTTTCTACAATAAAACTGCAGGCGACCCGAAGTGAAGTTCAGACAATGGCACGCCAACCACTTCAACGAGTTTAATCAGTTTTTTTTATTCATGGAATGTTCGTGTCACCGTCTGGGCCAGAATTTATTACCTAGTCTTCATTACTCTAATTATGAGAAAACTGAGAGGCTTGCTCCAGCCACTTCAGAGCGCATTTCAGATTCAAATACATTACTGTTGGTCAGCAGTTTTGAGCAGGGCCTGGTAAAGATGGCACATTTGGTTTTCTGAAGTTTGAGTAAACCAGGTGTGGTTTCAAGTCAATAGCTTGGGCACCATGAAGTCTGCTCTTTGATTCTGGATTTTTTCTGAATTCAAACTTTACCACCTGCGTTGGATGAAATTTGAGCGTACCTCAGCCAAATGTTCAGCTTTTCAGCATTAAGGTATTCAGGAGGCAACCACATTATGCACTTGGGGCGAATTTGATCAAAGGTCTGCTTTGGACTGTTGATTTGGGCAATTCGTGATGAATGGAGCATCAGAATCGAAGGGTCGAATGCCTTCTTACTGCTTTTATTTTCTATGTTTCTATTCATAGCTCACTAACATCATCACTGTTCCAGCTTGCAGAAGCGGATGCTGTGTTGCGAATTCCATGTTAGTTTTTAGTTTTTCTTCATAGAAGACCAGAAAAGAAACTTCCAGAACATTATCTGAGATGTTAAGTGCCATGGCCCAATAGTAATATTAGTTAAAAAGGAGGGTTGAGGTCAAATTTCGGTCAGGGGATTAGATTACTTTATGACTGTTGAATGTGAATGCGATTTGAGCTGAATGTGATCCTGTGTGGGAGAACAAAGCCCCTGATCAATGTGACTGGGACAAGTGCGCTTCTGCCTCATGAATGCAGTCAGTGTGGAGAGTTGTCATTGAGGGTTTGCCAGGACAATCATAGAATTTGTTGGAAAAGTCTAGCAGGCCAGGCAGCATCTGTAGATAGGTACAAGTGTTAACATTTTATATGGAGTGACTGAACTTCCCTCAGAATTTATATTGAATGCAACAAGATAAACAAATGCCAGCATGTATGTGAAAAGGAGGAGTGAGGAATTTTACTCAGTATCTTCTGGTTCAGAAGTAAGGATAGACTACAGAATATGCGACCAATGCTGTATCTTCGAGTCATCAAGTCATACAGCACAGAAACAGACTGTTTGGTTCAAGATATTCAACCCGACCACATTTCCCAAATAAACTAATCCAGTTTATTTGCATTTGGCCCATATCCCTCTGAACCTTTCCTGTAGATGTGCCTGTACAAACGTCTTTCAAATGTTATACGTGCACCACCTCTACAAACACCTCTGCCAGTTTCGTCCACATACACACAGCTCTCTGTGTGAAACAGAAATCGCTCAGTTGACTTTGAAAACATTTCACTCTTTCTCTTTAAATAAATGCCCTCTAGTTTTGAACTGTCCTACTCCCGGGGAAAGACCTCTGATGATCACTTTATCCGTGCTCCACATGGTTTATTTTTAACCCTGTCTTCAAACTTTTACTTTCCAGGAAAAAAAAACCCAACCTATCCCACCTCTCCTTGCAACTCAAACCCTTCAGTGCTGGTTCGATCCGAGTAAGATACTTTCCACAACCTCTCCAATTTAAGCACATCCTTCCCATACAGGGTGATGAGAACTCTACACAGTACTCTGAAGGGAGCAGCACGAACGTCCTGCACAACTGTATCATGACATCCCAATTGCTATGTGCAATGGTCTGAGCAATGAAGGCAAGTGTGACAAATGCCTTTTTTAAAATCACCCTGTCTACTTCAGATGCAATTTTCACAGAATCCATGTCCTTGCACTCTTATGTATCACTGTCCAACAACGTTCCTCAGGGTCTTGCCATTAACTGTGCCAGTCCAAAGGTTTCCTCAGAGCAGAGAAGGCAGGAAGGTTCTGATTTGAGTGTACAAAATAACCAGGGGTCAATGAGTTGACACGGATATTTCTCCTTATTATAGAGCTCTATAACCCGGATGCATACATTAAGAGGAAGAGGCAGAAACTTAGAGAATTTCATTCAAACTGCTTTCACTGAGAAGGTTTTGGCTATCTGGTAATCATTGTCAAAATGGCTGGGAACAGAGTAACACGTGAAGTCACTTAAAAAGTGCTTAGATGAGAGCTGAAATGACACAACATCTACGGTTTCAAGCCAAGTGCTGCTAAAAGAGATGTGAATAGATGATTGCCGATTCGACCAGATAGGACGAGATGGAACGGATTTATCGGATTGGGAAAGAACCATTATTACAGGGTCTCAGATGATAGGTCATCATCTGTCATCAAGTGTATACACAGAGCCTTCAACATTGCCACGGCAAGGAGGCAATTTGAATTCAATGTTTAAGGCATTATCAGCGCCTGTAGGATCTGCAACCAGCAGAATCTGCAACCTCATGGCCTGCATATCTTCCAGTCAGCAATTCTCATCAAACAGGAGAATAACCCCTGGTTCAATGGAGAGAACAGGACAGCATGCCACTATAATACCGAAATTCAGTTGTCACCCTGGTGAAGCTCTCAGACAAGTATACTTGCCAAACAGCATCTGCACTAAGTGACACACAGCACAAAGCAATCCCACCACTAATGGAGCAGATCGAATTTCTGCCACATCGAGGCCTCATTGGTGGCTGGGCAATTCAACAACTCACTGGAAGAGGGGATTCCACAAATATCCACATCCTCAATGATTGAAGTGAAGAAATGTCTTCACCCAGAGAGTGAGTCAACCGCCTTCTCAAGTGCAATGAGGGAAGGACATTAAATATTATGCAAGCCAGTGACACTCACACATCCCATGATTGAATCCATTTAATAAAAAAACCTATCATGGAATCTTTATGTGAAATTGGTTTCTTCAGGGTTTGGCACCACTTTCATCTTGGAATTGGTTACAGACATGTGAAACCAATTGAAGAAAAGAAATTAAGTTAAATGATCGAACTTATTACTCTTTACACAAAATGCCACACAATGTGTTTTGTATTTAGTTTCAGGCAACAGTCCTGGTTCATCGGAAATCCTTGCAAACTTTGTGACTGAATCATTGTCTTTGGAACTTCCTCTTCTGGCCAGAGTGAGTGTCCAAATATTGTTGAATATCTGAGTGAATCTTCAATTCCTGACCATACAATGAGCTAATCATGAATGAATTGTTCTATCTTGTATGTTCAATGAAGGTTTGTTGACGTGATTTGAAGCTCTGTAAAGATAAGGAAAATTTGAAAGTGGAAAGGTAATTTACTCTGATAAGATCCGATAACACCAATGTCAACCGGTTGGAAGAAGATAAAATCTGAAAAGGAAATGTAATTTTCCTATAATCAGAAAGGAAATATAACACATGCCGCGTACCTCCTGTCCACGAGGAAGAGGGAAGTGGTGACACAATTATGTCCAAGAGACTTGAGTTGAACTATTGCATCAGCTGAGGGCCCTTAGTTATTCAATATATATCATTTTCATTGATACATGAGCTAATTAACCCATTCTGCTTGAAGTCACTTGGATGGATGCATTTTTATTTTCCATTCTTTGTTTACAAGCAGCTTCAAATTTCTTTGTACGTCTGCACACTTCTCGCTTTGCAGCAGTATGGAATGGACGTTATTATGAGTACTGGTTTTGAGATAATTGCATGGTCCCATTAAAAGGTCAGATGCTTTACCTGTGTTTGGAGATTTGAAGTGGATGTCTATGAGCGGCAATGTGAAAGTTTGCAAGTTCACACAAAGCACGGAAACAAAATTATTTGCATCAAAATTCTGGACAGTTCACAAGACAAGCAGCGAGTTTCACCAAAATGACAAACATTTGTTTTTCTCTGATCAATTGCAGACTGACACTTAAATTCCAAACACTGATTACATTTACATCTCATGGTTTTGACAACTTACATAGGGCCCTGTATTAAGAAACATTGATCTGTCATCAAGTGTATACACGAAGCAGGCTGTTGGAGCAAGAACAGTGCAAATGGCTGTCTGATGCAGCTAACTGCTCTCAAGTCTCAAGAGAGAATCAATCACTCTCACACCTTCCTCTCTGTTTTATAGAACGCACTGCTAATTAACATAGCATAACTAGTTCATATTCCTGACTCAAGAACGGCTAAATGCGGCATTCCTGAAAGATGAATTGACAGAGAAAGCACAGAAAATTCCAAAAGATGTGCAACCTCTTTGTAATTTCAAGAGACTGCATTCATTTTTCTGAAACAGTGTGCCTTGTAGTTAATGGAAGAGAATTCCATTGGAATTGGGCTTGACTCAGGAACAGTTATTGGTTAGCAGTGGTTGATTCGGTTTGTTAATAGTTCAATTAATTTGCTCACTGTTAGACTTAAGTAAATAATTTCTCCTGCTAAATTTAAAGTGAGTGTCAGGGATTTATTTTATTTCAGAACTAGAAGCTGCTGAAAGGTAGGTTCCCTCACACTTCACACTCCTTTACAGATTACAGAGTGAATTGCTTCTCTTTGAGAGATTCGGTGTTAATTCTGAGAACGGGGACCAACCTCCGCTTTGTCACAATATTGCAAAAATCAAAGCACGCCAGAGAGAAATTCAGGGAGAGACAGCAGTTGGGGATGTTAACTTGCCTGACCATGCAGTTAAGCTTGAGAATGGATTTGTTACTATTTCCCCAACTGTTACATCCCTTGCAGTGAGGAAAAGCCAATGGATAATGGAACTGAGAAGCTGCAAAAGATGGGAAAATAAGTACCACTTTTTTACACAGCTCAGGAAGACACTAACAGGTCTCTTTCCCTGCATTACAGTTAAAGAAACCCTCTGTGAAAACTGCATCATAGTCAGAAAGAGAATCCACACAACTTACAATGCTGACATGCAACGAAAACCAGCACTAACACAAAGAGTTCTCTGAAAGCAACATCGGTTTAAAACAGTGAAATCTCGTTTCATTGGAAAACTGTGAATTTTGTTTTTCATAAATTGTTGCAGAGAATGTCTGTGGAAAAAAAAAGTCGTTTAGCTCATTGTTGAAAGAAACAGAAGCCTTTTTCAGAAGTCATACACATTGAACTCAGAATTTGTCATAAGAAGTGTTTTGTGCAGACAGTTGTGTTACTCCTTTTTGAAGGTGTTGATGAAAGAAATATCTGGAAAATGTTTTTTTAAGCAAATACGGGTGCAAAATGCCAGTTTGAGATTATCAAAAGATATTTTTTACAGTTTTTGAACAGAGTACATGAAATTATAATGTGATGACACAGAATGATTGGGATTGGCCTCTTCTCAGATTAGGCTCATCTACTGTGAATTTTATAGCTTCCACTACGATGCAAATATGTTGAGATGTGCTGTGGGCATGTTCTTAACTCCCTGGGTTTCTTCCTGAGCCAGGATGAATGTGGTCTTTCTTTTTGTGTTGTTGAATCGTTTTCAGGAACAGAGCCAGTGAAGTGGGAGCCTGGAAGAAAAGTTCTTGAAATGAATCCAACTGTAAGCAGACTAAAATCACTGGAATCTCCAATTTAAGACCAATGTTTAAAACAACCAAGTCTGGACGCAAATGTTTCTGAAATTTGGATTGATAAAAATATTTGGTGCAAATTGCTCGTTCAGGCATACAAGGAGAAACTATAATGCAGTTTAAATTTCAATTTAAAGCATGAACTGATGGAACATTCGAGTTTGTTTCAAGGTTTGAAAAAAAAATGCAAGTATTGCTTGCGAATGACAGTGAAGTCCTGATGATATTGTTTTGTAAGTGTTTACACCTGGAATGCAAAGAAGATTCTTTGGGGAAAACATTTCCATACTGAGATGTTTTCTTGGATCAGAGAGCGAATCTAAACATTTCACAGAGCATGCAAGAAACAGTATCACATGGAAAAAAAAATTTTGAAATGCTGGGATATCTTTTGGTATCTTGCGATAACTAATGAACAAGATACAAGTCAATCCAGTTCTGGACAGAGCTAAGTGCTTCTACAAACTTAATTGACTTGAGAATCACTTTTCCCCGGATATTTCAACATGATCTTGAACTTCTCCATGAACTTGGCATCAGTGACTCCATACAAAAAATAGTGTTTGTGCAGGAATTTATAATCTGCCACATGTATCTGACTTCTTCAAAGATAGTAAGAGAATGGGTGCAATCTGCAAGGTTAGCCTCTGCAATGTCATAATATCAGATTTCAGCAATCGTAGTCAGCCACAAGAGCACGAAAGTCCCCGAAGAAGCCAACAGCCAAATTATAGGATTTCCTTTATTTGCAATTTCTGGATCTCTGCAATTCCCCCCTCTGTTCTGGATCTCAATCCACTCTGCCGTTCGATAAAATGTTTCTGTTGCTCTAAAAGTTGAGCAGCAAAATTGAAACAAGGGGAATGAATGAAATTAAAAGGCTGTCAAACCGGTGAAACGTCATTCAACCAAGATCAGAAATATAGTTATCTTTTGTTGAACAATCCCACAGTACATTGTCAATGATCTCACATTGTCGTAAGGGAAAGTCAGAAAGCAGGGTTTTTGGGGAGAAATGTAGAATGGTTCTTGCAATCACCACCAGTCTTCTCAGTAGAATGTTTTCTTTTCAGCTTCTCACAACAAATGGTGAAATACTGATCGAGGAAGAAAATAATTGTGTTTTACCAAACTCAATTATTTGTAGATTACTAACCTTGGACAGTAATATTACTATAGACAGGTGTCATCTTGAGGAAGGAAATATGGAAACATTAACGACTGGTCTAACACAATATGAATACAATGATTGTAACCATGAGATCTGCCGCTGCTATGGCTACCAGGAAGGGAATGATAGAAACGACATGCCAACACCTTCACTGGCAAGCGATCCACAAACATGAGTAAATTAACTGCACAGTGGAGAAAGGAATAAAAGAAGTGGAAATTATTGATAAATAACTCATTCTCTATGCCCTCGAACACGCAATAATTGTTGCAATGTGTACGATATCAACGTCATTTGCCCATTATTTGTGAGATAATTTCTTGCAGTAAATAAGTTTCAAACTTTGCAAGAAAGGTCATTTTCAGCTCAGAGTCAGTGAGCTTGGTGTTTCATCCTCAATCTCAAAACCTGAAATTTGTCGCAGTTTATTTGGAGCTAACCTTACATTGCATTGTTGTTGAAGCTGTGCAGTATCAGCCCCGCAAAAACATTGTTTTTCTGCCTTTTCCTGCAATCCCTGTTTTCATACATCACCATGTCAGTTCCACTTCTGAATTAACTGCTCGAATCTATTTGGCATTTCCTCTGGAAATTTATCCGTTTTCTCAATTTTATGAGGATAAATCAACATCACATCAGTGCTCCTCTAGATTTTATGATCAATAATTTTAAATTACCAGCACAAACTTCGTAAGCTGCTCTGAACTCGATCAAATATTAGAGAGCTGTAAATAATCATTGAGGAGCTACAGTGCATTCTGTCTTCTGCCTGACAATACCATCATGCTTCAGTCTTGTTTCTTAATACAAACTCAATTCTTTCTCTCAGCTAATGCTTCCTCTCTAATTCCAAACAGCTGTCGACTTTTCCTTCTCCCTCTTCTGTCTCGAACACAAGCCCAAAGAGTTCTATGAAACTATAAGGGAAAAGACCACACATTCTCTCATTCTCACTAACTGTTTGAGATGCAAGCATTTTTACTTCCAGGGAAGATAATAAAAGCTCTTTAACGACATTCTAAATCTCTCCTTGAAACCTAAAACTGATCCTGTGGATCACTTACCATGTAGCTACACATTCACAAATGCAGTCATCAACAATTACACTTTGTTTCTTGTTACTGGGCCAAGATTGCACCCAATTCATCACATTCGACTGTGTCCAATGTGTCTTTCGTTTTTGAACAGTCGGCCATGTTGGGCTGTGTCAAATACCTTGCAAAAGTCCTGTAAACACTGTCCTCTGCATGACCCTCTTCAATTTCCTTGTCTCTTCCTCAGTGAATTCAATCTGATTAATACAATTTAATCTTCCAATGATAAAACCCTGTTGATAATTCCTGAAAAGTGAATGACTGGGAAGACATTGCTCACAATCAATAAGCTGATGAAGCTACAATCCGGGATTACCTGTGCACCAAACAGACAAAACAACAAATGAGAGGCAGAGGCATGTGATCCAAAAGTCAATGGATCAGTTCTGCCGTCCTGCCACGCCGATTTGGGAATTGTGGTGGACAATCAAATAATGCACGAGAGGAGGACACTGAGCTGCGGCATCCAGCACATCAGTGCAAAATATAAGGCTGTAGCCTAAGCAATAGTCTTCAGCCAGAGGTGCTCAGTGCGCAATTTAACTCTGCCTCGTGCAGAGAGTCCCCAGCAACACAGATGCCAGTCTTCAGCCATTTGATTCATCTAAATGATGTCAAGAAATGGCTGTGAGCACTGGATACGACAAAGACTGTTAACTCTGATGACAGTGTTGAAGACTTGTGTCCCATGCCATGCTGAATCGCGGAGATGCTTTCAAATATTGTTGCAATACTGGCACCTGCCCAACAATATGGAGAGTTACTGACGTATTTCCAATAAAAGAGAAATTGGCAAATCTAACTTGGCCAGTTATCGCCCCATCAGTCTGCTAATGACCATCAGTAAAGTGATTGATGGTTAACAAGAGTGCTGTCACGCAGCATCGCATGAACAATTATCCACTCAGTGATGCCAAGTTTCCATCAGGACCACTGAACTCCTGGCCTGATCACAGACTTGGCACAAAAATGGACAAAAAATTGAATTGAGCAATTGGAGAGTGCCACAGAATGACAACACTTGATATGAACGTCATATTGGACCGTTTGTGGTGCCAAATACCAAATCTGGAATCAATGCGTATCCAGAGGCAAAGACGTGGCTCCTTGGAGACATATCTGACATGTAAGAAAATAATCTGAGACTTTTGGAGATCAATCACCTCAACTACACAGGAGTTCCGCAGGGGAATTTTCTGTACCCAACCATCTCCAGCTGATTCATCCAAGGAATTTCCTCTATCTTAATGTCAGAATTGCGATGCTTGATGATGATTGCATGTTCAACATCATTCACGTCCCCTCAGATATCAAAGCAGTCCTTGCACATCTTCTGAACAATCTTGACGCTCGAGCTAAAGTGTGTAAAGTGACATTTACACCACATGGCAGGCAATGACCACCTCCAATAGCAGAACAACTATACACTGCCCCTTGACGTGCAAACATTAAATTCAGTTGTCATATTGAATCTCATCCCCGCAGATTTTCTGTGTCTAAATTCCATGTCACCGTCCATTATGATATTGTGTGTCGATCTGCAACGCAACGAATGCAGCAGTGCATGTGAGCAGCACACTAACTGCTTCTAAACTGTCATGTTGGGATGATGATAAATGTTGAACCAGTCAGCGGTGCCCCAGTTCCACAAGTGCATTTTTTAAATAAAGCAAAGCCTTCCTTCTCAGACGACATTGAAACATAATACCAATATCTGAATGAAGGGGCACAGAAAGAAAGATCACGCTCAGTTGATATGTTAATGTGATAACATCCCATTGAGTTCTGTGCTTCTATAAATGAAAGCCTTTTATCTGCATTTGATTCATATGCAGAGAGTTTATAGAAGTAAACTCTGATCTACCACACATAAGTAATCAGGCACTGCCCTGAAGCTTCCTGCCCAGCTCGGAATTCAGTGTAAAGCTTTTGTAACTCCTTTTCTTCTCACACATAGGTATGCAGGCACTGCCGTGAAGCTTCCTGCCCAGCTAGGAATTCAGGATAAAGCTTTTGTAACTCCTTATCTTCTCATACATCGATATGCAGACACTGTCTTAAGCTTCCTGACTGAATTAAAATTCGAATCAAACTGTTTCAAATAGGGTTAGGTGGGGAAAATTTGTAATGGTGTGAAAGCTCTAAAGCATGTAACTTTTGCCGCTGTCAAAGGGGCCAGAGAACTGACTTTGTTCTAGACAGACACACTGGCAACTTGAAATCAGAATCTGTCCCGGACAACAACTCGAAATTGCCTCCTGCCATTAGCAGCTACTTCATGAGCAATCGATACTTGATCCTGGTCTTTTATGTTCTTGATGCAATATTTGTTTGGTATCCTGTCTTTTCTTTAGTAATTGGTTCATGAATCATGTCTTTTGTATATTGTGAAATTGTTTTTTGTATCACGTTTTCTGTAAAGTTTAAAAAGTGGGGACTGTTCGCTGCTCGGGGAGAATTACTTGCGAGACTCTGCACTCTGTGCTGGGTTGAGTACAGTGATTCTCCACAGCTTGGACTTGCTTGTTAATGAAAGGATTTGTGTTTTTCTTAACAGGTCAGTGTCTTGTTATTGCAGCAAGTCCGTGAGGGTGTCCGAAAAACAAACCCGACATTTTGCGCAATGAGCACGGTTCCAACATGTACAGCAGTCTCACGTGGAGGGCTGAATAAGTGATCATTCGAGTGTCAGTGGAGTGAGACGGATGGGCCCGCAAGGTACGATTTACCTTGATCTCTCTCACTAAGCTGCCACCCATGCGACCCCTCGTCCCTGCGTGGCTCTACTGACAGAACCCGAGACAACTCACGGTCTTGAACACTGCTCAATCCGAACGCCTGGAGGTTCAAGTCCACAGGTGAGTAAAGAAATCCCGGTGGCTCGAGTCCCCAGGTGGCCAGAGTTAGAGTCCGCAGGTCAGATAAACTGAGAGAAGAAATCCAGCAGGTTCGAGTCACCCGGTGGCCGGGGGTAGAGTCCGCAGGTCAGATAAACTGAGTAAAGAAATCCGGGAGGTTCGAGTCCTCCGGTGGCCGGGGTTAGAGTCCGCAGGTCAAATAAACTGAGTAAAGAAATCCAGGAGGTTCGAGTCCCCCAGTGGCTGGGGTTAGAGTCCGCAGGTCAGATAACTGGTAATTTTTAAGATCCGGGAGGATAGATTACCCCCGGTGACCGGGGGGGGGGGGGGTGAAACCCTGTGTCGGGCAACAGGGAAAAGGGAGGTGGATTAGTATAAGACCGAGGTATAGTATCTGTCTGTTTCAACCACCCTGCCTTAGGCCGGTTGTTAAGAGGGGAAATCCCCCACGCGAAGGTCAGGACCCTGAAGTGGGTGATGAGATGAAGGACACTGCTGTAGTATATAGAGACAGTAAAAACTGAAAATGCTAATAAAATAAAAAAAAGCAAAGGGAAAATGGGACAAAAACTGGATAAATCGGGTGGGGGCACTCCTTTGCATCGATTATGCCAGGATGATCCAGAAAATGAAGTTCAGTGCAGACGTCTGTCAGCATGCTTAAACAAGAGATTGGGAAATGAGAATTGGCCATTAGGGGGATCGTGGGATATAGATCTATGTGCTAAAGCAGAAGAGGCACTGGAAAGGGTTCATGTCATTCTGGAGAAAGAGAGCTGAGGAGCTGACTGAAAAATCAAGCCTGGCCAGTTGGGTGGATAATGCACGTAGGAGAGGGATCAGTGCCTGTGATAACGAGGGGAAACCAAAAACTTGGGAAGTTTTAAAACTGCAGTGTGAGAATAATGAGATGAATGAAAGGGGAAGAGTTAACCGAGAAAGGCAGGAGAGAGAACAACGAGACAAAGAACGGGGGCAAGAGCGGCAGGCCGCGGTGACAGAAAACAAAAAATCAGAGGTACCTCCTGACATATCTGGCATGCAGGTGTTGTTCCAAATTAATGACACAGATGAGCAAGACGAGGAGGACTGGAGAAGGCATCCTTCTGCCCCATGGGGACCTCTACCCCTCCAGAACCCTACCTGTCCTTGGCCATTCTACATCTGCAGGCACCCCACCACTGCCATCAGTCCCAGCAACCGCCACCGTACGCTGCCCAAACTAAACCTCCCATAGAATCTCCAAGCCCTTCAGTAGGCAGCCCACATGGATCCCCTGGCAAGCCCACGGCTTGTACAGACCCTACCTCCTGTCGTACCAGATCTAAAGCAAAACAGGGAAACAGGAAACAGGAGGCAGGCCAGACCGTTAGTGAACAAAAAGACGGATGACAGGATCCTTTTAAAACCCATAAGAGAAACCCAGGAAGACGTAAGTCCCGGGTGCAGCCTACTTGACCCTCTAACACCTGTTTACTGTTTGCTGGCGACTCCACAAGTAGCGAAGAATATGATCGTCCCAACTGACATGCAGAGGATAGTGAATGTGAGGACAGAGTTTGGAAGAGACCCTCGAACAGCCATCCCCTAAAGAAGGATCTCTGTTAAAAAAATCACCGATAATTCCCTCACCGCATGGTCCCTCACCCGAACCCAACACAAGGGGGTCAAAATACAATGCAAGTCTGTACCCCTTGGAAGCCACAAGAGATATGCTTAATTATGTCAAGGGCCCCTGATCGAAAGACTAACACAGAAGATTTTGTAGATGACATCCTGGGCACTATTCAAATGTACCAAGACACCCAACAAGCTCTCTTCAGCCTGTGCTGCATCTATGCTGCGCTCTCCAGCCCTCGGGTTCAGTCCCAGGAATTTGACCTCCCTCAAACCTATCTGTGCCTTCTTAAGGTCTACCTTCAACCCTCTCTTGCACGGGAGTTGTAACAACTCATTAACTAGGTGTCCATGTTCCTCACTAATGTCTGTGAACAACAGGATGTCGTCCATGTACTATACAAGCCTGTGTGGCTCACTGAAATCTTTTAAACAGCCTGCATACACTGGTGGAGAATTCTGGGGCTATAATGGAAACCCCGTGGCAGACAACTCCACGTGTACCATTGTTCTTTAAAAGTAAATGCGAATTTGTACTGGTCCTGCCAATCCGGAATAGGCCAAAAACCATTCGAGATATCTAGCACTGTGCAATTCCAAACCCCACCCTCGCGCTTAAAGGTAGGAGAGCGCCTTTCCATCAATGGCACACGCCATTGTTTTGATATTGACAACCACTTCCCCAGGTAATGGATCCCTCTTGAAACTGCTGGCTGCGGTTTCTCCCGCAGCTGCGGCCCCGGCGGGGGGTCACAACCACTTATCCAGGTAATTGATACGTCTTGGAACTTGCAGTTTCTCCCACAGCTGTGGCTCCGCTGGGTCCGAGGGCCCAGCTGCAACATTAATTCTTTTTTCCCCAAGAATTTCTGATTTTTCTGCATGGTAAATTTGTTTTTTTTAGAGTGTACAAATCCAAATCTTGCTTGGTAATTTTTTAAACGAACTGGAGTTTTCTTCTCCTCCTGCCACTCTCTCTCTAAGTTCAGGATATCATTGCAATGTTAGTGCCCATACTGCCTCCCTGGTTCAGTTTGGTCAATGGGATATGGTGACACTGTGCAAATGAGACATGACACAGAGCAGAGATTCCTCCTCTGCAGTCACCCTGTTGCCCTTCCTCCTGACTGATAGCAAACATCATGCGGAATGGGTATTGAAACTGCCCCACCCCGTGTGGTACTACATCACTTACACACGCACAGGCATCATACTGAAACTGACAGGTTTAAAATAGGCCCTTTAAACTTGAATTATAACAACCAGTTGCCTACTGCTCCACTCGCCTGGACACTGTAGCTCAAGGATTACCCCCCTTGTTCCCAGATTCTCCCTGCAATTTGTTCCTTTTCTCTGCGATTTGTTCCTTATCTCTTCCTGCTCCACTATTAACCCAGCCACATTTCTGTGCGAACCCCCACATGACTGCCTGCTGAGGAACCAATTTCTAATCTCTCCCCTCCCGGCCCTTACTGATGCCCCACTCCCTTCTCCGGACCTAGTATGGATTTTTAACGTCCTCAGGTACACCCATCCAGGATTCCCTGACTGTTGAAATCCTCCAGGCAATCCTCTTCTTTGAACAGTTTCACATCTAAAACTAAACAATTGGCTATTATCAAATGTGCTGCCTATGCCTCTGTTGATTCTATAGTTACTCAGGGCAACATTCGGGCTCATCTGTGTGCTAAACAGGCTGCTGCAGGCCAATTTTTTTATCATACCCTCTATGAGCAAGCAGGCAGTAAATCGCAAGCCTTCAGATAAGACAGGCAAGCCAGATACGGTCACTGTTCGGCACTTACAGGGGGACGCCGCTGTTTCTGAAAAGGATATTTCGAAGGCGCATGGATGTTTTCATTCTGCGTCCTCAGGCCTTTGGTTTACCCCAGTCGGCCAAGTGTGTGTATCTGATACTTTATTACCTGTGCTTGTTGGCTGTCTGCATTCTGACACCCACCTTGGCAAGGAGGGAATGAGTGATATTATGCTCCCTACCTGGTGGCACCCCAGACTGACTGTGGAAGCCCAGTCTCATACAGCATCTTGTTTCACGTCCCAGCAGAACAATGTGGGTCGGGGGTGAAATGCTCACCAGGAAAAAACACCCTTGCCAGGTGAACTGTTTGAATGCATTCAGTTGGATTTTATTGAATTACCGTGCGTAAACTGTTATAAATATTGTCTTAGAATTAGGGTTAGGGTTAGGGATAGAGAAGTGGGCATCAATTGCCTCATTGCAAAATGTGTTATGTCCTGATACTGGAGTTCAGTTTCAGAGTTAGTGCACGTACATCCGCACTTCAACAGCTGACAGTTAGATCATAAACTGAGTAAACATTGACTTCAAACATTTGCCTTCACCAACTGACTGTCAGACGTTGAACTCTCGGGATGTCACGAACTCAAATGAACAGACAGGCATGCCAAAGAGATTTGAAATTTGTATTTTTATTTGGGAATCTGCAGAACCAGAATGAAGCTGTGCTCCTGGATTCTGTCTGCCTTTCAGAGCAGCAACAATTAAGTTAAGTGAAGCAAAGTGGAACATGGTTTGCAGAAAAACGGTATAAATAAATCTATTCATAATTTATGGAATCAGTTTATTCAACATGCCCCTTTACCTTCATGGCATAACGGTGGTAATAATGTTGACTCCTGAAGCCTGAGATGGCTGTGTTTTGGCCACCGTAGTAATCACATCATGGTCAGACGTGTTGATGTAATGTGTTTGTTCAAGTTGGAGTTATTAATAGCAACTTCAGCTGTAACTGTATCCCTGCAGGCTTACACTCTATATAATTAAGGTCGATTAGAATGGATCAGTTAACACTTCCGGGAACAGTGTGAGACCCAGAACAACTGATGTTATTCTACTCTCAGAAATGGCATATCCAATTGTCTGGCAAATAGAAGATGTTTTCTATCCTCTTATTTCAGCCATTGGTGTTCCTAGTAAGCTGTTAGTGCAAGTGTTGCTGATGTAAACTTGTGATAATATCGCTGTTTAAAAGTCATGACTTGTGCATTATAATCATGAAATACTGCCATTATACTTGCTCCTTCATTTCCCAGAAAATTCATTTGGCCATTGATGATGCAGTATTTGCTGCATTTCCTTACTTTATTTGTTTGTACGCTGAAATCCAAATTGCATTGTCAGAAATTGTGTTTGAAATGTGTTATTGTTAGAAAGCATGTTATGTGCAACATCAAAGCTGAACATTTTGCTTATGGTTCTGTTAAATTGCTATTTGATTCAGGACAACGCCTGAAAATATTTACTTGTATTTCACACTCTTCCCTCACAGTTAACTTGGTCGCAGTTATCATCCTGGCCCGAGGAAAGTGTGGTCTGTCCAAGTGCCTCACTTGCTACTTGATTGGAATGGCAGTGGCTGATCTCCTTGTCGTTGTTTTTGATGCCATCTTGATATACACTTCTTTAATTTATTTTCCAAATTCATTCGCGAGGCTTACTCCCTTCTGTCGTCTTTTTACAGCCCTGGCATCAGCAGCCTCATCGATTTCTGTCTGGTTCACAGTCACATTCACTTCTGATCGATTTGTAGCCATTTGCTATGAGAGATTGAAATCCAAATTTTGCACCGAGAGAACTGCAGCGGCATTCCTTGCAGCGGTGACTGTGTTGGGCTGCCTGGAGTCTCTACCCTGGTATTTTGCTAATAGCGCATCATACATCATTGATGATATTGAATGGGGTTGCCTACTTAAATCGAGTTTTTACACTTCCCCTGCATGGGCTGCATTTGAAATCATCAACTACATTTTAACACCTTGTGTGCCATTCTTTCTGATCTTGCTGTTCAATGTGCTGACTGTCAGACGTATTTTAGTGAGCAGTCAGATCCGCAGAAGTCTCCGTGGCCAAAGAAGTGGAGAGAAACACAAAGATGTGGAGTTGCAAAACCGGCAGAAGTCCATCACTTTGCTGTTCAGTATATCAGGCAGTTTTGTACTTTTGTGGTTAACCAAGCTTCTCTTCAGTATTTATGCACGAATTATGGATATCCGAACTTATGACTACTCCGACAAAGACCCTTACTTTGTCGC
This sequence comes from Stegostoma tigrinum, assembly GCF_030684315.1. NCBI lineage: Eukaryota > Metazoa > Chordata > Chondrichthyes > Orectolobiformes > Stegostomatidae > Stegostoma > Stegostoma tigrinum. Next base: position 9,939,727 of record NC_081398.1, read on the forward strand.
AGATCACACAGCGAAGATGTTGCAAGTGCTCAGCTCCTGCACCAACACGTTTATTTATACTGTGAGCCAGACGAAGTTCAGGTCCGAACTGATGAATGCAATGACATACCCCTTCAGGAAAATTATTAAATTGTGGAACAGATTGAAGAGTTTGAATCATGTGAATTAAATTTCTCCTATTCTCCATAATCTACAATCGCCACGCAGGACGAAGTAAGTTATCAGCACCACAGACTTAGCTCCGATTATTTGTCCAAAACATTGACTCCTGGCACGTCTTGCTGTGTGAACAATTAATGAATTGCTCTCGCCAAAAAATACAATGAGCAAGTGAGCATTCCGACAGATACCAGCTAACACTGGAGAAAACTTTGAGAAAGGTGTCCATCCCTGCTGTGGGATCAACAGCAAATGGGCTCGAATTTCACCGAGATATGATGATGCCGGAATACGTCCAATAATATGCCAAAAATTGATCGTTTGTCTGAAAAGATGACTCTTTCGCGAACATTGCTGCCCATAATTAGAATTATGTCCACTTTTTTTCCCCTTTATCTGTGGACTTTACAGCTGAACTGATTACTGTGAGACCAGAATTTCTTCAAAGCAGGACCCTTTCAGGAATTGTCTTGCAAATGTCAAAGATGCAAAATTTCAGCGCCGATCCTGATCAATATCTCTTCCGATCAGAGACAACACAGGTTTAATTGTCGTCCTTGTTCTTAATATTATAAACATTCACTCTCTCCTGACTAGAACGGGAAATAAATGCTCCCTAATATTGATTGGTACGGCTCTGAGCTGAAACCTAATGTGTCACAGAATCTAAGATCCCAAGCAGCTTGAACTGCACGTGGAAAGATTGCTTCCTCTGTTGTGTCTGTTGAGACTGCGGGGTCATTGTGGTTTCACTCTTTTAGAATGAGTGCTTGCCCTGCTATGACATGGGGAGAAGTTATGTTTTGTCTGAGGAATGTGCAGGATTAGAACTCACCCCAGAAAATGGGTGTAGTTTGTGGGCCAGTCATTGAATTTTTTTAGGGTGAAAGTAGATGGATTCTTGACAGTAAAGCAAATGAAAGGAAAATTGGGAATGAAGAATCTGAAACATAAACAAGATGGGTGAGCAGGATTGCGAACAATGATATACTTCTGTTCCAACTTCGCATGTTAGTACATTCACAAATGTTGTCAGCTCAACTCCAATCTAATGCGTCCACTCCATTAAAATTGATTGCAACCAAAGAGATCATTTAATTTCCATCCTGCATGGTTCTTGACAGAATTGAGACGTATTCATGAATGGCTACATTCCATATTATTTGGTTACTTCGTTTGCAGCTTTCGGAATGAGGGGACAAACAATGTTATTTGCACTTTAGTCATGTGTTCCCTCACCCCAACCACACACCTATGAGAAGAAGGTAAAAGGGGATGGGATTTGTTGTTTGGGCTGTTCTGCCATTCATCCTCTGCATGAAAATTACCCTGAAACAGGCGCATCCGTTTCTGTGTGAAGACATATCTCCACATGTCAGCTGTCAGTTCCCTACCACAGTATCATTCAACTGTGACCCCAATTGTTCTCAAGGCCCCATCACAACAACATCCTCCAAGTGTTTGTGATGTCTGGTCCGTTTTGAATTTCTTCAGTTTTGATAAAACAAACATCAAAACGTTCTTCTAAACCATGGTGAATATGACCCTAAATGATCCATTTCCTCTTCATGCATCAGTCCGTTCACACTAAGGATAAGTCTGGTAAATTTTCATTGCACACTCTGCATAGTCAAAACATCATTTCTCAGTTAAAGTGATTTAAACTGCATAGCATACTCAAGGGGTTGTCTCACTCAGGCCCTGTACAATTGCAACAAGACATCCCGAATCCTGTATTCCAAACCTTTTGCTCTGAAGGCCAACTTCCCATGAATGCATGCTTACTTTCAGTGATTTGTGTAGAAGGGACAGCAAGGCCTCATTCCAGCAGTGGGATATTTTAGCTGCAGTGATCGATTGACGTGGTTGCAATTGTTTAACTTGAAACGAAGAACATCAAACAGAGATTTGAAATTGGTGTGCAATACCATTTCAGTAGGTACACAATGTCCATTCTCATAAGCAAATTGCACAAGGACCAATCAAACACTGACCAAAGGTTCTGTAGAAGTTTTGGGGGTGTAGGGCAGTGAGTGGTAATGAATGAAGCTCGTTGGCTCCATTGGTGGATGAAGTGGCAGTCATGAAGCGAGTTTAAGGATTTTGCACAGAAACTTGAAGGAAATAATCTGGCCAGGATATGGATATCGCGTGGTCATTAAGACTGACCGGATTGTAATCCAGAGGGCCAGTACAGACTCAATGTGTTGAATAGCCTCCCTCCATCTTGTCCTGATTTCGTGACCTTATCCAAACAAGCCTCATTAAAATTTGATCTCATTTGCACAGGATGGCAATTAAACACAACACCCCCAGATCCAAAGAAATGCAGATAACTGGATGTGAAATGCCATCAATGACAAACCTCCAATTGAACATGGGCATATTTTAGTTATGAAATGTGTGAGTCACTGACTGGGCTGGACATTTATGACCGATCCTTATTTACCCTGGGAATGAGACAAGAGAATCTGTCCGTCGGGTGATTTCAGATGGGAGCTTACAGTCATCACTCTACCATTAATCTGAATTCACGTTTAAGCTAGGCGAGGTAAAGACAGTGTATTTCTCTTCCTCAGGGTCATTCGTGAACCAGGTTGGATTTTATGTCAAAATTTTGTTGGATTCAAATTTTACCATTTGCTTTGGTTGGGAATTGAACCTATCTGTGCAAACTGTTAATGCACTCTGTATTCCAGCCGCAGTGACATTTGCTCTGTGCCATCAGGCAAACCTTGCTGAAGCATGATTAACAATTCAATATTACTGTGTTTGCCTGTTTTGAAATAGAAGACAAGGAAATAAATGTCCAAAACATTAGTTGACATTAGCGAGTTTTGAGAAGATTTGTAGCTCAGGTTGAGGTTCAGGATGTGAGTTTGCTCGCTGAGCTGGAAGGTTAGTTTTCAGGCGTTTCGTCACCATTCTAGGTAACATCATCAGTGAGCCTCCGACGAAGCGCTGGTGTTATGTCCCGCTTTCTATTTATCTGGTTAGGTTTCCTTGGGTTGATGATGTCATTTCCTGTTCTTTTTCTGAGGGGATGGTAGATTGGCTCCAAGTCAATGTGTCACACTGGGAATGGGGATCCGATATCCCACCGCAAAGGGCATTCGGGAACTGGCATTCTATGTGATTTGAATCCAGCAGTTCTTCGGTCCTCCCTTTCCCATTCACATCATTGTTGTCCATTATTTTTTACTGTCTCCAATTGCGTCCATTGATCTGTCAAACTATATCTCAATATTTTCTCTTTTTCTCTGTCAGTCGCTGTATATTGGCATTGCTTTGTTCCTTCTTTCCTTTGATTACTTTCATTCACTCTCATCCTTTGGTTTTATTCATCACTGGGACATGTGTGCCACTCCCTGGTCCAGCAATTATTGCCCATCCCTACTTGCCCATTGAAAAGATGGCAATGCAGTGCATTCTTAAACAGTTGTAGCCTGTCTGTTCCAGGGGCTCTCACACAAGGTAGACAGGCAGGGAGTTGTAGGATTTTGTTCCAACAATACTGGAGGTCCTGCAATGTATTTCCAAGTCATGATGGTCAGTCTCTTGAAGGGATTGCAATGCCACGCTTGAAAATGTTACCTTCCAACCAGATTATTAAGGATTGTTTTAGGATTAATTGCTCATGACATTGAATAGTCTGTGAGATATGTCCTCATTTGCATTTACGCGGGACGGCCTGGCTTTGTTTCTCAGCCTGTTTTGAAGAATATAAATGTGTTGTCGTTGTTAAGAAACGGAGATTCAGCACAAAACCTGAGATTCAGAAAGGTATTAACATCAGACACTTTGCGGCACTCATGTGACTTCTCACCATGATGCGAGGTGCCACGTAATCTGATACAGAACTAAGCACAATCCTCATTATGGTCTAGAAAGGATAGAAGCCGAATGGGACTCATTTGTTTGTGCGTACGAGCAAACAGATTAATTAATGGCATTGCGAGTGTCTCTCATCTTTCATAAGTTGATTAAATTAAAGATGTGGTTTCATATTGAAAGACACTTGTCTTCCTGTAGTCATTTCGATAAGACCATAATTAACCCATTAGATACTTCTCACCTAACAATACTGTGAAGCAGGAAAATAATGCAATATATCTGGCATTTCAAGGAATGTCTGACCAAAATATTCAAGGAGAAGAAGACTGGGGAAGCATTCTATATGCCAAAATTGTCCTCTCATGATGAATTCTGTTTGCAAGATGACTCGGCGTCTGGGTTGTGGGCCTCTACGTTTTGGGATCTAGTTGGAGCAATGTCCCATGTGGCTGCTCCATGCCAAAGAGGACTCTCTCCATGAAATACTTTTCACAGCGAAACCAAACCTGCCACACACAGGCTGAATTTGGCTGAATAGCCTCTGCAATTTGTCACAGGAAGTGGAGAAATAAAGGGGGTGAACATTGCATTGCTCAGCCACAGCAGAGCAGCAGGAGGTTGTGCTGGAAGAGATGGTTCGAACTCACCACAGCCCAGCATAATTAGCAGGTGAAATGTTGAAGGTGAATCATTTAAAATGCACTCTTTATTGACTTCGGGTCAGTGAGAGAGAGAGAGAGGGAGATATCTGCAGTGAACCCTCTGATACTGCACGCAGCCTCTTGGTGTTGAGTGAACTCAGTTAGTGTTTCAGAGACAAGAAGCATAGACCCAGAGGAATACAGCGGGACAGGAAGCATCAGAGGAGCAGGAAAGTTGATGTTTCGGACTGGTACATTTCTTCACCAAGGTGCCCTTTCTGAAGAACATTCAAGAGCTGAAACGATAAATTTACTTCTCCTCTGATGCTGCCTGGTCTGCAGTGTTCCTCTAGCTCCACAGTAGTTTGTCTCTGACTACAGTATCTTCAGTTCTTGACATCTCCAAGATATCTTGGTCTTTGTGAGGAAGTTAATAATATTCAAGCTGGATAATTCTCTTACACTTTATGCGATGTTTGATTTGATCTCCCCTCTGCAAATTCTCACGACTCAAAGACTGAACAAGGAGCTTGTATTCATCATTTGAAATGCAGGATAGAAATCTGGTGTGGTCAATTTTATGTCGTGGGCATTCAGAGGAAAGCCCTCTTCCCTCCTTGGGGACCATTCTTTCTGATCTTGCTGCTCGATGTGCTGACTGTCTGCTGTATTTTGGTGAGCAGTCGAATCTGAAGGGCTCCCCATGTTCAAAGAAGTGGAGGGAAACACAAGGATTTGGAGATGGAAAACTTGTTGGAAGTCTGTTGGTTTACCTGACGGTATCTCGTGCAGTTTTGTGCTGTTGCGTGTGATGCAGGTTGTGTACAATGCTTATGCACGGCTTGCAGATATCTGATATTACAGCTCTTCAGACGCATGCTTTATCACAGATCGCACAGTGACGATGCTGCAACTGCTCAGCTCCTGCACTAACTCATGTATTTATGCTGTGATGCAGGCTAAATTCAGAGAAGAACTGAAGAATGCAATGATATGTCCCTTCACGTGAATCATTATATTATGGAACACTTTGAAGTGATTGAAACATGAGAACACAGATTCACTTCATGTTCCAACACCACCTCTTGGCATGGGTGAAAAAACTTAGGTATCAGCATCAGTCTTCAGACTGATGATGTTTGTCCAAAAAATCAAATTATCGCAAGAATTGCTGCGTCGAAAATCCATGAATCAATTCTCCAAAAAAAAAACAAAAATGGGAAAATTGATAGTTTATACAAAAACCAAATCTTCCCAGGGAAAACATTATGAAAGCTGCCCATCTCTGCAGTGGGATGAATCAGAAAGATACTCTGAATTTCACCAGAGACACAGTGATTGTCTGAATACGTGCAATAAAAGGCTGACAATTGAGCATCACTGAAAAGTTGACTCTTTCCTGAACATTGCTGCCCCAAATCAGGATTATTTGTCCATTTTCTGCCTGTGTCTGAGGACTTTACAGCTGAGCTGAATTACTGTAAGTTCAGAATTTCTTCAGAGCAGTGCTCTTTCAGGAATTATCAGGCATCATAAATTCAACGCTGTATCAGACACACAGCGCAAAATTTAGTGAGAAAAAAACCAAATGAAAAACAATTTTTGTAGATGTACGTAAATAATTTACTGCTATAAATCGATGCATTAATGCACTCAGTGCGTTTTCCAGTTCAATGTCGTTCAGAATTTACATTGAATACAACCCAAGCCAAAATGGTCAGCAGGGATGTGAAAAGGAAGTGTCGAGAATTGTATTCTGTATCACCTGGCTTCACAGTAATGACAGATTACAAATATGTGAGGGCATGGGGTTGCAACAACAGAGAGTCATCAAGTCCTGCAGCAAAAACACAGGCTGTTCAGTGAATATTATTCATGCCGATCACATTTCCCAAGATAAACCAGTGCCATTTGTCTGCCTTTGACCCATATCCCTCAGAAACTTTCCTGCTCATGTACCTGTAAAAATGTATTTTAAATGTTGGAACTCTACCTTCCTCTATCACATCCTTTGGCAGTTTATTTACCAAATGTACACCCCACCAAACCCCGCCCACCCCAAACCCTCGGTATGAAACAGATGTCCCTCAGGTCACATTGAAAATCGTTCATTCTGTCCCTTGAAACACATGACCTCTAGTTTTGAACGTCCTACTTCAGGGAAAAGACCTTTGCTGTTCACCTGATCTATGCCCCTCATGATCTTATTACCGTGCATGAGGTAACCCCTCAAACATTCACGTTTCAGGACAATACGTCCTCGCCAATCCAGTCTCTCCAAATTACTTCAACCATCCAATCCTTGTAACATGCATGCAAATATTTTCGACACGGCCTTCAATTTAATAACATCCTTCCCACAGCAGGGCAACCAGAACTGTACACAGCACGATGAAAGTTACATCATTAAGTCCTGTACACTCACAACATGACATCTGGATCCCTTTTGTAAATGACCTGAGGAATGAAGGCAAGCATGCCAAACATTTCCTTTATCACTCTGTCTGCCTTTGATGCAACTTTGAAAACAGCTACGTACTTGCAATCTTCAGTCTCGTTGTTTGACAACATTCTTCAGGACCTTACCATTAACTACGTCATTCCATAGTTTTCCTTTAGAGCCGAGAAGACTGTTGTATTCTGGTTTGGGTGAAGAAAAGAACAATGACATTGTTTTGGAGATTTCCACACAGTATAGGGTTGGATTACCAGGAGGCATTGATTGAAAATAAAGAGCAGGAAATTCAGAGATTTTGATGAAAACTGTCTTCACTGAGAGATTGTGGGTATCTCGGACTCATTGCCTAAACAGCTGAGAATAGACCAATGCCTTGTGTGATGTTTAAGAATAACTTAGATGAATGTTTCAAACGACACAACACCCATGGTTTCAGACCAATTTCTTTAAAAAAAAAACAGATTTAAATCGATGTTTGATGACAAGTCCGTATTGGAGAGGATGTGTTGGTTTTGTGCAACTGTGAATGAAATATGATTTCAAAGGCTCAAGTAATAATCTGGGGTCAAGTCTTAAATCTCGCCATTGCAAGGATGCCATCTGAATTCAACCTTGAGGGAACTAACAGTGTTTACTTGATCTGCAGCCAGCAGAATCCATTACCTTATCGCCTACCATTTCCAGCAAATGAAGGAATCACTCCTTGATCAATGTAGGGCCCAGGAGGACATGCCAGGTGAATCCCTGAAATTCAGGTATCAACCGAGTGAAGCTTCCACACAAGACTTTTTGCCAAACAACATAAACTGTAAGTGATCAACAAGACAAAGTGATCCCACAACTAACAGATCAGAGCGAACTGCTACCAGATTCAGGCCTGAATCGTGGTGTGCAATTCAACAACTCACTGCAGACAGAGGCTCCACAAATATTCCCATCTCAATGATGGGAGAGAAAAATGTCTTCACCCAGAGAATGAGTCGACGAACTTCTCATGTGCAACTCGCAAATACAATAAATGCTGCCCCAGTCAGTGACATGTATGTATCAAGGATGGAGACTTTTGTTTTAGAAAAAAAAACCTTCTGTGAAGTTTTTAAATAGAACTCGTTCCGTCAAGTCTTACTAGAGCTTTCCAGTTGGATTTGTTTGCAGACGTGTGAAACGAATTGAAGAAAAGAAGTTGATTTAAATGCCAGAAATAAATTCCTTTTTCAAGGAGATGTCGTGAAATGTGTGTTGTATTTCTTATGAGGCAAGGTCCCTGTGTAACTCGCAAATTTCACAATGATTTTGATTCGCTAATTTTCTTTGGAACAGCAGTTTCAGGCCACAGCGATCATTCAGATAATATTGGAAGATGTGAGTGAATCTTTAAATCCAGATAATACAGTTTGCCAGTCGTGAATGAATTGTTGTATGTTGCATTTTCTCAGAAAACTGAAGTAAAAGGGTTTCAAGAAGGTAAAATCTGAAAAGAAAGTACACTTCTCCTTTGCTCAGAAAGGAAATAGAACACGTGGCCCATATCTCCTGCCCATGAGGAAGAGGGAGATGTTGATGCGCTTATGTCCAAGAGTCCTCAGCGAAACTATTGCATCAGCTCAGAGCATTTATCTAATCAAATTCTATAATTTTCATTAATACATGGACAAACTAACCCATTCTGCTTGCAGTGAGATGAATGGACACATTTTCACTTCGCATTTCTTTATTTGCCGACAGTTTCTAATTTCTGAATAATTCTGCACTCTTCTAGCATCACAGCTTCACAGACTGGATAGTAATTTGGGGTCTAATGACGAGATGGATTTCTCCATTCATATTGATGCGAACTTCGTGGAGTAATTGTGGACTGCAAGTCAGCAAGTTAGGACTTGGTGATTGCAAAATGACACGGTCATTATGTGGTCACTTTAAAAGATCACGTACTTTTTCAATGCATTGGCATTTGAAGCCCATGTCTGTGAGCAACAGGTTGGATGGTTGCAAGTAGAAAGCGAGCACCTGAATTGAAACATTTTTATCGAAAGGCCATCCAGTTTGCAAGCCAAGCATCTGTTATTTGTTTTTTCCTGCCAAGACAACATACTTTTAAATTTAGTCAATCAATTTGATAAAAGGCCTTAGATGTTAAGACCATATCAATTTAAATCTGTTGGTAGTGTGAATGTAGGACAAATCCTGTTGGAAGCAATATTGATACGTCATCAATATATAAAGGACGGGGGCAGCTTGACCAAGCACAGAGCTAACAGATTTCAGTTCTCAAGGCACACGCACTGGGTCTCACATCCTCCTCTATGTCTTAGAAAATGTATTATCTGTTTAACAAAGGTACGAATGGCAAAACTAGTTAATATCTTTGACAGACTAATCAGGGTAGAAAGCACAGTATATTCTGGAAGACAAGTAACCTATCTGCAAATTCCAGAGACTGAATTTGTATTTCTATACAAGTGGGACTCATATTTCTTGCAACGGTAGACCATGAATATCTTGGTTCATTCAGGAATGGTTAGTAGTTAGCAGTGGTTTCATCAGTTTGTTAAAGATCAGTTAATTTGTTAGGTAAATAAATTGTTACTTGGTGAATATAAGATTTAAAATTAGTGTCGGGGATCTATTTTATTCAACCACTACAGTTGTTTAAAGGCTCATTAGCTTACTTACTACACTCCTTTACAGGTTACAGGCTGCGGTCATCCTCTTTGGGTATTGCATTTTTAGTCCTCAGAGGGAGTCAACTTCCATGTTATTACAAAACAGCAGAAATCCATGAGATTTTCAATGAGAGCGCTCGTTACATTCAACTCAAATTAGTATGAATACTAGGAACCATCGAAAAGCATCATAGGTTCCCAACTCTGAGACCTTCTTTCATTGGAAATTTGAGAGCAGTATTTTTCTAAAGAAAAGATTTGTGGATAAAAGTGGTTTAACTTGTTCTTGAAACATACAGAGACATTTTTTGGAAGACACCCATTTGTACTCAATTTGTCGTGAGATACATGTGTTGTTTCTTCTTGAATGTGGTCTTGAAGGAAGGATCTAGAAAATGTCAACTTTAAAGAAATAGGGATTCAAAATGTCAACTTGAAAACATGGACAGATATTTTTGAAAGATTTTGAACTAAGTACATGAAAGTATGTGTCACATCATTTGCTGACTTCAGTTCTGCCCCTGCTCAGACTTCACACTTCTGTTGACTGTTTTAAAGCTTCCCCAACAATTCCCATACGGTGAGACTTGACATGTGGATATTCTTAACTCACTGGCTTTCCACCTGACAAATAGATTTTTTTTAATGTGTGCCTGTGTGTTTTATGTTAACAGGTTTCAAGAATCGAACAAGTGAGCTGGAAGCTTGGAAGACATGTCATTCAAATCAGGGAAAACATAAAGCGACTACAATCACTGGAATCTCCAGTATAACAAGAAACCACTTTAAAGCACTACCCGAGAGGCAAATTTTCCTGAAATTTGGATTGGCAAAAAATATTTGAATAAAGTTGCTAGTTCAAGCAGATAGTTGGAAATTAAACTGAAGATTAAATATCAAATTTCAACCAACAGTCAATGGAACCATCCAGGTGGTTTTGATTGAAAACCTAAAGTACACATATTGTTTGTGAATGACACCACACGTCCTGCTGTTTCTCCTTCATCAGCGGTTTCACCTGGAATGCTTTTCAGATGCTTCGGGAAAAGACATACACGCTGATGTGTTAGTTTGGATCACAGTGCAAAGACTCAACAGAACAGGTGAGCAACAGTATCTCACAGGAATATATTTTGAGCTGCTGGGATATCTTGCGATGAGCAATGAATAGGACGCAACTGAATGCAGCTCTGGATTGAACTCAGTACTTGTTACAACTTAATTGACTGGTCAATCAGTTTCCACTGTATATTTCAACATGATCTTGAAATTTTCCATTGAGAAGTTATTGGGAAAACATCCCATTGATTTCTATACTTCTACAAATCAATGTCTTTTATCTGCCTACACATAGGTATGCTGGCACTGCCCTAAAGCTTCCTGCCCAGCTGGGAATTTGGTGTGAGACTTTGTAACTCCTTATCTTCCTACATATCTCTACGCAGACACTGCCTTGAGATTCCTGTCTGAATAGAATTAGAGTTAAACTGTCTCAAATAAGGTTAAGTTAAGAACATTTGTAAGAGTGTGAGACTTTTGAAGTTTGTAACATCTGTCCCTGACATGGGGGCCAGGACAATGACTTTGATTTCAGCCAGACGCATTGGCAACTTGAAATTACAATCTGTCTCGTTAACAACTTGAAATCACCTCCTGCCATTAGCAGCCACTTCACGAACCATCGATACTACATCGTGAACTTTTACGTTCTTGATGTAATAATTGTTTTGTATACTGTCTTTGTCTGTTGTAATGATTATTTCATGCATGATGTCATTGTGAGATGTGAAATTGTTTTATGTATTATGTACTTAGTAATGTATAAAAAGCGGGGACGATCCGCTGCTCGGTGAGAATTACTTGCGAGACTCTGCACTCCGTGCCAGATTAAGTACAGTAATTCTCCACAGCTTGTACTTACTAGGTAATAAAAGGATTTGTGTTTCTCTTAACAGGTCAGTGTCTTGTTATTGCATCAATTCCGTGACAGCCTCCAAAAACGAACCTGACATTTGGCACTACGAGCAAGGTTCCAATATGTACAGCAGTCTCACGTGGAGGTCTGAATAAGTGATCGTTCAAGTGTCGGTGGAGTGAGATGGATGGGCCCGAAAGGTACGATTCACCTTGGTCTCTCTCACTAACCTGCCACCCGTGCGACCCCTTGTCCCTGCGTGGCTCTGTACTGGTGGAACCCCGAGAGAGTTCACAGTCTTGAACACTGCTAAATCCTAACCCCTGGAGGTTCGAGTCCCCACGTTACAGAATAAATCCGGGAGGTTGGAGTCCCCTGGTGGAAATGGGTAAAGAAATCCGGAAGGTTAGAGTTCCCTGGTGGAAGTGAGAAATGAAATCCAGGAGGTTTGAGTCCCCCGGTGTCCCGGGTTCTAGTCCCTGAGTCAAGTCACAAAAAAAAAGAAGCAAAATCCGGGAGGTTCAATTCCCCCAGTGGCCGGGGCTAAAGTCCCTGGGACTTGTAATTTTTTTTTAAATCCGGGAGGATAGAGTTCCCCCGGTGACCGGGGGTGAAGCCCTGTGTCGGGGAATTGTGAAAAGGGAGCGGGGTGAGTATAAGACCTAGGTATAGAATAGTTACAGTGTCTGTCTGTTTCAACCACCCTGCCTTAGACTGGTTGTTATGAGGAGAAATTCCCCAAGCGAAGGTCAGGACCTTGAAGTGGGTGTTGAGATTAAGGACACTGCTGTTGTATATAGAGGTATGTAAAAGGTGAAAACGGCGGATAAGACAGCTGTTGGAACCCTTTCACATCAGTTATGACGGGATGACCCCGAAAATGAAGTACAATACAGACGTCTGTGGGCATGCTGAAACAAAAAATTGGGAAAAGAGAATTGGCCATGGCTGGGAACGTGGGACATGGATCTATGTACAAACGCAGAAGAGGCACTGGAAAGGGTTAATGTCATTCTTAAGAAAGAGAGCTGAGGAGCTGACTGAAAAATCAAAACTGGCCAGTTGGGTGGATAATGCACGTAGGAGAGGGATCTGTGCCTGTAATAACAAGGGAAAACCAAAAACTTGGGAAGTTTTAAAACTTCAGTGTGAAGATCATGAGATGAATGAAAGGGAAAGAGTTAAACAAGAAAAGCAGGAGAGAGAACAACGAGACAAAGAACGGGGCGCTAGAGTGGCAGGCCACATTGACAAAAAAAAAATCAGAGGAACCTCCTGACATATCTGGCATGCCGATGTTGTTGCAAATTTAATGACACAGATGAACAAGACGTGGAGGTGTGGGGATGGCATCCCTCTATCCCATCGGGACCACTACCCCCTCCACAACTCTACCTGTCCTTTCCTAACCTACATCTGCAGGCACACCAACACTGCCATTAGTCCTGGCAATGGCCCATAGCCCTATCACCATACCGTACACTGACCAAACTAAACCTCCTTTAGAATCTCCAAGCACTTCAGTAGTCAGCCCACACCAATCCCCTGACCAACTCGCGGCTTGTACAGACCCTATCGCCTGTCGTACCAGATCTAAAACGAAGCAGACAAACAGGAAACAGGACTCAGGCCAGACCGTTAGTGAGCAAAAGGAAGTACGACAGGATCCTTTTAAAACCCATAAGAGAAGCCTGGGGAAACATAAGTCCCGGGTGCAGTTTACTGGACCCCCTAACACCTGTTTACTGTTTCCAAGCGACTTCACAAGTGGCGAAGAATATGACAGTCCCCACTCACGGGCAGGGGATAGCTTGGGAGGGGTTTGGGTGAGACCCCCAGGTAACCGTCTCCGAAAGAAGGGCTCCATAAGAAAAATCATCGACAATTTTCTAATCGCACGGTCCCTCACCCAAACTCAACACAAGGGGGTCAAAATACAATGCAGGCCTCTACCCCTTGGAAGCCACAAGAGATGTGCTTAGTTATGCCAAGGGCCCCTGATCGAAAAACGAACGCAGAAGATTTTATAGGTTACATCCTGGGCACTATTCAAATGCATCAAGCCAACCCAAGATCTCTTTAGCCTGCGCTGCATGGCTCTTAACCCTAGTGATGTACTAAGAGGAAAGGCCACCGAGGGAACCCGGCTCCCCAAGAGGAGGCTGCCTTCGCGGATCTTGTGGCAGATGGTCTTCGGCTGCAAACCATTAAAGATGCGCTCAAGCGAAACTTCCAAAAGCCAGTAGATATTACCAAGGTACTGAAATGCAAACCCAAATGTGGGGAGGACGGCCCTGATTTCTGGGTTCATTTGTTGCTCTACCTGTGCCACATATTCTGGCGATACTGCCTACATTGCAGGGAATCCCTCACCGCAGTTCAATGCTATTTTGTTACAGTTATCTACAGCTATTGTGGCGACAGCTTTTCACACTAATAACATGGATTGGCCAGATAATGCTCGTCCCCAGATGAGAAGAGCCTTAACTTATTACTGGAACACTGTGAAGGAATCCAAACCAACCAAGATCAAATATGACATGGCGCAATGTCCCCCACGTCAAATTAGATCCAACCGTCTAGCACCCCTCACTTTAGACTTTGCCAGAGCAGATTCAATCGCATCCCACAACTATGTTCCGAGCCAGACTGACAATTACGATTACGGTTATGCGAACCGCCCACAATGTCCTACTGACCTTCGAAATAGAGTGCTGTATGCACCCAGCCCCACGTTTCTCAGGCCTGATGCCAGGATGCCCCACTCCGCCCCAGAATGTTTTCACTGTAGCAGCCAGGATCACTGGTGGAGAGATAGCCCACAGAATCAACCAGGAGGGGATCCCAGGGAAGAAGGCAACCCTTTTCAAGTAATAATTCTTTTCTGGCCTGACTATCTTCGCCCCATCATTTGTCCATTTTAACTAAAGATCCTGAAGATGAACTGATTAATCTAACTGTACAGGGTATATCAATTCCCTTTATGATTGATACTGGGGCCACGACATCTCAGCTGGATGCTTCATGTACACAGCAATATGGGTTGAGGCTCTTACCCTCCTCAGTAAGCCTTAGCGGGCTTTCTGGGAAAGAAGACACCTACTCCTCAACAGAACCGATATGGCCCTCAAACCTGTGTAATTCAATTTGCCCGGGCTCTCCATTTGGGAGTTAGCTTAGCGGGGAGGGACTTGTTGTGTCTTCCTCAAATTGAAATTCTTAGTCTCAACGAGGGCATTAGCATAAAAAGTGATCCGGCTAAACGGCAGTTGTGGGTTCATTGATCGCCACATTGGTGGACAATTGGCTTATCCCCTCGGGATTTCACGTCTCCACAACAAGTCCCAGCCCTCATATTGCATTGTGCTATGACACTACAGAGCTTCCCGTGGATTAGCTGCTATCTACGCCCCCTATCTGGGATAAAGCTTACCTGTCACTGTTACAGGTTATACTGAAGGAAAGGAAGAGTTCGAGTTGTTGTTGGAGGTGCTGCCCCACCTATGGCGCCAATCAGGTCTTGTGCCCACCCGCCACCTCACACTGACTGTGAATACTGGCTCTGAGGCTAAGTCCTTGGGATTCTGAGCGCACCGCTTGATCCAACAGGCGGACCCAGAAGTGAAGGATTCCACACTGCAGTCAGCTGATGGCCTCATTTTATGTTATTCAGATCCCTTTACTGCTATTGGGACATTGTGTTACCACCATCCTCATCATAGCCCTTCCAACGAGCCTTCCCAGACCTGTGGTCTGCTTCCCGACATGAGGACATTGGATTGGAACCTCCTTCGAGCAGAAGATTTGAATGGAGCTGTTTTTGTAAGGTGTGTTCAGGAGGGTTTCCTAACGCAGTACGTTGACAGGCCGACGAGGGGAGAGGCCATTCTAGACTTGGTGCTCGGAAACGAGCCGGGGCAGGTATCAGATCTTGTGGTGGGAGAGCATTTTGGTGATAGTGACCATAACACTCTCTCATTCTACATAGCTATGGAGAAGGAGAGGATTAGGCAGAATGGGAAGATATTTAATTGGGGAAGAGGAAACTATGATGCGATTAGACACGAGTTAGGAAGCATGGACTGGGAGCAGTTGTTCCATGGTAAGGGAACTATAGACATGTGGAGATGGTTTAAGGAACAGTTGTTGGGAGTGATGAGTAAATATGTCCCTCTGAGACAGGCAAGAAGGGGTAAGATAAAGGAACCTTGGATGACGAGAGCGGTGGAGCTTCTAGTGAAAAGGAAGAAGGTAGCTTACATAAGGTGGAGGAAGCTAGGGTCAAGTTCAGCTAGAGAGGATTACATGCAGGCAAGGAAGGAGCTCAAAAATGGTCTGAGGAGAGCCAGGAGGGGGCACGAGAAAGGCTTGGCAGAAGGAATCCGGGAAAACACAAAGGCATTTTACACTTACGTGAGGAATAAGAGAATGGTCAAAGAAAGAGTAGGGCCGATCAGGGATAGCATAGGGAACTTGTGTGTGGAGCCTGAGGAGGTAGGGGAAGCCCTAAATGAGTTTTTTGCTTCTGTCTTTACGAAAGAAACGACCTGTGTAGTGAATGAAACCTTTGAAGAGCAGGTGTGCATGCTGGAATGGATAGAGATAGAGGAAGCTGATGTACTGAAAATTTTGTCAAACATTAAGATTGACAAGTCGCCAGGCCCGGATCAGATTTGTCCTCGGCTGCTTTGGGAAGCGAGAAATGCAATTGCTTCGCCACTTGCGAAGATCTTTGCATCCTCGCTCTCCACTGGAGTCGTACCTGAGGACTGGAGAGAGGCAAATGTAATTCCTCTCTTCAAGAAAGGAAATAGGGAAATCCCCGGCAATTATAGACCGGTAAGTCTCACGTCTGTCGTCTGCAAGGTGTTAGAAAGGATTCTGAGGGATAAGATTTATGACCATCTGGAAGAGCATGGCTTGATCAAATACAGTCAACACGGCTTTGTGACGGGTAGGTCATGCCTTACAAACCTTATCGAATTTTTTGAGGATGTGACTAGTAAGGTTGATGAGGGTCAAGCTGTGGATGTGGTGTATATGGACTTCAGTAAGGCATTTGATAAGGTTCCCCATGGAAGGCTCATTCAGAAGGTCAGGAGGAATGGGATACAGGGGAACTTAGCTGCTTGGATACAGAATTGGCTGGCCAACAGAAGACAGCGAGTGGTAGTAGAAGGAAAATATTCTGCCTGGAAGTCAGTGGTGAGTGGGGTTCCACAGGGCTCTGTCCTTGGGCCTCTACTGTTTGTAATTTTTATTAATGACTTGGACGAGGGAATTGAAGGATGGGTCAGCAAGTTTGCAGACGACACAAAGGTCGGAGGTGTCGTTGACAGTGTAGAGGGCTGTTGTAGGCTGCAGCGGGACATTGACAGGATGCAGAGATGGGCTGAGAGGTGGCAGATGGAGTTCAACCTGGATAAATGCGAGGCGATGCATTTTGGAAGGTCGAATTTGAAAGCTGAGTACAGGATTAAGGATAGGATTCTTGGCAGCGTGGAGGAACAGAGGGATCTTGGTGTGCAGATACATAGATCCCTTAAAATGGCCACCCAAGTGGACAGGGTTGTTAAGAAAGCATATGGTGTTTTGGCTTTCATTAACAGGGGGATTGAGTTTAAGAGTCGTGAGATCTTGTTGCAGCTCTATAAAACTTTGGTTAGACCGCACTTGGAATACTGCGTCCAGTTCTGGGCGCCCTATTATAGGAAAGATGTGGATGCTTTGGAGAGGGTTCAGAGGAGGTTTACCAGGATGCTGCCTGGACTGGAGGGCTTATCTTATGAAGAGAGGTTGACTGAGCTCGGTCTCTTTTCATTGGAGAAAAGGAGGAGGAGAGGGGACCTAATTGAGGTATACAAGATAATGAGAGGCATAGATAGAGTCGATAGCCAGAGACTATTTCCCAGGGCAGAAATGGCTAGCACGAGGGGTCATAGTTTTAAGCTGGTTGGTGGAAAGTATAGAGGGGATGTCAGAGGCAGGTTCTTTACGCAGAGAGTTGTGAGAGCATGGAATGCGTTGCCAGCAGCAGTTGTGGAAGCAAGGTCATTGGGGTCATTTAAGAGACTGCTGGACATGCATATGGTCACAGAAATTTGAGGGTGCATCCATGAGGATCAATGGTCGGCACAACATTGTGGGCTGAAGGGCCTGTTCTGTGCTGTACTGTTCTATGTTCTATGTTCTATGTTCTATGAGGTGGGATACACTCCAGTCACTCCCATACAGATACAGATTTTCCTGGGAGTGCCCTTACCCTCGATACCTCAAT
Source organism: Stegostoma tigrinum (assembly GCF_030684315.1). NCBI lineage: Eukaryota > Metazoa > Chordata > Chondrichthyes > Orectolobiformes > Stegostomatidae > Stegostoma > Stegostoma tigrinum. The sequence continues at coordinate 9,957,674 of NC_081398.1, forward strand.
ATCCTCTCAAGCCCGAGGCAGTGGAAGGGTTAACCTCCTCAGTAGATTCATTACTCCAACAGGGCATATTAGTCCCTTGCCAATCACCTTGCAATACTCCTATTCTGCCCGTCCCTAAACCTGGCTGACGGGAATGGCGACTGGTCCAAGACCTCAGACACATCAATCAGGGAGTCTGACCCTTACATCCAATTTTCCCTAATCATGCCACGACCTAAGTAACATCCCCTCGGATGCGTGTGTTTTCACAGATGTGGACTTGCAACATGCATTTTTTGCTGTTCCCTTGGATAAGGAGTCTCAGTATCTGTTTGCCTTTACCTTCAGGGGTCAGCGGTATTCCTGGACTCATCTCCTCCAAGGGTTCGTTCACTCGCCTACCCTGTTCTCCCAGGTTTTGAACCGCCAGCTCCAAGATCTCCAGCTCTTGGATGGCTCCACGGTTATCCAATACGTCGACGATCTACTCTTGACTAGCTTGTCAGAATCCATTAATGTTGCAGATACAAACCAGCTTTTAAATGCTCTCCACTATTGGGGATATGTTGTGCCTGCCACGAAGGTTAAGCATAACCAACGACAGGTGCAGATCCAAGGGATTTTACTCAGCGCCTCAGAGAGGACCCTCACCCCTGAGTGCGTTGCCCATATCCTTATGACACCCTCGCCCACTACCCCTGAACAGATGAGGACCTTTTTAGTGTTGATAAATTAATGTCGGCCATGACTCCCTAATATCACATTGCTCACCCAATTCCTCACTCCTCTCGCTTCTTGTAAAGCCTCAAAAACCTTGACCCTCTCTAGAGAGCAGGAGTCAGGCTTCACGGACTTAAAAGCAGCCCTTGCTGCCACCCCGACTTTGGGCAGACCTTTGTATGACGGGCCTTTCCAGCTATGTGTTAATGTTCTAGATTGGTGTGCTATGGGGGTGTTTACGCAGACTCACAGCGACCGCAAGCAACCGGTTGCCTACTATTCTACCCTCCTCTTTACTGTTGCTCAGGAATCACCTCCTTTTTCCCAGATTGTCCCCGCGATTTATTCCTTCGTCACTGCAGACTCAAATGTTACTCTCCACCACCCGCATACCGTCTGTATCTCACTTGCCATCGTGACCCTTCTCACCTCTCACCAGACTCAACACCTTACCCAGGCATGTTTGAGCCGCTATGAGGTCGCAATCCTCAACAATCCCCTCCTGACATTCTCTTTCTGCTCCATTATTAACCCAGCCACATTTTTGAGCGAGCCCCCAGATGAGCTCTTCGAACCCCCTCATGACTGCCTAATGAGGAACCAATTCCTGACCTCTCCACGTCCGGACCTTATTGATACCGCACTCCTTTTGCCAGACCTTATCCTGTTTGTTGATGGCAACTCCTCCATGTTCCCCTGAGGTACACCTCTCTCTGGATATGCAATTGTCGATAATACCTCTACATTAGAATTGGCGGCATTTCAGTCCCAGGTGTCCGCGCTGAAGGCAGAACTTTTTGCCCTGCATTCTAGCCGCAGGGAGGTCAGCAAATATTTATACCGACTCTCGGTATGCTTTTGGGGTCTCCCATGGCTTTGGCCAGTTGTGATCTTAGCATGGAGGAACACCCATCCAAAATTCCCTGTAAGTTAAAAGCCTTCTCCAAACAATCTGCCTCCCGAGACGATTGGCTATTGTCAAATGCGCTTCCCATGCCTCCGTTCATTCTATAGTTACTCGGGAAAACGCTCGGGCTGATCTGGCTGCTAAACAGACTGCTACAGACCGAATTTTCATGATACCCTCGATGAACAAGCAGGCAGTAAATCGCACGCCTTCAGACAAGACGGGCATGCTAGGTATGGTCACTGTTTGGCACTTACAGGGGGACGCCCCTGCTTCTGAAAATAATATTAAGAAGGCGCATGGATGTTTGCATTCTGCGACGTCACGCCTTTGGGTTATCCCAGTCGGCCAAGTGTGTGTATCTGATACTTTATTACCTGTGCTTGTTGACTGTCTGCATTCTGAGACCCACCTTGGCAAGGAGGGAATGAGTGGTATTGTGCTCCGTACCTCGTGGCACCCCAAGCTGACTGAGGCAGCCCAGTCTTGCAGAGCATCTTGTTCCACATGCCAGCACAACAATGTGGGTCAGGGGGTGAGATGCTCACCAGGAAAAACACCCTTGTCAGGTGGGCCGTTTGCATTCATTCAGCTAGATTTTATTGAACTGCCACGTGTAAACTGTTACACATATTGTCTTGTCATTGTAGATGTATTCAATAGTTGGATAGAGGCTTTCCCAACGACAAACAACAAAGCCTCAAGAGTAGTAAAACTGTTATTAACCGAAATAATACCAAGGTTTGGAGTACCGCGACAAATTAGTTCGGACAACGGCCCTCAATTTGTGGGGAAAATTAATAAGGACCTGTGTGATACATTACGCAACCAACAACAATTCCACTGTGCCTACCACCCTTGGGAAGCAGGGATAGTAGAGAGAGCTAATGGAACTCTTTAAACTAAACTGACCAAGTTGATATCAGAAACCGGCCTTAATTGGTTAAAGGTTTTGCCACTTGCCTTGTATCACATGCAAATAAAACCATTTTACTACTGGGATCTCAGCAGCGGAAATAGTCTGTGGCCGACCCAGCAGAACACCATGGGATGCCAATACTATCCCATCAGCCAAATTGACCTAAGTGTGATGGGAGAAGAAATGCAAAGGTACTTCCAACAACGAACATCATCTTTACAGTTTCTCCATTCGCAGGTGAAGTGTGCCTTCAGACCACCTCCGCAGACATTGGAACAAGACCTCAACATTCAGGATCGAACTTCGTGTCCGCAGATTGGGGATTTTGTACTTGTCCGGGACTGGGGTCGCCCCAAGCTTGGACCAAGGTGGAAAGGACCATACCAAGTGCTTCTTCAGACTCTGACAGCCCTTCCGGTTAAAGGACAGAATGGCTGGATCCACCGAAGTGACTGTAAACGATGGATTTCCTCATCGGCATGCAGTTAACCATTGGACTGAGTATTATTCTGCCCCTGCATGGCCAGCAGGACAATTTGTCTTATAGAACACACATCTGGCTGCACGGGAATCGGACAGCATGTTACCCACTAGCACGGTCCTTAGAAGGGTTATTTGTAGCGACACCTGCCTAGAACCCTCGTCTTCTTTATGAAATAGAGTATTCCAGTAAGCTTACCGAGGGGAGGGGGGCAAGTTGGACGAGCGGTGTGCTGGGTACATGTGTGAAACTGGTAGTTAGTGGCCTCCCTGTAGTGGGGACACTAGACCTGGCCATGGAAAGAAAGAGGATAACTGTACATGTCCCAACATCTATCCGTTTTGCTTTCATGGAACTGGGACTTTTTGTGTGCCTGCTCTAGTCGCTAATGACACCCAAAATGTTTCCTGGTCCCATCGGTGCGTAAAGAGAAATTGCACCACTAGAGGCGGATTGTTGAACTGCCCTGCTTGAAATCTAATCCCATAACTGTGACCCCGGGCATACAGTGGACTTGTGCGGATTGCAATGGCACTCATGTAAAACAGACTATGGGTCATTTCCATTTAACTCCGCAAACTTCCGTCCACATAAGGTTCAGACTTCCTAGCATAGCTATCAAGAAATACATGAGTCTGCTACCTGCTACCGGGCTAAAAAAAAGGATTTGTTTTCCTCCTTAACGGGACCTGCACTACTGCCACTCCAACTTTGCCGGTGCTGTTTGCTGTTGGGACCATTGAGCCCCTCACGGTCCCTTGTCCCCAACAAGCACGAATTCAACGGCGAATTGTCACACGCTACCTGACCCGGGAGTTTTGCGCTGCATGGCAGAACCCAATTGCCCTGGGCTCTTCCATGGGATGCAGCTTCCCGGGAACTGTCGGCTTGGGGAATTCGAAATTACCTTGTATGTGGTCTCGCCGCCCTGGGAAACAGTACAATGACAGCGTTGGAGGCAGTCAACCAAGAACTGGCTGAACTTCGGCACTATGCTCAGCAAACCCGGTATGCAGTGGACTATCAGCTGGCTCAGCAAGGAGGAGTCTGCGCTATTATAGGGGACGAGTGCATTACCCACGTCACCAACGAGTCCTATAACATTACCCAGGCTCTCCAAACCATACAGCGGCAGTTGGAACAGTACAGAGAGGGACCCCAGCCTGGACAGGGTTTGTTGGGATGGCTTCTGGGCGGTTCTTGGGGCTCATATTTGCTGCATGGGTTAGTTGTTCTAGTGGTTGTCATAGCCACCTGCTGTACATTTATGGCAGTCCTGAACCCTTGCTAAAGATTAGTGTTTGGCAGGCTGGCAGCTGCCTTCTCGGCCCCGATATAGGTTATCATGAAATGATAAAAGGAGGGAGTGAGATGTTATTGGGATGACATCCCATTGATTTCTATACGTCTATAAATTAATGTCCTTTATCTGCTACACATAGGGATGCAGACACTGTCTAAAAACTTCCTGCCTAGCTGAAAGATAGGTGCAAAACTTTGTAACTCCTTAACTTCCGACACATTGGTCTGCAGACAGTGCCTTAAGATTCCTGTCTGAGTAGCATTAGTGTTAAACTGTGCAAATCGTTATCTTCCTGCATGGGGGTATGTGGAAACTGTCTCAAATAAGGTTAAGTGAGGAACATTTGTTAAGGTGTGAGTCTTCTGGGGTATGTAACTTCTGTCTCTGACAAAGGAGCCAGAGCACTGACTTTTGTTCGAGCCAGACACTTCGGCAACTTGAAGTTACATTCTGTCACATCGGCAACTTGAAATCATCTCCTGCCATTCACAGCCTTTTCATGAACGATCGATACTATATCCTGGTCTTTTATGTTCTTGATATAGTAATTATCTTGTATCCTGTCTTTGTCTGTTGTAGCAATTGTTGCATGTACGATGTCATTGTGAGTTGTAAAATTGCTTTATGTATTATGCACTTGGTAAAGTATAAAAAACGGGGACTGTCCGCTGCTCGGGGAGAATTACTTGCAAGACTCTGCGCTCTGTGCCGGGTTAATTACAGTGATTCTCCACAGCTTGTACTTGCTCTCTAATAAAGGATTTGTGTTTTTCTAAACAAGTCAGTGTCTTGTTGTTGCTTCAAGTCCATGAGGATCTCCACAACATGAACCTGACACATGGACTTTTTATTAGTCACCCCATCAGGTACAAGAACTTGATCTCAGGAACATGGATTTGACTTCCTCAAAAATAGCAAGAGAATGGGTGCAATCAGGAAAGTTAGAATCTGCAATGTTATAACATCAGAATTATGCAATTGTCGTCAGCCACAAGATTGTGAAAGCGCTGAACAGAACAAATAGCAAGATCACAGATATCCTTTTGTTTCTCATTTCTGTGTCTCAGCAATTCGCTCCTCTGTTCTGGACATCAGTCCCTTAATGACCTGGCAGCTCTGTAAAATGCCTCTGATTTTTGGAAGTTGAGCAGCAAAATTGAAACAAAGGGAAGTAATGAAGTTAGAAGGGAGACAAACCAGTTAAGTATAAACCACCCAAGATCAGTAAAACAGTTGTCTTTTTTGAACATTCCCTCAGTACATTAACAATGACCTTTTCATGTTATAAGCCAAAGCAATTAAGCAGTGATTTCAGATGGAACAGCAGATTGGATGTTGCCTTTAGCATTTTGAAGTTTTCTCATTAGGATATTTTCTTTACCATTTGTGGCAGCAACTGCCAACAAAATGATCAATGGTAAAAATGACTGTCTACTAAACTGAAGTATGTGTAGATATATAACAGGGAACAGCAATAATACAGAAGACAGGAGTCAAGTTGAGGACGAAATCTGGGAGTAATAACAATTGATGTGATGCTGAATCAAAAATGGAGAGACAGGTATCGCTGAGAATGGTAGTTCCTATTTTTACGTGAGAATCCACAGAACCAGAATGAACCTGAGTTTCTGGAGTCTGCCCACCATCCAGAGCAGCAGCAGTTAAGTTCACAGAGACGAAAAGGACCATGGTTTACAGGAAAAGTGCAAATGAAGCTATTCATTTTTATGGGATAGGTTTTTTACTGCATGAACGTCTGATTTCATAGCTTCATGGTGAAACTCATGTTGACTTAAGATCTTTGAGATCTTTCTGTTTTGCCCACAACAGTTATCATATCAGAGCCAAAGCTGTTGATGTAATTTGTTTGTTCGAGTAGGTGTTAATAATAATGTTGTCAGGTCAAACTATGTTCCTGGAAGCATATCCTCGAAATAAATAAGGATCAAGTGGAATGGACCAGTTCACAGTTCCTGCCTGCAGTGTGAGACCCAAAACGACCAAAGCTGTTGCCAAGCTCAGAAATAGCATATCCAATTGTCCGGTAAATCGAAGATGTTTTCGATCCTCTCACTTCAGCCATTGCTGTTTCTCGTAAGGTGTTATCGCAAGCGTTCATGATACAAACTGTTGAAACTTTTCAGCTGATTTGTCATTACCTATCACTGTGCAATTTGGACAAGGACCTTTTCTAATCATTAATGCTGCCACCATGTCTACACCTTCACTCTTCAAGGAAATTCGTTTTCCTTTTAATGATGGACTGTATACTTCCTTGCTCACTTTAATTACTGTTGCCATTGATTCCAAAAAAGTACTCTTTGTAAATGTGTTTCAAGCTTTTAATTACATTGTTCTTTGATTGAGGCCATGACCTGTAAATATTTATTTCAATTTCAATGCCTCCCCTCGCAGTTAACTTGGTGGTCATAATGATCCTGTCCCATGGAAAGTGTGGTCTCTCCAAATGCACCACTCATTACTTGATTGGGATGGCAGTCGCTGATCTCCTTGTTGTTGTATTTGATGCCATTTTGTGGTTCACTCTTCCAATTTATTTCCGAAATTCATACATGAGCACGACTCCTGTGTGTGTAGTGTTCTTCCTGCCTTGAGGTCAGAAGCCACAGTGATTTCTATCTGGTTCACAATCGCATTCACTTTTGACTGATTTGTGGCCATTTTCTGTGAGAGATTGAAACAAAACTTTGCACCAAGAGAACTGCAGTGGCATTTCTAGGGATGGTGACCATATTGGGCTGCCTGGAGTCTCTACCCTGGTATTTTGCAATTCAGCCACGGTATATCATTGATAATATTCCATGGGGCTATTCCCTTGTACAGAGTTATTCCAATTGCCCTGGATGGGCTGCATTTGAAATGATTAACGACATTTTAATCCCTTGTGATCTGTTCTTTCTCAGCTTGGTCTTCAATGTGCTGACTGACAGGCGTATTTTGGTGAGCAGTCAAACCCGTCGGAGTTTCCGTGGTCAAAAAAGTGGAGAGAAGCACAAGGATGTGGACACGGAAAAGCAGCGAAAATCCATAGTTTTGTTGTTCAGCATATCAGGCAGTTTTGTGCCGTTATGGCTGACCCAGGGCGTGCACAATATTTATGCAGTAATTACAGATATCCAATGTTACTAGTCCTATGCAGACCCATGCTTTATCAAAGATTGTACAGTGAAGATGCTGCAACTCCTCATCTCCTGCACTAACACGGGTATTTATGCTCGCATCCAGGTTAAATTCAGACAATGGCTAAAGAATGCCACGATGTCCCCCTTCAAGAAAATTGCTCAAGCATGGAAAAGGTGGAAGATTTTGAAACTTTCAGAGTAAATTGCACTTAACGCTCTGGTGCCCTAAAATCACCACAGGCAAAAAAAAAGCTGTCAGCATGACAAGGTCTTTATTCTGACCAATTTTGTCCAAAAATAAATAATTTCATTGCAACTCTTGCCATGTGGACAATTCATGAATTGATCTCCAAAAACAAAACTGTGTCAGCAAAAAGGCCCAACAGATTCCACCCAGTGCCATTGCAAGAAATGGAGCAAGCTTTCAATCTCAGCTGTGGGACGACTGGGAGTGGGATCTTCAATTTCATGAGGCATAAGGAGATGGTGTGAATATGTGCAATAAAATACCGACAACTTAGCATCAGTCTGAAAAGCTGCCTTCCTTTTCCCACTGATGCTGCGTGGAATGACAATTATTTCCCGTGACCTGGCTTTATCTGCAGGCTTTACAGTGGAATTGGATTACTCTGAGATCAGAATATCACTTCAGAGAAGTGTCCTGTTATACATGGGGCAGACAATTGGCAATAGTTTCACAGGTTGGAGAGAATGCATGGCTAACTGCAGCTCTTGTTCTTAAGATAAGAAATCCAAAACCACCATTCATTGGAAATAAAAATTGCTCCCTAATATGAATTTGTGATGTGGCTCTGAGCAGATATGACCGTTCTTCCAATGTGTCAAAGCATGTGAGATTCCAAAAAAGTGTTGACAAGGTGTGGATGAATGTCTGTTTCCTCTCGTGGAATACAGCAGAAGCAGGGGTTGCCAGTCTGAGCAGTGGCACTGTTTTATGATTAGGCTGGCCCTTCCAATAGCGAGGGGAATTTTTGTTTTCTTTGAGGTTTGTGCAATTTTAGAATGCTCATCAGAAGGTAGTTGTGCGATTAAGGTTTTTCATTGAATATTTTTAAAATCAAGGTAGACCGATGCTTGCGAGGAAAGGAAATGTAACGGAAATGGGAAAGACGGAAGTTGAAACTCACATAGTGAAGATCTGATCCTATCAAATGGTGGAGAAAACTTGAGGGTAATGGCACTCGTCTGCACCTATTTCATACGTTTATATGCTCGTCGATGTTTGCAAGTTCAATTTCTATCCACAGTGCTCACTCACACCTGATTGAATTGATGCAAGCATTGATGGAAAGGATATCGTCCGTTGTCCATCCCATATTTCCTTGAGAGAGCAGTCAATCATTTTTTTGACCAGCTGTGGTCCATGTCCTGAAGACACCACAACTGCAGTGTCATGAGGTAGGGGGGAAAACAATGTCAGTTGCTGCTCATTTGTATGCCCCCTCCTCCCAATGCTCAAACCACTCAGATGAAGGACACAGGGGCTACATTTTTTTTTCTTTATTAAATCAAAAGATGAAGTTATTGCTGGCTAAGCCTGCATTTATTACTCATCCCTAATTTCCAAGAGGGCAGATGGGAGTTATCTATATTGCAGTGGGTCTGGAGTCACCCATATGCCTGACCAGGTAAGGATGGCAGTTTCCTACATGAAAGGATGTTGGTGAGACAGATATGTCTTTCCCAACTATCGACAATAGATTTGGGGTCAGCAGGACGTTCTTAATTCCAGATATTAGTCGAATTCAAAGCCCACTGTTTGCAATGGTGGGATTGAAACCACATCCACAGAAGGTTATCTGTGTCTCTGGGGTAACATTCCAAAAATAGTCAGAGTTGGCCCTTGACTCTCCTTGTTCCATGGTCTGCGCTGTTCTTCCGTTCTTGATCTGCATACTGCTGGACCATAAATCAGAGAAAATAGAATGAGAAGTATGTGTTTTGAACCTTGAAGCCTGCCACGGCAATCAATGGACCTGTCTTCAGAAATGGCGGAGAGGAAGGGCACTCTGAAATAAATCGAGGGTGGGGTCCGAGATAGAAAGTGCATAGCAGAACGGATAGGTGGAAGAGAAGACAGACAGTTCATCGAGGTGGGGATGAAGCTGGTAATGGTGAGTGAAAGTCGGAAATTGGGATGGGGCTTGGTCAGTGAGGCGGGGGAGCTGATAGGTAGGGAGGAAATTGACTCGTCAAGGAGGTGGGGATGGGGTTGGGCTGGTCTTGGGATGAAGGGAAATTTTGAAGTTAGTAAAATCCACAAAGCCCATTATGACCCCACCCCGACCAGCAAAACATTATCTCACAGACCATCCATCACTTCAGGTGTCCTCTTACACACAGCATTAAACTTCATCTGTCCCCAACCCCGCACCACCCATTTCTATCTCCTTCCAAAAATCCATAAACTCAACTGCTCTAGCTGACACAATGCTTTTGCCTGCTCCTGCCTAATAGCGTTGTAATTCCACCCCGCCCCACCCCGCAATATTTAAATCCAATACATTCTGCTCTTATCCCTCTCCATGACGATAGTAAAATCCAGGCAGCTGTGATCACTGTCACCAATTGCACCCCCCGCCCACACCGAGATATCTGACACCTGACCTGGTTCGTTCCCAAGCTCCGAATCCATATGGTCCCTCCCACCCCCGCCTCTATTCGGCCTATCTGTTCAGTCAGAAATCCTTACCTGACAAAATCTGTTCCATGCAAACTATTTGCACTTCAGATTTTCTAGTCTATGTTATTCAACTTAAAGTCGCTTATGACAATAATCATATTGCTCTGTACCATTCCAAAATCTGTCTCCCAATCTGTTCCTCAGCGTCTCTGTTGTTACTGGGGGATCTACAAAAAACTGCCAAGAAAGTAACTGCTTGTTTCCTGTTTCTGGCTTCCACCCATACCATCTCAGTGGAGAAACCCTCCTCTACGAACACCCTTTCTGCAGCTGTGATACCATACGTGATTAGCAATACCACTTCCCCATCTATTCTAGCTCCCTCCCTATTTCTATTGAAAAAGCTAAAACCCAGAACATCCAATAACCATTCCTGCTCCTGTGTTATCTAAGTCTCCGTTAAGGTCACAACAGCATAGTTCTGAGTACTGATCCATGCTTTAAGTTTGTAACCCTTATTCCTGACACTTCTCACATTGCAGTAAACGTGAAAAACAACCTTTACACATCTCCCTAAAAGTTTCCACTGAAGATGAACCATTGCACCCTTGAAACTGAAAATCAATCCTGGGAAAAAGCTTCTGACAATTCAATCTATGTCTGCCTCTCCTACTTCCACAGAATTCTGTCAGCTCTCTTCTCTGCCGTCATCTTTTGAATGAATACAATCCTTGTATTTTTGGGCCAAGACCCTTCTCTAGAAATGTAAGAGGCTAAGGGGACTCTGAAATAAATATGGAGCGAGGGGGATGTGGATTGAAACCGGATAAGGGATAAGATAGGTGGAGAGGTGACAAACAGGTAAAAGAGGTGGAGGTGGAGCCAGCAAAGGTGAGTGTAGGTGGGGAGTTAGGGGGGAGATAGGTCAGTCCAGGGAGGACGAACGGGTCAAGGATGTGTGATGAGGCTCGTTGGTAGGAGATGGGGGTGAGGCTTGATGTGGTAGGAGGGGGCAGAGAGGAGCAAGGACAGGTTAGGGAGGCGGGGGCAAGCTGGGCTGGTTTTGGGATGCAGTTGGGAGAGAGAAGAGCTTCAAGCTTGTTTGTCTTTTACATTTTGTACACTTCTATCAAATCACCTCTCATCCTAAAGAGAACAGTCCAAACTCACTCAATATTTCCTCTGAAGCACCTCCCTCCATTCCAGGCAACTTCTTGGTAAGTCTCCTCTGCACCTTTTTCCATGCTTCACATCTTTCCTGTAATGAGGCGACTAGAACTGGACATAATTGTCCATATGTGGCCGAACCAGGCTTTTGTCTACCTGGAACATAACTTCATGGCTCTTGAACTCAGTCCTTCTATTAATGAAAGCTAAAGCACAATGTGCCTTCTTAACAACTCTATCCACCTGGATGACAGCTTACAGGGAACAGTGGACATGAACGCCATGATCCCTCTGCACCTCCACACTGCCAAGATCTGTCTGTTAACTCCGTATTCTGCTTTCAAATTTGCCCTTCCAAAATAAATCACCTCACACTTCTCAGGGTTAAACTCCACATGCCACTTCTCAGCTCACTTCTGCATCATTGTCCCTTTGTAACCTAAAACAGCCCTCCACACTTTTCTGAATCTCAGTAATTCCTTCCTCTTTTCTGCCATTCCGTATCTTAAGGACACGGCTGCTCAGTAAAATGTATCTAACTGTCAGAAAGTTTCGCTGCAAAATAGTACATGAGGTTACTGTAGGGAATGCTTCTCTGATCAAGCAACACTCCTATATGCTTAATCCTGTCAAAGCCCTGCAGGCTGAGAAGGATTTGGAAGCCATGCTCCAAGAAGAGATCATAAGGATGAGACAAAGTGAGTTGAGTTCACCAATCATGCTGATACCCAAACCTGATGATTCAACAATTTTGTGTCGATTGTCAGATGGCCAACGCTGTGTCCAATTCAGACTCATACCCATTCAGAGGGTGGACGACTGTATGGGAAAAGTGGGAATAGCCAGCTGCATTACAAAGTTGGACTGACTTTGTGGTTACTGTCAAGTAGTTCTGTCAGAAAGGCAGTGAAATCAGTTTCTGCTTTTGTAAGCTCCAATGCACTAAATCAATTCAAAGCAATGTCCATTGAAAGTAAAATGCACACCAGCCACTTTCCAAAGTCAAAGTTGTGGCAGCATTGACTAATTGTGCCATCTATATAGATAATTGAGTGATCTCTAGCCAATCGTAGGAAAGTCACGCGGCACATTTGACAAAACTCTTTATAGGACTATGAAATGCAAAGTTGATCATAAATTTGATAAGAATAGAATTTGTGAAGGCGGAAGAAACACTCTTCCAGCACAATATCAGATAGGGATGAATGACACTGAGGAATGTAACGATGAACACCATTAAGGAATTTCCAAATTCATCCTCGAAGAAGGAAGTGCTGCAATGTTTCGAATTGAATGGATTCTACAGTTTTTTTTTAACAAAGATCAATATTGTAAAGGCACCATTGAGGGATTTCGTAGTAAAACAGAGCATGAAATTCTGTTGCCAGAACAATGCCAGCAGACATTTGTGATTTTAAAAGCGGTGTTAACCAGCACACCAGCTTCAGCCACACCACATTATTAAAACCCCTTCAAAGTTGTCATCGATGCAAGTGATGTAGTGGTTGGGGCTGGATTGTTTCAGGAGGATAATTGGGGAATTGAATAGCTAATCAGTTATTTTTTTTCAAAGAAACTCAATATCCTCCTGAAAAAAAAGTATTCAAGCATTGAAAATGAGTTTTTGCGCTTTGAAATGACTGCAGAACACGTCAACATTTATGCTGCAAAAAAAGCATCAGACATAATTGTGTATAGCGATCACAGTCCTTTAATATTTCTTGAAATATTTAAATACAAGAGCAACAGATTATTTCATTGGAGTGTCATATTACACACCTTTGATTTACAACCAGTACATGTTGCGATTAGTGAAAATATAATTGGCAGATACTTGATCACGAACCAAAAAGAAAAAAAAAGTTTGTGTCAGTTAGAAATGGTGGAGTTCAATGTTTAAAATGTTTAGAATTAGTGTCAACTTTGTAACTCCAGATAAATGAGCTTTCAATGCAGTAACGTAAGACAGTTGAGGTTTATCTGCGAAAAAAAGCCATCTTTTTTGATAATCATTCATATTTTGCCTTATGGGGGTGGGGATGATAAATTGCAAAGTTGGATAAAGTGCATGTGGATTTGGAGACAGGAAGTTAGAATTTGGTGTTTGTAAAATGCTCGTCGTGAAAGCAATACATGGCCCCTTTGAAGGTTCATGTGCATTTTCTGTGCTGAGAGATTTGAAGTGGATGTCTGTGAGCAGCAGATTGAAAGTTTGCAAGTTCACAGAAAGCACCCAAACTGAAAATACAAGGCGTTTAGCTGGATGGACAGAGCAGGTCAGACAGCATCAGTGGAGCAGGAAAGTTCTCATTTCGGGTCTGGACCATTTTCTTCTGAAGGGTCCAGACCGAAACGTCAGCTTTCCCGCTCTTGCAATACTGCCTGGCCTGCTGCACTCATCCAGCTCTGCACTTTGTTATCTCAGGTTCTCCAGCATCGGCAGTTCATACTATCTTTATACACAAACTGAAACATATGTCTAAAAATGGCAGACAGTTTTAAGACCATGAGACCACAAGACATAGGAGTGGAAGTGAGGCCATTCGGCCCATCGAGTCCACTCCACCATTTAATCATGGCTGATGGCCATTTCAACTCCACTTAACCGCACTCTGCCCGAAGCCCTTAATTCCTTGTGAGATCAAGAAATTATCAATCTCTGCCTTGAAGACATTTAACGTCCTGGCATCCACTGCGCTCTGTGGCAATGAATTCCATAGGCCCACCACGCTCTGGGTGAAGAAACGTCATTTCTGTTTTAAATTTACCCACTCTAATTCTAAGGCTGTGCCCATGCGTCCCTGCTGAAAGGAATCAACCTCCCAGCGTCCACCCTTTCTAAGCCATACATTATCTTCTATGCTTCTATTAGATCTTCCCTCAATCTTCTAAACTCTAATGAACACAATCCCAGGATCCTCAGCGGTTCATCATATGTTCGGCCTACCATTCCAGGGATCATTGGTGTGAATCTCCGCTGGATATGCTCCAGTGCTAGTATGTCCTTCCTCTGGTGTTTCCTCAGGTGGTTTCAGGCCAAGCAACCTTTCTTTTTAACAAGACAACATGACTTTGAATGGAATCAATGATTTTGAACTAGGCCCTTAGATACCAAGAACATACTAAATTTAAATCTGATGGATTTGACAATATTGGACCAATCCTCCTCTTAGAGATGCTGATGCGTCATCAAGGGCATAAAGAAGGTTGGCAGTTGAGCAAAGTACAGTGGTAACTGCTGTGTACCAGAGCTGACAGACATCAGCTCTCAAAAGACAATCGCTTGGGTCTCATGTCCTCCTCGATATTTCAGAGAATGCAGCATGCATTTGGCAAAGGCACCCATGGTATAACTAATTAAAATTCCTGAAAGAAGAATGAATGCAGGAGGCATTCCTGACAGAAGAATTGATGGAGAAGGGATTGATGGAGAACACAGAAAGTAGTCCAGTGGACATGTAACCCGAATGTAATGTCAAAAGCCTAAATATAATATTGTTTCAAATGTAGTGGTAATCATATTTATTGGAACAGCATGCCATTGGAATCTTGCGTAATTCAGGAATAATTAGTTGTGAGCAGGGGTTTATTTGGATAGGTAATACTTTGGCTAATCTATTTACTGTTAGAGTTAGAGAAATAATTTGTTACTTGTTGAAGTTAAAATGAGTAGATTATAGATCATATGATCCCGAAAGTGCTCGAACAGGCCATTTGGCACAATAAGTCCACATCAACCCTCAGAGCACCCCACCCGGACCCATCCCACGATAATCTACGTAATCTACCCAAACTCTGAGCACTACACGCAATTAGCATGGACAAACCACCTAGCCTGCGCATCTTTGGACTGTGGGAGGAAACTGGAGCACCCGGAGGAAACCCACTCAGACATGGTGAGAATGCACAAACTGCACACAGTCACCCGAGCATGGAATTAAACCTGTGTCCCTGGTGCTGTGAGACAGCTGTACTTATCACTGAGCCATCGTGCCACTTAAAGGGCAAAAGGGGAGATTAAAAGATGAATTGCTCTTCTTTGTGTGTTGCACTTTTAATTCTCACAGCAGAGATCAAATTCCACGTTATAACAGTGCAGCAAAAATCAAAACACGCCAAAGGAAACAGTGAGCAGACAGCACCTGGGGCTGTTACCTTACAAGAGAATGCAGTCAAACCCGGGAATGAACTTATTGGTGTTTCCCCGACTGTTACGTCTCTGGCAGTGAGGAAAAGCCAGTGTATGATGGGACTCAGGAGCTGCAAAAGGTGTGAAACTAAGTCAAACACTAATGCACGGTGAAGGAAGAGATCGACAAGTTTCTTTCCCACAAAGAAGTTAAAGAAACCCTCTGTGAAAACTACTCATTCACATAGCATTCCCATGCAAGTTACAGTGAGCGTACGCATTACATTGAACAGAAATCAATATCATTACAAGGCATCGCCCAAAAGCAACACAGGTTCAAACCTCTGAAATCTCGTCTCAATGGAAATGTGAGAATGGTATTTTTGTTGGGAATTCTGTAAAAAAATGTGAATAAATGTGGCTGAGGTTGATATTGAATCATATACAAAGCATATTATTTGGAAGACATCCAATTTGAACTCAGAATTTGTCTTGAAAAAATGTTTTGACAGTATGCAGGTGTTATTTCTTTTGTAAGTGGCCTTGAAAGAAAGGCCTAGAAAATGTTTTCTACAAGGAAATAGAGATTTAACATGCCAGTCTGAAATTATCAAGAAATTTTTGACAGTTTTTGACCTGAGTACTCGGCAGTATGTTATGACATCACATGGAGACCTGGGTTCTTTCCCTTCTCAGATTTAAATTCCCTTTTGGCAGTTTTACACATTCTCCCACAATTTCTCCATGGTGAGATGTGTTGTGTGGACATTCTTTACTCAATGTGGTTCTTTTGGAGCGACTATGGACATTCTTATTGTTTTAATTTGAACAGGTTTCAGGAACTGAGCAGGTCGGCTGGAATCTTGGAAGGCAAGTCTTTGAAATCAGCTGAATCTCACACTGTGGAAGATCACGAGAATCTCCAAAATAACAGCAGTGCTAAAAACCACTAAGCCAAGATACAGACATAACCGGGGGTAGAGCTGGATGAACACAGCAGGCCAAGCAGCATCAGGGGAGCAGAAAACCTGATGTTTCAGACCTAGACCCAACTGTTGTTGAAATTTAGATTGGTAATAATATTTGATACAAGTTGCTAATTCAAGCACACAGTGGCAAACTCAAGTTCAGTTTAAATTTAAATTTGAACCAAGATACAATGGAAATGTCTATGTTGTTTTAATGTTTGAAAACAATAAATACACATATGGCTTGCGAATGTTACCCGAAGCCCTGATGATTCTCTTTTGCAAGTGTTCACACCTGCAAGGCTTATCAGATGCTTTGGAGAAAAGACATGCATAGCGGCATGTTAGTTTGGATCAGAGTGCTAA
Source organism: Stegostoma tigrinum (assembly GCF_030684315.1). Classification (NCBI taxonomy): domain Eukaryota; kingdom Metazoa; phylum Chordata; class Chondrichthyes; order Orectolobiformes; family Stegostomatidae; genus Stegostoma; species Stegostoma tigrinum. The sequence goes on from NC_081398.1 coordinate 9,974,400, forward strand.
TCTAAACTTTGCACAGAACAGGCACGAAACATTAGCACACAGAAATATATTTTGAGATGCTGGGACATCTTGTGATATCACTGAGCAAGGTAGAAAGAAGTGTTGTTCTGGATAGAACTCATTGTTTCTTCCAACTTAATTGATTAACATTCAGTTTCCCCTGCATGTTTCAGCATGATCTTGAATTGCTCCATGAACATTATGTCCATCATCAAGTAAATAAATATATGTGTGCAGGAACTTAATATCAGGAACATGTCTCTGACTTCTTCAAAGAGAATAAGAGAATGGGTGTAACCTGCAAAGGTAGACGCTTGCAATATTACGATATGATAATTAACACATGTTGTCAGCCACAAGAGTGTGCAAGTGCCAGAAACAGTAAACAGCAAGATCACAGACTTCCTTTTGTTTGCCATTTCTGGATCTCTGCAGTGTCCTCTTCCATCTGGACCTCAATCTCTTAAGGACTTGGCCCGTCAGTAAAATGTTCCTGATTATGAAAGTTGAGCAGCAAAATCAAAATAAAGGGAAGTAATGAAGTTACACGGGAAACAACCCCATCAAATATCACCCACACAAGATCAGTAAAGTAATGAACTGTTGTTTAACAGTCCCACAGCACATTGTCAATGATCTTATCACAATGTAAGGCAAATCCATAAAGCAAGGATTTTAGTTGAACGATAGAGTGGTTGTTGTAATCACCGACATTGCCGTTTTCTCAGTAGAGTATTTTCCTTACAGCGTATGGCATCATATTGCAACGAAGTGATCAATGGTGAAAATATCTGTTTACCAATTTGAAGTATTTGTTGATCCATAACTGCAGGCAGTAACAATACTCGAGACAGGACTCATGTGGAGGAAGGAATCTGCAAGTAATAACGATTGATCTGGTGCAATATAACCTCATTGATTTCTACCATTTAAACTGCTGTTTGTCTGGGTTCCAGGTAGTGACAGAACCAAACGGAGAGCACACACTTTCCGTGGGAAAAGTTCACAATCGTCAGTAAATTATTTGCAAAGTGGAGAAGGGAAGAAAACAGGCAGAAATTAGAGATGAAAACTGCACATGGACTGCAGCAGTGCAGGTAAGCAGCTCACCAGCACCCCCTCAACAGCTATTTTAGGATAACAATAAATGTTGAACTTGTCATTGGTGCCCAAGTCCAATGAGTGAATTAAAAATAAAACAAATTGCAAATAAAATCTTCTCCAGCTGTATTGTAATATAATCCGACGATTGTAATGAAGGGGCAGACAAAGAAAGAACATTAGCGAGTTTTGAGAAGAATTGTAGCTCAGATTGAGGTTCTGGACGTAAGTTTGCTCACTGAGCTGGAAGTTTCGTTTTCAAACGTTTTGTCACCTATTTTTTATTTGAAAAAATATACTTCATTCATAGAATGTATAAAATAATAAAACGTTCATACACCTACCCAGTCATGCAAGCCGCTCCGGGTCACCCAGGGGTAACGTCCACCAACTAAAGAAAAAAACAAAACAAAGTTAAAAAAAGACAAAGAAAAAATACCTCGGCAGTCGGCTCCCCACACAGTCCCCGTTGACCCCCTGAACAGTTGGAGAAGGCATCACCTGGGCCCAGTTACCAGATAGGGCCCTTTTTTCTGTTCTGGATGAGGGGTTTCATACGATGGTCTTTCCCCAGCGTGCCTTGGCGGCAGCTGCCCCAAGCTTTAGTGTGTCCCTCAGCACTTAGTCCTGGACCTTGGAGTGCGCCACTCTGCAACACTCGGTCGGGGTCAGTTCTTTCAGCTGGAAGACCAGCAAGTTGTGGGCAGAGCAAAGAATGTCTTTCACTGCTTTGATGGTCCTCCAGGCTCAGTTGATGTTGGTCTTAGTGTGCGTCCAGCGAAACAGCCTGTAGAGCATGGAATCCGGTGTCATGGAGCTGCTCGGGACGAACTTTGACAAATACCATTGCATCCCCCTCCAGATCTCCTGCGCAGAGGCACACTCCAGAAGGAGGTGATAGACAGTTTCGTCCCTGCCCCCCCACCCACCCCCGGCAGACATCTGGAGGGCAGCGTGCGGTGGCACAGAGAATCCAGGCGTGCATAAAGGATCTCACTGGCAGAGCCCCTCTCACCGCCAGCCAAGCAATATCTTTGTTCATGTTTGAAAGTTCTGTCGAAGAGGCATTCTGCCAAACGACTTTGGCAGTCTGCATGGGGAACCACATGACGGGAACCACACTCTCCTTTTCCCGAAGTTTCTCGAGGATACGATATGCTGACCACTGCCTGACGGCCCTGTGGTCGAAGGTGCTACCTTTCAAATATTTCTCCCTGAAGGACAGGTGGTCCGTGATGGTCCAACGTCTTAGAGCCTTCTGCGGCAAAGAGGCCTGGCCCATCCTTCGCAACACCAGGGACAGGTAGAACCTCAGTAAGTAGTGACACTTGGTGATTGCGTACTGGGGATCTTCGCACAGCTTGCTGCAGCTGCACACAAAAGTAGCCATCAGAACGAGGGTGCCGTTCAGTACGTCCTTTCCGCCGTTCCCCGGGTCATTGTAGTGGGTGCCCCTGCGGACACGGTCCATCGTCGACCCCCAAATGAAGTGGAAGTTGTCCTGGGTGACCGCAGCAACGCATTCCAGGGAATAGGCCAGGCCTACGCCACATACAACAGTACCGAAAGCATCTTGCACCTGACAATCAGGTTTTTACTCACAATGGAGACGGACCGGAGCATCCACCTGCCAATCCTCTGCTTCAGTTTGGTGATACGCTCCTCTCAAGTCTTAGTGCATGCCCCAGCTCCACCAAACAAAACACCCAGCACCTTCAGGTAGTGTGTCCTGACGGTGAAGGGGATGAAGGAGCGGTCGTCCTAGTTCCCGACGAACATGGCCACGCTCTTACTCCTATTGATTTTGGCTCCCAAGGCCAGTTCAAACTGGCCGCAGATGTCCAACAGCCTACTCACGGACTGACGACTGGTGCAGAAGATGGCAATGTCGTCCATGTACAGGGAGGTCTTGACCTGCAGGCCTCCACTGCCTGGGATAGTGACGCCCTTCAGGCTCACATCCTTCCTGATGGATGTGGCGAAGGGTTCCATACAGGACACGAATAAGGCAGGAGAGAGCGGGCAGCCCTGCCTGACTCCAGATCTGGTGGGAAAACTGTCCGATTCCCACCCATTGATCGAGACTGTGCGAATGATGTTGGTGTAGAGCAGCTGGATCCAATTTCGGATGCCCTCCCCGAACCCCAATTTGGAGAAGACGTAACTCATGTAAACATGAGAGACCCTGTCGAAGTCCTTCTCCTGGTCCAGGCTGACAAGGCAGGTGTCCACCCACCTGTCCTGCACGTAGGCGATTGTATCCCTGATGAGCGCGAGGCTCTCAGTGATCTTTCTGCCCGGCACAGCACAGGTTTGGTCAGGGTGAATCACTGACTCCAGGACAGACCTGACCCGGTTGGCTATGATCTTGGCCAGGATTTTGTAGTCCACGTTCAATTTTGAAATGGGGCGCCAATTCTTAATTTCTTCCCTCGCCCCCTTCCTCTTGCAGATAAAGGTAATGATGCCCTTCCTCATGGGCTTGCGCATTTCCCCTGCCCGAAGTGCACTATCATACACCTCCAGCAGGTTCTGGCCGACCAGGTCCCACAGAGTGGAATACAGCTCGACCGGAAACTTGTCATTCCCGGGAGTCTGGCCCAGCCACTCCCTCGTACCGTTGTCTAAGGCCTCCGTGATAGACGACAGGGAAGACTCAGAGGCCGTGCTGTCCGTGGGCTTCACGTCATTCAGTCCAGCATAGAAAGATCTACTGATCCTCAAAATGTCGGCCGAGATGACGTCACTGAGCAGTCATCCTCCTTCAGCCGGCTAAGCACAGGGCTCTCTTTGTGCACCTTCTGAAAGAAGAAACGCGAGCACATCTCGTCCTGCTCCAAGAGCGGACCCTTGACCGGAAGTGTATCCTGGACGCCTCCGCGGCGAAGAGCAAGGCTTGCTGTCCCCTCACTTCATGGAGGTCCTCCGTGACATCAACCCCCATTGACTGCCGAAGGAGCAGGTTCTGCACCCTTTTCTGGAGTCGCGATAGCTTTCCCTGCCTGTCTCTCGCATTCCGAACACCCTTGAGGACAAAGAACCTTTTGATGTTCTCCATCACCATCTCCCACCAGTCGCCCGGAGACTCAAAGAGGGGTTTCATGGTTCTTCAACCGGCATACTCCCTCTTGAGCTCCTGGACGTTCTCTGGGGTCAACAGAGTCGTGTTGAGCTTCCATGTCCGCTTGCCGGCTTGCTGGCCGTCCTCTAAGTGACAGTCGGCCAGCAGGAGGCAGTGGTCTGAGAAGAACACCGGCTCAGCGCCGGTGGACCTGACCAAGAACGTCCGCGAAACAAACAGGAAGTCTATCCTTGAGCGGATAGACCCGACTGGCCGCGACCACGTGTATCTGCGCTGCGCTCCATCTGCAGGGGTGCTGAAGACATCGAGCAGCTTGGTGTCCTTCACTGTGCCCATCAGGAATCTGGAAGTGACGTCCAGTTTACTCCCCCCACCCGCTCTCCCCACGCCCATCGGCTCCCCGCTGAGAAAAAGAACAGGAAATGACATCACCAACACATGAAATGACATCACCAAGCTGAGAAAACATAAACATATAAATAGAAAGCGGGACATAACAGCAGTGGTTCACTGGAGGCTAACTGTTGATGTTACCTTGAATGGTGATGAAACGTGTGGGAGCGAACGTTCCTGCTCAGTGAACCAGCTTACATGCGGAACACAGCAAAGATCCACTCTTTTGTGGACTGAGAGGAGGAGAGCACGACTGTGTTGGAGTTAGAAGGAAGACGTCGGGTTGGCTGTGCACCCTTGCAACCGGTGGATCTTAATGCTGGCTTTGGCCTAACGCTGGTTCAGGGGAATAGCCCACCTGCAACGATGGCTGCGGCGAGTGCTCGTGCCCCAGGTCAGGGGGTCCGGAACACCATCCGCTTTTCCGTGAAGAAGGTGGATGAAGGTGCACCTGTGGACTGCACCTTCTTCGGGAAGAGGGTCCTGTTGGACTGTTGTGGGTTCGCTGCTGCGGACATTTATTGCCTACAGGATTTCCCCAGAGAAGTTTTCTACGATGTAACCTTTCGGAGTGCCAAGCTTTGCGAACGCTTCCTGGAGGTTTTCAAGGAGAAAGGAGGTGAGGGCCCCCTCTCTGTATTGACAGCTGTCCCGCTGTTCATGATGCCAGCGCAGAGGAGTCACATGGTGACTGTACACATGTACAACCAGCATGTGCCAGAAGTTGATGTTCTGACCTTCCTTGGAAGGTACATGAAAGTGGAAGGGGACCGAAGCAACATAATGGACACCTTTGGCATCTGGACCAGTAAGAGGCAGGTCAAGGTGACGCTGAGGATGGGCGCAGACAGGAACATTGTACACCCACTGTCCAGCTTCAAGATCGGCGGGAGCAAGGGCTACCTGACCTACGCAGGGCAACCTAAAGTCTGCCATGCCTGTGGTAGGTCAGTTCACGTGGCAGCCGACTGCAAAGCCACCATCTGCAGGAACTGCAGGGAGGAGGGACACCTTGCAAAGGATTGCCCACAAGATAAAAGCTGCAACCTTTGCGGGGAATCGGGCCACCTCTATAGGGCATGCCCGCTGCGGGGGACCACCTACGCCCAGGTCGCTGGCTGCGGCAATGCAGGGCAAGCCTCCCCGGAGGAGAGGAAGGCGCCAGAGGCCTGCAAGGGCTCCCCTAATGCTGCAGGAGGGCCAGGCCGTGCAGGACGGCCAAGCCCCGCAGGATGGACCCGAGGCCTGCAAAGTGCCCCTGCAGGCTCCGCTCCCCCCCCGACCCCCAACAACTCGGAGTTGATGGAGGCGGCGACAGGTGACTCAGGGGAGTGGACGATGGTCTGGAAAGCGAGGAGGAAGGCGTGCCGGCGGGCCCAGGCACCACACCCATCAGGCGGGAAGAGGCTGCTACGGGGGGAGTGAGGGCTATAAGAGCTCCTCTGACAAGGGAGATTCAGAGGACGCCCACCCAAAGCAGAAGCTAAAGATCGCAAGGGAGAAGGAAAGCAGCACCCCGCTTCCAGGTGACGGGAGGCATCCTGATGCTCCACCCGACACCCAGTCAAGTGCGCTGGGGCACTGGAGGGCCCCCCAGAACTTCCAGGCGGGACGAAGGAAACAGCGCTTGCCCAGCCTGACCCAGAGCCGGACTCTCCTGCCTCCGTACCCCCGACGGGGGGATGCCACCTGGAAAGCAGCACGGATGGTTTCCTAAGCCCGGAGAGTGTCCAGCAGTTAGCCCAGGCAATGGGCATGAAGGGACAGATGGAGGGGATGGACCTTGGACTTGGGGAGGGTCCTGTGGTCACTGCCCACAATGGGGGTACAAGTTGCGAGTTTTAATGTGTGCAGCGTCAAGTTCACCACAAGACGTGTGTCCACGTTGGGCTACCTGACCACCGTCAAGGCGGAACTCCTGATTCTGCAGGAGTGCGTGATGCCGCACCTCAGCAGGTACGGGAATTGGTCCGGCATCTGGGCCTGTGGGCCTTCGATTTGGGTGGGGGCATAACGACTGTCGCTCCTCGGGCCTGGCTATTCTGCTGCGGGAGCACAACATCACCATCTCTCAAGTTCAGGAGGTTGTGGGGGGCGCCTCCTAGTGGCTGATGCCACCTACAGGAATGCTCCCCTGAGGCTGATCAGCGTGTATGCCCCAGTGGTACAGAGGGAGAGGTTGGCCTTCCTGCAGCGGCTTCCACCCCTGCTGGCTACATCCAGGCCGGCCATCCTAGGTGGAGACTTCAACTGCATCATCGATGCAGATGGAATTTCCGGCTTGGGGACAGCGGGTGGGGAGAGTCAACTGGACGTCACGTCCAGATTCCTGATGGGCACGGTGAAGGACGTGAATCTGCTCGACGTCTTCAGCACCCCTGCAGACGGAGCGCAGCGGAGATACACCTGGTTGCGGCCATACGGGCCTATCTGTGCAAGGATAGACTTCCTGTTTGTGTCACAGGCATTGTGGGTCAGGTCCACTGGCGTCGAGCCAGTGTTCTTCTGTGACCGCTGCCTCCTGCTGGACGACTGTCACTTACAGAACGACCAGCAGGCCGGCAAGGGGACGTGGAAGCTCAACACGACTCTGTTGACCCCAGAGAACGTCAACAAGCTTAAGAGGGAGTATGCCGGTTGGAGAAACGTGAAACCCCTCTTTGAGTCTCCGGGCAACTGGTGGGAGATGGTGATGGAGAACATCAAGAGGTTTTTTGTCCTCAAGGGTGTTTGGAGAGGCGGGGAAAGCTGTCACAACTCCAGAAAAGGGTGCAGAACCTCATTTACAAGAGGAAGGGGAGAGGGAAGAAATTAAGAATTGGTGTCCCATTTCATTATTGAATGTGGACTGCAAAATCCTGGCTAAGGTCATAGCCAACCGGGTCAGGTCTTTCCTGGAGTCAGTGATTCACCCTGACCAAACCTGTGCTGTACCGGGCAGGAAGATCGCTGAGAGCCTCGTGCTCATCAGGGTTACGATCACCTACTTGCAGGACAGGAGAGTGGACACCTGCCTCTTCAGCCCTGACCAGGAGAAGGCCTTCGACAGGGTCTCTCATGCTTACATGAGGGAGGTCCTCTCCAAATTGGGGTTCGGGGAGGGCATCCGCAATTGGATCCGGCTGCTCTATATGAACATCGTTAGTGCAGTCTCGATCAATGGGTGGGAATCGGACAATTTTCCCGCCAGATCTGGAGTCAGGCAGGGCTGCCCACTCTCTCCTGCCTTGTTTGTGTGCTGTGTTGAGCCCTTTGCCGCATCCAACAAAAAGACATGAGCCTGAAGGGTGTGACTATCCCTGGCAGCAGAGGCCTTCAGATCAAGACCTCCCTGTACATGGACGACGTCGCCGTCTTCTGCACCGACGGTCGGTCGGTGAGTCAGCTGTTGGGCATCTGCGGCCAGTTTGAACTGGTCTCGGGTGCCAAAATGAATAGGGGTAAGAGCGAGGCCACGTTCTTCGGGAACTGGGACGACCGCCCCTTCATCCCCTTCACGAGGCCACGTTACCAGACAGGGCCCTTATTTTCTATTCTGGACGAGGGGTTCCATATGGTGGTCTTTCCCCACCCTGCCTTGGCGGCAGCTGCCCCAAGCTTCAGCGCATCCCTCAGCACGTAGTCCTCGACCTTGGAGTGGACCAGTCTGCAACACTCGGTCGGAGTCAGTTCTTTCGGCTGGAAGACCAGCAAGTTGTGGGCAGACCAAAGAGCATCTTTCACCGCATTGATGTTCCTCCAGGCAAAGTTGATGTTGGTCTCGGTGTGTGTCCTGGGAAACAGGCCATCAAGCACAGAGTCCTGTGTCATGGAACTGCTCGGGACGAACCTCGACAAATTCCTCTCCAGGCCTACTATGCATAGGCACACTCTAGAAGGAGGTGATCGGCAATCTCGACCCTCCGCAGCCACCTCGAGGGCAGTGTGCGGTGGCGCAGAGATTCTGGGTATGCATAATGGATCTCACTGGCACAGCCCGTCTCACAGCCAGCCAAGCAATGTCCTTGTGCTTGTTTGAAAGTTCTGGCGATGAGGCATTCTGCCAAACGACTTTGGCAGTCTGCATGGGAAACAACATGACGAGATCCAAACTCTCCTTTTCCCTAAGTTTCGCGAGGATACTACATGCTGACCACTGCCTGACGGCCCTGTGGTCGAAGCTGTTTCCTTTCAAAAATTTCTCCATGAAGGACAGGTGGTATGCGATGGTCCAACGACTCAGAGCATTCTGCGGGAATGAGGCCAGGCCCATCCTTCGCAACACTGGGGACAGGTAGAACCTCAGTAAGTAGTGACACTTGGTGTTTACATACTGAGGATCTACGCACAGCTTGATGCAGCCGCACACAAAGGTAGCCATCAGGGCGAGGGTGGCGTTCAGTACGCCCTTTTCCCCATTTTCCAGGTCTTTGTGCATGGTGTCACTGCAGACCCGGTCCATCCTCGAACCCACAATGAAGTAGAAGATGGCCCAGGTGACCGCAGCGGCGCAGGTCCAGGGAATAGGCCAGGCCTTCACCACATACAACAGTACCGAAAGCCTCTTGCACCTGACAACCAGGTTTTTACCCGCACTGGAGGGGGAGCGGAGTGTCCACCTGCCCAGCTTCTGCTTCAGTTTGGTGATACGCTCCTCCGAAGTCTTAGTGCATGCCCCAGCTCCACAGAACCTATCACCCAGCACCTTCAGATAGTCTGTCCTGACGGTGAAGGGGATGAAGGAACGGTCGTCCCAGTTCCCGAAGAACGTGGCCTCGCTCTTACCCCTATTCATTTTGGCACCCGGAGCGGCTTACATGACTGGGTAAGTGCATAAATGTGTTCTATTTTTTGCATGTCTTATGAATAAAGTACATTTTTTTCAAACAAAAAAAGTGACAAACCATCTGAAAACGAACCTTCCAGCTCAGCGAGCAAACTTACATCCAAAACAAAGAGCATGCTCTATTTCTTTTTTAATTCTATCAAGTAAGCTTCAGTGTAAACTTAAGGTTTTTTGGCTGGATGAGGGTGAGATTTACAGTTGAAGAAATGGGAATTAATTGCTTAATTGCAAAATGCGTCATGAACTGGCACTGGATTTGAGTTTCAGAGTAATGATTTGTACACCCGCTATTCTCCAATGTACTAATAAATCAAACTTTAAGTAAAGATTGACTTCAAACTATGCCTACACAAACTGTGTGTCAGACATTGAACTTTTGAGGTCACGCTATCAAAAGTGGAGAGACAGGCACCATTGTCCTGAGAGAATTGTAGTTGAGGTTTTTGAGTGGGAATCTGCAGAACCAGAATGAACCTGTCTTTCTGGATTCTGTCTATCTTCCAGGGAAACAACAGTTAAGTTAACTGAAACCGAAAAAAAAATGATCATAGGTTACAGGGAAACTCTAAATGAAGCAATTCAATATGTATGGGATCAATCTTTTCTGCATGAATTTTCAGCTTCATGACATAATGGTGGATCTGATGCTGACTCATGACATTTGAGATGGTTGTATGTTGCCCACAACAGTAATCACATCAGAGTCAAAGCTGTTGATGTAATGTGTTTGTTCAAGTTGGTGTTAATAATTGCGTTGTCAGGTGTAACTCTGTTACTGGAGGTTTACCCTCTCTATAAATTAGGATTGATTGGAATGGCTCCGTTCATATTTCCTGCCAGAAGTGTGAGACCCAAAATAACCGAAGTTGTTGCTAATCTCAGAAATGGCATATCCAATTGTGTGGCAAATAGAAGACGTTTTCTATCCTCTTATTTCAGCCATTGGTGTTCCTGGTAAGTGTGATCACAAGTGTTCCTGATACAACCTGGTGATATCTTTGATGCTCAATTGTCATTATTTATCATTGTGCATTTTGCTCAAACACCGTTTCAAATCGTTAGATGCTGCCAATTTATCTGCTCCTTCACTCGTCATGGAAATCCATTTTTCTCTTAATGATGGGCTATAAATTTCCTTTGTTTACATTATTTACTTGCACTGTGGATTTCAAAGTATACTGTTGGTGATTGCGTTTCAAGCATTATATGATTGGAAAACACGTTTACAGCTTACAGCTGCCATGCATAACAAACCTAGAAGCTTTGTCTGATTATTCTTTGATTCAGACCTGATCCGTAAATGTGTACTTCTATTTCAATGTCTACCCGCACAGTTAACTTGGTGGCAATAATGATCCTGTCCCGAGGAATGTGTGGACTCTCCAAGTGCATCACTTATTACTTGATTGGAATGGCAGTGGGTGATCTCCTTGTCGTTGTCTTTGATGCCATAATGTGGATCACTATTCCAATTTATTTACCAAATTCATTTGTAAAATTTACTGCTGTGTGCAGTGTTGTTTCGGTCCTGAGGTCAGCAGCCACCGTGATTTCTGTCTGGTTTACAATCACATTCACTTTTGATCGATTTGTGGCCATTTGCTATGAGAGATTGAAAACAAAAGTTTGCACCGAGAGAACTGCAAAGGCTTGCCTATGCACAGTGACTGTACTGGGCTGCCTGGAGTCTCTACCCTGGTATTTTGCACTTGAGCCACGATACATTATTGATAATATTCCATGGGACTGTGCCTATACACAGAATTACTACAGTTCCCCTGGATGGGCTGCATTTGAAATGATCAACTTAATTTTAACTCCTTGTGTGCCGTTCTTTCTCATCTTGTTATTCAATGTGCTGACTGTCAGGCGAATTTTGGTGAGCAATCAAATCCGTAGGGATCTCCGTGGCCAAAAAAGTCGAGAGAAACACAAGGATGTGGAGATGGAAAACCGGCTAAAATCCATCGTTTTGCTGTTCAGCATATCGGGCAGTTTTGTGCTGTTGTGGGCCACCCAGGTTGTGTACAATATTTATGCACGGATTACAGATAAACAATATTACTACTCCTTTACGGACCCATGCTTTATCACTGATCGCACAGCAAAGATGCTGCAACTCCTCAGCTCCTGCACTAACACAGGTATTTATGCTGTCATCCAGGTTAAATTCAGACAAGAGCTGAAGAATGCAATCAAATACCCGCTCAAGCAAATTGCTAAGTCATGGAGCAGACAGAAGGGTTTGAAACTTGAGAACTAAATTGCACTTAACATTCTGGCATTCCAGTAGCACCACCAGGGAAATAAATAAGCTATCAGCATCAAGGAGTCTTCATTCTGATCAATTTTGTGCAAACAATCAATTTATTTCAATTGTTGCTGTTTGGATCATTCATGAATTGATTTCTAAAAACAAAACTGTATAAGTGAACAGCTCAGACAAATTCCACCTCAGCCCAATGACAGAAATAAAGTAAGCCATGAACATTAACTGTTGGAATATTGGGAGTGTGGCTTCACAATTACATGTGACATCAGCAGGTGTTCTGAACATGCGTCATAAAATACTAACATCAGTCTGAAAAGGTGAATTTCGTTTCCCGAATCAAAAACAAATTTGTTGGAAAATCTCAGTCGGTCTGGCAGCATATGCGAAGGTAAAGAAAAGGTAATGTTTCATGTCTGGTGACCCTTCCTCCGAAGAGCAGCTTTGTTTCCATTCCTTATTTACAGCATCTGCAGTACTTTCGCCTTTTTTTTTCTCCTTAATGCTGCCTGTAATGGGAATTACTGCCCGATTTTCCAGCCTTTTTCTGCGGGCCTTACAGCTGAAGTGGATTTCTGTGAGGTCAGATTTTCACTTCGGAGCAGTCTTCTATTGTAAATGGGAGAGGCAATTGGCAATGTTTTCGCAGGTTGTAGAGAACACATGGCCAACTGCAGATCCCGTTCTTAAGCTGAGAAATCCAAAACCGTCTTTCTCTGGAAAGGAAAAAAATGTTCTCTAACATTAATTACTGACATGGCTCCAAGCACATATGATATTTTTCAAGCATATATCATCCTCAACAGCGTTGACAAAGTGCAGATGGATGTTTCGTCTCGTGGGATATTGCAGAAGGAGGGGTTGGCGGTCTGAGCAGTGGCAGTGTTTTAACATTCGGCTGGCCCTAACAAAGATGAGGCAAATTTTGGGTTTCTCTGAAATTTGTGAAAACTTGGAACATTCATGAGAAGGCAGTTGTGAGTTTGGGGGTGGGTCATTGAACATTTTTAAAGTCAAGGTAGATGGATACTTGCTGACAAACAATATGAAATGGAAATTGGGAAGACAGAATTTGAAAAACAAGCTATTAAGACCTCATCCTATCAAATGTTGGAACAGGCTTGAGGATAATGTTATACTTCTGCACTTATTTCATAAGTTTTTACACACATCAATGTTTGCACGTTCAATTTCTATCCACAGTCCTCACTCACATCTGGTTGAATTGATTCAAACATTGATGACAAGGCTGTGACCTATTGGCAATCCCGAATTGCCCTTGAGAGAGAAATAATTCATTTTCTTGACCAGCTGTGGCCCATGTCCTGCAGTTGCCACAATTGCAGGAGGAGAGAAATCAATATCAGTTGTGAAACAGCCGTGTGTTCCCTCTTCCCCATCCTCACGCCACCCAGATGAAGGAAAGAGGGTTTGCAATCGATTTCATTTCTTTATTTATTAGAAGGATGAGGGTGTTGCTGGCTCGTCGTGCATTTGTTACACATCCCGAACTGCCAAGAGGGCATTTGGCATCACCCACATTGCTGTGGTTCTGGAGTCACACAGAGGTCAGACCAGGCAAAAATGACAGTTTCCTTCCTTCAAGGATGTTAGTGTGCCAAATACGTCTTCCATAACAATCGACAATGGATTCATGGCCGTGTCTCGATTCTGAACTCAATATATTGTTTGAATTCTAAGTACCCCATCTCCCATGGTGGGATTTGAATCCAGGCCCATCGAAATTTAACTCAGTCTGTGGGCTAACAGTCTAAATATAATTATAGCACACCCTCGCGTCTTCATCTTCAGTGGTGTGTGCTGTTCTGCCGTTCTTGATCTGCTCGCTGCTGGTCCTTAAATCAGAGCAAACAGAATTAGAAGTATGCCTTATGGGCCTTCGAAGCTGTTCCACCAATCGATATGATCTGGGCTGATCACAGAACTCAGTACCCTATTCCCATGTTCTCACGCATACTGTTTGATCCCTAAAAGGTGCATCTAACCCTTTCTTGAAAATATTGAGCATTTAAAACACAAATTTCTTCTGCAGCAGAGAGTGCCACAGGCTCACCATTCTCTCGTTGAATGGTCTAAATGGCCTCCCCTTAACCTTCGTTTGTAGCTACCTTTGTTTGATAGCAACCATCCTGAGGAAAATCCATACTGCGTTTGTCCTGTCTAATCATGTTAGAATTTCTTCAGATTCAATGAAATTCTCCCAAACCATTCTTCTAAACTCCTAACCAATCGAGTCTTCATGTGGGATGTTAATGTGATAACATCACATTGATTTCTATACTTGTATAAATTAAAGTCTTTTATCTGCATTTTATTCCTGTGCAGAGACTTTAATTTATAGAATAAACTCTTATCTACAGACACATAGGTATGCAGACACTGCCCTGAAGCTTGCTGCCCATCTAGGAATTCAGTGTAAAGCTTTTGCAACTCATTTTCTTCTCACACATTGGTATGCAGACACTATCTTAAGCTTCCTGACTGAATTAAAATTCTGTTTCAAATAGGGTTAGGTGGGGAAAAAAATCTAAAGGTGTGAAACCTCAAAAGCATGTAACTTCTGTCGCTGACAAAGGGGCCAGGGCACTGACTTTGTTCCAGCCAGACAAACTGGGAACTTGAAATCACAAACTGTCCCGGACAACAACTCGAAATCGCCTCCTGCCATTAGCAGCTACTTCACTAGCAATCGATACTATATCCTGGTCTTTTATGTTGTTGGTGTAATAATGGTTTGGTATCCTGTTTTTGTCTGTTGTAGTAATTGTTTTATGTATCATGCCATTGTACATTGTGAAATCGTTTTATGTATCATGTCTTATGTAAAGTATAAAAAGCGGGGGCTGTCCGTGGTTCGGGGAGAATTACTTGTAAGACTCTGCACTCTGTGCCAGGTTGAGTACAGCGATTCTCTACAGCTTGTACTTGCTTGGTAATAAAAGGAGTTGTGTTTTTCTCAACAGGCCAGTGTCTTGTTATTTCAGCAAGTCCGTGAGGGTCTCCGAAACCGACCTTGACACATGCATCAGTTTTGTCATCTGATGGTCAGCCTGGTAAACATTCCTTGCATTTCGTTCATAGCCAGATAACGGCGTAGGGCAGAATCCCAGTGTCATGGCATGGTGACTCAATGGTTAATCCTGTTTTCTCACACCACCTGGGATCCGTGTTCAACTCCAACTTTGGGCAGTTGTAAGTGCAGAGTTTGTTCATTCTTCCCACGTCTATTTGCATTTTCTGTCGGTGTTTCGGTTTGCACCCACCATCCAGAGATGTGCATTTCCGATGGTTTGGTCATGTTAGGTTATCCACAGCATACAAGGATGAGTAGGTTAGGTGCATTTGACATGGCTAATTCAGGGTCTCAAGGACAGTGTGCGGGTGTTGAGTGTGGATGCAAAGCAGTTCAGAGTATTAGTGTGGACTGGTTCGTTTTAATATCCCGTTTCCACACTGTAGCAATCCCAATCGATCTTTCCTCCGTCCGCGAGATCAAAACTAAACATGAACGCTCAGAGGTTCTCACATAGGCACTGGACAATTACAGCGAGACATCTTCACTGCTGCACTCCAACCCTCTCGCTCTGAAGGCTTACATATCAATTTCATTCTTCACCACCTGCTGCACCTGCATGCTTCCTTTGAGTGACTGGTATACGAGTGACACCAAGGCCTCGTTCCAGCAGTGAGAGTCTTCAGCTGCAAGGATCGGTTGATGTAGTTACAATTGTTGATCTTAAAATGAAGAGTCTGTAACAGATCTTCGAAAGCTGTGTGCAAGATTATGACGTGGGTTAAACAAGACCCATTCGCATTAGCAGATAGTACAGGGGAAAGTGCAGACAGACTTGAGGTTTGGTGGAAGCTTTGAGGGGAGCGTGTTGAGTGGCGAGTGGTCACGAATGGGGTTTGTTACTAACATGGATGGGAAAAGCAGCAATCATGAAGCCGTTTTTTTGCTGATTTTGCATAGGAATATGTCTCCTGTTTTTCATTTAATGATTGTTTTATCATCATCTCTAAAACTTGAATACAATTTTCTTTCATTTGCAAAGGACAGCAAAGCACTAAAACACCTCGATCTCCAACAAAACTCCAGATGAACCGAACTGAAATTCAGTCAATGGCAAGTCCTCAGTTCAGCAAGTTTAATCAGGGGTTTATTTTATTCATGGAATGTTGGTGACACTGACAAGGCCAGCATTTACTGCCCATCCTTAATTAACCTAATTATGGTACATCTGAGATGCTTGCTCAAGCTATTTCAGAGTGCAGTTAAGATTCAAAAACATTACTGATGGCCTGCAGTCATGAGCAGGGCAGACCTGGTGAAGAAGGCATATTAAATTCGCTGAAGTTCATGAGTGAGCCGGATGGAGATTCAAGCTAATGGTTTGGGCATCATGAGGCTCGATTTTGATTCTAGATTTTACTGAATTCAAACTTTACCATCAGCATTGAATGGAAATTGAACACATCACAGCAAAATGTTCGTCTGTTCTGCATTAACCTTTTCAAGGAGCAGCTAGTGTAGCATGTGGGCTGAATGCAAACAAAGCTTCTGGGAAGAAAGCAGAATTAGGCTACAGGATTGGGCAATCAGAAATTGTTGTGATGTATAGAGGAGCAGGCTCAAAGGGCCGAATGACCTCCTACTGCTCCTGTCTTCGATGTTTCTATTCCTAGCTCACTAGCATTATGATTGTTCTACTAAGAAGAACTAACAAATTATGTGTTAAGAATTATATGATTTGCTTAACAAAAGACAAGAAAATAAACTTCCAAAATATTAGATGTCACATTAAGCGCTTTGGCCCATTATTAAATACAGTTGACCAGGAAGAATGAGGTCAATTTTAGGTCAGGGGTTTTGATTCTCTTGTTACAGTTGGACGTGAACGTGATTTGAGACGAATGTGATCCTCTGTTGGAGAACCAAGTTCCTGATCCATGTGACTGGGACAAGCGCTCTTCTGCCTCATTAACCTAGTCAGACTGAAAAGTTGTCAGTGAGGGCTTATCAGGATAAAAATAGAAATTGCTGGAAAAGATCAGTGGGTCAGGCAGAATCGGTGGAGAGATATCGGAGTTAACATTTTGGATTGGGTCACTCAAATTTTAGCGTCCACCAGGATATTTGTGTTCAGATCGTATATTTAATGTTAAATAAAACACACAGAAAAAAAAAACACTCATGACAAAATCACAGAATGAAAAACAGTTTTAAAAAGATGTACAGCAGTTAATGTTTCAAATCCCTGTTTCTCTAAAGAAACCAGCTTCAGGTCCCTCAGCCTGTCCACATAAGATCTTCCCTCCATACCAGACAACATCCCGGTAAATCTCCTCTGCACCCTTTCCAATGCTTCCACATCCCTCCTATAATACGGCGAAAAGAACGATACCCAATACTCCAAGTGAGGCTGAACCAGAGTTTTGTACAGCTGCAACATGACCTCATGGCTCCGAAAATCAAACCCTCTACCAATAAAACCGAACATACCATAGGCCTTCCTCACACCCCGATCAAACTGGGTGTCAACTTTCAGGGATCTATGCACATGGACACCGAGATCTCTCTGCTCATCCACACTGCCAAGAATCTTACCATGAGCCCAGTACTCTGTATTCCTGTCGATCCTTCCATAGTGAATCATCTCACATTTTTCCACATGAAACTCCATTTGCCACCTTTCAGCCCAGTTCTGCAGCTTATCTATGTCGCTCTGGAACCTGCAACATCCTTCCGCACTATCCACAACTCCAGTGGCTTTCATGTCATCCACAAATTTACTAAACCATCCTTCTACGCCCTCATCCAGGCCCTTTTGGAAAATGACAAACAGCAGTGGCCCCAAAACAGATCCTTGCAGTGCACTACTAGTAACTGAACTCCAGAATGAGCATTTCCCATCAACCATCACCCTCTGTCTTCTTACAGTTGGCCAATTTCTGATCCAAACCGCTAAATCAGCGTCATCCCATGTGTCGTCATTTTATGCAATACCTACCATGGGGAACCTAACCAAACACTTTACTGAAATCCATATGCACCACATCAACCACTTTGCCCTGATCCACCTGTTTGGCCACCTTCTCAAAGAACTCAATAAGGTTTCTGAGGCATGGCGTATCCTTCACAAAACTGTGTTGACTATCCCGAATCAAATTATTCCTTTTTAGATGATTATAAATTCTATCTCTTATAATCTTTTCCACAATTTTACCCACAGCCAATATAAGGCTCACTGGTCTATATTTCCCAGGGTTGTCTGTACTCCCCTTCTTGAACAAGGTGAGAACATTTGCTATCCTCCAGTCTTCTGGCACTATTTCTGCAGACAATGACGACATAAAGATCAAAGTGAAAAGCTCTGCAATCTCGTCCTTAGCTTCCCAGATCATCCTAGGTTAAATCCCATCCATCCCAGACAACTTGTCTATTTTCACCCTTTCCAGAATTGCTAACAGCTCCTCCTTGTGGACCTCAATCCCGTCTAGTCTAATAGTCAATATCTCAGTATTGTCTTCAACAACATCGACTTTTTCCTACGTGAATACTGACGAAAAATATTCATTTAGTGCCTCTCCTATCACTTCGGACACCAAGCACAACTTCCCGATACTGTCCTTGACTGGCCCTGATCTTCTTGTTTCTCCAACACAGGGCCACGTTCGTTTAAAGTCACATTCACATCCAATTGTCACAATAGGGTCTATACCCCTGATCCAAAATCGACCTCAGTCATCCGGGTAAATTAATATTGCTCATGGGACAACTTACAGAACATCGCAGCTGATGTTTTGGAAATTTATTTTCTGGTCTTCTATTCAGAAAAAAACACTGTCCACGAATATGCATTTCTTAACACAGAATCCCCAATTTCTGCTTGGTGGAACAATGATCATGTTATTGAGCGAGGAAAAGAAATGTGGAAACGTAGAAGATATGAGCAGGAAGAGGCCATTTGGCCCATTCATCACGATCATGGTTGACTGTCTAACTCAATAGCCTGTCCCTGATTTCTCCTCATGATCATTTATCCCATTCGCCCTCAGTGCCAACCTAGCCACCTTCTGAATGAGTTACAGCAGAACAGCTGAGCAGTTTGCAGATATGTGCTAAAATTCAATCAAATGTACAGTGTAAAACTTGAATTCAGTAATATCCAAATCAAAAATCAACCTTCACATTGCCCACAGAATCTTTGCCTCTGAACCTTTTCTTGTTCACTCACAAACTTTAGAAAAGTGAATGTGCTGTCTTTAACGGGTCTGACCAACTCATGACTCCAGACATACAGTCATGTGCTTGAGTCCTATCCTCCCTCTGAAATGGCTTGAGTGAACCTGTCGGGATGTCTCATACTTAGTCTAATTAAAATCTGGTACGAAATGCTGGCTGATTCATTGACACTGGCATCTCATGAATAAAATAAAACCTTGATTAAACTTGCTGAAATGGGGCCTTGCCATTGACTGATTTTCAGTTTGGGGCTTCTAGATTTTAGTTGCTGATGGAGGTTTTGTGGTGCTCTGCTCTCCTGTGAACGTGAGTGGAAATTTTATTGGAGGTGTTGAGGTCACGGAGTCATTATGACGCAGCAGGAGGAAAATTGTTACAGAAAATCTTTACGAAGTGGATGCATGATTTCTACTTTCACAATCTATTTGGGTAACAAATTCCATTCATGACCACTTACAACTCGACGCTCACCACAAATCTCCTCCTCTAAACCTGAAATGTGTATCTACTTCGTCCTTGTGTTATCTGATCATAAGAATGTGTTTATTTTATCTCACCACATAGTTTTGCACACTGCTTTTAAACTCTGCTCAAGCTTTTTAATTTCAGTGTAAGCACTTGCAACCACATCAAGCGAAAATTGCAAATATAATCTCTCAATGTTGGAAGAGAACCTTAGTGTCCCTCCTGCACCAAGCGCTGAAAGTACGCATACACCTGCAGCATGAGGTGAAAACGACAAATAGAATGTTGACCATCAAATCGAGAGGGCTGGAATACAGGGGCAGGGATGCCTTTCTGCAATTGTAAATGGCCTTGCTGAAACCACTCCATCAGCATCCTGTGCAGTTCAATTCTCCTTGTCTGACAAATGATGTTGTGTAGTGGGGAGAGTGCAATGATAGTCGACCAGAATGGTTCCTGGCGAGAAAGGACTGATGCATGAAGTGAGAATGGATTTTTTTTTGGGTTACGTTCACAACAGCGGAGGAGAACGTTTTGTTGTGTATTTCATCGAAACTAAAGAAATTGAAACATGACTAGACAAGCCAAACACTGCGAGGATGATATCATGATGTTCGCCTCCAGAACAAGGGTGTCACAGTTGAAAGATATGGAGTAGGGAACTTAGGGCTGACATAAGCAGAAATGTCTTCAGATAGAGAGCGGTGGGCCTGTGAAATTCTCTGCTACAAAATGCAGCGAACTTCACTACATTGAATAGTGTGTTGATTCTTTCTGTGCCACTCCATTAAGATATCGGTATTTTGTTTCAATATAGGTTTTGGCATTTTGTTTCAGATTCACCTGTGGGAATTAGGCACCATGACTTTTCCAACATTTATCATCATCCCAGAATGCCAGTTGAGGAGCAGGTAGTGAGCTGTTTACGTGCAAGTCTGTATTCTATGTTGTGCAGACAGACTCAAAACATAACTGGCGTGAACATTGAATTTAGACCAAGGAGCTCTTAAGGGATGAGATTCATATTGTATCTGAATGGAATGGTAACACGTCAAGGGGCAGTGGATAGTTGTCCTACTATTGGAGGAGAACATGGCATGCCATGTGGTGCACATGTCATCTCCCATATCTTAGCCTAAGCTTCAATATTGCCCAGGAGATCTACAAGGACAACTTTGGTTTCTGAGGATTCGAGAATGATGCTGAACATTGTGCAATCATCATCAAGCATTGGTGGGTACAAAAAAAAGCAAGTGCTTTCTCTGCCTTTCAGACAAAGCTACCTGACGGTAACCATAAACTAAGTCCAACTTTGTGATGTCCATGGCTGGTTCTACATTCTCCATATATTTCTCCTCACTTAGAATTGGTTATGAGTCTGATTTGCTCACGGTGTTGACGATCTGATAATCTACACAGAAATGTTGTGCACCAACAGATTTGACAACCAGCATGATTTCTGAACTCAACAGACACTAATTCGACTGAATATGTCTCCTTGGAACATTGCTTGCATTTACTTCTGAACTTGCAGTGCTTTGACACACTTAACACCACTGACGTATTGTTTTATTAGAACAGCATTGCTTACATCAACCTCATGTCTGAAAAGACAAGTATTCCCTATTCTATTTCAACAAACAGCCTCACAGCACTTTAAAAAAAAGTTTCAAAATCACTTCTCTGTTTATTGAACAGATGGATCACTATCCTAACCCATCCTCTATAGACGTCCTCATTATTCCGTTTATTCTGAGCTTCATCAACCTGCAAGTCATTTGGATTTGTTTCCTCACTCTGAGTGGCAGTAACTAATACCTGTTTCACCGTTTTGCTTTCCCTGTCATAGTAAGGTTCACACGACATTCTTGACAACATTTTTCTTAACTCGTATCTCTACCAGATAATTCACCTGATTTAACTTTTTTCTCAGTCTGATAGGAACCACGAAATATTGCTTTGATGGGATCTCCTCCCATGTATAACTGCACCAATACTTTATCTCCATGGGTAAACTTATGGAATTGAATTTCCCTTCAGCTTCTGACCTCATTAGGTTCTGTGGCACCTTCAATGTTGTCCTGCTACTTCAAATACTCTGTCTAATTTTCTCTCATCTTGGATTTATAATCTAACCAAGTGATCTCTGACATGGGACCTATCGACATTTCTTAAGTAATTTGTAAGGCCCTTTAACTTTATGTCTGAATGCCAGTTCAAACGATGTAAACTGAGTCAATTTATTTGGAGCATCTCCAGCAGCAGAAAATATAAAGTGAATACATTTATTGCAACCATTTGGGAAATCCTGACAACAAGCCTTCAACATCAACTCTTGCGTCTGATGCCACCTTTTCCATGATCATGTGGATTCAGGATGATACACGCTTGACAAAAGCCGATTGACCCCCAAACTATCCGCAACGATCTTAATAATTTGGCCGAAAAATTGTACCCTTAGTCTAATTGAATGCAAGCAACAGATTCCCCAGCAAACCTTTTTGCTTCTAAATTCCGTCTTGAATTTTCCTCCAGAAATCTGGTAACTGCATCCATTTGGGGGATCTAGAACTGTTTCAAACTTTTTATTTCAGCGAGGCGACCTACAAAATCTATCATGACGTCTTTCAAGGATTCTTCCAATGGAGGATGCTGCTTTAATTACTGTCTCTGCTTTTCTGACCATCTGACATGAATACTTAGTTTGGAAAAAGTCCATGAGAACTCCATGGCTCAGTGGTTTGCCCTGAAGCCTCACTGTGCCAGGGGCCTGGGTTCACATCCATTCTTGGATGAATGTCTGTGTGAAGTTTGCACATTGTCTTGCTGTTTTGTGTGAGTTTTCTCTGGGTGCTGTGCTTCAAACTACAGGACAAAATATGTAGGCTAGGTGGATTGGCCATGCTAAACTGCCCATAATGTTCACCGATGTGTAAATTAGGTGAGTTGTAGTGGGATGTGTCTGGGTGGGATCCTCTGAGGGCCGTGGTGGACTTGTTTGGCCAAAGTCCCTGTTTCCACAATGTCGGGATTCAAAGGTCATGATGTAACTTTTTATGAAAACGCTACTATATCTTCGCCTGAATCTTGCTCGTTCCAAGATGACCTCCTTGCGGTAATTCAGAGGCTAATCACAATACTTCCTATCTATATTCTACTGGCAGCACAATGTGGCGAACTTCCGAATATTTTCCATCTGCACTAACCTGCTGACTTCTCAATTTCCCCTTTAGGATGTTATCCTTCCCGCAATAGCATTCTGGAATGCATTTAATTGCTTTTAAGGAAGACTTTTTGATATCAATTTCTAAAAAAATCCTTTTCTAAAAATCTTTTTGTTGTAACTCGTTAGCCTTTCAGAAATAAACAGCTCTGCTGAACCTCTACCAGCAGTATGTTTTCCTTTAACATCTCATCAAACAGAATGTCAGCTAATTCCTTCAACTTTCACTATGTTTTCCCTTCTTAATTGAAATTAAGCTACGTGATCTTCTGACCACACAGTCCGGACCAATTCCAGTCTATTTTCTTTTTAAACGTCTCAGTTCCTTGATTTTCTTTTGTTTTTGCCACAACGATGGGTACAACACCCACTCGTGAAACAGTTATATCGTTTCCAAGAATAAACTGTCATCTTGGAATAGACAATTTTTCCATCACTCCCACCATCACGTCACCAGTCCTGATTGAGTTTACTAGCCTAACCTTAAATAGGGGAATGCTCCTCCTCTCTCCATTTCTTCAAAAGATAAGAATAGATTCCTTTCAGTGTGGAAACAGGCCCTTCAGCCCAACAAGTCCACACCGCCTCTTGCAGCATCCCACCCAGACCCATCCTCTGAAACACTATGGGCAACTTAGCATGGTCAATCCACCTAGCCTGTACATCTTTGGACTATGGGAGGAAACCGGAGCACCCAGAGGAAACACACGCAGACACGGGGAGAATGTCCAAACGCTGTACAGACAGTTAGCCGAGGCTGGAGTCGAACCCGGGTCCTTGGCACTGTGAAACTACACACTGGGCCACCGTGCCACCCTAAGTACCACTCGATTGGGCAATATTTGAGAAAGACTGCAAATATTTTCATCTCTTACTATTGGAGACAGACGAGGTCAATTAACTCTTAATATTGTAAATCGTTTATCTACTCCCAAGTCTACCCACGTAAATCTGACCCAGACACATGAAGTCTTTGAAAAGATCAAATTTTATCTCCTTATGCAGTCTGTGACAGGCTGTGCACTCTCCTGCAACTCATTGAGCTCTCTTGCGATTTCCTGCACTATCTTAAACAATGCAACTGGTTTAGATTCTTTGGCCACAACCATTTTCCCAGTTCGTCTCTTAACCAATCAGCACTGTGCCTTTGTCTGCCTCATGTTACCGCAGTGAAAACACTGGAGGCCTTCCTCCTCTTTTCCAGCTTCTTGGGTTTCGTTTTTCCACACGTGGGAAACTGAACCTGTGTGACTGACATTTTGTTATTTTTAATCAATGGACGTCCCTGTTTCCCAATTTCTATCCCTCATGGAATGAAATTGCTGTCAGAAGTTAGAATTTGAATTAATGCGTATTCATCCAGCATTTCTGCAGCTCCTCTCAAGGTTTTCAATTTCTGTTAAAAAACATATATTCTTATCACTTCTGCAAATGAGTATTTAAACTCCTCCAGTGGAATAATATCTCTCAGAGCCTCATTTGTCTTTTCTATCTTTAAACCTCCAGCTATTGAAGTTGCTCTTTTCAATTTTTTTTTCAATTTCAACATAATTCTGATCTGTTTCCTTTCTTATATTTCTTTTCTTCTGGTACTAATCTGTATCCGTTCAAAATTGACTGATTTACTGATCCATGTTCTCTTGACACCTCCTCTGACAGAGCTGCATTACCCCAATAGCCCCGCCTGACGCTTTGGTTTGAATTAACATTGCACACATGCAGTCTGTGGCCAGGTTGTCTGTCTTATTAATTGCTCAAAAGAAATGAGAAAGGCATCTTTTTTCATCGAAGTTTGGAAATGTTTAGAGATATTTGTACTTTTACCAACCAGACCGTTGTTTACCATAGATTTGCTAATCATCACTATCGATTTTACAAACGCCAAATTCTAACCTCCTGTATCCCAATGCACAAGTACTCTACCAAAGTTCGCAACAATATCACGGGAGGAGTAAATTTCGTCATCGCACACAACATCGGCATCCAGTCTGTACACCAGCAAAGCTGGAAGTGTGCAGACATGTTCAGGAATTTGAAGCTGGTGGAAAATTAAGAAGTGATAAAGGTAAATGTATCCATCCATCCCAGCTCAAGCAGAATGGGTTGATTAGTGTATGTATTACTGAAAATTATATTTCTTAATTACTTGAATGGTCGGAGCTGATTCACTAGTTTATCTGATGCCTCTTGGAAATAACAATATCAGCAGCTCCCTCTTCCTCCTGGGCGTGAGAAAAGTGTCATGAGTTATACTTTCTTTCTGAACAAAGGAAATGTCTGCTTGCATTTTGCATTTTACCTTTGCCAAAAACTTTGCCATCAGTTTTCTCAGGTCTTTGCAGAGTGAATCACCTTTACAAAATTCCTATTTTCCCAATCTTTCCAGATCTCCAATTCACACCAACTGCTATTCCTGAAACAAACAACATTGAACACTTCATTGAAGACGAGCAATTCGCATTATTTCAAACTAATGATTCATATGCACCTTCCAACAATATTTCGACATTTACACTGGTCAGAAAATGACAGTCCGATAATCCAATCACAAAATTTGTGAAATTTGTCTTTGGTCCAGGACTCTTTCCTTAACTACATGCAACACATCCTGTACTGTGTTTCGTGGAAAGAGGAAATAAGTTCCGGCATTTAAGGTAACTTCTTCATTTCAAATGGTTTCACATGTCTGTCTCCGATTCCAAGATGAAAAATTTGCCAAGCCCTGAAGAAACTGACTCTAAATAAATATTCGGTACAGTTTTTTTTCTTGAAATAAATTCTTGCGGTGTACGTGTCACCAGCTCCAGCAGTGTATATTGTAAGTCCCAAGTTGTGCTCGAGAAGATGACCTGCTCCCTCTTTTTGAGAAGGCATTTGTTCTGTTCCACAGGTGAGGGTTGGGACATTTGTGGAGCCTCCTGCTCCAGTGAGTTATTCAATTGCGCACCACCATTGAGGCTTGGATCTGGCAGGACTTAGATCTGATGCATTTGTTTTGGGATCACTTTGCTCCATCTATCCTTCAATGCTTGTGCTGTTTGATGGGATTGGCTGAGTGGGTGATATTGCAGGCCATGAGTTTGCGAATTGTGCTGTTTGCACATCATTTGAGTAGTAATAGTTCCTGCCAAGATTGAATTCTCTTCACTTCTTTGCAATAGAAAGATAAAAGTCCCATTCCACAGCCTGGAATCTCTGGAATCACTGGAATTGCAGTCCTTTCACCGTGCTGAAATAGCACAAAATCCCCTCCTGTCTGGAAAAAGTAATCAAACATCTAATTTAATCTCTTATTCTGAAACCGTGAATGTTTTGTCATTTCAAACTCTCACCTATGTCCTTTTGAAATATCTTCAGGCTTTATTCCGCAATAAGCCATTTGGGCAGTGAGTTCTAGATATCCACAAACTCTCAGTGAAAGAAGTTTCCCCCCAATTCTCTAAATTTCATTCTCTTTATCTTAAATCTATGCCTCCATTTTATCAAACCCTATACTCAGGGGGAAATCTCCATGTCAACCTCGTAGACACCCCTCATTACTTTGTGAATACAAATCAGAACATCCAACTTTCACTGCTCGAAGGAAAACATGTGAAATTAACCTGTCAATGGTGAGGCCCTTGGGGATGTTATTGAACAGCCAGACGTAAGAGGGCTGGAGCATAGCTTTTTGAAAGTTGGGTCAAAGGTAGTCAAGGTGGTAAAGAAGGCATTTGTCACGCAGCCTTCATTGCTCAGACCATTGAGTATATGAATTGGAAGGTCATGTTTGCCATTGTACAGGACATTCGTGGCGCGAAGTTTGTAGTATTCTGTCTAGTTGTGGTCTACCTGCTGTGGGAAGCATGTGATTAAATACGAGAAAATGTAGAAAATGTTTACAAGAATGTCACCAGGATGTGAGTGTTTTGTGGGAAGGAGAGCCTAGACAGGCATTTTTTCTTGCGAAAAAAATGTTTGAGGGGTGCTGGAAAAGAGTGTTACCAAATCACAAGAGGCAAAGATGAGGTGAAAAGCTTAAGTCTTCTCTCTGGAGCAGGACATTGCAAAGCTGGAGGCCATTAGTTTCAGAGAGAGTGGAACAATTTCAAAGTGACCTGAGTGTCATCTGTTTCACACAGAGGGAGGTGGGTCTGTGGAATAGCGTGGATGTGTGGAATAAACTGCCAGAGGAGGCAGTAGAGGCATTTAATGTTCCAAAATTTAAAATACATGTGTACAGTGACATGAACAAGTATGGTTCGGACGGATATTGTCCAATTACAAAAAAAACAAGACTTGTTTATCTTTGGAAATGTGACGGCCATGTACAACTTGGACTGAGTAGTCTCTTTCTGTGCTGTGTGACTTGATGACTCTGTGATTTAACAAACCCATAGGCCAGCATAACCTGTAATCTATCACTGCTGCTAACCCAGTTGATACTGCATAAAACTACTGACACTTCCATTTCATATATGCGCTGGCAGTTGCAGCTCAGATTGTATTCAATGTTATTTATTCAGGGCATTTACCGGGAAAATGCAAGTTGCTTGAATAAATAGACTTCAAATATGAAATGCTATAGATCTTAGAAAAATGTATTTCACTGTGAGCTTTTCTGTCAAAACTTTTATTCTGAGTATTGGACTTAACACTGAAGACAAACATCCTGTAAACTCTTTAAAATTTGATTGATGCATTCTGAAGAATGTTCATTTGATCTAGAATGAAAACTCTGATGTTGCTCCACAGATGCTGCCTGACCTGTTCAGCTTTTCCAACAATCTCTAATAGAACATAGAACCTAGAACATCACAGACCAGTACAGGCCCTTCGGCCCTCGATGTTGCGCCGACCTGTGAAACCAATCTGAAGCCCATGTAAACGACACTATTCCATTATCATTCATATGTTCATCCAATGATCATTTAAATGCCCTTAAAGTTTGTGAGTCTACTACTGTTGCAGGCAGGTCATTCCATGCCCTTCCTGCTCTCTGAGTAAAGAACCGACCTCTGACATCAGTCCGATATCTATCACCTCTCAGTTTCAAGCTATGTCCCCTTGTGCTAGCCATCACCATCTGAGGAAAAAGGCTCTCACTGTCAACCCTATCTCATCCTATGATCACCTTGTACGTCTCTATTAAGCCTCTCTTCACCTTCTTCTCTCGACCGAAAACAGTCTCAAGTCCCTCGGTCTTTCCTCATAAGACCTTCCTTCTGTACCAGTCAACTTCCTGGTAAATCTCCTCTGCACCATTTCCAATGTTTCCACGTCCATCCGATAATGTGACGACCAGAGCTGTATGCAATACTCCAGGTGTGGCCGCACCAGAGTTTTGTACAGCTGCAACATGACCTCAAGGCTGCAAAACTCAATCCCTCTACCAGTAAAACCTAACACACTTAACACCTTCTTAACAACCCTGTTAACCTGGGTGTCAACCTTCAGGGACCTATGCACATGGACACCGAGATCTCTCTGCTCATCCACTTGACCAATAATCTTACCTTTTGCCCAGTAGTCTGTATTCCTGTTCCTCCTTCCAAAGTGAATCATCTCAAACTTTTCTGCATTCAACTGCATTTGTCACCTCTCAGCCAAGTTCTGCAGCTTATCTATGTTCCTCTGTAACCTGTAACAACCTTCCGCACTATCCGCAACTCCACCAACTTTTTGTCGTCCGCAAATTTACCAACCCATCCTTCTACGCCCTCATCCAGGTTATTTTCAAACATGACAAACAGCAGTGGTACCCAAACAGATCCTTTCAGTACACCGCTAATAACTGAACTGCAGAATGAACATTTCCCATCAGCCACCATCCTTTGACTTCTTACAGCGAGCTAATTTCTGATCCAAACTGCTAACTAATCATCAATCCCACGCATCAGTATTTTCTGCAATAGCCTACTGCGGGGGACACTATCAAATGGTTTACTGAAATTCATATACACCACACCAACTGCTTCACCTTGATCCACCAGTTTGAATTCAATCATGTTTGTGAGGCATGACCTATTCTTCACAAAACTGCGTTGACTATCCCGAATCAATTTATTCCTTTCTGGATAATGATCAATCCTATCTCTTATAATCCTTTCCAACAGTTTATCCACGACCAAAGTAAGGCTCACAGGTCTATAATTACCAGCATTGTCTCGAATCACTTTCTTGAACAAGGGGAAAACATTTGCTATCTTCCAGTCATCTGGCACTATTCCTGTAGACAATGACAACGCAAAGACAAAAATCAAAAACTCTATAATCTCCTTGCTAGCTTCCCAGAGAATCCGAGGATAGACCCCATTCAGCTCAGAGGACTTATCTGTTTTCACCCTTTCTAGAATTACTAACACCACCTCCTTAGAAAACTCAATCCTGTTAGGTCGAACAGCCCGTATCTCAGTATTCTCCTCGACGATATGGCCTTTTTCCCATGTGAACACTGATGGAAAAAAAAATGTTTCATGCCTCTCTTGTCTCTTCGGACGTTGCACACAACTTCCCACTCCTGTCCTCTACTGACCTTAATCTGATTGGTTCTCCAACACAGGATCGCATTCGGCTCGGCTCAAATCACATTGAATTTCAATTGTCATAATAGGATCTATACCCCTGACCTAAAATCGACCTCAGTCATCCGAGTAAATTAATATTGCTAATGGGACAAATCACGTAACATCACAGCTGATGTTTTGGAATTTTATTTTCTCGTCTTCTATTCAGAAACAACAACCTACTAAGATGCATTTCTTAACACAAAATCCCCAAGTTCTGCCTGGTGCAACAATGATCGTGTTATTGAACGAGGAATAGAAATGTAGAAACGTTGATGATACGAGCATGGGGAGATCATTCGGCCCATCATCACGACCATGGTTGATCGTTGATCTCAATAGCCTGTACCTGCTTTCTCCCCGTGACCATTTAACCCATTTACCCTCAGAGCTATATCTAGCCACCTCCTGAACAGTTTGTAGAGATACGCTAAAATTCAATCAACTGTACATGATCAACCTTGAATTCAATAATGTCTAAATCAAAAATCAAGCTTCATTACACCCAACGAATCTTTGGCTCCTAACCCTTCTTATTCACTCATAAACTTCAGAAAAGTGAACGTGCCATCTCTACCAGGCCTGGCTGACTCACGACTCCAGACAGTCACGTGGTTGAGTCTTATCTGCCCTCTGAAATGGCTTGAGTGAACCTCTCGGTATGTCTCATGCTTAGGTTAATTAAAGACGGGTAAGAATTGCTGGCCGACACAGTGACACTGACATCTCATAAATAAAATAAAATCTTGATGCAAGTTGCTAAAGTGAGTCCTTGCCTTTGACTAATTTTCCGTTTGGGATGTCCGAATTTTTGTTGCCGATGGAGGTTTTGTGGTGTTCTGCTCTCCTGAGAACGTGAATGGAAATTTTATTGCAGGTGTTGAGGTCACTGAAACATTATTGTGTAGCAGGAGGAAAATTGTTGTGGAAAATCTTTAAGAAGTCACTGGAGGCTGACCGTCTTTTTCAGTCAGAATCAATTGAAATCGATCAGTTCACCGTTCCTGCCATAAGCGCGAGAAACATGCCAATTGAACTTGTTGCTCAGCTCACAAATTGCATATGCCATTGTCTGGCAAATAGAAGATGTATTCAATCCTCTTTTTTCAGCCATTGGTGTACTTGGTAAGCTGTTATCGCAAGTGTTCCTGAAGCAAACTTTTGCTGCTGAATTGACATGGCTTATCATTGCGTATTTTGCGTTGAAATGTTTTCTAATCATTAAAAAGTGCCAGTGTATATCTGCTTCTTAACTCTACAAGCAAATTTGTTTTACTCTTTGTGATGGACTATAATGCTCCTTTGCTTGCTTTGATGACTTGTATTATGAATTCCAAAATATATCGTTAGTGATGGTGTTTCAAACATGTATTTGTAGGAAAGCATGTAATAATTCAGTTTTCACTTGTCATGTGACATCGAAGCCGAACATTTTACCCGAGGTTCCTTTATTTCATTATCTGATACGGGAAATGGGATATAAATATTTACTTCTGTTTCAATGTCTTCCCTCACAGTTAACTTGGTGGCCATAATGATCCTGTGCTGAGGAAAGAGTGGCCTCCCCTAGTGCATCACTGATTACTTGATTGGAATGGCAGTGGCTGACCTCCTTGTCGTTGTCTTTGATGCCATCTTGTGGATCACTGTTCCAACTTATTTTCCGCATTCAAATGTAAAACTTACTCCAATGTGTAGACTTTTTTTCTGCCCTGCGGTCTGCAGCCACAGTGATTGCTGTCTGGCTCACAGTCATATTCACCTTTGACCGATTTGTGGCCATTTGCTTTGAGGGATTGAAAACATTTTTTCCTTTTCACAGAAACAACCACAGTGGCATTTCTAGGGAGCTTGACTGTGTTGTGCTCCCTGGTGTCTCTACCCTGATATTTTATATATGAGCCTCGTTACATCATTGATAATGTTCCATGGGGTTGCACCTATACCTCTGGTTGTTTCAGTTCCCCTGCATGGCCCGCATTTGAAATGATCAACTACATTTTAACTCCTTGTGTGCCATTCTTTCTGATCTTGCTGTTCAATGTGCTGCTGGTCAGACGCATTTTAGTGAGCAGTCAAATCCGACGGGTTCTCCGTGATCAAAGGAGTGGAGAGAAACTCAAGGATTTGGAGATGGAAAAGCGGTGGAGATCCATCAGTTTGCTGTTCAGTATATTGTGCAGTTTTGTTCTGTTGTGGTTGACCAAAGTTGTGTATAATATTTAAGCATGTATTACAGATATCTGACACTGTAACTCCGACACAGACCCATGCTTTATCAAAGATCACACAGAGAAGATTCTGCAAGTGCTCAGCTCCTGCGCCAACACGTGCACCTATGCTGTGATCCTGGCTAAATTCAGAGAAGAGCTGAAGAATGCAATGACATACCCCGTCATGCAAATCATTAAATCATGGAACAGCTTGAAGAATTTGCACAATGCAAACTTAATTTCATTTTCTATTCCATCATCTACATTCACCACAGGGGAAAGAATTAAGATATCACCATCACAGTCTTCAGTCTGATTATGATTATTCGAAAAATCGAATTATTACTTCACTTGCTGTGTGTTCAATTCATCAACCGCCCTCTAAATTACAAAACTGGAAAAGCGAAAGTTCAGATTCGATACCAATTAAGCATGGCAAAAACTTGGAGAATGATGCGCTTCTCTGTTGTGGGATTAGTAGGAAAGGAACTCTGAATATCAACAGAGAAATGACAATTGGCTGAATATCTATATCAAAATGCTGAATGGTGGTAATCATTCTTGAAATTCTATGCTTGCCCGAACATTGCTCCCCTAAATCAGAATTATTTCCCAATTCTACATTCATCTGCCGCCTTTACAATTGTCAGGTAAATGGCAAAGAGGCAGGATATCAGCTTTGATCCTGATCTATATCGCTGCAGATGAGAGAGAACGTATTTTTAACTCAAGTCATTGTCTGCAAGATGAGAAATCGAAAATCACCTTTCACTCTCTCCTGAATAGAACAGTAAGTGACTGTTCCCCAATATTGTTTGTTGACGTGCCTCTATGCAACCTAAAAAGTCTGAAAGGAGATAATATCCAAAACTGTTTTGACTGCAAATGGCAAGAATGTTTCTTCTTGTGGGTCTGTGGAGGCTGAGGGGTTATGGGAGTGTCACTTATTTCCAAGTAGAGATTGCCCTTATATAAAATGAGGAGAATTTTTGTTTCCTCTGAGGTTTGTGCAAGATTGAACATCATATCAGAGGATGGTTGTAGGTTCGATGCCCATCATTGAATAGTTCTTGAGTTAAGGCTGACAAATTTTTGATAGTAAGGGAAAGGAAAGGAAAATTGGGAATGTAGAAACACAAATAAACAAGCCATGATCTGATCGAATGATGTAGCAGCTTTGCTTAAAATGGCACACTTCTGATTCGACTTCAGATGTTTGTACCTTCATAAATGTTGGAATTCCAATCCAATATGCCCAACCACATCTTGATGCATTCAAGTGAGCAGTAATAGCAATGAGATCATTTAATTTCCATCCTGTATTCTGCTTAAGGGCAATGAGACATTTTCTTGTCTGGCTACAACCCATAATGTGTGGGAACGGCATTTTCATGAAGACAAACACAGTTAATTCCACCTTAGTCATGTGTTTCATCTCCCCCTCCCTCACAACTTTTTGAAGAAGGAAGCAAGGGCTGGAATCTGTGGTTTGGGCTGTTCTGCCATTCTTGCTGTGCGCGCTCCTGCTCATTAAATAACTGAAAACAGAAGCAGGATTAGGCTTTTCAGATATTCAATGCTCCCCTGCAAAATAAAATGTTCGTGGCTGATCATTGAACCACATTCCCAATTTATCCCAGAAAATACTTTGTTTCATTTCACACAAAGAATTGCACCAATCTTTTTCTTGATGATATTAAATGCTGAGTGCTCACTCGCCTTGTGTGACAGAGACTTCCACAGGTGCATCACCCTCTGTGTGAGGATATTTCTCCTCATGGCAAACTTAAGTACCCTAACCTGTATCATTCAACTGTGACAGCTTTGTTCTGGAGAACCCCATCATCAGAGCATCCTCCCTGCGTTTGCCCTTTCTAGTCCAGTTTGAAATTCATCAGGTTTGATGAAATACACATCAAATTATTCTTCTAAACGATGGTGAACATAATCCTAACAGATCCATTCTCTTCATGCATTGGTTCTTTCACACCTGGAGTTTGTCTGGTAAATGATTGTTGAACTCTTTTCGTAGCCTGAACATCGTTTATCACATAAGGAAGCTAAATGTGCAGAGGATGCTCACGCTCTCGTCTGTCGAAGTCCCTGTCCAATTCTACACGATCCCTGCTCGTGTACTCTCACTCTGAAAGCCAATGTCTCAACTGTCTTCTTCACTGCCTGCTTCACGTTGATGCGTACTTTCTGTGAATGGTGTAGGAGGGATGCCCAGACCTTGTTCCAGAGCTGACAGATTTTATCTGCAAGGTTTGGTTGACGTGATTGCAATTGTCTGTCTTGAAATGAAAAATAAAATGCTCAAGCAGAGATTTGAATGCAGTGTGCAAGATTATGAGGTTCGATAATCAAGACACATTCTCATCAGCAGATTGTGCAACAAATGAGTGGATACAGACTAGGTTTTGAGAAAGAATTGTGGGGAGGATATTGCGTGGTGAGTGGCCATGAATGGTGTTTGTTCCTCAGATGAATTTTAAAATCAACAATCATGAAGCCACTTTTTAAAGATTTTCCATAGGAGCTTGTCTTCTGCTCCATTATGATGACTCTGTGACCTCAACGCTATCAATAAAATTTGTGTAAGAAACGCTGATACATCATCAAGTATATAAAGAAAGGTGGCAGTTGAGCAAAGTACACTGCAAACTGACATCTCCCAGAGCTAACAGACCTCAGCTCTCAAAAGACAATCTGTAGGGATGTATGTCTCCCCCTGCCCCCATGTCTCAGAGAATGCAGCATCTACTTGGGAAAGTTACCCATGGCTTAACTAGTTAATATTCCTGATAGAAGAATTAATGGTGTCCAGAGGATACGTAACATGACTGTAATTGCAAAGGGCTAAGGTCTTTTTTTCATGATAGTTGGGAATTTGTATTTATGACATCAGCATACCATTGGAATCTTGCATAATTCAGGAATAGTTAGGAGTTAGCACAGGTTTATTGAGTTTGTTTGCACTTTAGTTAATTTGTTCAATATTCGAATTAGAGAAATTAATTGTAAATTTTTGAATTTAAAATGATTATCAGGGGTATATTTTATTTAGAAATTGGAAGTTGCTGAATGTCAGGGGAATCCACTTTTCACACTCCTTAAGGGATCAAAGGATGAGGTATTCCTCTTCGGGTGTTTCACTTTTAGTTCTCACAGCAGAGATGATACTCCAAATTATAATGATAAGGTAAAAGCAAAACACGCCAGCTGAAACCGTGAACAGGGGCTGTTAACTTCCAAGGCAATGCAGTCAAACATGAGAACGGAGTTGCTGGTGTTTCCCCGACTGCTCATTCTCTGGTAGTGAGGTAAAACTGGTGTATAATGGCACGAAGGGGCTGCAGATGGGAAAATATGAGTTTAGGGAATCACCAAAAAGCATTGCTGATTGTAACCTCTGAAATCGAATTTCTTTGGCAATTTGAGAAAAATGTTTCTCTTGAGAATGCTGCAGAAACGATTAGTGAATAAAAGTGGCTTAGCTTTGTATCGAAGAAGATATAAAAATTTTTTTTGGAAGACATCCAATTTGAACTCTGAACTTGTCATGAGAATTGTTTTACCTGTGCACATGCCTTGGTTCTTTTTGCAAGAGGTCTTGAAAGAAAAGTTCGAAAATATTTTCTTTTTGGAAATAGAGATGAGACATGCCAGTTTGAAGTTATCAAAAGATATTTTTGGAAGCTTTTGACCTGAGGACATGGAAGTAAGATAAGACATCACTTGGAGACAAGAGTTACGCCCCCTCACAAATTTCATTCTTT
The DNA here is from genome assembly GCF_030684315.1 of Stegostoma tigrinum. Lineage (NCBI taxonomy): Eukaryota > Metazoa > Chordata > Chondrichthyes > Orectolobiformes > Stegostomatidae > Stegostoma > Stegostoma tigrinum. The sequence continues at coordinate 10,009,562 of NC_081398.1, forward strand.
GGTTAACAGTTATAAACATTCTCCCATAATTTCCGGATGGTGAGATGTGTTGTGTGTATATTCACAACTCACTGGGTTTATCTCTGGGCCACCGTGGACGTTTTTATTTTGTTTTGTTTCAAAAGTTTTCAAGAACAGAACAGCCGGGATGGAAGCTTGGAAAACAAGTCTTTGAATCCAGGTGAACATTAAACAGTACAATCACTGGAGGCTCCCATATAACAGCCCTGCTAAAAAAAATCAAACCTGGATGCAATTGCATCTGTAATTTGGATTGGTAATAATATTTGACACAAGTTGCTTGTCGAAGCAGACAAAGTGAAACAAAACTTTAGTTTTAATTTCAATTTGAACTTAGACACAATGTAACAATCCAGGTTGTCTTAATGTTTGAAAACAATAAATGCACAGATGGCTTGAGAATGATACTGGAGTCCTGATGATTCTCTTCTGTGAATATTTACATACAGAATGCACATCAGATGATTTGGGGAAAAGACATACACAATGACGTCTTTTTTTAGGTCAGAGTGATCATGAAATATGACATGGGACAGGCAAGAAACAGTATCAAACAGAATTATATTCTGACAGGTTGGGATATTATGTGACAAACAATGAAAAAGACACAAATAAATGTGGCTCTGGAAAGTGCTCAGTGCTTGTTACAACTTAATTGACTTGATGTTCAGTTTCCCCTGGATATTTCAGCATAATCTTGAACTGCTCCATAGACTTTACATGAGCCACCCCCATCATGTATGGGAACTCGAGATCAGGAACATGTATTTGACTTTTTCAAAAATAGTAAGAGATTGGGCACAATCTGCAAAGTTAGAATCTGCAATGTTGGAATATAAGAATTATGCAATTGTAGTCAGGCACAAGATTGTGAAAGTGCCGGACACAGCAAATAGCAAGATCACAGACCTCCTTTTGTTTGCCATTTCTGTGTCTCTGCAATTCGCTGCTCTGTTCTGGACATCAGTCCATTCAGGTTTTTTGCTGCTCTGGAAAATATTTCTGATTTTTGGAAGTTGAACAGCAAAATTGAAACAAAGGGAAGGAATGAAATTAGAATGGAAACAATCCAGTTAGATATAGACCACTCAAGATCGGTGCAATAGTTGCCTTTTGGTGAAGATTCCCACAGTACATAGTCGATGATCTTATCATGTTACAAGTCAAAGCAATAAAGCAGGGGTTTCAGATGACTCAGCAGATTGGTTGTTGCATTTACCACCATTGCAGTTTTCTCAGTGGGATATTTTATTTCCAACTTGTGGCAACAAATGGCAACAAAATGATCAATAGTGAAAATGTCTGTTTACCAAACTGAAGTACTTGTAGATATATAACTAGGAACTGAAATAATACAGCAGACAGGAGGCATGTTCAGAAAGAAATCTGGAAGTGATGACGATTGATCTGACACAATATGAACATATTCATTGGAACCGTTAGATGTGCTGTTGGTCTGGGCACCAGGTGCTGACTGAAGCAAACAGAGAGCGCACACTTTCCTGGGAAAATATCACTATCATCAATAAATTAACTGCGAAATGGAGAAGGGAAGAAACAGGTGGAAGTTAGAATCTAAGACTGCACATCGAGTGCAGCAGCTGAGGTAAGGAGCTCACCAGCATCTCCTCAAAAGGCATTTTAGGATGGTGACAATTCTTCAACCAGTCAGTTGTGCCCAAAGCCAACAAGTGATTTTAAATGAAAACAAAATGCCAAAAAAATGCCTGTGAGGCTACATTAAAACGTAGTCGCAAAATTTTATTGAACAGGAGACCAATAAAGAACATGCAACATTCCTTTGTTAATTTTACAAGAGAGACTTTAGTGTACTTCAGATTGTGGTTTGAATTAGGTTTAGGGTGACAGTTAGAGAAATGAGCATTAATTACTTGACTGCAAAATGCAACATGTAGTGACACTGGCGTTGAGTTTGAGAGTTTGGATTTGTGTATCCACAGCTCTGCGCCTAACAACTAAATCAAAAACCGAAGTAAAGATTGACTTCAGTAGTTTTCCTACGACAACTCTGTGTCATAAATTGAACTTTGAAGATCACTTCATCGAAAATGGAGATACAGGCATCACTGAGAATTGTAGATCGTATTTTTAAGTGACAATCGACAGAACCAGAATGAACCTGATTTTGTGGATTCTGTCCACCATCCAGAGCAACAGCCGTCAAGTTCACTGAAGCGAAAAGGACCGTGATTTACAGGAAAACTGTAAATGAAGCTGTTCATTTTTATGGGATCAGTGTTTTCTGTGTGAAGGTTTAGCTTCATTGCATCATGGTGAATCTAATATTGACTCATGAGCTTTGAGATTGTTCAGTTTCCCAAAACAGTAATCACATCAGCGTCAAATCTGTTGATGTGATGTGTTTGTTCAAGTTGGCGTTACTAATAGTGTTCTCAGATGTAGCCAAATCAGCGGAGGCTGACCCTCTTTTTAAGTCAGAATCAATTGGAATGGATGAGTTCACAGTTCCCACCTTAAGCGTGAGGCACAGTACAATTGAACTTGGTGCTGTACTCAGAAATAGCACATCCAATTGTCTGGCAAATAGAAGATGTTTTGTGTCCTCTTATTTCAGCCATTGGTGTTCCTGGTAAGCTGTTATCAGAAGTGATCCTGATGCAAACTCATGATCACTTTGCTGTTGAATTGATATTGCTTATCATTGTGCACTTTGCTTCAAAAGATTTTCTAATCATTGAATACTGTCATTACTGTATCTGCTCATTCACTCTTCAAGGAAATTCATTTTATCATTCTTGATGGACTATGAAGCTGCTTTGCTTGGTTTGCTGACTTGTATTATGAATTCCAAAATTGGTGTTTGCTTTTCAAACATGTATTTGTAGGAAAGCATATAATAATTCAGTTTTCACTTGTCATGCGACATCAAAGCTGGACATTTTGCCTGAGCTTCTGTCATATATTTCTTTGATTCAGGAGATGATCTATAAATATTTCCTTCTGTTTCAAAGCCTTCCCTCACAGTTACCTTGGTGGCTATAAATATCCTGTCCGGAGGAATGTGTGGTCTCTCACTTGATTGGAATGGCAGTGGCTGATCTTTTTGTCGTTGCCTTTGATGCCATATTTTGGATTAATATTCCAATTTAGAGGCCACAGTGATTCCTGATTGGTTCACCGTCACATTCACCTTTGACCGATTTATGGTCATTTGCTATGAGTGATTGATAACAAAACTCTGCACAGAGACAATGGCAGTGGCATTTCTAGGGTTCGTGACTGTGCTGGGCTCCCTAGTGTCTCTACCCTGGTATTTTACATATGAGCCTCGTTACTTCATTGTTAATATTCCTTTGGGGTTGCTCCTATACATCTAGTTATTACAGTTCTCTGCATGGGCTGCTTTTGAAATGATCAACAACATTTTAAACCCTTACGTGCAATTCTTGCTGATCTTGCTGTTCAATGTGCTGACAGTCAGGCGCATTTTAGTGAGCTGTCAAATCCTTCGGGCTCTCCGAGGGCAAAGAATTGGAGAGAAACACAAAGATGTGGAAATGGAAAACCCGTGGAGGCCCATCAGTTTGCTATTCAGTATATTGAGCAGTTTTGTGCTGTTGTGGTTGACCAAAGTTGTGTCTAATATTTTTGCATGTATTAGAGTTATCCAACAATACAACTCCTACACAGACCCTTGCTGTATCACAGGTCGGACAGCGAAGATGCTGCACGTGATCAGCTTCTGCACAAACACGTGTATTTATGCTGTGATCCAGGCTAAAATTCAGAGAAGGGCTGAAGAATGCAATGGCATACCCCTTCAAGCAAATCGTTAAATAATGGAACAATTTAAAGAGTTTGAACAGTGCAAACTAAATTTCACTTCCAATTCCCAAATCTACATTCACCACCGGGAAAAGAATTAAGATATCACCATCACAGTCTTCAGTCTGATTACGTTTATTTGAAAAGTCGAATTATTACGTCACTTGCAGCATGTTCAATTCATCTATTGATCTCCAAAACAAAGGCTAAGCAAGTGAGAGCTCTGAATCAATACCAATTAAGCATGCCAAAACCTTGCAGAATGATGCCCATCTCTGCTGTGGGAGTAATAGGAAAGGACTCTGAATTTCTACAAGGATACGGCAATTGCCTGAATATCTGTATCCAAATACTGAACATTGGGTATCATTCCTGAAAGCTTACACTTTCCCTTGCTTTCTTCTTCAAAAAGTTGTGAGGATGGTGGAGATTCAACACATGGCTATGATGGAATTAACTTTTTAAATTTGAACTCTGAATTTAGCATGAGACTTGCTTTGACCAAGTTCTGGTTTTGGCTCGTTTTGCAAGTGGTCTTCAAAAAAATCTAGAAAATGTCTTCTGAATGGAAATAGGGATGAAACATACCAGTTTGAAGTTATCAAAAGATATCTTTGACTGTTTTTGACCTGAGTACGTGGAAGTAAGATATTCAGTCACGTGAAGACGAAATTTATGCCCCTTCACAGATTTAAATCATCTGTTCACAGATTGAAACATTCTCCCACAATTTCTGTACAGTCAGATGTGATGTGCATACATTCGTAATTCATTGGGTTTCTCCATAAGCTACCATGGACGTTTTTATTTTATTTTGTTTGAACTGGTTTCAAGAACAGAAAAGGCGGTATGGAATCTTGGAAGGCAAGTCATTGAAATCAGGTGAACAATAAACTGAGTACAATCACTGGAATCTTCCATATAACAGCCCTGCTAGAATCCACCAAGCCTAGATGCAATTGCTTCTGCAATTTGCATTGGGAAAAATACATGACAGAAGGTACTCGTCGAAGCATGCAACAGGAAACAAAACTTCAGTTTAAATTTCATTTTGAACTTGGACACAATGTAACAGTCGAGATTGTTTTAATGTTTGAAAACAATAAATACACATATTGCTTGCGAAAGATATTGGAGTCCTGATGATTCTCTTCTGTAAGTGTTTCCACCTGGAATGCACATCAGGTGCTTTGGATAAAAAGACATACGTATTGACATATTACCTTGTGCCAGAGTGCTCGTCTAAACATTGTACAGGATAGTCAAGAAACAGTATCAAACAGCGATGTTGGGATATCTGTTGACAAACAATGAAAAATATACAAATAAATGTCGCTCTGGAAAGAACTCAGTGCTTCTTATAACTTAATTGACTTGATATTCAGTTTCCCCTGGATATTCAGCATCATTTGAACTGCTCCATGAACTTTATATTCACCACCTCATCATGTACCGGAACATGATATCAGGAACATGTATCTGACTTCTTCAAAAATAATAAGAGTTTGCGTGCAATCTGCAAAGTTAAAATCTGCAATGTTATAACATAAACATTGTGCAATTGTAGTCATCCACAGGATTGTGAAAGCGCTAAACACAGCAAATAGCAAGACCACAGACCTGCTTTGGTTTGCCATTTCTGTGTCTCTGCAATTCCCTCCTCTGTTCTGGGCATCAGTCCCTGAAAGATTTAACTGCTCTGTAAAAAGTTTCTGATTTTTGGAAGTTGAGCAGCTAAATTGAAACAAAGGGAAGGAATGAAATTAGAAGGGAGACAAACCAGTTAAATATAAGCCACCCAATATTAGGAAAATAGTTCACTGTTGTTGGATAGTACATTGTCAATGATCGCATCATTTTGTAAGGCAAAGTAGCAAAGCAGGGATTTCAGATGGAACAGTGAGAGTGTTTCCTAGAATCATCATCATTGTAGTTTTCTCAGTTTTTTTTTTCACAGCGTCTGGCAACAGAGTGATCAATACTGAAAATGTCTGTTTCCCAACTGAAGTATTTGTAAATACATGGTTTTGAACAAAAAATAATACTGCAGACAGGCGTCACGTTCAGTAATGAATCTGGAAGTAGTAACGATCGATCTGATATAATGTGACCTCGTTGATTGCAAAAAAAGAGAACTTCTGTTGCTCTGGCCACCAAACAAGTACAAACGAAATTCGAGAGCCCAAATGTTCCTTGGGAAATTATCACAATCATCAGTAAATTAACTGCAAAATAGAGAAGGGACGAAACAGGTGGGAGTTAGAATCTAAAATTGCACATGGATTGCAGCAGTGGAGGTAAGTAGCTCTCCAGCAACTCCTCAATAGGCATTTTAGGATGTTGGCAAATGTTGAACCAGTCAGTGCCGCCCAAGTCTAGTCAGTGAATTTGGAAAATAAAATGCCTCAAATTTGCCTCTCAGGCTGTGTTGTAACATAATCCCACTATTTTAATGAAGATTCAGGCAAAGAAAGAACATGCTCCATTTCTTAGTCAATTCGATAAATCAGACTTCAGTCAAAACTTAAGGTTGTGGTTTGGATTAGGGGTAGGTTTGCGCTGAAAGAAATGGGCATTAATTGCTAAAATGCAAAATTGTCATGTAGTCACATTGGAGTTGATTTTCAGGTTTAGGATTTTTATATCTACTGTTCTCCTCTTCACAAATAACTCAAAAACTAAGTAAAGATGTACTCCAATACTATGCCCACACCAACTGTTCGTCATAAATTGAGCTCTCGAGATCATGCTATCAACATAGAGAGACAGGCATCACTGTCCTGTGAGAATTCATCATTTTCCTTATTAATTAAGAAACTGCAGAAACAGGATGAGCCCATGTTCCTGGATTCTGTTTATCTTCCAGAGCAGCAACAATTAGATTAACTGAAAAAATAGACTGTGGTTGATCAGGAAACTCTAAATGAATTTATCCAATATTTATGGGTTCAGTCCTTTCTGCAAGAACTTTTAGCTTTATTGTATAATGGTGGAGCTCATGTTTACTCATGATTCATGCATTTAATTACTGGAAATCACGCAATAATTAAGTTGACACCTGTTATTCAATATCAAAGCTGAAACGATTGCCTGAGGTACTGTCACATTGTTCTTTGATTCAGAATATGAATTGTAAATGTGGATTTCTATTTCAATGTCTGTGCGCATAGTTAATGTGGTGGCAATAATGATCCTGTCCTGAGGAAAGTGCAGACTCTCCAACTACATCAGTTATTGTTTGTCTGGAATGGCAGGGACTGATCTCCTCGTCATGTATTTGATGTCATCTTGTGGGCCACGTTTCCAATTTATTTTCTGAATTCATTCGTGAAAATTCTTCGTATGTGGTGTTCTTTCTGCCTTGAAGTTAGCAGCCACAATGATTTCTGTCTGGTTCATAGTGACATTCACTTTTCACCGATTCGTGGACATTTGCTCGGAGTGATTGAAAACAAAAGGGCACATCAAGAGAACAGCAGGGGCCTGTCTTTGCCCCCTCACCATCCTGGGCTGGCTGGAGTCTCTACTCTGGTATTTTCCAATTGAGCCATGATACTTCATGATAACATTTCGTGTGATTGCATCCATAAACAGAATTATTACAATTCTCCTGAATGGAGTGCACTTGAAATGATCAATTGCATTTTCACTCTTTGGCTGCCATTTTTTTTTCTGTTCTTGCTCTTCAATGTCCTGACAGTCAGGCACATTTAGGTGAACAGTTAAAACCTTAGGTGTCTCAGTCTTCAAAACAGTGGGAAGAAACAGAAGGATGTAGACATGGAAAATCTTCAAAAATGCATCTTTTTGCTTTTCGGATTATCAGACATTTTTGTCGTGTTGTGGGTGACCCAGGTTGAGTGCAACATTTACGCACAATTTTCAAATATTCGATATTGCCACTCTTACATGGACTCATGCTTTATCACAGATTGCACAGTAAAGACTCTGTAACTCCTCAGGTCCTGCAATAACACAAGTATTTATCCTTTCATCCAGGTTAAATTCAAACAAGAGCCAAAGAGTGCCATCATATACCCGTTCAAGCAAATTGTTCAACTGTAGACAGGTGGAAGGGTATGAAATTTGAGAAATAAATTGCACTTAACATTCTGATGCTCTCAGATCAGCATAGGGGAATGTACTAAGTTATCATCATGATAGAGCCTTCATGATCGATCAATTTTGCCCCCCAAAAATGAATTTTTTGCAAAGCTTGCCATGTGGACAATTCAAGAATTCATCTCCAAAAAACAAAGCTCTATCAGTGTAAAACACAAACAGTTTCCACCTAAGCCCACAGAAAGAAATAGAATGTGCTGTCAATCTCAGCTGTGGGACTATTGGGAGTGGAGTTTGTTCCACTTCATGAGATATTTGGAGATGGTCTCAATATGTGGAATAAAATACTGCCAACCGAGCATCAGTCTGAAAAGCTCACTTTCTTTTCCCGCTGATGCTGCCTGGAATGTGAATTACTTCCTAACGTTTCTGGCATTATCTGCGGGCTTGAAAGCTGAACAGGATGACTGTGAGACCAGAATATCACTTCAGAGCAGTGTTCTATTATACATCTAACAAGCAAGTGGCAATGGGTTCACAGGTTGGAGAGAATACTCGGCCTGCTGCAGGTCTTGTTCTTAACATGAGAAATCCAAAACCACCATTCTTCGGAAAGAAAAATGCCCCAAACGTTAATTTCCAATATGATTCCAAGCGAATACGACATACTTCTGGTGTGTCAAAACATGCAAGATCCTTAACAATGTTGACAAGGTGCAGTTGGAATATATGGTTCCTCTCGTAGGATGGTGCAGAAGGAGGACTTGCCAGTCCGAGCAGTGGCACTGTTTTAAAATTTTGCTGGCCCTTCCAAACATATGAGATGTTTTGCTTTCTCTTGATGATTGTGTAAATTTGGAATGCTCATCAGAAAGTAGTTGAGTGATTGAGGGTGTTGATTAGATTAGATTACCTGCAGTGTGGAAACTGGCCCTTCGGCCCTACAAGTCCACACCGCTCCTTGAAGCATCCCACTCAGACCCATCCCCCTGTAATCCACACACACCTGAACACTATGGGCATTTTTTTAAGCATGGCCGATGCACCTAACCTGCACATCTTTGGACTTTGAGAGCCAACTGCAGCAACCGGAGTAAACCCATGCAGACACGGGGAGAATGTGCAAACTCCACACAGACAGTCGCCCGAGGCTGGAATCGAACCCGGGCCCCTGGTGCTCGGAGGCTGCAGTACTAACCACTGAGCCACCGTGCCGCCCCATTGAGTATTTTAAAATCATGGAAGAAATATTCTTGTTTGCAATGGAAATGAAACAAAAATTGGGAAAATGGAATTTGGAACACAAACAGGTCAGCCCTGGTCCAAACAAATGGTGGAGCAGGCTTGATGGTAATGGTATAGTCTGCACTTATTTAATGAGTTTACGCATTGATCGATGTTTGCAAGTTCAATTTCAGTGCACAGTGCTCACTCACGTCGGGTGGAATTGATGCAAGCATTGATGACTAGGGTATCACCGATTGTCCATTCCAAATTGTCCTTGAGGCAGGACTACGTTCTTTTCTTGACCATCTGTGTCCATTTTTTGTAGCCACCGCAATTGCAGTGGCATGAGGGAGGGGGGAATCGATGTCAATTGCAATTCTGCCGTGTGTTCCCTCGACTACAACCTCACACTGCACAGACCAAGGAGACAGAGACTGCAATCTATTTTTATTCTTCACTCCATCAAGGGGTGAGTTTGGTGTTGTGGGCCGACGTTTATTAGCCATCCCTAATTGCCTGCAGGGCATTTGGGAGTCATGCACAATGCTGTGGGTCTGGAGTCGCACATAGGTCTTACCAGTTTAGCATGGTAGTTTCTTTCCTGACGGGACCTTGGTGAGCCAGATGGGTCTTTCCCAGCTATCGACAGTGGATTCATAATCATTGCTCGATTCTTTATTCAACGTATACATTGAATTCAACGTCCACCATCTCCCATGGTGGGATTTGACCCCAGGCCCCCAGGACATTATCTGGGACTCGAGTTTAACCGTTCAAAAATTAAGAGCACCCGAGAGCAATATCTAACCCTTTCCTGAGAATATTGAATATTGAAAACAACTGTCTTAAGCAGCAGATAATTGCATGGCTCACAACTCTCTCGGTGATGGCACTTCTCCTCATTTCGGTTCTGAATGGCCTACCTCTTAAATGTCGCACATGGTCACCTGACTTCTGAAGCACACATAATCAGGAACATACTTCCTGCTCTTGTCCTGTCTAATTCGGTTAGTATTACGTCCGTTTTGATTAAATTCGCCCAAATGCATTCTTCTAAACGAAACAATCCAGTCTCTCTTCATACATCACCTTTGCCATCGCTTGGATCAATCTGTTACACATTCTTTGCATTTCCAACATTGGCAGAAACGGGGTGGCACAGTGTGTCAGTGGCGTGGCACGGTGACACCTTGATTCACACTGCTGCTTCAGGGCATTGGAGATTTAACTGCAAGGTTCGGTTGATGTGGTTGCAATTAGTTATCTCAAAATGAAGAAGCTCCTGCAGAAATTTGAAAGAAATGTGTGATGAAAGATCGCGATGTTAAATAAACAATCTCATTCTCAATAGCAGATACTGTAAGAACCAAGTGGACACAGACTTTCGGTTTTGAGGAAGCATTGTGTGGAGTGTGTTGAGTTTTGGGTTGGTCATGAATGGAGTTTGTTTCTCTTATGGATGACAAAATCAGCAATTATGAAGCCATTTCTTTAGGATTTGGGGGCAGGAATATGCCTCGTGCTTTAAATATATTGAGTGTGTAACCTCATATCAGACCTTCAATAAAATTTGCAATCATGTACATAGCAGAGGAGAGCACCATAAACCCTCCATTTAAAATAAAACTCCAGATGACCCGAACTCAAATTCTGTCATTTGCAAGTCAACCATTTCAAGAAGGTTAATCAGAGTCTTTGTTTTTAATTCATGGAAAGTTGGTGTCATTGTCTCAGGCAGGATTTATTTCCTATCCTTCATTACTCGAATTCTGAGACAACTGAGAGGCTTGCTCCAACCCCTTCAGAGGGCAACTAAGATTCAACCACATGACTGTTGGTCCGTAGTTCTGAGCAGGGCAGACCTGGTAAAGATGGCCCATTCGGCTTTCTGAAGTTTGAGTAAACCAGGTGGAGTTTCAAGCCAATGGATTGGGCACCATGAAGCTTGTGGATTTTTCTGAATTCAAACTTTACCACACATATTGGATGGAATTTGAGCATATCTCTGCAAAATGTTCGGCTCCTCAGTATTAAAGTACACAGGAGGTGACCAGATATTGCAGTTGGGGCAAAATTCATGTGGAAAAAGCAGTTTTGGGCTGTTGATTTGGATAATCAGTGATGAATGGAGGATCAAAATCGGAAGTTCAATGGCCTCCTACTGCAACTATTTTATATGTTTCTATTCGTAGCTCACTGACATTATCACTGTTCCATCAGGCAGAATTTGCGGATGCTGTGTTAGGAATTCCATATTACTGTTTTATTTTTCCTTGATAGAAGACCAGAAAGTTAACTTCCAAAACATGAGCTGAGATGTTTAGTGCCATGGCCCTTCAGTAAATTCAGTTAACAAGGAGGATTGAGGTCAAGTTTCTGTCAGGGGTTTAGATCCTTTCATGACAGTTGAACGTGAATGTGATTTGAGCTGAATGTGATCCTCTGTGGGGGAGTCAAGCTCCTGATCCATGTGACTGGGAAAAACGCTCTTCTAGCTCATTGACGTAGTCAGACTTCAGAGTTGTCAATGAAAGTTGACCAGAGCAAGCAGAGAAATGGTTGGAGAAGCTCAGCAGGCCAGGCAGCATCTGTCGATAGATACATGTGTAAACATTTTGTTTGGAGCGAACCTTCCTCAGATTTGAGCCACTCAGATTTTATAGTTTACCATGATGTTTCAAACAGATCATAAATTCAATGTTAAATATGATACTCAGAATAATAATGAGTGCCAAAAACACAAAATTAAAAAAACCATAAAGATGTACACGATTAAATATTTCAAATCCGTGCATAACTGCACTTGGTGCATTTTCCAGGTCAATGTTGTGAAGAATTAACATCGAATGCAACAAGAGCTGCCAGCACTTAAGTGAAAGGGAAGAGTCAGGAATTGTACTCAGTAACCCCTGGGTTCGAAGGCAGGACAGACTACGCAACGTGCAGACCCATGCTGTGTCTTCGAGTCCTCAAGTCACACAGTGCAGAAACAGACTGTTTCGTTCAAGTCATTCAACTCGACCACATTTTCCTAAGGTAAACTAATCCTGTTTGTCTGCATTTCGCCCATATCCCTCTGAAATGTTCCTGGTGATGTACCTATATAAATGTCTTTCAAATGTTCTCTGTGTACCCGCATCTACAAACCACTCTGCCAGTTTAGTCCACAAACACACAGCTATCAATGTGAAACAGAAACCGCTCAGGTGACTTTGAAAACTTTTCACTCTTTCTCCTGAAATAAATGTCCTCTGGTTTTGAACTGTCCTACTCCCGGGAAAAGATCGCTGATGATCAGCTTATCCATGCTCCACATGGTTTTTTAACCCTGTCTGAGGACACTCTTCAAACTTTAAGTTTCCAGGGAACATTATCCCAGTCTATCCCAACTGTCCTAAAAAATCAGACCCTCCAGTGCTGGTGAGATCCTAGTAAGATATTTTCCACAACTTCCGAATTGAAGCTCATCCTTCCCATGCGGGGTGACCAGAACTCTCCACAGTACTCTGAAGGTTGCAACACGAACGTCCTGTACAGCCGTATCATGACATCCCAATCCCTATATGCAATGGTCTGAGCAATGCAGGCAAGTGTGATAAATACCTTCTTTACAGCCCTGTCTACTTCACATGCAATTTTCACAAAAACTCGGACCTTGCACTCATGTTTCATTCAGCAAACAAAGACACAAAATGTCATTTTGTGATTAGCAAAAGATATTTTTGACAGTTTTTGAACAGGCGATCTGAAAGTCTCATGTGATGATGCATCGTGACTGTAATCGGCCTCTTCTCAGATTTGACACATCTGTTGTCCGTTTAAAATCTTCTACCACAAATTATGCAGACTGAGAGATGTTGTGGGGATGTTCTTAACTCACCGGGTTTCTTTCTGAGTCAACATTAACATGGTCCTTCTTTTTGTGTTGTTGCATTGTTTTCAGGAACAGAGCAAGTGACCTGGAAGCCTGGAAGAAAAGTCCTTGAAATCAATCAAACCATAAACAGACGAAAATCAATGGAATCTCCAATTTAAGAGCACTGTTGAAAACAACCGAACCTGGATGTAATTGTTTCTGAAATTTGGATTGTTAAAAATGTTTGGTGCAAAATGCTCATTCAAGCAGACAGTAGGAAACTAAAATGCAGTTTAAATTCCAATTTAAAACAAGAACCAATGGAACAGTAGAGGTTGTTTTAATGTTTGAAAACAAATTAAAATGCGCATATTGCTTGTGAATGATACCGGAGTCCTGATGATTTTCTTTTGTAAGTGTTCATGCCTGGAATGCAAATCGGATTCTTTGGGAAATACATATATATGCTGGAATATTACCTTGGATCAGAGAGCCAATCTAAGTACTTCAGAGGGCATGGAAGAAACTGTATCACACGGAAAAAAATTGAAATGCTGAGTTATCTTTTGGCACCTTGTGAGGAACAATAAACAGAATACGATTGATTCACTTCTGGACAGAGCTGAGTGCTTCTAAAAAAATAATTGACTTGACAATCACTTTTCTCCTGGATATGTCTACCTGGTATTAAAGAAACAAAGAAACCTACAGCACGGGAACAGGCCCTTCGGCCATCCAAGCCTGCGCCGATCAAGATCGTCTGTCTAACCTGTCATCTATTTTCTAACGGTCTGTGTCCATTTGCTTCCTGCCCATCCATGTCCCTGTCCAAATATATGTTAAAAGACGCTAACGTGTCTGCGTCTACCACCTTTGCTGGCAACATGTTCCAGGCACCCACCACACTCTGCGTGAAGAGCTTTTCACGCATATTACCCTTAAACTTTCCTCCTCTCACTTTGAACTCATGACCCCGAGTAACTCAGTCCCCCACTCTGGAAAAAAGCATTTTGCGATCCACCATGTCGAGACCCCTCATGATTTTGTAGACCTCAATCAGCACCCCACCCCTCAATCTCCGTCTTTCTAATGGAAATAATCCTAATCCATTCAACATCCCTTCATAGTGAGCACACTGCATAACAGGCAACATCCTGGTGAACCTCCTCTGCACCCTCTCCAAAGCATCCACATCCTTTTGGTAATGTGGCGACCAGAACTGCACACAGTACTCCAAATGTGGCCGAAACAAATTCCTATACAACTGCAACTTGACCTGCCAACTCTTGTACTCAATACCCCGCCCAATGAAGGAAAGCATGCCAGATGCCTTCTTGACCACCCTATTGAACTGCGTTGTTAGCTTCAGGGAACAATAGACCTGAACACCCAGATCTCCTCTCTCACTTCCCTCATCAACCTGGGATAGATCCCATCCGACCTGGGGACTTGTCCGCATTAATGTCTTTTAGGATACCTAACACTTCCTCCTTCCTTCTGTCAACTTGACGTAGACTAAGCAAACATCAATCCTTAACCTCAACATCCATCATGTCCCTCTCCTTGGTCAATACTGATGCAAACTACTCGTTAAGGATACCACCCATTTTCTCTGAAACAGCGCATAACTTTCCTTCTTTGTCCTTAAGTACACCAATCCTTTCTCTAGTTACCCTCTTGCTCTTTACATATGAATAAAAGACTTTGGGATTTTTCTTAACCATGTTTGCCAGCCATATCTCATATCCTCTCTTAGCCCTCTTAATCCCTCATTTCAGATTCGCTCTGCATTCCCGATATTCTTGCAAAGCTTCATCTGTCTTCAGTCGCCTCGACCTCATGTATGCTTCCTTTTTTCTCTTGGCTAGCCTCACAATTTCACCTGTCATCCATGGCTCCCTAGTCTTGTCTTTTCTATTCCTCATTTTCACAGGAACATGTCTCTCCTGCACACTTATCAACCTCTCCTTAAAAGCCTCCCACATATCAAATGTGGATTTACCTTCAAACAGTTTCTCCCAATCTACATTCCTCAGATCCTGCCGAATCTTGGTATAGTCAGCCTTCCTCCGGTTTAATACTCTTCCTTTCGGACCACTCCTGTCCTTGTCCATGACTATTGTAAAATTTACGGAATTGTGGTTGCTATTTCCAAAGTAGTCCCCTACTGTAATATCAACCGCCTGGCCGGGTTCATTCCCCAGCACCAGGTCCAGTATGGCCCCTTCCCGAGTTGGATTACATACATACTGCTTTAGAAAACTCTCCTGGAAACACCTTAAAAATTCTTCTCCATCTTGACCCCTAACACTGAGTGAATCCCAGTCAATGTTGGGAAAATTAAAATCTCCCATCACCACCAAACTGTTTCTCCTACACCTTTCCATTATCTATTTACATATTTATACCTCTATCTCATGCTCGCTGTTGGGAGGCCTGTCGTAAAGCCCCAACATTGTTCCTGCATTCTTCCTATTTCTGAATTCTACCCATATTGCCTCACTGCTTGAGTCCTCCATGGGGCCCTCCTACAGTGCGGCTGTGATATCGTCTTTGAACATTACTGCAACTCCCTTTTACCTCCCTCTCTATCCCGCCTGAAGCATCGATATCCTGGGACAACTAGTTGCCAGTCATGCCCTTCCCTCAAAAAAGTCTCAGTAATAGCAACAACATCATACCCCCAGGTACCAATCCAAGCCCTAAGCTCATCTGCCTTGTCTACTACACTTCTCGCATTAAAACAAATGCACCTCAGCCCACCTGGCCCTTGGTGTTCATCATCTGCTCCCCGACTACTTTTCCCTTTCGTCACACCGACTCCATTATCTAGCTCCCTGCAGGCTTTCCTTTCAATCTCATTTCTGTCCAATATTTGGCTCCCATCCCCCGCCACATTCGTTTAAACACTCCCCCACAGCATTAGCAAAAGCACCCCCAAGATCATTGGTTCCAGTCCAGTTCAGGTGTAGACCGTCGAATTTGTAATAGTCCCACCTTCCCCAGAACCGGTTCAAATGTCCCAAAAATCGGAACCCCTCCCTCCTACACCATCTCTCAAGCCACACATTCATCCTGGCTATTCTTTCATTTCTGCACTGACTAGCACGTGGCACCGGTAGCAATCCTGAGATTACTACCTTTGAGGTCCTTCTTTTTAACTTGGCTCCTAATTCCCTAAATTCTGCTTGTAGGACCTCATCCCGTTTTGTGCCTATGTCGTTGCTGCCTATATGCACCACGACAACTGGCTGTTCACCCTCCGTCTTCAGCCGATCAGAGACACCCCTGACCCGTGCACCTGGGAGGCAACATACCATTCGGGAGTCCCGTTATCGACTGCAGAACCGCCCATCTACTCCCCTTACAACTGAATCCCCATTGACTATCGATCTTCCACTTTTTTCCCGCCCTTCTGTACAGCCGAGAAAGCCACGATGCCAGGAACCTGGCTACTGCTGCCGTCCCCTGGTGAGCCGTCTCCCCCAACAGTGTCCAAAACGGAATACCTGCTTTGGAGGGAGATGAGCGCAGGCGACACCTGCACTGCCTTCTTTCACTTCCTCTGCCTTTTGGTCACCAATTCGCTATCTCCCTCAGCGATCCTAATCTGCAGTTTGATCAAATTGCTCAACGTGCTATTCACGATCCTCTCAGCATCGCTTATGCTCCAAAGTGAGTCCATCTGCAGCTCCAGAGCCGTCATGTAGTCTAATAAGAGAGCAGCTAGACACATTTCCTGCACGTGAAGGAATCAGGCACATCAGCCCTGTCCCTGGGCTCCCACATGGAGCAAGAGAAGCCAACACGTGCGTGAGAGATCTCCTAACATTATTCAACTTAACTTAGATAAATGAAAAAGGAGCCAAAAGGCTTTTGGCAATACTGCAATATATATATAAAGAAACGTGAAATAGAAAAAGCCTTACCTTATCTGCACACCACCGTGTCTTTTTTTTGGTGAGAGGAGGAGGGTGGGTGGGACACACTACACGTGTATTGTCTCGGGTTCAGCTGCTGCCCAAATAAATGAAGAACGCTACCACTCGAGGTAAGCTTTTTAAAGTAGTAAAAAAAAGTTACCTCACCGGCAGCCTCCTGGTTCTCTCTCTGTCTGGCTGTCTCACTCTCCTCGCGGAAATGAAGATGGCTCCCGCTCGAGGTAAGCTTTTTAAAGTGGTAAAAAAGTTACCTTCCGGGCAGCCTGCTGGTGCTCTCTCTGTATGGCTCTCTTGCTCTTCTCGCGAAAATGAACTGCTCCATGAGCTTGGCCTTCGTCACTCCATTAAAAAAAACTGTGTTTGTACAGGAACTTATAATCTGCGAATGTATCTGATTTCTTCAATAACAATAAGTGTATGGGTATAATCTGCAAGGTTAGCCTCCGCAATGCCATAATATCAGAATTTTGCAATCGTAGTCAGCCACAAAGTCCCTGAAACAGCAAACAGCAAAATCACAGACTTTCTTTTATTTGCAATTTCTGGATCTCTGCAATTCCCTCCTCTGTTCTGGACCTCAATCCCCTCAGCTATTCAATAAAATGCTTCTGTTGGTCCAGAAGTTGAGCAGCAAAATTGAAATAAGGGGAATGAATGAAATTAGAAGGCAGTCAAATTGGTGAAACACCATCCAACCAATATAGTTATTTCAGCCTTCTCAGTAGAATATTTTCTTTTCAGCTTCTCCCAACAAATGGCGTCAAAGCAATCGAGGATGAAAGTAATTGTGTTTTACCGAATTGGATTATTTGTAGATTTCTAACTTCGGGCAGTGACACTGCGAGAGGTTGGTGTCATCTTGAGGAAGGAAATATGGAAGCAATTACGACTGGTCTAACACAATATGATTTCAATGATGGTAACCATGAGATCTGCTGTCGCTATGGCTACCAGGTAGGGGCTGATAGAAACGACATGCCAACACCTTCCTTGGGAAGTGAAAACAATCATCAGGAAATTAATTGCACAGTGGAGAAAGGAATAAAATAAGTGAAAATTATTGAGAAGTTACTCATTTCCCGTACCCATGACCAGACAATAAATATTGTAATGTGTACGACATCAACGTCATTTGCCCAGTGTAATACAATTGCTGACGTTAGTTAGATAATTTCTTGCAATAAATAGATTCCAAAGAATTTTTTTTAAGAAAGTTCATTTTCAGCTCAGAGTCAGTGAGCTTGGTGTTGCATCCTCAATCTCAAAACCTGGAATTTGTCTCAGTTTGTTTGGAACTATCCTTTCACTACATTGATATTGAAGAAATAGTGTCAGCCCCTCAAAAACATTGTTCTGCCTTTTCCTTCAATCCCTGTTTTCAGACATCGCCCTGTCAGTTCCACTTCTAAATTACCTGCACAAATCTATTGACATTCCAAATAGAAATGTATGCGTTTTCTCAATTTTATGAACATAGATCAACATCACATCAGTGCTTCTCTACATTTTATGATCAATAATTGTAAATTACAAGCACAAAAGTTGTAAACTGCTCTGACCTCTACTAAATACGAGAGAGCTGAAGATAATCCTTGAGCATCAAAACTGCATCCTATATTATAGCTGACAACATCCATATGCCTCAGTCTTGTTTCTTAATATAAAATCAATTCTTTCTCTAAGCTAATGCTTCCTTTGTCACTCCAAACAGCTTTGGACTATTCCTCCTTTCCCTTCTTCTTGAACACAAGCCCAAAGGGTTGCATGAAACTATATGGGAAAGATCACACACTCTCTCACTCTCACAAACTGGTTGAGGTTACAAGCATTTCTTTTTACTTACAGGGAAGATAATACAAGCACTTTGAAGACATTCTGGAACTCACCTTGAAACCAAAAGCGTCCCTGTGGAACATATTTTGGGCAGCTACCCATTCGCAAATGCAGCCATTAACAATTGCACTTTGTTTCCTGTTATTGGGCCAAGATTGCAGCCACTTCATCATATTCGCCTGTGTCCAATGTGTCTTTACGTTTTTGACCAGTCTGCCACGTGAGATTGAGTCAAATGCCTTCTGAAAGTCCTGTAGATAGCAACCTCTGCGTTACCCTCTTCAATTTCCTTGTCTCTTCCTCAATGAATTCAATCTAATTAATACGGCTTCATCTTCCATTGATAAAACCCTGTTGATGATTCCTGAAAAGTGAAAGAATGGGCGGACCTTGTTCACAATCGATCACCTGATTAAACTACAAACCAGGATGACTTGTGTACCAAGGATAACAAGGTGTAGAGCTGGATGAAAACAAGCAGGGCATGCAGAATCAGAGGAGCACAAAGGCTGACATTTTGGGCCTAGACCCTTCTTCAGAAGAAGGGTCCAGGCCCGAAACTTTAATCTTCCTGCTCCTCTGATGCTTCTTTGACTGCTGTGTTCATCGAGATCTACACCTTGTTCTCTCAAATTCCTCAGGATCTGCCTTTCCTACTTGTTCACTAAACAGCCAAAGCAACAACGGGAGACAGAGTTATGAGATCGAAAAACCAACGGATCAGTTCTGCAGTCCGGCCATGCTGATTTGGATATCGTGGTGGACAATCAAATAATTCACGAGAGCAGGACGCTGAACTGCGGGATCCAGCACATCAGCGCAAAATATAGAGCTACAGCCTGAGCAACAGTCTTCAGCCAGAGGTGCTCAGTGTGAATTTTAACTATGCCTCTTCCAGAGAGCCCCCAGCAACACAGATGCCAGTCTTCAGCCATTTCATTCCTCGACGTGATATCAAGAATTGGCTGCCAGTGCTCGATACTAGAAACATTGTGAACCGTGATGACAGTGTTGAAGACTTATGTTCCAGAGCATGCCAAAACACAAACATGCTTTTTTACATTGTTGCAATATTGGCATCTGTCCAACAATGTGGAAAATTGCCGAGGTATTTCCCATAAAATAGAAATTGGCAAATCTAACTTGGCCAGTTATTGCCCTATCAGTCTGCTATTGACCATCAGCAAAGTGATTGATGGTTTTATGAAGAGTGCTATCACGCAGCATCAAATTAACAATTATCCGCTCAATGATGCCCAGAAAAAAAAACAGGAAAGAAACGAACAGCAACAGTACATGAACACCAACTGGCTACAAAAAGAGTCGACAAATCCTCACTCATCTCAATCCACATGGACAAGGAGAACCACGACTTTGGCTGGGACAGCACCAAGATCCTGGGACAGGCCAGGCAGAGACAAACATGCAAATTCCTGGAAGCATGGCACTCCACGAAGCGTGCTATTCAGAAACACAATGAACTCGATTCTATATCCATTCCACTACGGAGGAAGCCCGGAAGTAAGGCAATCATCACAATGGACGCCAGAGTTTAAAAACCAGGTGGGAAAACAGACCACTGCTTCACCAGAGGCTGCACTGAGGATGTTACGAAGAATGCTGACAAAATGTTTGCGGAACAACAAATGAGCTCAGCGAGCCAATCAATCTCAAACACTTGGCGAGTTGGAGTCATATCAAACACATGAGAAGATAGTCGGAATGTATTGGAGACGAATCATCTTAACTGCAGAGGAGTTCTGCAGTGGAATTTTCTGTGCCCAAACATCGCCAGCTGTTTCATCAACGAAATTCCCTCTACAGTAACACCAGAAATGCAGTGCTTGATGATATTGCATGTTCAACATCATTCGCCACTCCTCAGAAACCAACGCAGTCCTTGTACATCTTCTGGGCAATTTCGAGGCTTAGGGTAATGTGTGGGTAGTGACATTTGCACCACATGGCAGGCAACGATCACATCCTAAAGCAGAACAACTATACACTGCCCCTTGACTTCTTAACATTAAATTCAGTTCTCATACTGAATCTTATCCCTTCAGATATCCTGGGAATAAATTCCATATTACCCCCAATGCTCGGAAACTGTCATTTTGGGATGATGATAAATGTTGAACCAATCAACAGTGCCCCATTTCTATGAGTGCATTTAAAAGAAAAAAAAACAAAGCCTGGCCTCTCAGACTATATTGAATGATACTACCAATATCTAAATGAAGAGGCACAGAAAGAAGGAACCGACTCAGTTGTTGAGCTAATTCCAGAAAATACACATCAGTGTAAAGTAAGCTGTGGTCTGGATGAGAGTTAGGATTCGGGTTGCGTTTAGAGAAGATGGCATCAATTGCCTCATTGCAAGATGTGTTATGTACTGACACTGGAGTTGGGCTTCAGAGTTACGACACATAGGTACGCAATTCTCCACCTGACAGGGAAATCATAAACTGAATAAACATTGACTTCAAACATCTACCTTCAACAACTGGCTGTCAGCTATTGAAATCTCGGGATCCCACGACCTCAAATGAACAGACGGGCATGCCTGAGAGAATTGAAATTTGCATTTTTATTTGGGGATCTGCAGAACCAGAATGAACCTGTATTTCTGGATTTTGTACACCTTTCAGAGCAGCAACAATTAAGTTAACTGAAGCAAAAATGACCATGGTTAACAGAAAAAAAAGGTATCTCAATGAATCAATTTGTTATTTATGGAATCAATTTATTCAACATGCCCTTTTACCTTCCTGGCATAATGGTGGTAATAATGTTGACTCCTGAAGTCTGACATGACTGTGTTTTGCACACCATCGTAATCAAATCATAGTCAGACCTGTTGATGTATTGTGTTTGTTCAAGTTGCTGTTATTAGTAGCGGTGTCAGCTGTAACTGTATCCCTGGTCGCTTACACTCGATATAATTCGCGTTGGTAAGAATGGATCAGATCACAGCTCGGGCAGCAGAGTCAGACCCTGTACAACTGAAGTAGTTGATAATTTCATAAATGGCATATCCAATTGTCTGGCAAATAAAAGATGTTTTCTATCCTCTTATTTCAGCCATTGGTGTTCCTGGTGAGTTGTTAATGCAAGTGTTCCTGATGCAAACTTGTGATAATTCAGTGTTTAGATGTCATGACAGATCATTGTGGTTTTTTTGCACAATTACCATTTGTAATCATGAAATACTGCCGTTATATCTGCTGCTTTATTTTCCAGAAAATTCATTTGACCTTTAATGATGGAGTATTAAACTCACTCGCTGACATTATTTGTTTTGTGCCATGTTTTCCAAAGTACACAGTAGTCATTGCCTTTCAAGAGTGTTATGATTGGAAAGCATGCCATATCTCCGGACAAAACTGTCTTGCAACATCAGAGCCGTCCATTTTTCCCTAGGTTCTGTTACATTGTTCTTCGCTTTTGGGCAAGACCTGCAAATATTTACTTGAATTTCAAACTCTTCTGTCACAGTTAACTTGGTCACAATTATCATCCTGTCCCGAGGAAAGTGTGGTCTGTCCTAGTGCCTAACCTGCTACTTGATTGGAATTTCAGTGGCTCATCTCCTTGTCGTTGTCTTTGATGCCATATTCAGTTTCGCCATTCCAATTTATCTTCCAAATTCATTTGCAAGACTGTGTCCCTTGTGTAGTCTTTTTACGGCCCTGGCATCAGCAGCCACAGTGATTTCTGTCTGGATCACAGTCTCAATCACTTTTGATCGATTTGTATCCATTTGCTCTGAGAGATTGAAATCAAAATGTTGCTCTGAGAGAACTGCAGCGGCATTGCTAGGGACAGTAACTGTACTGGGCTGCCTGGAATCTCTAAAATTGAATTTTGCAAATGATCCAGAATACCTTATTGATAATATTGCATGGGGTTGCATCAGAGTATCGAATTATTTTACTTCCCCTGCATGGGCTGCATTTGAAATTATCAACAGCACTTTAACCCTTTGAACCCTTTAACCCTACACTTTCATTCGAGAGAAGAATGTTGAGAGGTGACTTAATTGAAACCTATAAAATAATCAGAGGGTTAGATAGGGTGGATAGGGAGAGCCTTTTTCCTTGGATGGTGATGTCGAGCACGAGGGGGCATAGCTTTAAATTGAGGGGTGAAAGATATAGGGCAGATTTCAGAGGTAGTTTCTCTACTCAGAGAGTAGTAAGGGAATGGAACGCTTTGCCTGCAACGCTAGTAGATTCGCCATCTTTAGGTACATTGAAGTCGTCATTGGACAAGCATATGGATGTACATGGAATAGTGTAGGTTAGATGGGCTTGAGATCGGTATGACAGGTCGGAACAACATCGAGGGCCGACTGTGCTGTAATGTTCTATGTTCTATGTTCTATGTTCTAACCCCCGTGTGCCATTCTTTCTGATCTTGTTGTTCAATGCACTGACTGTCAGACATATTTTCGTGAGCAGTAAAATCCGCAGGGGTCTCCGTGGCCAAAGAAGTGGAGAGAAGCGCAAAGATGTGGAATTACAAAACCGGCAGAAATCTGTCACTTTACTGTTCAGTATATCAGCCAGTTTTGTGCTTTTGTGGATGACCCGACTTGTCTTCAGTATTTATGGACGAATTGCAGATATGCGATATTATTACTACTCCTACAAAGACACTTATTTCATCACAGATGCTGCAAGTGCTGAGCTCCTGCACCAAAACATTTATTTATGCTGTGAGCCAAGCTAAATTCAGGAATGAACTGAAGAATTCAATGAAATACCCTTTCACGCAAATCATTAAATTATGGAACAGACTGAAAAGTTTGAAAAATGTGAATTAAATTTCTCCTATATTCCAAAATCTATGATTGCCACGGCGGAAGAAGTAAGTTATCAGCATCACAGACAGTCCAATTATATTTGTCCAAAAAAATTCATTGCAAGCCTTGCTGTGTGAACAATTAATGAATCACCCTTCCAAAAAAAAGGCAAGTGAGCAATCAGACAGATACCAACTAAGGCTGCAGAAAACTTTGAGAAAGCTGTCCTCCTTTGCTGTGGGATGAATAGAAAATGGGCTCAAATTTCACCGAGATATGGTGATTGCCGCAAGACATCCAATAACATGCTGAAAATTGAGCATTAGTATGTAAAATTGACTCTTTCGTGAACATTGATGCCCATCATTAAAATTATGTCCAGCATTTCTTTTTACCTCTATCTGCAGACTTTAATGCTGAAATTACAGCTGTGTTGCTGTGACATCAAAATTTCTTCAAAGCAGTGCTCTTTCAGGGATTGTCATGCAAATGTCATCAACACAGACTTTCAGCGCTGATCCTGATCAGTATCTCTGATGAGTGGAGACAACACGTATTTGACTGTAGTCCTTGTTCTTAAGGTTAGAAATTTATCATCAATATTTTCTCTCTCCTGACAAGAACGGGAAATAGAAGTTCCCTCAATAGATGTTGGTTTCTGATGTGGCTCTGAGCAGAAACCTAATGTGTAACAGAATCTCAAGTCCCAAACAGCTTTAACGGCACATGGAAAGATTGCTTCCTCTGTTGTGTCTGTTGAGACTGGGGGGTCAGAGTGGGATCGCTGATTTCGAATGAGTGCTTTCCATGATCTGAGATGGGGAGAAGTGATTTTTTTTCTGAGGGTTGTTCAAGATGCGAACTCACACCAGAAAGTGGATGTTGTGGGTTGCGGGCCTGTCATTGGATATTTTCAGCGTGAAAGAAGATGGATTCTTGACAATAAAGCAAATGAAACAAAAATTGGGAATGAAGAATCCGAAACATAAACAAAATGGCTGAGCTGGATAGCATGTAATAGCATACTTCTGTTTTCACTTCGTATGTTTGTACATTCATGAATGTTGTAAGCTCAACTCCGATCTATCGTGCTCCGTCCCATAAAATTGATTGAAAACAACAAAATCATTTAATTTCCATCCGGCAGGGTGCTTGACAGACTTGGGACTTATTCGTGAATGGCTACTTTCCATATTATTTTGTTACTTCATTTGCAGAATTCTGAAGAAGGGGACAAGCATGTTAATTGCATCTTAGCCATGTGCTCCCTCTCCCCCCCGCCCACACACCAATGAGAAGAAGGTAAAAGGGGCTGGGATCTGTTGTTTTGGCTTTTCTGCCGTCCTTGCTTTGCTTGAAACTGACCCTTAAGTCGAGATTCCCACAGGCTCATCCAACTCTGTGTGAAGACATTTCTCGACATGCCCGCCCTCAGGTCCCTACTCCCATATCATTCAACTATGATGCCCTTGTTCTGGAGGCCCAATCATAATAACATCCTCGAGTGTTTGCCCTGTCTAGTCCTGTTTGAATTTCTCCAGTTTCAATGGAACACACATCAAAAGGTTCTTCTAAACCATGGTGAATATGACCTCAGATGATACATTTCCTCTTAATGCATCGGTCGTTTCACACTAAGAATATCTCGAAAATCATCACTGCACACTCTCCATAGTCATAGAACATAGAGACACAGAACATCGAAACATACAGCACAGTACAGACCGTTTGGCCCATGATGTTGTGCCGAGGAATAATCAGAATCCAAAAATAAAATAACCGAACCTACATTCCCCTCAATCCACTGCTGTCCATGTGCATGTCCAGCAGTCGCGTAAATGTCACTAATGACTCTGCTTCCACGACTTCCACTGGCAAAGCATTGCATGCGCTCACAACTCTCTGGGTGAAGAACCTCCATCTGACGTCCCCTCTATACTTTCCTCCTAACACCTTAAATCTATGACCCCTTGTGGCAGTCAATCCTGCCCTGGAGAAAAGTCTCTGGCTCTCGACTCTATCCTTGTCTCTCATTACCTTGTACACCTCGATCAGGTCACCTCTCTTCCTCCTTCGCGCCAGACAGAAAAGTCCACGATCAGTCAAACTCTCCTCGTAAGAGAAGCCCTCCAGTCCAGGCAGATTCCTGGTAAACCTCCTTTGCACCCTTTCCAAAGCTTCCACATCTTTCCTATAATAGGGCGATCAGAACTGTACACAATATTCCAAGTGTGTTCTCATCAGGATTTTGACGAGCTGCAGCATAACAGCGTGGCTTTTAACCTCGATCCCCCTGTTAATGAAAGCCAAAACACCAAATGCTTTCTTCACAACCTTACCTACTTGCGTGGCAACTTTGAGGGAGCTACGCACTTGAACACCAAGATCCCGCTGTTCCTTCATACTGCTAAGAATCCTGCTTTAATTCTATATTCCACATTTAAGTTCGACCTTCCAAAATGCATCACTTTGCATTTGTCCAGGTTGAACTCTATCTGCCAATTCTCAGCCCAGCTCTGCATTCTGTCAATGTCTCACTGAAGCCTGTAATAGCCCTCGATACGATCAACGGCTCCTCCAACCTTTGCGTCATCAGCAAACATATGAACACACCCCTCAGACTCTTCATCCAAGTCATTTATAAAAACTACAAAGAGCAGAGGGGTGTGGGACACCACTCAGCACTGACCTCCAGGCAGAATACAGACCAACTACAACCACTCTCTGTCTCCTATCAGCCAACCAATTCTGAATCCAGACAGCCAAATCACCCTGTATCGTATACCCGCTGACGTTATGAATGAGCCTGCCGTGGGGAACGTTATCAAATGCCTTACTGAAGTCCATGTGCACCACATCCACGGCTCGATCCTCATCAACCTGTGTTGTGACTTCCACAAAGAACTCAATAAGATTAGTAAGGCATGACCTCCACCTCAGAAAGCCATGCTGACTCCCTTTAATCACACTATACTTTTCCAAATGGTCATAAATCCTATCCCTCAGCATTCTTCCCAAAACCTTGCTGACCACAGACGTAAGGCTGACTGGTCTGTAATTTCCAGGGATTCTCCTATTCCGTTACTTGAAAAGAGGAACAACATTTGCCTCCCCCCAATCTTCTAGTACGACTCCCGAGAGTGACGAAGCATAGATCTTCGCCAGCGGCTTAGCAACCTCCTTTCTCGCTTCCTGGAGCAACCGCAGATAAATCTGGTCTGACCCTGGGGACTTATCAATCTTAATGTTTGTCAGAATTTCCAGCACATTAACTTCCTCAGTCTTGATCTGTTCAAGCCTGTTTTCCTGCTCCTCAAAGTTCTCATTCACAACAAGGTCCCTTTCCTTAGTGAAAACCGAAGCAAAAAAAAACTTATTTAGGTCTTCCCAATCTGCTCAGACTCCATGCACAAGTTCCCTACGCTATCCCTGATCGACCCTACCTTCTCCCTGATCCTTCTATTATTCCTCACGTATGAGTAAAATGCCTTCGGGTTCTCCCTAATCCTTCCTGCCAAGCCTTTATTGTGCCCCCCCGACACTCCTCAGTCCACTTTTGAGCTCCTTCCGAGCAAGCCTGTAATCCTCTAAAGCTGTGCCAGATCCTTGCTTCCTCCACCTTACATACGCTGCCTTTTTCGTTTTGACAAGAAGCACCTCTGCACTCGTCATCCAAGGGTCTTTAATCTTACCCCCTCTTACCTGTCTCAGAGGAAAAAATTTTTACATCACTCGCAACAACTGCTCCTTAAACAGTCTCCACATGTCTGCTGTGCCGTTTCTGTCGAACAATCGCTCCCAATCTGTACTTCCCAACTCCCGCCTGATGGCGTCATAGTTTCCTTTTCCCGAGTTAAATATCTTCCCCTGGTAACTGCTCCTTTCCCTTTCCATAGCTATGGTAAATGTGGTCACTGTCGCCAAAGTGTTCTCCCACCACGAGTTCTGACACCTGTCCTGGCTCATTGCCGAGCACCAAATCCAAAATGGCCTTTCCCTCGTCGGCCTGTCCACGTACTGAGTAGGGAAACCCGCCTGAACACACCTGACAAAAACGGCTCCATCCAAATCATCTGCACTAAAGAGGTTCCAATCAATATTGGGAAAGTTGAAGTCAACCATAACAACAAGCCTGCCACGTTTGCACTTTTCAACAATCTGCCGGCCGATGAGTTCTTTGATCTCCCTACTGATTTTTGGGGGTCTGTAGAAAATCCCCTATGAGGTGACTGCTCCCTTGCTGTTCCTAACTTCCACCCATACTGACTCGGTCGATAAATCTTCCTCGACAACCTCATCCCATACCACCACGTCAAAAGTTCTTTCAGCCACCGTTATACTGTCCTTGGCCAACAAAGCCACACCTCCCCCTCTTTTACCACCTTCCCTGACCTTCATGAAAGATCCCAACCCTGCAACCTGCAACGACCATTCCTGACCCTGCTCTATGTCTCCGAAATGGCCACAACATCGAAGTCCCACGTACCTACCCAAGCTGCAAGCTCACCTACCGTATTCCAGATACTCCTGGCGTTAAAGTAGACGCATTTCAATCCAGCTTGCTGCCTGCCAGCACACGTCTGTGACAGTGAGGTCCTGACCATGTCCTTCTGCCGCTCATCCTCCTGTGTACTAGCAATATACCTCAGTTTCCCATCCCCTTCTGATCGAGTTTAAATCCACCGGAATAGCACCAGCAAATTTACCATACAGAATATTAGTTCCCCTCTGGTTCAAGTGGAGACTGTCCTGTTTGTAGAGGTCCCACCTTCCCCAGAATGAGCCCCGATTGTCCATGTACCTGAAGCCCTCCCTCCAGCAACATTCCCGCAGCCACGTGTTAAGCTGAAATCTCTCCCTGTTCTTTGCATTCGTATCATGTGGCACGGGTAAGAACCCAAGATAACCACTCTGCTTGTTGTAGCTCTCAGCTTCCACCCTACCTCCCTGAAATCCTGCCTGACATCCTTATCCCTCTTTCCACCTATGTCGTTGGTGCGTATGTGGACCACAACTTGGGGCTGGTCACCCTCTCCCTTCAGGACCCCAAAGACAAGATCCAAGGCATCACGGAACCTGGCACCGGGGAGGCAACACACCAACCGTGAGTCTCTTTCGTTCCTGGCAAACCTTCTAGCAATCCCTCTAACTATTGAGTCCCCAATGACTATCACTCTCTTCCTACCCCACCTTCCCTTTTATGCAACAGGGACAGAAACTGCGCCAGAGACCTGCACCCGACTGCATGCCCCTATAAGTGGCCTCCCCTCAACAGTATCCAAAACGGTATGCTTGCTTTTCAGGGGAAGGACCACAGCGGATCCCTGCACTGACTGCTCTCCCCCACTTCCAACAGTTACCCAGCTTTCCTCACACTTAGGAGTAACTACTTCTCTGTAAGTCTTGTCTATCACTGACTCTGCCTCCCGAAGGATCTGAAGTTCATCCAGCTCCCGCTCCAGTTCCCTAATGCGGTCTTGGAGGAGCAAGAGTCAGGTGCACTTCCTGTAGACATATTTTGATGGGACACTAACGGGGTCCCTCACCTCATACATCATGCAGGAGGAAAATTCTTCTATCTGCACTGCCATCCCTGCTAATCCCCTAAACAGAAAGTAATAAAAAAGAAGCTTCCCTTGATTTGCCCCTGATGTATAAGGTCAGAGGAGGTGGATGGGTGGGGCGCTCTACAAGGGTAGGGTCTCGGGTTTACCAAACTATCACTTATGTAGCTGAGGGATGTTAAAAAAAAGTTACTCCCTTCCCAGAAACCTCTGCTCCCAGGTGCTGCTGCTGCAACCAGAAATGGAAGGCACCGATGAGCTTTATAAAGTTTGAAAAATCTCTGACTCAAATGCTTCCCGACAGTCCCCCGGTCCAAGCTCCCAGTCGCACCGCCGCTGCAACCAGAAATGGAAGGCACCAATGCTCGAGGTAAGCTTTTTAAAGATATAAAATCTCTGGCCCACCGGCTTCCCAACAGGCCCCTTGTCCAAGCTCCAACTCGCGCCACCTGCAGTCAGAACATAATTTCTCAGTTAAGGTGATTTAACCTGCACAGGATACTGAAGGGGTAGTCTCACTCAGGCCCTGCACAATTGCAACAAGACATCCCTACTCCTGTACTCCAAACCTTTTGCTCTGAAGTCCGACTTCCCATGCATGCATGCTTACTTTCAGCGACCGATGTAGAAGGGATACCAAGGCCTCATTTCTGCAGTGGGTTATTTCAGCTGCAAGGTTCTCTCGATATGATTGCAATTTCCTAACTTAAAACTAAGAAGCTCGATTAGAGATTTGTAAGTGGTGTCCAGTATCATGACAGTAAGTCCACAATGTCCATCCTCATAAGCAAATAACACAGGGACCAAGTAAACACTGACCGAAGGTTCTCTCGAAATTTTGGGGGTGTAGGATAGCCAATGGTAATGAATGAAGCTTGTTTGCTCCACTGGTGGATGAAGCAGCAGTCATGGAGCTAATTTACATATTTTGCACAGGCACTTTCTAAGGAAATAATCTGGCCTGGATATGGATATTGCGTGGTAAATAAGATTGACTGGATTGCAATCCAGAGAGAAAGTACAGACTTAATGTGTGGAATAGCCTCCTTCTATATTGTCATGACTTTGTAACCTTATCCAAACAACCTTCATTAAAATTTGATCTCATTTGCACTGTACGGCAAATAATCACAACACCTCCCGATCCAAAGAAATCCTGATGACTGGATGTGAAAATCCATCAATGGCAAAAGCTCCAATTGAACATGGGCATATTTTAGTTATGAAGAGTGTGCCTAACTGACTGATCTGGACAGTTATGACCGAGACTTATTTGCCCTGGGAATGAGACAACTGAACACCTCATTTGGTTCATTTCAGACAGGAGTTAACAGTCATCACTCGACAGTTGATCTGAAGTTACGTTTAAACCAGCCTGGGGAAAGACAGTGTCTTTCTCTTCCTGAAGGTCATTTGTGAACCAGGTGTGACTTTATGTCAGGATTTTGCTTTATTCAAATTTTACAATTTACGTTAGTTGGGAAATCAACCTGTCTGTGCAAAATGGTAATGTGCTCTGAATTCAAGCCACAGTGACATTTTCTCTGAGCCACCAAACAAACCTTGCTGAAGCCTGGTGCACAATTCAATATTACTGTGTTTGCGTTTCTTGAAACAGAAGGCAAGAAAATAAATTTCCAAAACACTAACTATGTGCTGTGGCACATTGGCAGTATTATTTGAGTGGGAGGACACAGGCCAACTTGAGGCCAGTGATTATAACCCACTGTAGGAATGGGTGAGCTTGAAATTCCAATTCAGATCCTGGCTTTTTAGCAAATGGTTTTTCTGTTTTTATTGTTGTGGTTGTTGTCGTAACTGGGAAAGGGGATCAGGTGTCCCACCCCGAAGCTCATTATGGAACCTGTATTGCATGTCATTTGAACCCAGCAGTTTTCACGTCCTCCCTTTCCCATTCATGTTATTGTTGTCCATTACTTTTTACTGTCTCCAATTGCCTCCATTGATCAGCCAAACTATTCTCTATTAGTTGTTGTCTATTTATATTGCCTTGTTCTTTCTTTCCATTGAATTCTTTACTTCTCTCTCGTCTTTTTGCTTTCTTCATCACTGGGACATGGGTGCCACTCTATGGTCCAGCAATTATTGCCCATCCCTAGTTGTCTCTTGAAAAGATGACGGTGAACTGTATTCTTAAACAGTTGTAGCCTGTCAGTTCCAGGACCTCCCACACAAGGCTGTCAGGCAGCGAGTTGCAGGATTTTGTTCCAACAATACTGAAGGTACTGCAATGTATTTCTAAGTCAGGATGGTGAGTGTCTTGAAGGGACTTGTAATGCTAGGCTTGAAAATGTTACCTTCCAAACAGTTTATTAAGGATTGTTTCAGGATTAATTGCTCATGACATTGAATTGTCTGTGAGATATGTCCTCATTTACATTTACACGGGATCGCATGACTTTGTTTCTCAGCCTGTTTTGAAGAATATAAACGTGTTGTCGTCGTTCAGAAATGAAGATTGAGCACAAAACCTGAGATTCAGAAGTGTATTAGCATCAGGCACGTTGCTGCACTTATGAGACTACTCACCATGATGGTAGGTGATATGTCATCTGATACAGATCAAAGTGCGATCTTCATTATGGTCTACAAGGGATCGATGGCCATAGGGGACTCACTTGTCAGAGTATAGAAATAAACAGACTAACTAATTGCATTGCATGTGTCTCTCATCTGTCGGAAGTAGATTCAGTTACAGATTTGGTTTCATAATGAAGGGCACATCTATTTTTGTGGTCATTTCGATCAGCCCATAAATAAGCCATTAGATACCTGTAGTTTAGGGATTGGCAATAATTGCTGGACCAGCGAGTGGACCCCATGTCCCAGTGATGATTAAAACAAAAGGATGAGAGAGAATGAAAGTATTTAAAGTAAAGAAGGAACAAAGCAATATAAATAGACAGCGACTGACAGAGAAAAAGAGAAAATATTAAGATATCATTTGACAGATCAGTGGAGGCAATTGGAGACAGGAAAATATAATGGACAACAATACGTAAATGGGAAAGGGAGGGAGTAAAAACTGCTGGTTTCAAATGACACACAATATTGGTTCCTTCATACCCTTCAGAGTGGTATATCTGATCCCCATTCCCACTTATGACAACAATCAGAATGACAAAAACACGGAAACATTTGCTACAAAGCCATGGTGTGAAATGCAATTTAAATTTCACCCATTCTTCCATCTCCCAAATTCGTCCTCACATGATGGATTCTGTGTGCAAGATAACTCGGTGTCTGGGTCGTGGCTCTCTATGTTTTGGGATCTATTTGGAACAATGTCCCATGTGGCTGCTCCATGCCAAGGAAGACAGTCTCCAGGAAATACTTTCCACAGCGAAAACCAAGACTGTCGCACACAGGCTGGATACTGCTGAATAGCCTCTGCACTTTATCTCGGGAGGTGTGAGAAATAAAGGGGGTGAACAGTACATTACTCAGCCGCAGCAGAGCAGCAGAAGGTCGTGCTGGAAGAGATGGCTTGAATTAACCATAGTCCAGCAAAACAAGCAGGTGAAATGTTGAAGGTGAACCATTTTAAATGCCTCCTTCATGGGTTTCTTCTCAGTGAGAGAAAGAGGGAGATATCGACAGTGAAACAGCTGATACTGCAAGCGGATTGTGGGTGTTCAGTGAACTCAAAATAAGTGTTTCAGAGACAAGAACCATCGACCCAGCGGAACAAAGCAGGACAGGAAGCATCAGAGGAGCAGGAAAGTAGATGTTCCGGATTGGTACTCTTCTTCACCAAGGTGCCCTTTCTGAAGAAGTCTCCAAAGTTGAAACGTCAGCTTTTCTGCTCCTCTGATGCTGCGTCTTCTGCCGTGTTCCTTATATCCAATCTAAAAAAGGTCTTCCTTTTGCTATATGGCTGTGCTATCGGATCCTTCTCTCCCCTCCCGGTTGAAACATCTGGCCAACATCCACTCAGCCCAGGCCATTCAGTTTTTAGATTAGATTAGATTCCCTACAGTGTGGAAACAGGCCCTTCAGCCCAACAATTCCACACAGCCCCTTGAGGCATCCCACCCAGACACATCCCCCTGTAATCCACACACCCAGGAACACTACGGGCAATTTATCATGGCCAATCCACCTAACCCGCACATCTTTGGACTGTGGGAGGAAACCGGAGCACCCAGAGGAAGCCCATGCAGACACGGGGAGAATGTGCAAACTTCACACAGACAGCCACCCGAGGTGGGAATTGAACCCCCGGGCCTCTGGCGCTGTGAGGCTGCAGTGTTGACCACTGAGCCACCACGCCGCCAGTGTCGATAAGTTTCAATTAAATCCCACCTCATTCTTCTCAACTCCAGTGAGCACAGAGCCAGAGTCCTCAAGCTATCCTCATATGTTAAGGCCTTTTTGCGCTGGGATCATTCTGATGAATCTCCTCGAAACAAACTTGAATCTCAAGATATCTTTCATGAGGGATGGGGCTCAAAACTGCTCGCAATAATCTAAATGTGGTCAGACCAGAGCCTTATAAATCCTAAGAGTTACATTCCTGCTTTTACGTTTTTGTCCTCTCGAAATAAATGACAATTTAGTATTTGCCTTCCCAACTGCCGACAAAAACCGACAATTTCCCCTCAAAATAAGCCTGGCCAAGGTTTCCCAAGGCACGTTACACTTCCGATTTCTGAATTTTTTTCCCCGTTTGGAAAATTGCTCATACCTCTATTCTACCTACCAAAGCACATGGCCTCATGCTTTCACACATTATATTCATTTGCTACTTCATTGCCAACACTCCTAACCTGTCAAATCCTTCTGCAGCCTCACACCACCTACTCAATACGACTTGTTTCTGCACCTGCCTTAGTTTCATTAGCCAGAATGCTCTCAGTTCTTTCATCTACATCGTTAATATATACAGGGAAAAGTTGTTGTCCCAAAACTGACCCTTGTGGAACGCCACTTGTTAAAGCCTAGCATCCTAGAAGGGACCATTTATAATCACATTCTCTGCTTTGTGCCAGACAGCCAATCTTCTATCCATGCCAGTACAGTGCAGCGAACACCATTGGCCCTTATGTTACACAGCAGCCTGCTGTGTGGCACAGTATCAAAGGCCTTTGGGAATTCGAAGTGGATAACAAGCGTTGGCTTTCGCTGGCTGCAGCTGCTCGATACCAACTCACAGAATTATAGCGGATTTGCCGGGTATGAGTTCTGAGGAAGTTTCACGGGACCCGAAATGTTAATCAATTTTCTCATCGATAGAAGCTGCTAGACCGACTGAGCTTTTCCTGCAACATTTTTTTTTGTTTTCAGGTATGATTTCCCCTTGGCGAAACCATGCTGACTTTGTTCTATTTCACTTTGAACATCCAAGCATTCAGAAATCTCATGTTTCATAATGAACTCCAAAATCTTTCCAATGCTCGTCTTCAGGCTAATTGGGGACTCAGCTCATGTCTTCAGCCTTACTCCCTTCCACAAGACGGGGTTACATTAACTCTTCTCTAGTTCTTTGAATACTTTCATGATTCCAGTGACTCAACTGAAACTGGTGAGCCACAAGGGGTTCTCTACTGTTTGGGGATGTAGGAGAAAATTGTTGACTCGGAAATTGGGAAGTGTGGCTTCATTTTATGCGAACTCCAGCCCGACGAGCTCACTCGAGGCAGACACTGCTGTCCTGTAACCAGGCGCGGCACGGCCAAAAGAAATTCAAACAGCCTCCTGCTATATGAGTAAAATATAACGATGAAGAGAAAGTGTACCTGAACTACGCATGTAAAACAATTTGTTGCTTCATCTCGTCTCACACCATTATCAGTTCACACTGAGGGAAATGTTTAGAAATGAGCTGACTCAAGTTTGGCTCACTGTACAGAATTTCACGTGCATCAGTCACCATGAGTATGTTTTCCATCTCGATGAACTTACTAAAATGCTTCTGTCCCCAATATTTCATTGTTTTTATCCTTGGGAAATCTTAGCTTGCAGATTGAAGTCCAATAACTTTCCATCACTAATTGCAAACTCCTTCAAAAATGAACTTGCCCACTGCACTCAGGATCTGTAACATTATGTACAAGCTATGGCTGCTGGCCTTATCAATGACCCCCATGCCCCACGAAAACATGAAACAAAACAAAAGTTGCCCTTTTTGATTACCACAGTCTTTTCGAGCCAGAGAGTCTTTCAGCATAGAGAAAGGCCCTTCGGCCCAAACTTTGCAGCAAAGATTTGTGAATAAAAGTTGTTCAGCTTGTTCTCGAAACATACACAAACCTTTTTTGGAAGAAACCCAATTCAAACTCTGAATTTGTCATGAGAAATGTTTTGATGGGACACCGGTGTTGTTTCTTTTTGAAGGTCGTCATGAAAGGAAGATCTGTAAAATGTCTTCTTTTTTTTTCCCAAAAGATTTCATATGCCAGTTTGGTATTACTGAACGATAGTGTTGAATGTTTTTGAGATGAGTACATGAAACTGCGAAATGAGGTCACATGGTGACCTCGGTTCTGCCTTTTCACAGATTTACCCTTTCTGTTAACAGTTTTTAAACTTCTCCCACAATTTCTTCATGGTGAGATGCGTTGTCTGGAGTTTATTAACTCACTAGGATTCTCTCAGAAACAGCATAGACATGTTCTTTCTTTTTGTGCAGTTCAATACATTTCAAGAACAGAGCAAGTGAGCTGGGAGCCTGGAAGACAAGCTCTTGCAATCAGACGAACCATAACCTGACGATGATCCTTGGAATCTCCAACTTAAGGTAAATTCTAAAAATCGCCAAACCTGGACGCAATTATTTCTGAAATTTGAATTGATAAAAATATTTATAAGCCATCGGTAGTTCAAGAATACAACAGGAAATTAAACAGGTGTTCAAATGTTTATTTCAAACAAGGCACAACGGAACAGTTTAGGTGATCTTAGTGCATGAAAATTAAAAAAAAACATATATTGTTTGTGAATGATACTGGAGTCCTGCTGATTCTCTTCAAACAGTGTTTACACTGAGAAAGCATATCCGATGCCTTGGGGCACAGACATTCACACTGCCGTGTCAGTTTGGATCAGAGTGGTAATCTAATCATTTCACAGGACAGGCAAGAAACAATGTCACACAGAAACATATTTTGAGCTGCTGGGATATCTTGTGATGAGCAATGAACGACATACAAGAGAATGCAGCTCTGGATAGAGTTCAGCACTTGTTGCAACTCAATTGACTGGACAATCAGTTTCCTCTGGATATTTCGGCCTGATCTTGAAGTACTCCATGAACTTGCGATTAGTCACACAATAATTAAATGTGTTTCTGCAGAAACATAAAATCTGCGAAGCATATCTGATTTCTTCAAATATAATAACAGAAAGAGTGCAGTCTGCAATGATGGCCTCTGTGATTTTATGAAACACCTTGAAACCAATATCCATTTCAAGCCCACTGGCTTCTACAGCTGCTGAGAATATAACTCCTCCCACCCATCTTCCTGCAAAAAAAAATGCCATCCCATGTTCATAGCTCCTTCAGCTCCGCTGTATCTGCTCCCGGGATGAGACATTCCATTCTCGTACATCTCAGATGCCCTCGTTTTTCAAGGACCACAACCTCCCTGCCTCAGTGGTCGAGAACGCCCTCGACCATGTATTCCGCATTTCAAACAATTCATCCATCACACCCCATCCCCGCAATAAGAACCAAACGAGAACACATTAAAGCCTCACATACCAACCCACCAACTTCCGGATCCAATGCGTCATCCTCTGACACTTCTGACATCTACAATCCAACCCCACCACCCAAGATATTTTTCCCTCCCCACACTTACCTGCTTTCCGAAGGGACCATTCTCTCTGCGAATCCCTTGTCCGTGCACAGTCCCGTCTAGGCACACCACACCCGGGACTTTTGACTGCAAATGCACGAACGGCTGTACCTGCCCCTTATCCTCACCCCTTGGCCCCATCCGTGGCCCCAAGAAGACATCCCCCATCAAGCCAATGTTCACCTGCACATCTGCTGATGTGGTATGCTGCATCCGCTGTTCCCGTTGTGGCCTTCTCTCCATTGTGGAAACAAAGTGAATGCTTGCGGACGGCTTTGCAGAACACCTATGCTTGTTAGGCACTAAACAACTGTAACTCACAGTCATGAACCATTTCACACCCCTCCCCATTCCCAAGACGCCATGTCCATCCTGGGCCCACTGCAGTGCCACAGTGATGCCACACAAAGGTTGCAGGAACAGCACCTCACATTCAGTTTAGGAACCCTACATCCCAATGGTATCAATTCACAAGCTTAAAAATCTCCTTTCCCCCACCACATCCCAAAACTAGCCCAGATCATCCCTGTCTCCCTAAACTGCCCTCTCTCCTTTATATCCCCTTGTCCCTCTTCAAGCCCCGTCCCCACCACCTACTAGCCAACCTCATCCCGCACCGTTGACCTGTCCGTCCTGCCTGGACTGACCTATCTCCTCCCTACCTCGGCACCTACACTCACTCTTTACTGGCTCCACCCTCGCCTCTTTGATCTGTATGTCATGTCTCCTCTCCACTGATCTTCTCCCCTGATCATCAACTATCCGCTTCCCCCTCTCTCCCTTTTAATTTCAGAAACACATTCCCCTCCCCCATTTCTGAAGAAGGTTCTAGGCTCAGAACGTCAGCCTTCCTGCTCCTCTGATGCTGTGTGGCCTGCTGTGTTCATTCAGATCTACACCTTGTTATCTCAGTATTGAAGACTTGTTGTCCCGAGCATGCTGCATCACAGACATGCTTTCCTATAATGTTGCAATACTGGCACCGACCCAAAAATGTGGAAAATTGCCCAGATACTTCCCATTCAGTGGAAGTTGGCAAATCTGTAAAGTTGGACTATTACAGACTCATCAGTCTACTCTTGATCACTGTGCAGTGACTGACGGTTACAAAATGAGTGCGATCAAGAAGCGTCAAATTAGCACAAAACTGTTTAATTTCACAGGTTCCAACAGGGCCACTGAGATTTTGACTGCATGCAGCCTTGGTACAAAAATGGACAAATATATTGAATTGAACAACTGGAGAGGGAGGTGGGAATGACAACCCATGATATGAAAGTCATATTGGACGTGTCCGATGTCAAATACCAAAATTGCAATCAACGGTTAGTTGGAGTATTATCCGACACTTAAGAAATTCGTTTATGCTGCTGGATGCGAATCATCTCAACTCCAGCAGAGTTCTGTAGGGGGATTTTCTGTCCCCAACCATCTCCAGCTGCTTCATCAATGAAATTCCCTCGATCGTAACAACAGAATTGGGATGCTTGCTGATGATTGCTCAATGGTCAACATCATTCACGATTCCTCAGAATAAAACATCTAGTCCTTGTCGATCTTCTGGAAAAATGTTGTGACTTGTGCTCAGGTATGGGAAGTGAATCTTACACCAGATGACAGGCAATGACCGCCTTCAATAGTAGGACAATCATCCACTGCCCCTTTCACGTGTTCCCATTCAATTGAGTTCCCATAATGAATCTCATCCCTCAAGAGTTCCTTGGTCCAAATTCCAAGTTACTGCCCATTATGATATTGTGCGTCTATCTGCAGCACCTAGACTGCAGAATTGCATGTAAGCAGTTCACCAGCTGCTCCTCAATTGGCATTCTGGGATGATGATAAATGTTGAAAAAGTCAGTGGTGCTCAATTCCCACAAGCAAGTTTGAAACAAAATGCTGAAACCTTGCCCTTACGCTCGATTGAAACAAAACACCAATATCTTAATGAAGAGGCGCAGAAAGAAAGAACATACTCCATTTCTTAGCAAATTGTATAAAGTACACTTCAAAATAAGGTTGGGTTCTGGTTATAATTCGGGTTAAAATTCGTATTGGGTTTGGAGAAGGAGGCACTAATTGCCTCATTGCAAAATGCACCATGTACTGGCACTGTAGCCGTGTTACAGAGTTAATATATGTCCAGATGCTCTTCTTCACCTGACAAGTAAGTTATTAACTGAGGAAACATTGACTTTAAAACTGTGCCTTCACCTTCTGGCTGTCAGACATTGAACTCTCGGGATCCCACTAACTCAAATGGAGAGACATATATGCCTCAGACAATTGAAGAATGTATTTTTATCTCGAAATTGGCAGAACAGGAATGATTCTCTGTTTGTGAATTCTGTGTAGCTTCCAGAGCAGCAACAATTAAGTTAACGGAAACAAGTTCCATGGTTTACTGAAAACGAATCCAAATGAATCTATTCATTATTTATGAGATCAGTCATTTCTGCAAGCATTTTTTAGATTCGTTGCATAATGGTGGAACGATTGGTGCGTCTTGAAGTTTGAGATGGTTGTGTTTTGACCACCATGGTAATCACATCATAGTCAAACAAGCTGACGTAATGTGTTTGTTCAAGGTCCTGTTACTAACAATCATGTCAAGTGGAACTGCATCATGGGAGGATAACACTATATAATTCGGATCAATTGGAATGGATCAGTTCACAGTTCCTGCCAGTAGTCTGAGACAAAGAACAATTGAAATTGCTCATCTCTGAAATGGAATATCCAATTGTCTGGAAAATAGAAGATGTTTTCTATCCTCTTATTTCAGCCATTGGTGTTCCTGGTAAGCTGTTATTGCAAGTGTTCCTGATGAAAACTGCTGTGTAAATGTCATGAGTTATTAGTGTGTGTTTTGAACAAAGACATTTTCTGTTCATTAAATGCTGCTGATATATCCAAAACTTCTAACCTCCAGCAAATTTATGTTACCCTTAATGATGAAGCACTAACCTCCTTAGCTTACTTTATTTGCTAGTGCTATGGATTCCAAAATGCACTATCAGTAATTGTGTTTCAAGTGGGTTATTATTGGAATGCATTTTGTAAGTCAGTATATATCTGTCTTCCAAAAGCGAGGCTGGGCATTCTGTCCTAGGTTCTGTTGCAATGTTGTTTGCCTCAGGGCGATATTTACTTCTACTTCAATCTCTTTCCACACAGTTAACTTGGTGGCAATAATAATTCTGTCACGAGGAAAGTGTGGTCTCTCGACTTGTGTCACTTGTTACATGATTGGAATGGCAGTTGCTGATGTCCTTGTCGTCATCCTTGATGCCACATTGCAATACACTTTTTCAATTTATTTACCAACTTCATTCCTGAAAATAACTCCCATATGCAGTGCTCTTTCTGCCCTCGTGTTTGCAACCACAGCGATTTCGGTCTGGCTCACAGTCACATTCACTTTTGACCGATTTGTGTCCATTTGCTATGAAACATTAAAAACAAAATTTTGCACCAAGAGAACGGCAGCGGCAGTTATGGGGACTGCGACCGTGCTGGGCTGCCTGGAATCTATACCATGGTATTTTACATATGAGCCACGAAATATTATTCATAGTATTCCGTGGGGCTGCAAGCAGAAACCAAATTATTTCATATCCCCTGGATGGGCTGCGTTTGAAATTATCAATTACATTTTAACCCCGTGTATGCCTTTCTTTCTGATCTTGCTATTCAATGTGCTGACTGTCAGACGTATTTTACTGAGCAGTCAAATCCGTAGGGGTCTCCGTGGCCAAAGAAGTGGAGAGAAGCAAAATGATGTGGAGTTACAAAACCGGCGGAAGTCCATCACTTTGCTGTTCAGTATATCGGGCAGTTTTGGGCTTTTGTGGGGGACCAAGCTTGTGTTCTCTATTTATGGACGAATTGCGGACATCCGATATTACTACTATTCTGACACAGACCCTTACTTTGTCACAGATCACACAGCGAAGATGCTGCAAGTTCTCAGCTCCTGCACCAACACGTGTATATATGCTGTGAGCCAGACAAAATTCAGGAACGAACTGAAGAATGCAATGACATACCCCTTCAAGCAAATTATTAAATTAAGGAACATTTTGAGGAATTTGAAAAAAATGAATTAAATTTCATTTCATATTGCAACATTGACAGACGCAACGGGGGAAAGAAATAAGTTATCAGCATCACAGTCTTCAATCTGGGCAGATGTCTAATGAGTTTAAGCATGTATGATCCTCA
Organism: Stegostoma tigrinum; assembly: GCF_030684315.1. Taxonomy (NCBI): domain Eukaryota; kingdom Metazoa; phylum Chordata; class Chondrichthyes; order Orectolobiformes; family Stegostomatidae; genus Stegostoma; species Stegostoma tigrinum. The sequence continues at coordinate 10,050,721 of NC_081398.1, forward strand.
ACCGTTTCAACTGCACCTGGGAAGAAAGTTTTCTCTTGTAGGTCTGCAGATACTCAACGAAAATATGAGAGTCCCTGATTCAGAGCAAGTGCTTGCCATGATTTGAGATGGGGAGAAGTTTTGTTTTCTCTGACTGATGTGCAGGTTTGCAAGTCTCACCAAAAAGGGATTGTTCCATGGGGGTTGTCATTGAATATTTTTCCATTGAAGGCAGACAGATTCTTTATATTAAAGGAAATGAAAAGAAAAATTGGGAATGCAGAAACTAAAATGTCAATAAATATGTCAAGATCTGATCAAATTACTAATTACAGTTGGGGATAATGGCAGACTTCTGTTCCGAATTTGCATGTTTGTACGTTCATGAATGTTGCAAGTGCAACTCCAAACTATTGTGCCGAGCTGCGTAAAAATCAATTTGTGTGAGCAGTTATATCAAAGGGATACTTTAATTTGCATCTTGAATTATATTTGTGGGAAATTTGACATATTCGTTAATGGTGAAATTCCATTTTTGGACACCACATTTACAGCATTCTGAATGACGGACAAACAATGTTATTTGCACCTTAGCCATGTGTTCCTTCTCGTACACACTCACTCCATTGTGAACGAGGAAACAGGAGCTAGAATCTGTGGTTTGAGTTATTCTGTCACTCTTTTTCCACATGGTACTAGTACTTAAATAATAGATAACAGAAGCACAATCAGTCTTTTCAGAACTTTAAGTCTCCTCTGCCAAATAACATGAACATAACTGATCATCAAAATTAGCGGCGTGTTCACACATTCTCACCCATGCTCTTTGTTCCCTTCAATCCAAAGAACAATATCTAACTCACTCTTGAAGATATTCAATTTTGTGATGTTAACTGCATTGTGTGGCATAGAATTCCACAGGCCCACCACTTTCTCTGTGAAGGGATTTCTGGTTTTGTCAGTCCTCAGTTCTATACTCCGTAGTATTCAACTGTAGCCTTCTGGTTTGGGAGGCCAACATCGTGACATCATCCTCCCTGCATTTTCCTTGTCTCGTCACGTTTCAATTTCTTCAATTTTGAAGAAATACACATCAAAACATTCTTCTCTGCCATGGTAAATATAATCCTAAAAGATCCATTCCCACTTCATGCATCAGTCCTTCTCCCCCAGGAATCAGTCTGGTAAACGATTGTTGCACTCTCTCCACAACACAACATCATTTATCGGAAAAGCGGAATAATCTGCACAGGATGTTGACAGAGTGGTCTCACCAAGTCTCTTTACAATTGCAGCAAGAAATCCCTGCCATTGTATTCCAGACCTCACGCTCTGAACATCAACATTCCATTGGTCTTCTTCACCTCATGCTGCAGCTGTATGCATACTTACAGCGCTTGGCGTAGGAGGGACATTGAGATCTCCTTCCAGCATTGAGAGATTTTATCAGCAAGGTTTGTTTGATGTGGTTGCATTTATTTACACTGAATTGAAAAAGCTCGAGCAGAGTTCGAAAAGCAGTGTGCAAGATGATGAGGTGAGCTAAAATAAACACATTCTCATGATCAGATAGCACAACGACTTAGTTGACACACATTTCAGGTTTTGAGGAAGAGATTTGTGGTGAGCGTCGATTTGTGATTGGTCATAAATGGATTTTGTTCCCCAAATAGATTCTGATAGCAGAAATCATGTCGCCACTTCCTAAAAAAATTCCATTACAATTTGCCTCCTGCTACATAATAATGTCTCAGTGTCCTCAACACTGGCAATAAAATTCCCATTCACTTTAACACTGGAGCAGATCACCACTAAACTTCCATCGGCACCAAAAATCCAGATGTCCCAAAATGAATATACGTCAATGGCAAGGCCCCACTTCAGCAAGTTTAGTCAACGTTTTCTTTTATTCATGAGATGTCAGTGTCAATGAATCGGCCAGCATTTCATACCCGAGCTGAATTAGACTAAGTATGAGACATCCCGAGGGTTCACACAAGCCATTTCACAGGGCGGATAAGACTCAAACACATGACTGTTTGTCCAGAGTCATGAGTTGGAGAGACCTGGGAAACATGGCACCTTCGCTTTTCTGAAGTTTATGATTGAATAAGAAAGGGTTGAGAGCCAAAGACTCTGTAGGCAACATGAAGCTTGATTTTTCTTTCAGATATTAATGGGTTCAAATTTTACCAGAAACATTTGTTTGAATTTTAGCATATCTCTGCAAACTGTTCAGAAGGCTACATATAGCACTGAGAGGGAATGAGATAAATAATGAGGGGGTGAAAGCAGGTTTGGTCTACTGAGTTAGACGATCAACTATGAGCTTGATGCAGGGCCGAATGACCTCGTCATGGTCCTGTCTTTGACTTGTCTACATTTCTATTCCTAGCTCAAAAACATGATCATTGTTCCACTGGGCAGAATTTGGGGATTCTGCGCAATGAAATTCATCTTAGTGGATTGATTGTTCTGAATAGAAGACCAGAAAATAAATTTACAAAACAACAGCTGTGATGTTACGTGAGTTATCCCATGAGCAACATTAATTTCCTATGATGACCAAGGTCGATTTTAGGGCAGGGATATAGATCCCATTGTGACAATTGAATGTGAATGTGATTTGAGCTGATCGTGATCCTGTGTTGGAGAACCAATAAGACGAGGGCCAGTGGAGGACAGGAGTGGGAAGTTTTGCGTGGCGTCCGAAGAGACAGGAGAGGCATTAAACAAATATTTTTCATCAGTATTCACACGGGAAAAAAAGACAACGTTGTCAATGAGAATGCTGAGATACAGGCCATGAGATCAGACAGTATTCAGTTTTATAAGTAGGAGATATTAACCATTCTGTAAAGGGTGAAAATAGACATGTCCCCTGGGCCGGATAGGATTTATCCCAGGATTCTCTGGGAAGCTAGGAAGGAGATTGCAGAGTTTTTGACTCTGATCTTTGCATCATCACAGTGGCTCAGTGGTTAACACTGTTGCCTCACTGCACCAGGGACCTAGGTTTAATTCCAGTCTCGGGTGACTGTTTGTGGAGTTTACACATTCTCCCTGTGTCTGTGTGGGTTTCCTCCGGGTGCTCCGGTTTCCTCCCACATTCCAGAGATGTGCAGGTTCGGTGGATCGGCCATGCTAAATTGTCCGTAGTGTTCAGGGGTGTGTGGGTTACGGGGGGCAGGTCTGGGTGCGCAGCGTCAAGGGGCAGTGCGGACTTTTTGTGCCGAAGGGCCTGTTTCCACTCTGTAGGGAATCTAATCTCATCTGCTCGTGCCAGAAGACTGGAGGATAGCAAATGTTGTCCCCTTGTTCAAGAAGGGGAGGAAGGACAACCTTGGAAATTATAGACCAGTGAGCCTTACTTTGGTTGTGGGCAAAGAGTTGGAAATGATTATAAGAGATATGATTTATCATCATCTAGAAATGAATAATTTGATTAGGGATAGTCAACACGATTTTGTGACGGGTAGGTAGTGCCTCACAAACCTTATTCGGTCAGACGTGTTTGGGGAGGTAGATGAGTGCTGGCCCCAGTCACATGGATCAGTGGCTTACATAGAACATGGAACAGAGAACATTAAAGCACAATACTGGCCATTAGGCCCTCGATGGTGTGCTGACCTGTGAAACCAATTTGAAGCCCATCTAACCTACACTATTCGATTATCATCCATATGTTTATCCAAAGGCCTTTTTACATGCCCTTAACGTTGGTGAGTCTACTACTGTTCCAGGCAGTGCATTTCATATCGTTACTACTCTCTGACAAAAGAACCTATCTCTGACATCTGTCCTATATCTATCACCCCTCAATTTAAAGCTATGCCGCCTTGTGCTAACCATCACCATCCGAGGAAAACCTCACAAACCTGAGAAAGTGCCCAGACAGGTGGGTGAGGGTAAAGCTGTTGATGCGGTGTATATGGATTTAAGTAAAGCATTTGATAAGGTTCCCCGCAGTAGGCTATTTCAGAAATTCCTGAGGCATGGGATGGTGAGTGACTGAACGGTTTTGATCAGAAATTGGCTCGCTGTAAGAAGACAGAAGGAGTAGCTGATGGGAAATGTTCATCCTGGAGAACAGTTATCCGTGGTGTACTGCAAGGATCTGTTTTGGTGCCAGTGCTGTTTGTCATTTTTGATAAATGACCTGGGCATAGAAGGATGGGTTAGTAAATTTGCGAATGACACTGAAGTCGGTGGAATTGTGGATAGTGCAGAAGGATGTTGGAGGTTACAGAGGGACATAGATAAGCTGCAGAACTAGGCTGAGAGGTGGCAAATGTAATTTAATGCAGAAGAGTGTGAGGTCATTCACTTTGGAAGGGATAACAGGAATACAGAGTACTGAGCTAAAGGTAAGATTTTTAGTAGTATGGATGAGCAGAGAGATTTCCATGTCCAAGTGCACAGATCCTTGAAAGTTGCCACCCAGGTTGATCGGGTTGTTCAGAAGCAGTATGGTGGGTTAGGTTTCATTGGTAGAGGGATTGAGTATGGGAGCAATGAGATCATGTTGCAGCTGTACAAAACTCTGCTGTAGCCACACTTGGAGTATTGTGTACAGTTCTAGTCGCCGTATTATAGAAAGGATGAGGAAGCATTGGAAACGGTGCAGAGGGGATTTAACAGGATGTTACCTTGTATGGAGGGAAGGTCTTATGAGGAAGAGCTGAGGGACTTGAGGCTGTTTTCATCGGAGAGAAGAAGGTTGAGAGGTGACTCAATAGAGACATATAAGATGATCAAAGAATGAGATAGGGTGGACAGTGAGAGCCTTTTTCCTCGGATGGTGATGGTTAGCACAAGAGGGCATAGCTTTACATTGAGGGATGATAGATATAGAACAGATGTCAGAGGGAGTTTCTTTCAGCAGAGAGTAGTAAGGACATTTAATGCACTGCTTGTAACAGTAGTACACTCGCCAACGTTAAGGGCATTTAAAAGGTTATTTGATAATCATATGGATGACAGTTGAACATTGTAGGTTAGATGGGCTTCAAATTGGTTTCATAGGTCGGCACAGCATCGAGGGCTGAAGGGCCTGTACTGTGCTGTAATGTTCTCTGTTCCATGTTCTGTGGAAGCCACTGATCCATATGACTGGGACGAGAACTCATCCACCTCCCCAAACACGTCTCACCGAAGAGTTATCATTGAGGGTTCACTGGGAAACAAAATAGAAATTGTGGGAAATGCTGAACAAGTCAGGCAGCATCTCTGGACCAACATCAGAGTAACATTTTGTATAAAATGAACATTCCTCTGAAGTGGGCTGGATGAACTCAGCAGGCCAAGCAGCATCTTAGGAGCACAAAAGCTGCTGACTCGGGCCTAGACCATTCATCAGAAAAGAGGGATGGGGAGCGGATTCTGAAATAAATTGGTAGAGAGGAGTCGGCGGACTGAAGATGGATAGAGGAGAAAATAGGTGGAGAGGAGAGTATGGGTGGGGAGGCAAGGAGGGAATAGTTCAGTTCGGGGAGGACAGACAGTCCAAGGGGGCAGGATGAGGTCCGTAGATAGGAAATGGAGATGCAGCTTGAGGTGGGAGGAGGGGATAGGTGGGAGAAAGAACAGGTTACAGAGGCGGGGACAAGCTGGGCATGTTTTGGGATGCGTTCGGGGGAGGGGAGGTTTTGAAGCTGATGAAAAACAATCGATACCATCAGGGTGCAGGGTTCCTAAGCGGAATATGAGTTGTTGTTCCTGAAACCTAAGGGTGGCATCATTATGGCACTGGAGGAGGCCCAGGATGGACATGTCTTCTAAGGAATGGGAGGGGGAGTTGAAATGGTTCACGACAGGGAGGTGCAGTTGTTTATTGCGAACCAAGCAATGGTGTTCTGCAAAGCGATCTCAAAGCCTCCACTTGGTTTTCTCAATGTCGAGGAAGACACACCGGGTACAGTGGATGCAGTATACTACAATGGTGGAGTTGCAGGTGAACATCTGCTTGATGTGGATGGTCATCTTGGGGCCTGGGATGGGCGTGAGGGAGGAGGTGTGGGGAGAGGAGTAGCACTTCCTATGGCTGCAGGGGAAAGTTCCAGGTGTGGTGCGGTTGGAGGGGAGTGTGGAGCCGACAACGGAGCCACGGAAAGAGTGGTCTCTAAGAGATGGTTCTCAGGTCACTTTGAAAATTTTCCACTCTCCCTTGAACAAACAGCCTCCAGTTTCGACCTGTCCGACTCCGGAGAGAGGACTTCAGCTTTTCACCACATATATGCCTCTCATGATTTTATAACACTCTGTTCCAGCACCCCTCAAACTTTCTTGTTTCTCCCCAGGAAAAAAAATCCTGCCCAGCCTCTCCTTCTACCAAAAGCCCTTTCGTCCTTCTGACATCCTTGCCAGTCTTTACCAAATGATCTCATATTTAATCACATCTTTCCCACAGCAGGTACACCAGAACTGCGCACAATACTCCAAAAGTCATACCAGTAATGTCCTGTACAATGGCAAACATAACCTTACAATTCATATACTCATTGGTCTGAGCAATGAAGGCTGCATGACAAACACCTTCTTTACCAGCCTGTCTATCATTGATGCAACTTGCCAAAAAAAACGATGGGCCAGCCCTCTTAAGTCTCGCTGTTCAACAAGGGCCTCACCATTGCCAGCGTAATTCCAAAGGTTTCGTTCGAGCACCTTATCCTAACCCTTTCGCAGTTTATGACTTGTGTTCACAAAGTCACAATGGGTGTCTGCGAGTTGACATGGAGATTTCCCCTGAGTATAGGTGTCGATAAACTGCAAGCATAGATTTAAGATAAACAGAATGAAATGTAGAGAATTGTACTAAAACTGCTTTCACTGAGAGTTTGTGGATACGAGAACTCACTGTCAAAATGGCTCATAGCAGAATAATGTTTGAAGATATTTTGAAAGGACTTAGATGCGAGTTTGAAATGACAAAGCATCCACGGTTTCAGAAAAAGCGATTAAATTTGATGTTTGATGACCTTTCCAGACAGAAGGTGATTTGGTGCAAGTTTGGCTCTGTGAATGGAATGTCTTTCCAGAGATTCAGGCCAGGGTCTGAGGACTGAGACTTTACTCTTGTGACTGCAATAAAATAAATTGAATTCAGTCTTGAACGAGCTTATAGTGCTTAAATTATGTTCAAACAGCACAATTCGCAATCTCATGGGAGGGAATATCATCCGTTCAGCCATTCCCATCAAACAGCAGAAGCATTCAGGGATAAACAGAGCAAAGTGATCCCGCAACGAATGCATAGCATCTCAGTCCTGCCAATCCAAGCCTCAATGGTGGTTGGCAATTCAATAATTCGCTGGAGCAGGAGGCTCAACAAATATCCCCATCCTCACCTGTGGAACAGAACAAATGCCTTCTCAAAAAGAGGGAGCAGGTCACCTTCTCAAGCAAAATTGAGGACTGACAATAAACGCTGCTGTAGCCAGTGACACACACATCGCAAGAAAGAAGTCTTTTTCTTTTTTCCGAGGGAAAAAAAAACTGCTACTGAGTATATATTTAGGGTTAGATGCTTCGGGATCTGGCAAAATTTTCGACTTGGAATCGGTTGCAGACGTGTAAAACCATTTGAAATGAACAATTTCAGTGAAATGCCAGAATGTCTTTCCTCTTTCCACAGAATATCGTCCAGTAATTGTTGCATTTAGTTTCAGGAAAGAGTCATGGGCCACAGGCAAATTTCACAAGTTTTGTGACTGATTTGTCGTGCTTTCATTTTCCGACCACTGTGGATATCCAAATATAGTTGGAAAGTGCAAGTGAATCACTAGTTTGAGATTATGCAAATTGCTGGTCTTCAATGAAGTGTTCACGGTAGTTGGTTCCATGATTGCCAGTTGATGCGAAATGGAGATCTGGAAAAATTGGGAAAATAGGAATTTTAGAAAGGCCATTCGCTTCACTAAGATTGGAGAAAACTGATGGCAAAGTGTTTGGAAAAAGTAAAATGCTAAATGTCCAGGAGGAAGAGGGAGCCGCTGACATAATTATTTCCAAGAGGCATTGGATAAACTCATGAATCAGCTCAGACCAGTCACGTACTTAATCAATATAATTTTCAGTGATACCTGGACAAATCAGCCCATTTTGCTTGAAGTGGAATGAATGGATACATTTTCCTTTGTCATTTCTTACTTTACCAACAGCTTCAAATTCCTGATTATGTCTGTACAGTTCTAGCTTTTCCGGTGTACAGACTGGATGCCAATGTTGTGTACGATGATGAGATGGACGTCTCCCTTCATATTATTGCGAACTTTGGCAGAGTATTTGTGCGTTGGAATACAGGAGATTAAAATTCGGCATTCGTAAAATCGATAGTGATGATGAACAAACTGATGGTAACGAATAGCCTGGTAGGTAAAAATACAAACATCTCTAAACATTTCCGAACTTTGATGAAAGAGATGTAGATGCCTTTCTAATTTCCTTTGAGGAAAAGGCGAGACAGACAAGCTGGCCACAGACTGCCTGTCTGCAATGTTTATTCAGACCAAAGTGTCAGATAGGTCTACTGGGGTGATGATGCGCTGTCAGAGGTGATGTCAAGAGAACATGGATGAGTAAATCAGGCAATTTTGAATGGACACACATTAGTACCAGAAGAAAAGAAATGTAAGAAATGAAACAGATCAGAATTATTTCGAATTTGAAAGAATTAAAAAGAGCCACTTCAATAGCTGGAGGTTTAAAGATAGAAAAGACAAATGAGGCTCTTAGAGATACAATTCTACTGGAGGAGTTAAAAGGCTCACTTCCACGTTTGATAAGAACGCATGTTGTTTAACAGAAATTGGAAACCTTGAGAGGAGCTGGAGAAATGGTTGTTGAATACGCATTAAGTCAAATTCTAGCTTCTGACAGCAATTGCATTCCATGAGAGAGAGCTATTGGGAAGCAGGGACGTCCTCTGATTAAAAATAACAAAAAGTCGATCACACTGGGAACAGTGTACCACGCGTAGAAAAACGAAACCCAAGAAGCTGGAAAAGAGGTGGGAGGCTTCCAATGTTTTCACTGCAGTGAGGTGAGACATACAAAGGCACAGTGCTGATTGGTTAAAAGGGGCACTGGGAAAATGGCTATGGCTGAAGAGGCTGAACAGGTTGCATTATTTAAGGCAGTGAAGGAAAATGCAAGAGAGATCAAGGAGTTGCAGAAGAGTGCACGGCCTGGTCACGGACTGCATAGGGAGAAAGAAATTGATCTTTTTCAAAGATTTCATGTGTCTGGGTCAGATTTATTAAGAGTTAACTGAACTCGTCAGTCTCTAAGAGTAAGAGATGAAAAATATTTGCACTCTTTCTGAAATATTGCTCAACAGAGAGGTAATCTGTGGATGAAATGGAGAGAGGAGTAGTGTTCCACTGTTTAAGGGTCAGCTGGTAAAGTCAATCAGGACTGGTGGTGTGATGGTGGGAGTGAATGAAAAATTGTTTCCTCCAGGATTACAGTTTCTTCTTGGAAACAACATAACTGCCACAAGTGGGCGTTGTATCCATCGTAGTGCAAAAGCGAAAGGAAAGTCAATGAAATGAGAAGTTAAAAGGAAAATGCCCTGGAATTGTTCCGGACTGTGTGGTCAGGTGATCCCGTTGGAGAACTTAAAATAAAAAAGGGCAAACATAGTGAAAGTTGAAGGAGTTAGCTGACATTCTGTTTTAAGAGATTTTAAAGGAAAACCTACTTCTGGTAGCGGGTCAAGCAGAGCTGTTTATTTCTGAAAGGTTAAGGAGTTACAACGAAAAGATTAAACAATAACGGATTGATCCCAAAACATCTTCCTGAAAAGCAATCACAATGTATTCCAGAATGCTATCACCAGAAGGAAAATCCGAAAGGGGAAATTGAGGGTTTAGCAGATTAGTGCAGAGGCAAAATGGGCAGAAATTCACCAGATTGTGCTGCTCGTAGAATAAAGACCAGAAGTATTTTGATTCGCACCCAGATTACTGCAAGTCGATCATCTTGGGACGAGGAAGACACAGGCAAAGATATACAAGCATTTTCGTCTAAAAGACCTTACATAATGACCATTGAATCCCTGCAGTGTGGAAATCGGTACTTTGGCCCAACAAGTCACAATGACCCGCAGAGGACCCCACCCAGACCCATTCCACAATAACTCACCTCAGGTACATATTGCTGAACACTATGGCCAATTCAGCATGGCCAATCCACCTCTCCTACATGTCTTTGGAAAATTGATTTCATAAGTTTATCCATGGAGGTAAAGCATTGGTGCTGTAATAAATAGAAGGAGATCACATCAAAACAATGATTAGTGGTTCCTACCAGATTGAGAAAAAAGCTAAATCAGGTGAATTATCTGGTAAATATACAAGTAAAGGAAAAAAGTTATCGAGTATGTCGAGTGAACATGCTGAAACTGTACCATGACGGGGAAAGCAAAACAGTGAAACAGGGATTAGCTACTGTGACTCAGAGGGAGAAGACAAATCCAGGTGTTTTGAACTTTGGAGAAGCTCAGAAGAAAGAGTATAATGAGGATATATATAAGGAATGGGAAAGGATAGGGATCCATCTGTTCCACGAATAGAGAATGAATTTGAAAGATTATTTACAGTGCTCCGAGGATGTTTGTAGAAATAGAATAGGGAGGACTTGTGTTAGAGTACATGTGGTTGATGTAGATAATGCTGCTCTGATAAAACAACACTCCTATAGGGTTGATCGTGTCAAAGAAGTGCACGTTCAAAAGTAAGTGCAAGCGATGGTCCAATAAGACCTCATAAAGTCAAGTCGAAGCGTGTTGAGTTCACCAACCATGCTGGTTCTCAAACTTGCTGGTGTTCTACCTTTCGATGTAGATTATCAGATCTTCAACGCCATGAACAAATCAGACTCACACCCAAGTCGAAGGGAGGAGAAATGTATAGAGAGTGTAGGATCAGCCAGTGACATCACACTGTTGGACTTATTTTATGGTTACTGCCAGGTGTTTTTGCCAGAAAGGCAGTGCAAACACTTCCTTCTTTTGTATCCACCAATGCGCTATATCAATTTACAATCATGCCCTTTGGAAGTGTAGCAGCCACTTTTCAAAGGCTCATGAACAGAGTTGTGGCACCAGTGACTCATTCCGCCATTTATATAGAAAGCTGAATGATCTTTTACCATTCATAGAAAATTCACATGGTGCATTTGGCAGAAATTTTTGACAAAAAATTGACAAAGGCAGAAATTGTGAAGTCGGAAGTGACATTCTTCGGGCACAACATCAGATATGGATGAATAACACTGAGGAACGTGAGATGAAGACCGTTGAGTAATTTCCAAGATCATACTCCAAGGAGGAAGTGCTATGATTTTTTTGGATTGACCACATTCTGCAGGACATTTGTAACAAACATGCATTGCTTACTGGTGCACATGATGAATTTAAAAACGAACAGAAAGAGAAAAAAAAAACATGACATTCCGATGGCCAAAACAATGCCAGGAGGCATTTGAGAATTGGACTGCCATACCAGCTGTAACCAATCCACATTTTTTAAACCCCTTCAAATTGTCATTGCTGAAAATGATGTACGGGTTGGAGCTGTTTTCTTACTAGAGGATGATTGTGGAATTGAAAGGCCAATCAGTTATTTTTCAAAGAAATTGAAGATCAACCTGAAAAAACAATCAGCCATTGAAAAGGAGATGTTGAGTTTGGTAATGACTTTACAACCTGTTCATGTTTCCACTTCAAACAAAAAAGCAGAGATGATTTTGGATATCAATCACAGAATTTTGACATTTCTTGAGATATTTAAGGACAAAAACATCAGATTATTTCAGTGGAGCCTCATTTTACAAGCATTTGACACACAGACTGGACATGCCGCAAGTCATAAAAAAAAAACAAGGGGTAGTTTATCGTGAGTGTAAAAGAAAAATGTTTATATATGGTAGGAATGGTACAGGTCAATGTTTTATATGTGTCGAATTAGTATAAAATTTGTACGTTCTCACGAATGAGCTTTAGATCCAGAATTATAGCATAGTTGAAGACTTTTTTTTGAAATGAGAAGCTGCCTTTTTCAAAGAATCATTCATCTCTTGTATTTTGGGGGATGTGGTGCAAATTTGGAAAAAAAAACTTGTGAATGGGGAGTCAGAAGGAAGATAGGGAGTTAGAAATTAGTGTTTGTAAAATGCTAGGAGGGAAAGAATTACACGGTTCCTCTAAAAGCTCACGTTCCTTTGCTGTGCATAAAAATTTGAAGTGGATGTTTGTGAGCAGCAGAATGAATGTTTGCATGAACACAGAAAGCACCCAAAGTGAAACATTTATGAAAAAAAAGGCCGTACAATTTGTGGGCCGAGCAGTGAAGATGAAGACTATTGAGGAATTTACAAAGAACATTGTCAAAGAAGAAAATGTTATGATTTTTAGGACTGGACAGAACCTGAAGGAAATTTGCACCAAACAATCAAAACACAGTGGTACCGTTGTTTTAGAAAAATGAAATTCTGCTTTGCTATTTAATTTAGAATTTAAAAGCAGACTTAACCAGAGCACTAACTTTCACTACATTTATAAAGTTCCGTCAAGGCTGCCATCGATGCAAATGCTGTAAGTGTGGAATTGTATTGTTACAGGAGGGTGATTGTGGGATTGAAAGGACAATCAATTATTTTTCAAAGAAACTCACTACCCTCCTGAAAAAATATTCAACAATCGGAAAAGAGTTATTGCAATGGTCATGACCTTACAACATGATAATGCTTATGCTGCAAACGAAGCATTGGAGACAATTGTGTATATCAATCAGAGTCCTTTGACATTCCTTGAAATATTTAAGGACAAGAACACAAGATCATTTAATTGGTGTCTCATATTACAAACAATTGATTTACGGCCAATACAAGTTGTGTGGCATGAAAATATTAATGCATGGCACATTATCCTGAACCAAATGGAAAATAGTTATGTAAGACAGAATTGGAGGATTTCAATGTTTAAATTAATTTCATTGAATAAAATTGGTAACTCCAGATGAATGAGCCTTCGATCAAGTAATATAATAGAGTTAAGTTTTATTTTAAAGAAGCCATATTTTTCTAATAACAGTTCTTTTTTGTCTGACAGGGAGATATGTCAGAAAGTTGGTTAAATCCTTGTGCATTGGAAGACAGGAAGTTAGAATTTCGTGTTTGTAAAATGCTTCCAGAGAAAGCATTCCATGGATCCTGAAAAAGAGCGTGTGCTTTTTCTGTGCTTCGAGGTTTAAATTGGAAGTATGTGAGCAGGAGACTGAAAGTTTGCAAATACACAGGAAGGACACAAGTTGACACAAAAAACAAAAACAACAGCCATACAATTTGCAGGCCAAGCAACATGTTATATTAACAACAATTTGAATTTAGACAATTAATTTGAACCAGATCCTGAGATACCAAGAAACTATTAAATTTAAATCTGATGGTTTTGACAACACACACACAATCCTACTGTAAGGAATATTGAAATGTCATCAATGATATAATGGAAGGGGGAAGTAGGACCGAGATAACTTCCATCCGCCAGAGCTAACAGACTTCAACTCTCAAAAGACAATCGCTGGGCCTCGAGAGCTGCTCTCTGTCTCATAGTATGCAACATCTATTCAGCAAAGATATCTCTTGCACAACCAGTAAATATTCCTGACAGAAGAATCGATGGAGAAGGCATTCCTGAAAGAAGAATTGATAGAGAAATCACAGAATAGGCCAAAGGACATGTAAGCTCACTGGAATTTCAAAAGCATTTTTGTTTCCAACATGGTAGGGAGTCATATTTATTGGAACACTGTGCCATTGGAATCTTGCCTAATTGAGAAATAGTTAGCAGTTGGCAGATTATTATTAGGTTTGTTAATACTTAAGTTAATCTTGTACACTGTTAAAGTTCGAGAAATAAATTCTCACGTGTTGAATTTAAACGAGTGTCAATAATTTATTTTATTCAATAACTAGAAGTTGCTGAATTGCAGGTAACATGATTTTTCATACTCCTTTTGAGATTAAAAGTTGAAGTGTTCCTCTTTGTGGGTTTCGCTTTCAGTCTCAGAGGAGAGGTCGAACTCCACATTATAGCAATCAAGCAGAAATCAAAACATGGCAGAGGAAACCATGAACAGACAGCAGCAGGGGCTGTTACCTTACAAAACAATGCAGTTAACCACAAGAACGATGTTATTCGTGTCTCGCCAACTGTGAAATCTCTGGCAGTGAGGTAAAGCCAGTGTATAATGGCACTCAGGAGTTGCAAAATGTGCGAAACTGAACACAACACTAAGGCACAACTGAAGAAGAGATGAACAATTCTCTTTCCCATAATGAAGTTAAAGAAGCCCTCTGTGAAAATTTCATCGTCCTCACAAAGAATACCCACGAATTTACAATGAGACCACGCCTTACATTCAACTGAATATGGAATAAAATCCAAAAAAAACTGTGGAGAAGCTGTTGTCAAGTTCGTTTCAGAGACCCACATGGACTTGCTGCAATAACAAGACACTGACCTGTTTAACAAAACACAAATCCCTTTATTACCAAGCAAGTAAAAGCTGTTGAGAATCATTGTACTCAACCCGGCACAGAGAGCAGAGTCTTGCAAGCAATTGTCGCAAGCAGCGGACAGTTCCCGTTTTTTATACTTTACAAAAAACATGATACATGAAACGATTTCACAATTTACAATGGCATGAGACATAAAACAATTAACACAACAGACATAAACATGATACCAAGCAATTATTACATCAACACTTAAAAGTCCAGGATATAATATCGATTGTGAGTGAAGTAGCTGCTAATGGCAGGAGGCGATTTCGAGTTGTTGTCCGGGACAGATTCTGATTTCAAGTTGCCAGTGTGTCTGGCTAGAACAAAGTCAGTGCCCTGGCCCCTTTTCCAGCGACAGAACTTACATGCTTTAGAGGGTTCACACCTTTACAAATTTTCCCACCAAACCCTATTTGAAACAGTTTAATTCCAATTTTAATTCAGTCAGGAAGCTTAAGTCAGAGTCTGCATACGGATGTGTGAGAAGATGAGGAGGTACAAAAGCTTCACCCTGAGTTCCTAGCTGGGCAGGAAGCTTCAGGGCAGTGCCTGCATACCGATGTGTAGGCAGATAAGAGTTTACTTCGATAAATTAAAGTCTCTGCATAGGAATAAAATGCAGACAAAGGACTTTAATTTCCAGAAGTATAGAAATCTCTTTCCCTCCTTTTATCATTTCATGATAACCTATAATGGGGCCGTGAGGGGAGCTGCTAACCTGTCAAACACAAATCTGCAGCAAGGGCTCAGGCATGCTGTAAATGTACAGCAGGCAGCTTTGACAACCACTAGAACAACCAACCCATGCAGCAAATATGAGCCCCAAGAACCGCCCAGAAGCCATCCCAACAAACCCTCTCCAGGCCGGGGTCCCTCACTGCACTGTCCCAACTGCCCCTGGATGGCTTGGATAGCCTAGGTAATGTTATAGGACTCGTTGGTGACGTGGGTAATCCACTTGTCCCCTATAATAGTGCATACTGCTCCTTGCTGAGCCAGCTGAAAGTCCACTGCATACCGGGTTTGCTGAGTATAGAGCCGAAGTTCAGCCAATTCTTGGTTGACTGCCTCCAAAGCCGTCATTGTACTGTTTACCAGGGCGGTGAGTCCACATATAAGGAAATTCCGATTTTTTGCGGACACCACCCCAGGGGAGCCTCCCAAGCTGACATTTCCCAGGAAGCCGCATCCTAAGGAAGAGCCCAAGGCAACTGGGTTCTGCCATGCAGTGCAAAACTCCCGGTTAAGGAAGTGTGTGACAATTCGCCATTGAATTTGTGTTTGTTGGGGACAAAGGACCGTGAGGGGCCCAATGGCCCCAATAGCAAACAGCACCGACAGAGTTGCAGTGGCAGTTGTGAAGGCCCTGTTTAGGAGGAAAACAAATCCCTTTTTTACCCCGTAGCAGGTAACAGACTCACATATTTCTTGATAGCTATGCCAGGAAGACTGACAGTTATATGGATGGAAATTTGCGGAGTTAAATGGAAATGACCCATAGTCTGTTTTTTACATGGTTGCCATTGCAATCCCCACAAGTCCACTGTATGCCCGGGGTTACAGTTATTGCCTTAGATTTCAAGGAGGGACGGTTCAACAATCTGCCTCTCATGGTGCAATTTCTCTTTACGCACTGGTAGGGCCAAGAAACATTTTGGGGGTGATTAGTAACTAGAGCAGGCACACAACAAGTCCCCAGTTCCATTAAAGCAAAACAGATAGATGTTGGGACCTGTACAGTTCGCGCCTTTCTTCTCATGCCCAGGTCTATTGTCCCCAGAACCAGAGAGGCCACTACCTACCAGTTTCACGCATGCACCCTGCACACCCCTCGTCCATGTTCCCCCCTTCCCTCAGCAAGGTTTACTGGAATACTCTATTTCATAAAGCTGACGAGGGTTCCAAAAAATGTGTCGCCACAAATAACGCTTCTACAGACCGTGCTAGCGGGTAACATGCTGTCTGATTCCTGCGCAGCCAGATGTGTGTTCAATAAAACAAATTGCCCTGATGGCCAATCATGGGCAGAATAACACTCAGTCCAATGGTTAACTGCACGCTGATGAGGAAATCCATCGTTTGCAGTCACTTAAGTGGATCCAGCGATTCTGTCCTTTAACTTTAAGGGCTGTTGGAGTCTGAAGAAGCACTTGATACGGTCCTTCCCAACTTGGTACAAGCCTGGGACCAACCCAGTCCCGGACAAGTACAAAATCTCCAATCTGTGGACACGAAGTTCGATCCTGAATCTCGAGGTCTTGTTCCAGTGTCTGCGGAGGCGGTCCAAAGGCGCACTTCACCTGCAAATGGAGAAACTTTAAAGATGATGTTAGTTTTTGGAAGTACCTTTACATTTCTTCTCCCATCACATTTAGGTCAGTTTGGGTGGGTGGGCTTGTATTGCCATCCCACGGTGTTCTGCTGGTTTGGCCACTGACTATTTCCGCTGCTGAGAGCCCAGTAGTAGAATGAAGTGTTTTCACAAGGCTGGTGGCAAAACCTTTAACCAATTAAGGCCGGTTTCTGATGTCAACTTGGCCAGTTTTATTTTTAAGTGTTCTATTATTTCTCCCTGCGATCCCTACTGCCCGAGGGTGGTAGGCGCAGTGGAATTGTTGTTGGATGTTTAATGTATCGCACAGTTCATTTTTAAATTTTCCCTACAAAGTGAGGGCCGCTTTCCGAACTAATTTCTCGCGGTACTCCAAACCTTGGTATTACTTCACTTAATGGCAGTTTTGCCACTGTTGGGGCTTTGTTGTTTGTCGTTGGGAAAGCCTTTATCCAAATACTGAGAACATCTACAATGACAAGACAATATTTAAAACAGTTTACGCGCGGTAGTTCAATAACATCCAGCTGAATGCATTCAAACGGTCCACCTGGCGAGGGTATTTTTCTTGGTGGGCATCTCACCCCTTGACCCATATGGTTTTGCTGGCATGTGAGACATTATGCTATACGAGACTGGGCTGCCTCAGTCAGTCTGGCGTGCCACCAGGTACGGAGCATAATACCACTCATTCTCTCCTTGCCAAGGTGGGTGTCAGAATGCAGACAGCCCACAAGCATAGGTAATAAAGTATCGGGGACACACACTTGGCTGACTGGCGAACCCAAAGGCCCGAGGACCTAGAATGTAACATCCATGCTCCTTCCAAATATTCTTTTCAGACGCGGGGGCGTCCCCCTGTAAGTGCCGAACAGTGACCATATCTGGCATGCCCATCTTGTCTGCAGGTGTGCGATTTACCGCCTACTGGTTCATAGAGGGGAGAAGAAAAATTTGGTCTGCAGCAGCCTGTTTAGCAGCCAGATCAGCCCGAAGGTTTCCCCAAGTAACTACAGAATCAACAGACGCATGGGCAGCATATTTGAGAATAGCCAATTTTTTCATTTTTAGTGTGAAACTGTTTAGTGAGGACGACCTCATGGAGGTTTTCAAAAGACAGGGAACCCTGGATGGGTGTACCAGAGGACGTTAAAAATCCACACGACGTCCGGAGAAGGGAGTGGGGCATCAGCAAGGGCCGGGCGGGGTGAGGTTAGAAATTGGTTCCTCAGCAGGCAGTCATGCGGGGGTTCGCTCAGAAATGTGGCTGGGTTAATCGTGGAGCAGGAAGAGATAAGGAACAAATCGCAGGGATAAGGAACAAATCGCAGGGAGAATCAGGGAATAAGGGGGGTAATCGCTGAGCTACAGTGTCCAGGCGAGTGGAGTAGTAGGCAAGTGGTCGTTATCATTCAAGTTTAAAGGGCCTTTTATAAACCTGTCAGCTTCAGTATGATATCTCTGCGTGTGTAAGTGATGTAGTACCGCACGGGGTGGGGCAGTTTCAATACCCACTCCACATGATGATTGCTATCAGTCAGGTGGAAGGGCAACACGGTGAGTGCACAGGAGGAACCTCTACTCTGTGTCATGTCTCATTTGCACAGTCACCATATCCCATTGACCAAACTGAACCAGGGAGGCACGATGGGCACTAACATTGCAATGGTGTCCTGAACTTAGAGAGAGAGTGGCAGGAGGGGAAGAAAATTCGTTTGAAAAAAATACCAAGCAAGAGTTGGATTTATACATGCTAAAAAAAACTAATTTACCATACAAAAAAATCAGAAGTTCTTGGGGGGATAAAAAGAATTAATGTTGCAGATGTTCCCTAGGACCCAGCGGAGCCATAGCATTGGGAGAAACTGCAAGTTTCAAGAGGTATCAATTACCTGGATAAGTGGTTGTGACCCCCCGCCGGGGCCACAGCTGTGGGAGAAACCGCAGCCGGCAGTTTCACGAGCTATCCATTACCTGGAGAAGTGGGTGTGAATTTACCCCCCGCCAGGGCCAGAGCTGTGGGGGAAACTGCAACCGGCAGTTTCAAGAGGTCTCCATTACCTGGAGAAGTGGTTGTGAATTTCAAAACAATGACACGTTCCATTGATGAAAAGGCGCTCTCCTGCCTTAAAGCGGGGCGGGGGGAGCCGTGTGGTGCGGGGGGGTTGGAATTTCACAGTGCTGGATATCTCGTGTGGTTTCTGGTCTGTCCCAGATCGGCAGGACCAGTACAAATTCGCGTTTACTTTTAAATGAAGAACGGGACACGTGGAGTTGTCTGCCACAGGGCTCCCATAATAGCCCTGGCATTCTCCACCAGTGTATGGCAGAATGTTTAAAAGATTTCAGTGAGCCACACAGGCTTGTACAATACGTGGACGACATCGTGTTGTTCACAGACAATAGTGAGGAACATGGCCCCCTACTTAGTGAGTTGTTACAACTCCCGTGCAAGAGCGGGTTGAAGGTAAATCCTAAGAAAGCACAGAGAGGGTTGAGGGAGGTCAAGTTCCTGGGACTGACCCCGACGCTGGAGAGCGCAGCATAGATGCAGCACAGGCTGAAGAGAGCTTGTGGGGTGGCTTAGTACATTTGAATACTGCCCAGGATGTAATCTATTAAATCTTCTGGGTTAGCCTTTCGTTCAAGGGCCCTTGACATAATTAAACACATTTTTTGTGCCTTCCAAGGGGCATAGACTTGCATTGCATTTTGACCCCCTTGTGTTGGGCTCGGGTGAGGAACCGTGCGCTTAGGAAATTGCCAGTGATTTTTTTCTTACTAGTGTCCTTCTTTAGGGGAAGGCTATTCGAGGGTCTCTTGCAAACTCTGTCCTCACATTCACGATCCTTTGCCCGTGAGTTGGGACTATCATAATCTTCGCTACTTGTGGAGTCTCTAGGAAACAAGAAACAGGTGTTAGAGGGTGGAGTAGGCTGCACCCGGGACTTTTGTCTTCCCGGGCTTCTCTTCTGGGTTTTCAAAGGATCCTGTCATCCCTCCTTTTGTTCACTAACGGTCTGGTCTGCGTCCTGTTTCCTGTTTGTCTGTTTAGTTTTAGATCTGGTACGACAGGAGAGACTGTCTGTACAAGCCGTGGGTTTGTCAGGGGATTCATGTGGGCTGACTACTGAAGGGCTTGGAGATTCGAGAGGAGGTTTAGTTTGGTCAGTGTACGGTGGCGGTTGCTGGGACTGATGGCAGTGTTGGGGTGCTTGATGATGTAGATTGCCAAGGACGTTTAGGTTTGTGGAGGGGGTAGTTGTCCCGATGGGGCAGAAGGATGCCTTCCCCAGTCCTCCTCGTCTTGCTCATCTGTGTCATTAATTTGGAACAACATCGGCATGCCAGATATGTCAGGAGGTAACTCCGATTTTTTGTTTTCTGTCAACGCGGCACACCACTCTCACCCCCATTCTTTGTCTCGTTGTTCTCTCTCCTGCCTTTCTTGGTTAACTCTTTCCCTTTCATTCATCTCATGATCCTCAGACTGCAGTTCTAAAACTTCCCAAGATTTTGGTTTCCCCTCGTTATCACAGGCACGGATCCCTCTCCTAAGTGCATTATCCACCCAACTGGCCAGTTTTGATTTTTCAGTCAGCTCCTCAGCTCTCTTTCTCCAGAATGACATTAACCCTTTCCAGTTCCTCTTCTGGTTTAGTACAGAGATCTAGATCCCACGTTCCCCCCAATGGCCAATTCTCATTTCCCAATCTTTTGTTTAAGCATGCTGACAGACGTCTGCACTGTACTTCATTTTCAGGGTCATCCCAGCATGCTCGATGTAAAGGAGTGCCGACACCCGATTTATCCAGTGTTTGTCCCACTTTTTTTTCCTTTGCTTTGTTTTAAATTAGCGCTTTCAGTTTTTACAATCCCTATATACTACAACAGTGTCCTTAGTCTCAACACCCACTTAAGGGTCCTGACATTCGCGTGGCGGATTCCTCCTCTTAACAACTGGTCTTAGGCAGGGTCATGGAAACAGATAGACACTGTAACTACACTATACCTAGGCCTTATACTATTCCCCCTCCTTTTTCCCTGTTGCCCGACACAGGGTTTCACCCCCGGTCACTGGGGGAAACATATCCTCCCGGATTTTAAAAATTACCAGTTACCTGACCTGGGGACTCTATTCCCGGCCACCGTGGGACTCGAACCTCCTGGATTTCTTTATTCACCTGGAGACTCGAAAGTCCAGGCGTGAGGATTTAGCAGTGTTCCAAGGCTGTGAGCTGAGAAACGTGGGGCTGGGTGCATACAGCACTCTATTTTGAAGGTCAGTAGGACATTGTGGGCGGGTCGCATAACCATAATCGGAATTGTCAGTCTGGCTCGGAACATAGTTGTGGGATGCGATTGAATCTGCTCTGGCAAAGTCTAAATTGAGGGGTGCTAGACGGTTGGACCTAATTTGACGTGGGGGACATTGCGCCATGTCATATTTGATCTTGGTTGGTTTGGATTCCTTCACAGTGTTCCAGTAATAAGTTAAGGCTCTTCTTATCTGGGGACGAGCATTTTCTGTCCAATCCATGTTATTAGTGTGAAAAGCTGTCGCCACAATAGCTGTAGATAGCTGTAACAAAATAGCATTGAAACTGTGGTGAGGGATTCCCTGCAATGTAGGCAGTATCGCCAGAATATGTGGCACAGGTAGAGCAACAAACGAACCCAGAAATCAGGGCCGTCCTCCCCACATTTGGGTTTGCATTTTAGTACCTTGGTAATATCTACTGGCTTTTGGAAGCTTCGCTTGAGCGCATCTTTATTGGTTTGCAGCCGAAGACCATCTGCCACCAGATCCGCGAAGGCAGCCTACTCTTGGGGAGCCGGGTTCCCTCGGTGGCCTTTCCTCTTAGTACATCACTAGGGTTAAGAGCCATGCAGCGCAGGCTAAAGAGATCTTGGGTTGGCTTGATGCATTTGAATAGTGCCCAGGATGTAACCTATAAAATCTTCTGCGTTCGTTTTTAGATCAGGGGCCCTTGGCATAACTAAGCACATCTCTTGTGGCTTCCAAGGGGTAAAGGCCTTCATTGTATTTTGACCCCCTTGTGTTGAGTTTGGGTGAGGGACCGTGCGATTAGAAAATTGTCGATGATTTTTCTTATGGAGACCTTCTTTCGGAGATGGTTACCTGGGGGTCTCTCCCAAACCCCTCCCAAGCTATCCCCTGCCCGTGAGTGGGGACTGTCATATTCTTCGCCACTTGTGAAGTCGCTTGGAAACATTAAACAGGTGTTAGGGGGTCGAGTAAACTGCACCCGGGACTTATGTTTCCCCAGGCTTCTCTTATGGGTTTTAAAAGGATCCTGTCGTACTTCCTTTTGCTCACTAACGGTCTGGCCTGAGTCCTGTTTCCTGTTTGTCTGCTTCGTTTTAGATCTGGTACGACAGGCGATAGGGTCTGTACAAGCCGCGAGTTTGTCAGGGGATCGGTGTGGGCTGACTACTGAAGTGCTTGGAGATTCTAAAGGAGGTTTAGTTTGGTCAGAGTATGGTGGTGGTGATAGGGCTATGGGCCATTGCCAGGACTAATGGCAGTGTTGGTGTGCCTGCAGATGTAGGTTAGGAAAGGACAGGTAGAGTTGTGGAGGGGGTAGTGGTCCCGATGGGATAGAGGGATGCCATCCCCACACCTCCACGTCTCGTTCATCTGTGTCATTAATTTGGAACAACATCGGCATGCCAGATATGTCAGGAGGTACCTCTGATTTTTTTTTTGTCAATGTGGCCTGCCACTCTAGCGCCCCGTTCTTTGTCTCGTTGTTCTCTCTCCTGCTTTTCTTGTTTAACTCTTTCCCTTTCATTCATCTCATGATCTTCACACTGCAGTTTTAAAACTTCCCAAGTTTTTGGTTTCCCCTCGTTATTACAGGCACAGATCCCTCTCCAACGTGCATTATCCACCTAACTGGCCAGTTTTGATTTTTCAGTCAGCTCCTCAGCTCTCTTGCTCAAGAATGACATTAACACTTTCCAGTGCCTCTTCTGCGTTTGTACATAGATCCATGTCCCACGTTCCCAGCCATGGCCAATTCTCTTTTCCCAAGATTTTGTTTCAGCATGCCCACAGACGTCTGTATTGTACTTCATTTTCGGGGTCATCTCGCCACAACTGATGTAAAAGGGTACCAACAGCTGTCTTATCCAGCGCTTTCACCTTTTACTTATCTCTATATACAACGGCAGTGTCCTTAATCTGAACACCCACTGAAAGTCCTGGAGTTCGCTTGGGGAATTTCTCCTCATAACAACCAGTCTAAGGCAGGGTGGTTGAAACAGACAGACACTGTAACTATTCTATACCTAGGTTTTATACTCACCCCGCTCCCTTTTCACAATTGCCCGACACAGGGCTTCACCCCCCCGCCGCCGGTCACGGGGGGAACTCTATTCTCCCGGATTTTAAAAAAAATTACAAGTCCCAGGGACTTTAGCCCCGGCCACTGGGGGAATTGAACCTCCCGGATTTTGCTTCTCTTTTTTTGTGACTTGACTCAGGGACTAGAACCCGGGACACCGGGGGACTCAAACCTCCCGGATTTCGTTTCTCACTTCCACCAGGGAACTCTAACCTTCCGGGTTTCTTTACCCATTTCCACCAGGGGACTCCAACCTCCCGGATTTATTCTGTAACGTGGGGACTCGAACCGCCAGGGGTTAGGATTTAGCAGTGTTCAAGACTGTCAACTGTCTCGGGGTTCCACCAGTACAGAGCCACGCAGGGACAAGGGGTCGCACGGGTGGCAGGTTAGTGAGAGAGACCAAGGTGAATCGTACCTTTCGGGCCCATCCATCTCACTCCACCGACACTTGAACGATCACTTATTCAGACCTCCACGTGAGACTGCTGTACATATTGGAACCTTGCTCGTAGTGCCAAATGTCAGGTTCGTTTTTGGAGGCCGTCACGGAATTGATGCAATAACAAGACACTGACCTGTTAAGAGAAACACAAATCCTTTTATTACCTAGTAAGTACAAGCTGTGGAGAATTACTGTACTTAATCTGGCACGGAGTGCAGAGTCTCGCAAGTAATTCTCACCGAGCAGCGGATCGTCCCCGCTTTTTATACATTACTAAGTACATAATACATAAAACAATTTCACATCTCACAATGACATCATGCATGAAATAATCATTACAACAGACAAAGACAGTATACAAAACAATTATTACATCAAGAACGTAAAAGTCCACGATGTAGTATCGATGGTTCGTGAAGTGGCTGCTAATGGCAGGAGGTGATTTCAAGTTGTTAACGAGACAGATTGTAAATTCAAGTTGCCAATGTGTCTGGCTGAAATCAAAGTCAGTGTCCTGGCCCCCATGTCAGGGACAGATGTTACAAACTTCAAAAGTCTCACACTCTTACAAATGTTCATAACTTAACCTTATTTGAGACAGTTTAACTCTAATTCTATTCAGACAGGAATCTCAAGGCAGTGTTTGCGTAGAGATGTGTAGTAAGATAAGGAGTTACAAAGTCTCACACCAAATTCCCAGCTGGGCAGGAAGCTTTAGGGCAGTGCCAGCATACCTATGTGTAGGCAGATAAAAGACATTAATTTGTAGAAGTATAGAAATCAATGGGATGTTTTCCCAATAACTTCTCAAGCGAAAATTTCAAGATCATGTTGAAATATACAGTGGAAACTGATTGACCAGTCAATTAAGTTGTAACAAGTACTGAGTTCAATCCAGAGCTGCATTCAGTTGCATCCTATTCATTGCTCATCGCAAGATATCCCAGCATCTCAAAATATATTCCTGTGAGATACTGTTGCTCACCTGTTCTGTTGAGTCTTTGCACTGTGATCCAAACTAACACATCAGCGTGTATGTCTTTTCCCGAAGTATCTGAAAAGCATTCCAGGTGAAACCGCTGATGAAGGAGAAACAGCAGGACGTGTGGTGTTATTTACAAACAATATGTGTACTTTAGGTTTTCAATCAAAACCACCTGGATGGTTCCATTGACTGTTGGTTGAAATTTGATATTTAATCTTCAGTTTAATTTCCAACTGTCTGCTTGAACTAGCAACTTTATTCAAATATTTTTTGCCAATCCAAATTTCAGGAAAATTTGCCTCTCGGGTAGTGCTTTAAAGTGGTTTGTTGTTATACTGGGGATTCCAGTGATTGTAGTCGCTTTATGTTTTCCCTGATTTGAATGACCTGTCTTCCAAGCTTCCAGCTCACTTGTTCGATTCTTGAAACCTGTTAACATAAAACACACAGGCACACATTAAAAAAAATCTATTTGTCAGTTGGAAAGCCAGTGAGTTAAGAATATCCACATGTCATGTCTCACCGTATGGGAATTGTTGGAGAAGCTTTAAAACAGTCAACAGAAGTGTGAAGTCTGAGCAGGGGCAGAACTGAGGTCAGCAAATGATGTGACACATACTTTCATGTACTCAGTTCAAAATCTTTCAAAAATATCTGTCCATGTTTTCAAGTTGACATTTTGAATCCCTATTTCTTTAAAGTTGACATTTTCTAGATTCTTCCTTCAAGACCACATTCAAGAAGAAACAACACGTGTATCTCACGACAAATTGAGTACAAATGGGTGTCTTCCAAAAAATGTTTCTGTATGTTTCAAGAACAAGTTGAACCACTTTTATCCACAAATCTTTTCTTTAGAAAAATACTGCTCTCAAATTTCCAATGAAAGAAGGTCTCAGAGTTGGGAACCTATGATGCTTTTCGATGATTCCTAGTATTCGTACTAATTTGAGTTGAATGTAACGAGCACTCTCATTGAAAATCTCATGGATTTCTGCTGTTTTGTAATAACATGGAAGTTGACCCCCTCTGAGGACTAAAAATGCAATACCCAAAGAGGATGACCGCAGCCTGTAACCTGTAAAGGAGTGTAGTCAGTAAGCTAATGAGCCTTTAAACAACTGTAGTGGTTGAATAAAATAGATCCCCGACACTAATTTTAAATCTTATATTCACCAAGTAACAATTTATTTACCTAACAAATTAACTGATCTTTAACAAACTGATGAAACCACTGCTGACTACGAACCATTCCTGAATGAACCAAGATATTCATGGTCTACCGTTGCAAGAAATATGAGTCCCACTTGTATAGAAATACAAATTCAGTCTCTGGAATTTGCAGATAGGTTACTTGTCTTCCAGAATATACTGTGCTTTCTACCCTGATTAGTCTGTCAAAGATATTAACTAGTTTTGCCATTCGTCCCTTTGTTAAACAGATAATACATTTTCTAAGACATAGGGGAGGATGTGAGACCCAGTGCGTGTGCCTTGAGAACTGAAATCTGTTAGCTCTGTGCTTGGTCAAGCTGCCCCCGTCCTTTATATATTGATGACGTATCAATATTGCTTACAGCAGGATTTGTCCTACATTCTCACTACCATCAGATTTAAATTGATATGGTCTCAACATCTAAGGCCTTTTATCAAATTGATTGACTAAATTTAAAAGTATGTTTTCTTGGCAGGAAAAAAACAAATAACAGATGCTTGGCTTGCAAACTGGACGGCCTTTCGATAAAAATGTTTCAATTCAGGTGCTCTCTTTCTACTTGCAACCATCCAACCTGTTGCTCACAGACATGGGCTTCAAATGCCAATGCATTGAAAAAGTTCGTGATCTTTTAAAGTGACCACATAATGACCGTGTCATTTTGCAATCACCAAGTCCTAACTTGCTGACTTGCAGTCCACAATTACTCCACTAATTTCGCATCAATATGAATGGAGAAATCCATCTCGTCATTAGACCCCAAATTACTATCCAGTCTGTGAAGCTGTGATGCTAGAAGAGTGCAGAATTATTCAGAAATTAGAAACTGTCGGCAAATAAAGAAATGCGAAGTGAAAATGTGTCCATTCATCTCACTGCAAGCAGAATGGGTTAGTTTGTCCATGTATTCATGAAAATTATAGAATTTGAATAGATAAATGCTCTGAGCTGATGCAATAGTTTAGCTGAGGACTCTTGGACATAAGCGCATCAACATCTCCCTCTTCCTCATGGGCAGGAGATATGGGCCACGTGTTCTATTTCCTTTCTGAGCAAAGGAGAAGTGTACTTTCTTTTCAGATTTTACCTTCTTGAAACCCTTTGACATCAGTTTTCTGAGAAAATGCAACATACAACAATTCATTCACGACTGGCAAACTGTATTATCTGGATTTAAAGATTCACTCACATCTTCCAATATTATCTGAATGATCGCTGTGTCCTGAAACTGCTGTTCCAAAGAAAATTAGCGAATCAAAATCATTGTGAAATTTGCGAGTTACATAGGGCCCTTGCCTCATAAGAAATACAACACAAATTTCACGACATCTCCTTGAAAAAGGAATTTATTTCTGGCATTTAAATCAACTTCTTTTCTTCAATTCGTTTCACACGTCTGCAAACAAATCCAACTGCAAAGCTCTGGTAAGACTTGACGGAACGAGTTCTATTTAAAAACTTCACAGAAGGTTTTTTTTTACTAAAAAAAATCTCCAACCTTGATACATATATGCCACTGACTGGGGCAGCATTTATTGTATTTGCGAGTTGCACATGAGAAGTTCGTCGACTCACTCTCTGGGTGAAGACATTTTGCTCTCCCATCATTGAGGATGGGAATATTTGTGGAGCCTCTGTCTGCAGTGAGTTGTTGAATTTCACACCACAATTCAGGCCTGAATCTGGCAGCACTTAGCTCTGATCTGTTAGTTGTGGGATCACTTTGTCTTGTTGATCACTTACAGTTTATGTTGTTTGGCAAAGAGTCTTGTGTGGAAGCTTCACTCGGTTGATACCTGAATTTCAGGGATTCACCTGGCATGTCCTCCTGGGCCCTACATTGATCAAGGAGTGATTCCTTCATTTGCTGGAAATGGTAGGCGATAAGGTAATGGATTCTGCTGGCTGCAGATCAAGTAAACACTGTTAGTTCCTTAAAGGTTGAATTCAGATGGCATCCTTGCAATGGCGAGATTTAAGACTTGACCCCAGATTATTACTTGAGCCTTTGAAATCATAGCTCATTCACAGTTGCACAAAACCAACACATCCTCTCCAATAGGGACTTGTCATCAAACATCGATTTAAATCTGTTTTTTTTTTAAAGAAATTGGTCTGAAACCATGGGTGTTGTGTCGTTTGAAACATTCATCTAAGTTATTCTTAAACATCACACAAGGCATTGGTCTATTCTCAGCTGTTTAGGCAATGAGTCCGAGATACCCACAATCTCTCAGTGAAGACAGTTTTCATCAAAATCTCTGAATTTCCTGCTCTTTATTTTCAATCAATGCCTCCTGGTAATCCAACCCTATACTGTGTGGAAATCTCCAAAACAATGTCATTGTTCTTTTCTTCACCCAAACCAGAATACAACAGTCTTCTCGGCTCTAAAGGAAAACTATGGAATGACGTAGTTAATGGTAAGGTCCTGAAGAATGTTGTCAAAGAACGAGACTGAAGATTGCAAGTAAGTAGCTGTTTTCAAAGTTGCATCAAAGGCAGACAGAGTGATAAAGGAAATGTTTGGCATGCTTGCCTTCATTCCTCAGGTCATTGACAAAAGGGATCCGGATGTCATGTTGTGAGTGTACAGGACTTAATGATGTAACTTTCATCGTGCTGTGTACAGTTCCGGTTGTCCTGCTGTGGGAAGGATGTTATTAAATTGAAGGCCGTGTCGAAAATATTTGCATGCATGTTACAAGGATTGGATGGTTGAAGTAATTTGGAGAGACTGGATTGGCGAGGACGTATTGTCCTGAAACGTGAATGTTTGAGGGGTTACCTCATGCACGGTAATAAAATCATGAGGGGCATAGATCAGGTGAACAGCAAAGGTCTTTTCCCTGAAGTAGGACGGTTCGAAACTAGAGGCCATGTGTTTCAAGGGACAGGATGAACGATTTTCAATGTGACCTCAGGGACATCCGTTTCACACCGAGGGTTTGGGGTGGGCGGGGTTTGGTGGGGTGTACATTTGGTAAATAAACTGCCAAAGGATGTGATAGAGGAAGGTAGAGTTCCAACATTTAAAATACATTTTTACAGGTACATGAGCAGGAAATTTTCCGAGGGATATGGGTCAAAGGCAGACAAATGGCACTGGTTTATCTTGGGAAATGTGATTGGCATGAATAATATTCACTGAACAGCCTGTGTTTTTGCTGCAGGACTTGATGACTCTCTGTTGTTGCAACCCCATGCCCTCACATATTTGTAATCTGTCATTACTGTGAAGCCAGGTGATACAGAATACAATTCTCGACACTTCCTTTTCACATCCCTGCTGACCATTGTGGCTTGGGTTGTATTCAATGTAAAATCTGAACGACATTGAACGGGAAAACGCACTGAGTGCATTAATGCATCGATTTATAGCAGTAAATTATTTACGTACATCGACAAAAATTGTTTTTCATTTGTTTTTTTTCTCACTAAATTTTGCGCTGTGTGTCTGATACAGCGTTGAATTTATGATGCCTGATAATTCCTGAAAGAGCACTGCTCTGAAGAAATTCTGAACTTACAGTAATTCAGCTCAGCTGTAAAGTCCTCAGACACAGGCAGAAAATGGGCAAATAATCCTGATTTGGGGCAGCAATGTTCAGGAAAGAGTCAACTTTTCAGTGATGCTCAATTGTCAGCATTTTATTGCACGTATTCAGACAATCACTGTGTCTCTGGTGAAATTCAGAGTATCTTTCTGATTCATCCCACTGCAGAGATGGGCAGCTTTCACAATGTTTTCCCTGGGAAGATTTGGTTTCTGTCTAAACTATCAATTTTCCCATTTTTGTTTTTTTTGGAGAATTGATTCATGGATTTTCGACGCAGCAATTCTTGCGATAATTTGATTTTTTGGACAAACATAATCAGTCTGAAGACTGATGCTGATACCTAAGTTTTTTCACCCATGCCAAGAGGTGGTGTTGGAACATGAAGTGAATCTGTGTTCTCATGTTTCAATCACTTCAAAGTGTTCCATAATATAATGATTCACGTGAAGGGACATATCATTGCATTCTTCAGTTCTTCTCTGAATTTAGCCTGCATCACAGCATAAATACATGAGTTAGTGCAGGAGCTGAGCAGTTGCAGCATCGTCACTGTGCGATCTGTGATAAAGCATGCGTCTGAAGAGCTGTAATATCAGATATCTGCAAGCCGTGCATAAGCATTGTACACAACCTGCATCACACGCAACAGCACAAAACTGCACGAGATACCGTAAGGTAAACCAACAGACTTCCAACAAGTTTTCCATCTCCAAATCCTTGTGTTTTCCTCCACTTCTTTGAACATGGAGACCCCTTCAGATTCGACTGCTCACTAAAATACGCCCTACAGTCAGCACATCGAGCAGCAAGATCAGAAAGAATGGTCCCCAAGGAGGGAAGAGGGCTTTCCTCTGAATGCCCACGACATAAAATTGTCCACAGCAGATTTCAATCCTGCATTTCAAATGATGAATAGAAGCTTCTTGTTCAGTCTTTGAGTCGTGAGAATTTGCAGAGGGGAGATCAAATCAAACATCGCATAAAGTGTAAGAGAATTATCCAGCTTGAATATTATTAACATCCTCACAAAGACCAAGATATCTTGGAGATGTCAAGAACTGAAGATACTGTAGTCACAGACAAACTACTGTGGAGCTAGAGGAACACTGCAGACCAGGCAGCATCAGAGGAGAAGTAAATTTATCGTTTCAGCTCTTGAATGTTCTTCAGAAAGGGCACCTTGGTGAAGAAATGTACCAGTCCGAAAATTCAACTGTCCTGCTCCTCTGATGCTTCCTGTCCCGCTGTATTCCTCTGGGTCTATGCTTCTTGTCTCTGAAACACGAACTGAGTTCACTCAACACCAAGAGGCTGCTTGCAGTATCAGAGGGTTCACTGCAGATATCTCCCTCTCTCTCTCTCTCACTGACCCGAAGTCAATAAAGAGTGCATTTTAAATGATTCACCTTCAACATTTCACCTGCTAGTTATGCTGGGCTGTGGTTAGTTCAAACCATCTCTTCCAGCACAACCTCCTGCTGCTCTGCTGTGGCTGAGCAATGCAATGTTCATCCCCTTTATTTCTCCACTTCCTGTGACAAATTGCAGAGGCAATTCAGCCAAATTCAGCCTGTGTGTGGCAGGTTTGGTTTCGCTGTGAAAAGTATTTCATGGAGACAGTCCTCTTTGGCATGGAGCAGCCACATGGGACATTGCTCCAACTAGATCCCAAAACGTAGAGGCCCACAACCCAGACGCCGAGTCATCTTGCATACAGAATTCATCATGAGAGGACAATTTTGGCATATAGAATGCTTCCCCAGTCTTCTTCTCCTTGAATATTTTGCTCAGACATTCCTTGAAATGCCAGATATATTGCATTATTTTCCTGCTTCACAGTATTGTTAGGTGAGAAGTATCTAATGTGTTAATTATGGTCTTATCGAAATGACTACAGGAAGACAAGTGCCTTTCAATATGAAACTACATCTTTAATTTAATCAACTTATGAAAGATGAGAGACACTCGCAAAGCCATTAGTTAATCTGTTTGCTCGTACACACAATCAAATGAGTCCCATTCGGCTTCTATCCTTTCTCGACCACAATGAGGATTGTGCTCAGTTCTGTATCAGATTACGTGGCACCTCGCATCATGGTGAGAAGTCACATGAGTGCCGCAAAGTGCCTGATGTTAATACCTTTCTGAATCTCAGGTTTTGTGCTGAATCTCCGTTTCTTAACAATGACAACACATTTATATTCTTCAAAACAGGCTGAGAAACAAAGCCAGGTCGTCCCGCGTAAATGCAAATGAGGACATATCTCACAGACTATTCAATGTCATGAGCAATTAATCCTAAAACAATCCTTAATAATCTGGTTGGAAGGTAACATTTTCAAGCGTGACATTGCAATCCCTTCAAGAGACTGACCATCATGACTTGGAAATACATTGCAGGACCTCCAGTATTGTTGGAACAAAACCCTACAACTCCCTGCCTGTCTACCTTGTGTGAGAGCCCCTGGAACAGACAGGCTAGAACTGTTTAAGAATGCACTGCATTGCCATCTTTTCAATGGGCAAGTAGGGATGGGTAATAATTGCTGGACCAGGGAGTGGCACACATTTCCCAGTGATGAATAAAACCAAAGAATGAGGGTAAATGAAAGTATTCAAAGGAAAGAAGGAACAAAGCAATGCCAATATACAGCGACTGACAGAGAAAAAGAGAAAATATTGAGATTTAGTTTGACAGATCAATGGACGCAATTGGAGACAGTAAAAAATAATGGACAACAATGATGTGAATGGGAAAGGGAGGATGGAAGAACTGCTGGATTCAAATCCCATAGAATGCCAATTCCCGAATGCCCTTTGCGGTGGGATATTGGAACCCCATTCCCAGTGTGACACATTGACTTGGAGCCAATCTACCATCCCCTCAGAAAAAGAACAGGAAATGACATCATCAACCCAAGGAAACCTAACCAGATAAATAGAAAGCGGGACATAACACCAGCGCTTCGTCGGAGGCTCACTGATGATGTTACCTAGAATGGTGATGAAACGTCTGAAAACTAAACTTCCAGCTCAGCGAGCAAACTCACATCCAGAACCTCAACCTGAGCTACAAATCTTCTCAAAACTCGCTCATGTCAACTAATGTTTTGGACATTTATTTCCTTGTCTTCTATTTTAAAACAGGCAAACACAGTAATATTGAATTGTTAATCATGCTTCAGCAAGGTTTGCCTGATGGCACAGAGCAAATGTCACTGCGGCTGGAATACAGAGTGCATTAACAGTTTGCACAGATAGGTTCAATTCCCAACCAAAGCAAATGGTAAAATTTGAATCCAACAAAATTTTGACATAAAATCCAACCTGGTTCACGAATGACCCTGAGGAAGAGAAATACACTGTCTTTACCTCGTCTGGTTTAAACGTAAATTCAGATTAATGGTAGAGTGATGACTGTAAGCTCCCATCTGAAATCACCCGACGGACAGATTCTCTTGTCTCATTCCCAGGGTAAATAAGGATCGGTCATAAATGTCCAGCCCAGTCAGTGACTCACACACTTCATAACTAAAATATGCCCATGTTCAATTGGAGTCTTGTCATTGATGGCATTTCACATCCAGTTATCTGCATTTCTTTGGATCTGGGGGTGTTGTGTTTAATTGCCAACCTGTGCAAATGAGATCAAATTTTAATGAGGCTTGTTTGGATAAGGTCACGAAATCAGGACAAGATGGAGGGAGGCTATTCAACACATTGAGTCTGTACTGGCCCTCTGGATTACAATCCGGTCAGCCTTAATGACCACGCGATATCCATATCCTGGCCAGATTATTTCCTTTAAGTTTCTGTGCAAAATCCTTAAACTCACTTCATGACTGCCACTTCATCCACCAATGGAGCCAACGAGCTTCATTCATTACCACTCGCTGCCCTACACCCCACAAAACTTCTACAGAACCTTTGGTCAGTGTTTAATTGGTCCTTGTGCAATTTGCCTATGAGAATGGACATTTTGTACCGACTGTAATGGTATTGCACACCAATTTCAAATCTCTATTTGATGTTCTTCGTTTCAAGTTAAACAATTGCAACCACGTCAATAGATCACTGCAGCTAAAATATCCCACTACTGGAATGAGGCCTTGCTGTCCCTTCCACACAAATCACTGAAAGTAAGCATGCATTCATGGGAAGTTGGCCTTCAGAGCAAAAGGTTTGGAAGACAGGATTCGGGATGTCTTGTTGCAATTGTACAGGGCCTGAGTGAGACAACCCCTTGAGTATGCTATGCAGTTTAAATCACTTTAACTGAGAAATGATGTTTTGACTATGCAGAGTGTGCAATGAAAATTTACCAGACTTATCCTTAGTGTGAACGGACTGATGCATGAAGAGGAAATGGATCATTTAGGGTCATATTCACCATGGTTTAGAAGAACGTTTTGATGTATGTTTTATCAAAACTGAAGAAATTCAAAACGGACCAGACATCACAAACACTTGGAGGATGTTGTTGTGATGGGGCCTTCAGAACAATTGGGGTCACAGTTGAATGATACTGTGGTAGGGAACTGACAGCTGACATGTGGAGATATGTCTTCACACAGAAACGGATGCGCCTGTTTCAGGGTAATTTTCATGCAGAGGATGAATGGCAGAACAGCCCAAACAACAAATCCCATCCCCTTTTACCTTCTTCTCATAGGTGTGTGGTTGGGGTGAGGGAACACATGACTAAAGTGCAAATAACATTGTTTGTCCCCTCATTCCGAAAGCTGCAAATGAAGTAACCAAATAATATGGAATGTAGCCATTCATGAATACATCGAAATTCTGTCAAGCACCATGCAGGATGGAAATTCAATGATCTCTTTGGTTGCAATCAATTTTAATGGAGTGGACGCATTAGATTGGAGTTGAGCTGACAACATTTGTGAATGTACTAACATGCGAAGTTGGAACAGAAGTATATCATTGTTCGCAATCCTGCTCACCCATCTTGTTTATGTTTCAGATTCTTCATTCCCAATTTTCCTTTCATTTGCTTTACTGTCAAGAATCCATCTACTTTCACCCTAAAAAAAAATCAATGACAGGCCCACAAACGACACCCATTTTCTGGGGTGAGTTCTAATCCTGCACATTCCTCAGACAAAACATAACTTCTCCCCATGTCATAGCACGGCAAGCACTCATTCTAAAAGAGTGAAACCACAATGACCCCGCAGTCTCAACAGACACAACAGAGGAAGCAATCTTTCCACGTGCAGTTCAAGCTGCTTGGGATCTTAGATTCTGTGACACATTAGGTTTCAGCTCAGAGCCGTACCAATCAATATTGGGGAACATTTATTTCCCGTTCTAGTCAGGAGAGAGTGAATGTTTATATTTCTAATATTAAGAACAAGGACGACAATTAAACATGTCTTGTCTCTGATCGGAAGAGATATTGATCAGGATCGGCGCTGAAATTTTGCATCTTTGACATTTGCAAGACAATTCCTGAAAGGGTCCTGCTTTGAAGAAATTCTGGTCTCACAGTAATCAGTTCAGCTGTAAAGTCCACAGATAAAGGGGAAAAAAAGTGGACTTAATTCTAATTATGGGCAGCAATGTTCGCGAAAGAGTCATCTTTTCAGACAAATGATCAATTTTTGGCATATCATTGGACGTATTCCGGCATCATCATATCTCGGTGAAATTCGAGCCCCTTTGCTGTTGATCCCGCAGCAGGGATGGACACCTTTCTCAAAGTTTTCTCCAGTGTTAGCTGGTATCTGTCTGAACGCTCACTTGCTCATTGTATTTTTTGGTGAAAGCAATTCATTAATTGTTCACAAGTCAATACTTGCCAGGAATCAATGTTTTCCACTAATAATCGGAGCTATGTCTGTGGTGCTGATAACTTACTTCGTCCTGCGTGGCGATTGTAGTTTATGGAGAAGAGG
This sequence comes from Stegostoma tigrinum, assembly GCF_030684315.1. NCBI lineage: Eukaryota > Metazoa > Chordata > Chondrichthyes > Orectolobiformes > Stegostomatidae > Stegostoma > Stegostoma tigrinum. The sequence goes on from NC_081398.1 coordinate 10,086,092, forward strand.
AGAAATTTAATTCACATGATTCAAACTCTTCAATCTGTTCCACAATTTAATAATTTTCCTGAAGGGGTATGTCATTGCATTCATCAGTTCGGACCTGAACTTTGTCTGGCTCACAGTATAAATAAACGTGTTGGTGCAGGAGCTGAGCACTTGCAACATCTTCGCTGTGTGATCTGCGACAAAGTAAGGGTCTTTGTCGGAGTAGTCATAAGATCGGATATCCATAATTCGTGCATAAATACTGAAGAGAAGCTTGGTTAACCACAAAAGCACAAAACCGCCTGATATACCGAACAGCAAAAGGTTTGGAATACAGGATTCGGGATGTCTTGTTGCAATTGTACAGGGCCTGAGTGAGACAACCCCTTGAGTCTGCTATGCAGTTTAAATCACTTTAACTGAGAAATGATGTTTTGACTATGCAGAGTGTGCAATGAAAATTTACCAGACTTATCCTTAGTGTGAACGGACTGATGCATGAAGAGGAAATGGATCATTTAGGGTCATATTCACCATGGTTTAGAAGAACGTTTTGATGTTTGTTTTATCAAAACTGAAGAAATTCAAAACGGACCAGACATCACAAACACTTGGAGGATGTTGTTGTGATGGGGCCTTGAGAACAATTGGGGTCACAGTTGAATGATACTGTGGTAGGGAACTGACAGCTGACATGTGGAGATATGTCTTCACACAGAAACGGATGCGCCTGTTTCAGGGTAATTTTCATGTAGAGGATGAATGGCAGAACAGCCCAAACAACAAATCCCATCCCCTTTTACCTTCTTCTCATAGGTGTGTGGTTGGGGTGAGGGAACACATGACTAAAGTGCAAATAACATTGTTTGTCCCCTCATTCCGAAAGCTGCAAACGAAGTAACCAAATAATATGGAATGTAGCCATTCATGAATACGTCTCAATTCTGTCAAGAACCATGCAGGATGGAAATTAAATGATCTCTTTGGTTGCAATCAATTTTAATGGAGTGGACGCATTAGATTGGAGTTGAGCTGACAACATTTGTGAATGTACTAACATGCGAAGTTGGAACAGAAGTATATCATTGTTCGCAATCCTGCTCACCCATCTTGTTTATGTTTCAGATTCTTCATTCCCAATTTTCCTTTCATTTGCTTTACTGTCAAGAATCCATCTACTTTCACCCTAAAAAAAAATCAATGACAGGCCCACAAACGACACCCATTTTCTGGGGTGAGTTCTAATCCTGCACATTCCTCAGACAAAACATAACTTCTCCCCATGTCATAGCACGGCAAGCACTCATTCTAAAAGAGTGAAACCACAATGACCCCGCAGTCTCAACAGACACAACAGAGGAAGCAATCTTTCCACGTGCAGTTCAAGCTGCTTGGGATCTTAGATTCTGTGACACATTAGGTTTCAGCTCAGAGCCGTACCAATCAATATTGGGGAACATTTATTTCCCGTTCTAGTCAGGAGAGAGTGAATGTTTATATTTCTAATATTAAGAACAAGGACGACAATTAAACATGTCTTGTCTCTGATCGGAAGAGATATTGATCAGGATCGGCGCTGAAATTTTGCATCTTTGACATTTGCAAGACAATTCCTGAAAGGGTCCTGCTTTGAAGAAATTCTGGTCTCACAGTAATCAGTTCAGCTGTAAAGTCCACAGATAAAGGGGAAAAAAAGTGGACATAATTCTAATTATGGGCAGCAATGTTCGCGAAAGAGTCATCTTTTCAGACAAATGATCAATTTTTGGCATATCATTGGACGTATTCCGGCATCATCATATCTCGGTGAAATTCGAGCCCCTTTGCTGTTGATCCCGCAGCAGGGATGGACACCTTTCTCAAAGTTTTCTCCAGTGTTAGCTGGTATCTGTCTGAACGCTCACTTGCTCATTGTATTTTTTGGTGAAAGCAATTCATTAATTGTTCACAAGTCAATACTTGCCAGGAATCAATGTTTTCCACTAATAATCGGAGCTATGTCTGTGGTGCTGATAACTTACTTCGTCCTGCGTGGCGATTGTAGTTTATGGAGAAGAGGAGAAATTTAATTCACATGATTCAAACTCTTCAATCTGTTCCACAATTTAATAATTTTCCTGAAGGGGTATGTCATTGCATTCATCAGTTCGGACCTGAACTTTGTCTGGCTCACAGTATAAATAAACGTGTTGGTGCAGGAGCTGAGCACTTGCAACATCTTCGCTGTGTGATCTGCGACAAAGTAAGGGTCTTTGTCGGAGTAGTCATAAGATCGGATATCCATAATTCGTGCATAAATACTGAAGAGAAGCTTGGTTAACCACAAAAGCACAAAACCGCCTGATATACCGAACAGCAAAAGGTTTGGAATACAGGATTCGGGATGTCTTGTTGCAATTGTACAGGGCCTGAGTGAGACAACCCCTTGAGTCTGCTATGCAGTTTAAATCACTTTAACTGAGAAATGATGTTTTGACTATGCAGAGTGTGCAATGAAAATTTACCAGACTTATCCTTAGTGTGAACGGACTGATGCATGAAGAGGAAATGGATCATTTAGGGTCATATTCACCATGGTTTAGAAGAACGTTTTGATGTTTGTTTTATCAAAACTGAAGAAATTCAAAACGGACCAGACATCACAAACACTTGGAGGATGTTGTTGTGATGGGGCCTTGAGAACAATTGGGGTCACAGTTGAATGATACTGTGGTAGGGAACTGACAGCTGACATGTGGAGATATGTCTTCACACAGAAACGGATGCGCCTGTTTCAGGGTAATTTTCATGTAGAGGATGAATGGCAGAACAGCCCAAACAACAAATCCCATCCCCTTTTACCTTCTTCTCATAGGTGTGTGGTTGGGGTGAGGGAACACATGACTAAAGTGCAAATAACATTGTTTGTCCCCTCATTCCGAAAGCTGCAAACGAAGTAACCAAATAATATGGAATGTAGCCATTCATGAATACGTCTCAATTCTGTCAAGAACCATGCAGGATGGAAATTAAATGATCTCTTTGGTTGCAATCAATTTTAATGGAGTGGACGCATTAGATTGGAGTTGAGCTGACAACATTTGTGAATGTACTAACATGCGAAGTTGGAACAGAAGTATATCATTGTTCGCAATCCTGCTCACCCATCTTGTTTATGTTTCAGATTCTTCATTCCCAATTTTCCTTTCATTTGCTTTACTGTCAAGAATCCATCTACTTTCACCCTAAAAAAATTCAATGACTGGCCCACAAACTACACCCATTTTCTGGGGTGAGTTCTAATCCTGCACATTCCTCAGACAAAACATAACTTCTCCCCATGTCATAGCAGGGCAAGCACTCATTCTAAAAGAGTGAAACCACAATGACCCCGCAGTCTCAACAGACACAACAGAGGAAACAATCTTTCCACGTGCAGTTCAAGCTGCTTGGGATCTTAGATTCTGTGACACATTAGGTTTCAGCTCAGAGCCGTACCAATCAATATTAGGGAACATTTATTTCCCGTTCTAGTCAGGAGAGAGTGAATGTTTATAATATTAAGAACAAGGACGACAATTAAACCTGTGTTGTCTCTGATCGGAAGAGATATTGATCAGGATCGGCGCTGAAATTTTGCATCTTTGACATTTGCAAGACAATTCCTGAAAGGGTCCTGCTTTGAAGAAATTCTGGTCTCACAGTAATCAGTTCAGCTGTAAAGTCCACAGATAAAGGGGAAAAAAAGTGGACATAATTCTAATTATGGGCAGCAATGTTCGCGAAAGAGTCATCTTTTCAGACAAACGATCAATTTTTGGCATATCATTGGACGTATTCCGGCATCATCATATCTCGGTGAAATTCGAGCCCATTTGCTGTTGATCCCACAGCAGGGATGGACACCTTTCTCAAAGTTTTCTCCAGTGTTAGCTGGTATCTGTCGGAATGCTCACTTGCTCATTGTATTTTTTGGCGAGAGCAATTCATTAATTGTTCACACAGCAAGACGTGCCAGGAGTCAATGTTTTGGACAAATAATCGGAGCTAAGTCTGTGGTGCTGATAACTTACTTCGTCCTGCGTGGCGATTGTAGATTATGGAGAATAGGAGAAATTTAATTCACATGATTCAAACTCTTCAATCTGTTCCACAATTTAATAATTTTCCTGAAGGGGTATGTCATTGCATTCATCAGTTCGGACCTGAACTTCGTTTGGCTCACAGTATAAATAAACGTGTTGGTGCAGGAGCTGAGCACTTGCAACATCTTCGCTGTGTGATCTGCGACAAAGTAAGGGTCTTTGTCGGAGTAGTCATAAGTTCGGATATCCATAATTCGTGCATAAATACTGAAGAGAAGCTTGGTTAACCACAGAAGTACAAAACTGCCTGATATACTGAACAGCAAAGTGATGGACTTCTGCCGGTTTTGCAACTCCACATCTTTGTGTTTCTCTCCACTTCTTTGGCCACGGAGACTTCTGCGGATCTGACTGCTCACTAAAATACGTCTGACAGTCAGCACATTGAACAGCAAGATCAGAAAGAATGGCACACAAGGTGTTAAAATGTAGTTGATGATTTCAAATGCAGCCCATGCAGGGGAAGTGTAAAAACTCGATTTAAGTAGGCAACCCCATTCAATATCATCAATGATGTATGATGCGCTATTTGCAAAATACCAGGGTAGAGACTTCAGGCAGCCCAACACAGTCACCGCTGCAAGGAATGCCGCTGCAGTTCTCTCAGTGCAGAATTTGGATTTCAATCTCTCAGAGCAAATGGCTACAAATCGATCAGAAGTGAATGTGACTGTGAACCAAACAGAAATCGATGAGGCTGCTGATGCCAGGGCTGTAAAAAGACGACAGATGGGAGTAAGCCTCGCGAATGAATTTGGAAAATAAATTAAAGAAGTGTATATCAAGATGACATCAAATACAACGACAAGGAGATCAGCCACTGCCATTCCAATCAAGTAGCAGGTAAGGCACTGAGACAGACCACATTTTCCTCGGGCCAGGATGATAACTGCGACCAAGTTAACTGTGAGGGAAGAGAGTGAAATACAAGTAAATATTTTCAGGCGTTGTCCTGAATCAAATAGCAATTTAACAGAACCATAAGCAAAATGTTCAGCTTTGATGTTGCACATAACATGCTTTCCAACAATAACACGTTTAAAACACAATTTCTGAAAATGCAATTTGGATTTCAGCGTACAAACAAATAAAGTAAGAAAATGCAGTAAATACTGCATCATCAATGGCCAAATGAAATTCCTGGGAGATGAAGGAGCAAGTATAATGGCAGTATTTCATGATTATAATGCACAAGTCATGACTTTTAAACAGCGATATTATCACAAGTTTACATCAGCAACACTTGCACTAACAGCTTACTAGGAACACCAATGGCTGAAATAAGAGGATAGAAAACATCTTCTATTTGCCAGACAATTGGATATGCCATTTCTGAGAGTAGAATAACATCAGTTGTTCTGGGTCTCACACTGTTCCCGGAAGTGTTAACTGATCCATCCTAATCGACCTTAATTATATAGAGTGTAAGCCTGCAGGGGTACAGTTACAGCTGACGTTGCTATTAATAACACCGACTTGAACAAACACATTACATCAATACGTCTGACCATGATGTGATTACTACGGTGGCCAAAACACAGCCATCTCAGGCTTCAGGAGTCAACATTATTACCACCGTTATGCCATGAATGTAAAGGGGCATGTTGAATAAACTGATTCCATAAATTATGAATAGATTTATTTATACCGTTTTTCTGCAAACCATGTTCCACTTTGGCTCACTTAACTTAATTGTTGCTGCTCTGAAAGGCAGACAGAATCCAGGAACACAGCTTCATTCTGGTTCTGCAGATTCCCAAATAAAAATACAAATTTCAATTCTCTTTGGCATGCCTGTCTGTTCATTTGAGTTCGTGACATCCCGAGAGTTCAACGGCTGACAGTCAGTTAGTGAAGGCAAATGTGTGAAGTCAATGTTTACTCAGTTTATGATCTACCTGTCAGCTGTTGAAGTGCGGATGTACGTGCACTAACTCTGAAACTGAACTCCAGTATCAGGACATAACACATTTTGCAATGAGGCAATTGATGCCCACTTCTCTATCCCGAACCCTAACCCTAATTCTAAGACAATATTTATAACAGTTTACGCATGGTAATTCAATAAAATCCAACTGAATGCATTCAAACAGTTCACCTGGCAAGGGTGTTTTTTTCCTGGTGAGCATTTCACCCCCGACCCACATTGTTCTGCTGGGACGTGAAACAAGATGCTGTATGAGACTGGGCTGCCACAGTCAGTCTGGGGTGCCACCAGGTAGGGAGCATAATATCACTCATTCCCTCCTTGCCAAGGTGGGTGTCAGAATGCAGACAGCCAACAAGCACAGGTAATAAAGTATCAGATACACACACTTGGCCGACTGGGGTAAACCAAAGGCCTGAGGACGCAGAATGAAAACATCCATGCGCCTTCCAAATATCCTTTTCAGAAACAGCGGCGTCCCCCTGTAAGTGCCGAACAGTGACCGTATCTGGCTTGCCCGTCTTATCTGAAGGCTTGCGATTTACTGCCTGCTTGCTCATAGAGGGTATGATAAAAATTTGGCCTGCAGCAGCCTGTTTAGCACACAGATCAGCCCGAATGTTGTCCTGAGTAACTATAGAATCAACAGAGGCATAGGCAGCACATTTGATAATAGCCAATTGTTTAGTTTTAGATGTGAAACTTTTCAAAGAAGTGGATTGCCTGGAGGATTTCAACAGACAGGGAATCCTGGATGGGTGTACCTGAGGACGTTAAAAATCCATACTCGGTCCGGAGAAGGGAGTGGGGTATCAGTAAGGGCCGGGAGGAGAGAGGTTAGAAATTGGTTCCTCAGCAGGCAGTCATGTGGAGGTTCGCACAGAAATGTGGCTGGGTTAATAGTGAAGCAGGAAGAGATATGGAACAAATCGCAGGGATAAGGAACAAATTGCAGGGTAAATCTGGGAACAAGGGGGGTAATCCCTGAGCTACAGTGTCCAGGCGAGTGGAGCAGTAGGCAACTGGTTGTTATAATTCAAGTTTAAAGGGCCTATTTTAAACCTGTCAGTTTCAGTATGATGCCTGTGCGTGTGTAAGTGATGTAGTACCACACGGGGTGGGGCAGTTTCAATACCCATTCCGCATGATGTTTGCTATCAGTCAGGAGGAAGGGCAACAGGGTGACTGCACAGGAGGAATCTCTGCTCTGTGTCAAGTCTCATTTGCACAGTGTCACCATATCCCATTGACCAAACTGAACCAGGGAGGCAGTATGGGCACTAACATTGCAATGATGTCCTGAACTTAGAGAGAGAGTGGCAGGAGGAGAAGAAAAATCCAGTTCGTTTAAAAAATTACCAAGCAAGATTTGGATTTGTACACTCTAAAAAAAAACAAATTTACCATGCAGAAAAATCAGAAATTCTTGGGAAAAAATGAATTAATGTTGCAGCTGGGCCCTCGGACCCAGCGGAGCCACAGCTGTGGGAGAAACTGCAAGTTCCAAGACGTATCAATTACCTGGATAAGTGGTTGTGACCCCCCGCCGGGGCCGCAGCTGCGGGAGAAACCGCAGCCGGCAGTTTCAAGAGGGATCCATTACCTGGGGAAGTGGTTGTCAATATCAAAACAATGGCGTGTGCCATTGATGGAAAGGCGCTCTCCTACCTTTAAGCGCAAGGGTGGGGTTTGGAATTTCACAGTGCTAGATATCTCGAATGGTTTTTGGCCTATTCCGGATTGGCAGGACCAGTACAAATTCGCATTTACTTTTAAAGAACAATGGTACACGTGGAGTTGTCTGCCACGGGGTTTCCATTATAGTCCCAGAATTCTCCACCAGTGTATGCAGGCTGTTTAAAAGATTTCAGTGAGCCACACAGGCTTGTATAGTACATGGACGACATCCTGTTGTTCACAGACAATAGTGAGGAACATGGACGCCTAGTTAATGAGTTGTTACAACTCCCGTGCAAGAGCGGGTTGAAGGTAGACCTGAAGAAGGCACAGATAGGGTTGAGGGAGGTCAAATTCCTGGGACTGACCCCGAGGGCTGGAGAGCGCAGCATAGATGGAGCACAGGCTGAAGAGAGCTTGCGGGGTGTCTTGGTACATTTGAATAGTGCCCAGGATGTCATCTAAAAAATCTTCTGTGTTAGTCTTTCGATCAGGGGCCCTTGACATAATTCAGCATATCTCTTGTGGCTTCCAAGGGTACAGACTTGCATTGTATTTTGACCCCCTTGTGTTTTATTCGGGTGAGGGACCATGCGGTGAGGGAATTACTGGTGATTTTTTTAACAGAGATCCTTCTTTCGGGGATGGCTGTTCGAGGGTCTCTTCCAAACTCTGTCCTCACATTCACTATTCTCTGCATGTCAGTTGGGACGATCATATTCTTCGCTACTTGTGGAGTCGCCAGCAAACAGTAAACAGGTGTTAGAGGGTCAAGTAGGCTGCACCCGGGACTTACGTCTTCCTGGGTTTCTCTTATGGGTTTTAAAAGGATCCTGTCATCCGTCTTTTTGTTCACTAACGGTCTGGCCTGCCTCCTGTTTCCTGTTTCCCTGTTTTGCTTTAGATCTGGTACGACAGGAGGTAGGGTCTGTACAAGCCGTGGGCTTGCCAGGGGATCCATGTGGGCTGCCTACTGAAGGGCTTGGAGATTCTATGGGAGGTTTAGTTTGGGCAGCGTACGGTGGCGGTTGCTGGGACTGATGGCAGTGTTGGGGTGCCTGCAGATGTAGAATGGCCAAGGACAGGTCGGGTTCTGGAGGGGTAGAGGTCCCCATGAGGCAGAAGGATGCCTTCTCCAGTCCTCCTCGTCTTGCTCATCTGTGTCATTAATTTGGAACAACACCTGCATGCCAGATATGTCAGGAGGTACCTCTGATTTTTTGTTTTCTGTCACCGCGGCCTGCCGCTCTTGCCCCCGTTCTATGTCTCGTTGTTCTCTCTCCTGCCTTTCTCGGTTAACTCTTCCCCTTTCATTCATCTCATGATTCTCACACTGCAGTTTTAAAACTTCCCAAGTTTTTGGTTTCCTTTCGTTATCACAGGCACTGATCCCTCTCCTACGTGCATTATCCACCCAACTGGCCAGTTTTGATTTTTCAGTCAGCTCCTCAGCTCTCTTTCTCCAGAATGACATGAACCCTTTCCAGTGCCTCTTCTGCTTTAGCACATAGATCTATATCCCACGATCCCCCTAATGGCTAATTCTCATTTCCCAATCTCTTGTTTAAGCATGCTGACAGACGTCTGTACTGAACTTCATTTTCTGGATCATCCTGGCATAATCGATGCAAAGGAGTGCCCCCACCCGATTTATCCAGTTTTTGTCCCATTTTCCCTTTGCTTTTTTTTATTTTATTAGCATTTTCAGTTTTTACTGTCTCTATATACTACAGCAGTGTCCTTCATCTCATCACCCACTTCAGGGTCCTGACCTTCGCGTGGGGGATTTCCCCTCTTAACAACCGGCCTAAGACAGGGTGGTTGAAACAGACAGACACGATACCTCGGTCTAATACTAATCCACCTCCCTTTTCCCTATTGCCCGACACAGGGTTTCACCCCCCCGGTCACCGGGGGAAATCTATCCTCCCGGATCTTAAAAATTACCAGTTATCTGACCTGCAGACTCTAACCCCAGCCACTGGGGGACTCGAACCTCCTGGATTTCTTTACTCAGTTTATTTGACCTGCGGACTCGAACCCCGGCCACCGGGGGACTCGAACCTCCCGGATTTCTTTACTCAGTTTATCTGACCTGCCGACTCTCACCCCGGCTACTGGCGGATTCGAAACTCCCGGATTTCTTTCCTCAGTTTGTCTGAACTGCGGACTTTACCCCCGGCCACCGGGTGACTCGAACCTGCTGGATTTCTTCTCTCAGTTTATCTGACCTGCGGACTCTAACTCTGGCCACCTGGGGACTCGAACCACCGGGATTTCTTTACTCACCTGTGGACTTGAACCTCCAGGCGTTAGGATTGAGCAGTGTTCAAGACCGTGAGTTGTCTCGGGTTCTGTCAGTAGAGCCACGCAGGGATGAGGGGTCGCATGGGTGGCAGGTTAGTGAGAGAGACCAAGGTGAATCGTACCTTGCGGGCCCATCCGTCTTACTCCACTGACACTCGAACAATCACTTATTCAGCCCTCCACGTGAGACTGCTGTACATGTTGGAACCGTGCTCATTGCGCAAAATGTCGGGTTTGTTTTTCGGACACCCTCATGGACTTGCTGCAATAACAAGACACTGACCTGTTAAGAAAAACACAAATCCTTTTATTAACAAGCAAGTACAAGCTGTGGAGAATCACTGCGCTCAACCCAGCACAGAGTGCAGAGTCTCGCAAGTAATTCTACCTGAGCAGCGAACAGTCCCCACTTTTTATACTTTACAGAAAACGTGATAGAAAAAACAATTTCACAATATACAAAAGACATGATGCATGAAACAATTACAACAGTAAAGGCAGGATACCAAACAAGTATTGCATCAAGAACGTAAAAGACCAGGGTCAAGTCTCGATTTCTCGTGAAGTAGCTGCTAATGGCAGGAGGCAATTTCGAGTTGTTGTCTGGGACAGATTGTGATTTCAAGTTGCCAGTGTGTCTGGCTCGAACAAAGTCAGTGTTCTGGCCCCTTTGACAGCGGCAAAAGTTACATGCTTTAGAGCTTTCACACCATTACAAATTTTCCCCACCTAACCCTATTTGAAACAGTTTGATTCTAATTTTAATTCAGTCAGGAAGCTTAAGACAGTGTCTGCATACCGACATGTGAGAAGAAAAAGAGTTACAAAAGCTTTACCCTGAATTCCTGGCTGGGCAGGAAGCTTCAGGGCAGTGCCTGCGTACCTACGTGTAGATAGATACGAGATGACTTCTATAAATTAAAGTCTCTGCATAGGAATCAAATGCAGATAAAATACTTTAATTTGTAGAAGCTTAGAAACCAATGGGATGTTATCACATTAACATCTCAATCCATCGCATCGGACCTCAGAGTTTAAAATCTCCGACGCTTCATCAGAGGCTACACTGAGGATGTTACGAGGAATGCTAATGAAATGTTTGCAGCACAACAAAACAGCTTACCGAGCCAACCAATCTCAAACACTTGGCTAGTTAGAGTCATACCTGACACGTAAAAAGATGGCCTGAATGTGTTGGAGACCAATCATCTCAACTGCCAGATGTTCTGCAGGGGCATTTTCTCTGTCCAAACATCTCCGGCTGATTCATCAATGAAATTTCCTCTATCATTATGATGCTTGATGCTGATTTCATGTTCAGCATCATTCACGAATCCTCAGAAAACATAACAATCCTTGTACATCTTCTGGACGATGTTGAGGCTGAGGGTAATGTGTGGGAAGTAACCTCTACATCACTTGGCAGGCAATGATCATCTCCAACAGCAGAACAACGATACATTGCCCATTGACGTGTTCACATTAAATTCAGTTCTCATACTGAATCTCATCCCTTCAGAAATCCTGAGACAAAATTCCATGTTACCCTCCATTATGATGTCGTGAGTCCATCTGCAGCGTAAACAAAATGCAACAGCGCATGTAAGCAGAACCCCAGGTTCTATGAAACTGTCATTTTGGGATGGCGATAAATGTTGAACAAGTCAGCGATGCCTCAGTGTCACGAGTGCACTTTAAAAAAAACTTTGCCTCTCAGACTCCATTGAACCCCAATACCAACATCTGAATTAAGAGGCACAGAAACAAAGAACATACTCAATTTCTTAGCTCATTGTATAAAACGCACCTCGATGAAAATTGGGATGTAGAGTGGATTACAATTAGGGTTAGGGTTGAGGTTAGAGAAGTGGGCATCAATCACCCCATTGCAAAATGTGTTATGTCCTGATACTGGAGTTCAGTTTCAGAGTTAGGGCACGTCCATCCGCACTTCAACAGCTGACAGGTGAATGATAAACTGAGTAAACATTGACATCAAACATTTGGCTTCACCACCTGGCTGTCAGCCATTGAGCTCTCGGGATCCCATGACCTCAAATTAACAGATAGGCATGCCTGAGAGAATTGAGGTTGCATTTTTATTTGGAAATTTGCAGAACCAGAATGAAACTTTGTTTCTGGCTTCTGTCTACCTTTCAGAACAGCAACAATTAAGTAACTGAAGGAAAGTGGACCAGGGTTTGCAGATGAACAATCGAAATAAATTTATTCATTATCTATGGATTCAGTTTATTTCTCATGCCCTTTCAGCTTCATGGCATAATGGAGGAAATAATGTTGACTCTGAAGCCGAAGATGGTTGTGTTTGACGCACCGTAGTGATCACGTCGTAGTCAGACCTGTTGACTTCATGCGTTTGTTCAAGTTGGTGTTGCTAATGGCAATGCCAGCAGTATCTGTATCACTGGAGGCTTACCCTCGATATAAATAAGATCTATTAGAATGGATCAGTTGACAGTTCTAAAAGCAGTGTGAGACTCAGAACAACTGAAGTTGTTGCTAATCTCAGAAATGAAATATCCAGTTGTCTGGCAAATAGAAGATATTTTCTATTCTCTTATATCAGCCATTGGTGTTCCTGGTGAGATGTTAATAAGAGTGTTCCTGATGTGAACTGGTGGTAATTTAGCTGTTTAAATGGCATGACTTATCATTGTGCTTTTTGCACAAAGACTATTTATCATCATAAACCACTGCCATCATATCTGCTCCTTCATCTTCCAGGAAATTCATTTGACCAAATATAATGGGGCATGAACTTCATTTTCTTGTTTTTTTGTGCTATGAACTCCAAAGTGCACTGTTAGTAATTGTGTTTCAATTGCATCATTGTTGGAAAGTATGACCTGAAAATATTTACTTCGAACTCTTCCCTCACAGTTAATTTTGTCGCAATTATCATCCTAGCAAAAGGAAAGTACCGTCTGTCCGAGTGCATCAGTTGCTACTTGATTGGAATGGCAGTGGCTGATCTTCATGTCGTTGTCTTTGATGCCATATTGGTGCACACTTTTCCAATTTATTTACCAAATTCTTTTGCGAGACTTACTCCCATGTGTAGTCTTTTTACAGCCCTGGCATCAGCAGCCGCAGTGATTTCTGTCTGGTTCACAGTCATATTCACTTTTGATCGATTTGCAGCTATTTGCTACCAGAGATTGAAATCAACATTTTCCACTGAGAGATCTGCAGTGGTATTCCTTGGAGCAGTGACTGTGCTGGGCTGCCTGGATTCTCTACGCTGGTATTTTGCAAATGACCCAGCATACATCATTGATGATATTGAATGGGGTTGCTTCAATGAATCGAGTTATTTCACTTCCCCTGCATGGGCTGCATTTGAAATCATCAACCACTTTTTAACCCTTTGTGTGCCATTCTTTCTAATCGTCCTGTTCAATGTGCTGACTGCCAGACGCATTTTAGTGAGCAGTCATATCCGTAGGGGTGTCCTTGGCCAAAACAGTGGAGAGAAGCACAATGATGTAGAGTTGCAAAACCGGCAGAAGTCCATCACTTTGCTGTTGAGTATATCAGCCAGTTTTGTGTTTTTTTGTGGATGACCCGGCTTCTGTTCAGTATTTATGCACGAATTACAGATATCCGATATTACTACTACTCCGACAAATACCCTTACTTTATCACAGATCACACATCAAAGATGCTGCAAGTGCTCAGCTCCAGCACCAACACATTTATTTATGCTGTGAGCCAGGCTAAAATCGGGAAAGAGCTGAAGAATGCAATGACATACACCTTCAAGCAAATTATGAAATTGTGGAACAGATTGAAGAGTTTGAAACATGTGAATTAAATTTGTCTCATATTCCAAAATCTACAATCCCTGCGGAGAATGAACTCAGTGATCAGCACCATAGACTTCAGTCCAATTATATTTGTACAAAACGTTGATTCATTACAAGTCTTGCTGATTGAACAATTAACAATTTCCCTTCACCAAAAAAGGGCAAGTGTGTGTTCAGACAGATATCAATTAAGGCTGGAGAAAACGTGAAGAAAGCTGTCCATCTCTGCTGTGGGATGAATAGAAAATGGTCTCGAATTTCACTAGAGATATGGTGATTTCTGGAATACATACAATAACATGCTGAAAATTGATAATTAAACTGTAAAGATGACTCTTCCGTGAACATTGCAGCCCATAATTAGAATTGTGTTCACCGTTTTCAAAACTTTCTGCAGACTTTGCAGCTGAACTGGATTACTGTGAGATCGGAATTTCTTCAAAGCAGTGCTCTTTCATGAATTGTCATGCAAATATCAAAGACGCAGAATTTCAGGGCTGATCCTGATCAATATCTGCCGTTCAGAGACAAGCCATTGGAAATCTAAAATCAACATTTTCTCTCTCCTGACTACAACACGAAATAAATGTTCCCTAAAATTTCTTCCTGATGTGTCGCTGAGCAGAAACGTAATGTGTCACAAAACCTAAGATCGCAAACCGCTTTCACTGCACATGGAAAGAATATGTCTGTTGAGGTGGAGGGGTCATAGTGGTGTCGCTCTGTTAGAATGAGCACCTGCCACAATATGAGATGGGAAGAACAGATGTTTTCTCTGAGGGATGTGCACGATTGGAACTCACACCAGAAAGTGGGTGTCGGTTGCGATTCAGTCATTGAGTATTTTTTACGGTGAAGTAGATGGATTCTTGACCCTAAAGCAAGGAAATGTGGGGATGAAAAATCTGAAATATAAACAAAATGGCTGAACACGATTGCAAATAATTGCATACTTCTGTTTCGACTTTGTATGTTTGTACATTCACGAATATTGTAAGCTCAAATCCAATCTATTGTGCCTACTCCCATAAATTGACTGAGAACACGGAGATCATGTAATTTCCATCCCGCATGGTGCTTGACAGAATTGAGACATATTCATGAATGGCTACATTCCATATTGTTTGGTTACCTCGTTTGCAGCATTCTGAAGGAGGGGACAAACAATGTTAATTGCACCTCAGCCATGTGTTCCCTCTCGTGCACCCTCACACCATGGAGAAGAAAGAAAAAAAGGGGCAATGATCTGTTATTTGGGCTGTTCTGCCATTCTTGGCCTGCATGAAAATGACCCGAATGCAGAAAGTTCCACAAGCTCACACCGCTCTGTGTGAAGACATTTCTCCACATGTCAGCCCTAAGTTTCCTACCCCCGTATCATTCAACTGTGGCCCCTTGTTATGGAAGCTCCCCATCAGAACAACATCCTCAAGTGTTTGCAGTCTCCAGTCAAGCTTGAAATCCTTCAGCTGCGATGAAACACACATCAAAACACTCTTCCAAATTATGGTGACTATGACCCCAAATGATCCATGTCCTGTTCATGCATCAGTTCTTTCACACTAAGAATAATCTGGTAAACTATCATTGCACACTCTCCATAGTCAAAACATCATTTCTCAGATAAGGTGATTTAAACGGCATAGGATACTCAAGGGATTGTCTCACTAAGGCCCTGTACAATTGCAACAAGCCATCCCTACTGCTGTACTCCAAACCTTTTGCTCTGAAGGCCAACTTCCCATGCATGCATGCTAACCTTCAGTGACTGGTGTAGAAGGGACACAAGAGGAATCATTCCAGCAGTGGGATATTTAAGCTGCAAGGTTCAATTGACGTGGATGCAATTGTCTAACTTAAAATGAAAAACCACAAACTGAGATATGAAATTAGTGTGCAACATCATGACAGTAGGTACACAATATCCATCCTCATAAACAAATGGCATAAGGACCAAGTAAACACTGACACAAAGTTCTGTCGAAATTTTGGAGGTGTTGAGTAGGGAGCAGTAAAGAATGAAACTTGTTGGCTCCATTGGTGCTTGAAGCAGCAGTCATGAAGCGAGTTTAAGGATTTTGCACAGACTCTTGTAGGAAATAATCTGGACAGGCTATGGGTATTGTGTGGTCATTAAGGCTGACCGGATTACAATCCAGAAGCCAGTACAGACTCAATGTTTTGAATCGCCTCCCTCTATATTGTCCTGATTTCCTGATCTTATCCAGACAACCTTCATTAAAATTTGATCTCATTTGCACAGGATGGCACATAGCCTCAATCCCTCCAGGCCCAAAGAAATCCAGATAACTGGATGTGAAATATCGTCAATGTCAAGCCTCCAATTGAACATGGGCATATTTAGTTATGAGGCGTGTGAGCCACTGGCTGGGCTGACATTTATTGCTGAGCCGTATTTGACCTGGGAATGAGACAATTGAACATCTCATTTTGGACATTGCACCAAGGACTTAACAGTCATCACTCTCCTATTGATCTGAAGTTACATGTAAACCAGATCTGGTAAATACAGTGTCTTTCTCTTCCTGAAGGCCATTCGTGAACGAGGTGGGACTTTACAGCAAGATTTTGCTTTAATCAAATTTTAAAATTTGCCTTGTTTGGGAATTGAACTTACCTGTGCAAAATGTTAATGCGCTCTGTACTCCAGACACAGTGAGGTGTTCTCGTGACATTAGGCAAATCTTGGTGAGGACTGATTCACAATTCAATTTTACCGTGGTTGCTTGTTTTGAAATAGAAGACAAGAAAATAAATTTCCAAAACATTAGTTGATACGTCAGCTGCTGATACCCATTGGCAGTCATTACTTGACTTGGAGGACACAGGTCAACTTGAGGTGTTTCGAACCCACTGGGTGGGTGAACTTTAAATTCAAATTCGCATCCTGGCTTTATTGCAAATGTTTCTGTGTTTTTGTCATTGTAGTTGTTGTCCTATCTGGGAATCGGGATCAGATATCCCACTCCGAAGGGCATTGGGGAACAAATATTGCACATCAGTTGAAACGAGCAGTTTTTACACCCTCCCTTTCCCATTCACATCATTGTTTTCCGTTACTTACTACATCTCCAATTTCCTCCATTGATGTGTCAAACGATATCTTAATATTTTCTCTTTTTCTCTGTCAGTCGCAGTCTATTTATATTGCATTGTTCTTTCTTTCCTTTGAAGACTTTCATTCTCTCTCATTCTTTTGTTTTATTCATCACTGGGGCATGGGTGCCACTCTCTGTCACAGCAATTATTGCCCATCCCTAGTTGCCCCTTGAAGAGATGACAGTGATCTTCATTCTTTAACAGTTGTAGCCTGCCTGTTCCAGGGGTTCCCACCCAAGGCTGTCACGCAGGGATCTGAAGGATTATGTTCCAATGATACGGAATGCATTGCCACGTCAGGATGGCGAATGCCTTGAAGGGGCTTTTAATGTCAGGCTTGAAAATGTTACCTTCCAACCAGATTATTAAGGATTGTTTAAGGATTAATTGCTCATGACATTGAATTTTCTGTGAGATATCTCCTCATTTACATTTATGCAGGACAACCTGGCTTTTTTTCTCAGCCTGTTTTGAAAATATAAATGCGTTGTAGTCGTTAAGAAATGGAGATTCAACACAAAACCTGAGATTTAGAAATGTATTAACATCAGGCACTTTGCTGCACTCATGAGACTCCTCACCATTCTGCTAGTTGACACGTAACCTGAAACAGATCTGTATGCCATCTGCATTATGTTTTCCAAAGAACAGAAGGCGATATGGGACTCATTTGTTTGTGTATACAAACAAACAGATTAAATAATTGCATTACATGTGTCTCTCATCTATCGTGAGTAGATTAAGTTGAAGATTTGTTTCCATATTGAAGGGCAGGTCTTCTTGTAGTCATGTCGATCAATCCATAAATAACCCATTAGCTAGCTCTAACCTACCAATTCTGCTGAGCAAAAAATAAAATACAATACACTTGCCTTTTCAATGAGTGTCTGAGCAAAATATTCAAGAAGAAGAAGACAGGGAAAGCATTCCATGTCCCAAAATCGTCCTCTCATGATGGATTCTGTGTGCATGAAAACTCGGTGTCTGGATTGTGGCTCTCTATATTTTGGGATCTATTTGTAACAACGTCCCATGTGGCTGCTCCTTGCCGAGGAAGCTATCTACCGGAAAAAAAAATCACAGCGAAATCCGAGCCTGTTTCACACAAGCTGAATAGCCTCTGCACGTTCTCTCCGGAGGTGGGAGAAATTAAGGGTGTGAACAGTACATTGCTCAGCTGCAGCAGAACTGTGCTGGAAGAGATAGCTTGAATTGACTACAGTCCAGCGTAACAAACATGTTAAATGTTGAAAGTGAATCATTTAAAATGCAACCTTTATTGGCTTCTCCTCAGTGAGAGAGAGAGGGAGATATCTGCGGTGAACGCTCTGATACTGCAAGTGGCCTCTGGGTGATGAGTGAACTCAATTAGTGTTTCAGAGACAAGAAACAGAAACCCAGAGGAACACAGCAGGACAGGAAACATCCGAGAAGCAGGAACATTGACGTTTCAGACTGGTACCCTTCTTCACCAAGGTGCCCTTTCTGAAGAAGTTTCCAGAGTTGAAACGACAACTTTACTGTTCCTCAGATGCTTTCTGGTCTGCAGTCTTCCTTGTCTCCGATGTAAAAGGTCTTCCCTTTGCTAGAAGTCTGTGCTCTCGGATCCTTGTCACCCCTGCCAATTGAAACATCTTCCAAAAACATCCACTCTGTCCAGGACATTCAGTATTCGCTGAGTTTCTATTAGATCCTGCCTCATTCTTCTCAACTCCATTGAACATCCACCCAGAGTCTTAAAACTATCCTCATATGTTAAGGCTTTTTCACCCTGGGATCATTCTGATGAATCTCCTCTGGACACGCTCAAAGTTCGAGATATCTTTCATGAGGGATGAGGCTCAAAACTGCTCACAATACTGTAAATGTGTTCTGACCAGAACCTGATAAAGCCAAAGAGGTACACCTCTGCTTTCACATTTTCATCCTCTCAAAATAAATGATAACTTTGTATTTGTCTTCCCGACTGCTGACAGAACCAGAAAGTTTAGTTTGAAACAAGCTTGGACTGGATTTCCCAAGTCATTTTTAACTTCAGATTTCTGAATTTTTTCCCCATTTAGAAAATAGCCCATACGTCTCTTCTACCTACCAAAGCACATGACCTGGCACTTTCCCACATTATATTTCATCTGCTACTTCGTTGACCATACCACTGACCTGTCAAATCCTTCTGCTGCCTCCCACCACCTCCTCAATACTACTTCTCTCTGCACCTGCCTTTGTTTTATTGGCCAGAATACACTCAGTTCCTTCATCTAGATCATTAATATATACAGAGAACTGTTGTTGTCCCGGAACCGACCGTTTTTGAATATCATTTGTCAACGCCTAGCATCCTGGGTGGGACGTTTTATAACCACACGCTGTGCTTTGTGCCAGACATCATATGTTCTGTCCATGCTAGTACATTGCTGTTATCACCATTGGTCCTCATCTTACACAGCAGCTGCTGTGTGGCACCTTGTCAAAGGTCTTTGGGAATTCGAAGTGTAGAGCAACCGCTGGCTGCCCCTGGTCTAAACAACTTGATACGAACTCAGAGAATAATAGCGGACTTGCTGGGTATAAGTTCTAAGGAAGTTTCACTGAACCCGAAATGTTACTCTATTTTGCCCTCCACAGATGGTGCCAGACTGCTGAGCTTTTCCTGCAACTTTGTTTTTGTTGCCAGATATGATTTCCCCTTTGTGAAGCCATAATGAATTTGCCCTTCCTCAGCACCTGCCTACGGAACCAAATTATCCCCAATGGACTACAGTCTACATTTCAGCCTGCCCAATTTGGCCCCAACCGTGACCACCTCTGCACCCTGAATATTCAGACCCTTCAGAAGCGTTTCTCCCTGCGAGTCCTGAAACAGACACTCGCAGCCATGTGCCGGCACCTCCACAAACTGTAACCTTAACCGTAATCCAAACCACAACCTTAATTCTACTTTGAAGTCGACTTTATACAATTAACTAGGAAATGAAGCATATTAGCCATGCGCCAGCACCTCCAGGCACTGCAATCCAGCCTGCCACAGCTCAGAGCCTCCCTCTCCCAGACCTGCAAAGGACCCCTGCTGTTTTTTATCCTCCGCAGGATCCACAGACTGAGCACCCAGTTTCACTCAGCCTTACTGGACACCAAAAATCGTAAGTACAACCAACTCACGGGCCCCTGCCACCCACAAGTGGATTCCTGCGCCTCCCAAATCCCGAGTCTGTCCCTGCCCCTCCCCCACCATGCACCCGCCGCCATTGACCATGAGGACACGGCCGGAGACCCCACCGATGACGTCACATCCGCCTCCGCCGGCCACACCACTTCCAGGACGCTGCACCAGTCATCACCTCCACTTCCAGTTACCACACCTCACAAACCACCCTCACCGCAGCTGCTGCGCCCGCCCGCCCCGAATAAGCCAACCGCCGACGGAACCCCGCCCACGGCCGACGGAGTCACGCCCACGGCCGACGCCGACGGAACCCCGCCCACGGCCGACGCCGACGGAACCCCGCCCACGGCCGACGACCTCATCGCTCCGCCCACAACCTCCACAGCCAGCAACCCCAGAGGAGACAGATACACTGAACCCTGCCGCATCTTCACCATCGCCCCCAGACATCCCACGGACTGAGGACGAACGCTCAGTCCTTAGTATGGGGCTCACCTTTGCCCCCCTACAACCACACATCAACGAATACCAGTCACGATTGGACATAGAGCAGTTTTTCCGCCGCCTTCGCCTCCATGCCTACTTCTTCAACCGGGAGCCTAACCCTCCCTCCACTGACCCCTTCACCCGCTTCCAACACAAGTCCTCCTCCTGGACAGCACCCCCAGGCCTCCTACCCTCCCTCGACCTCTTCATCTCTAACTGCCGTTGAGACATTAACCGCCTCAACCTCTCCACCCCTCTCACCCACTCCAACCTCTCCCCTGCAGAACGGGCAGCCCTCTGCCCCCTCCCCTCCAACCCCAACCTCACCATCAAACCCGCAGACAAGGGTGGCGCAGTGGTAGTATGGCGCACGGACCTCTACATCGCTGAGGCCAGACGCCAACTCTCCGACACCACCTCCTACCGCCCCCTCGATCATGACCCCTCACCCGAGCACCAAACAATCATCTCCAACACCATTCATGACCTCATCACCTCAGGGGACCTCCCACCCACAGCCTCCAACCTCATTGTTCCCCAACACCGCACAGCCCGTTTCTATCTCCTTCCCAAAATCCACAAACCTGCCTGCCCTGGTCGACCCATCGTCTCAGCCTGCTCCTGCCCCACCGAACACAGCTCCACCTATCTGGACTCCATTTTCTCCCCTTTGGTCCAGAAACTCCCTATCTACGTCCGTGACACCACCCACGCCCTCCACCTCCTCCACGACTTCCAATTCCCTGGCCCCCAACACCTCATCTTCACCATGGATGTCCAGTCCCTATACACCTGCATTCTGCAAGCAGATGGCCTCAAGGCCCTCTGCTTCCTCCTGTCCCGCAGGCCCGACCAGTCCCCCTCCACCGACACCCTCATCCGCTTAGCCGAACTCGTCCTCACCCTCAACAACTTCTCTTTTGACTCCTCCCACTTCCTACAGACTAAGTGGGTGGCCATGGGCACCCGCATGGGCCCCAGCTATGCCTGCCTCTTTGTCGGTTACGTGGAACAGTCCCTCTTCCGCACCTACACAGGCCCCAAACCCCACCTCTTCCTCCGGTACATTGATGACTGTATCGGCGCCGCCTCTTGCTCCCCAGAGGAGCTCGAACAGTTCATCTACTTCACCAACAACTTCCACTCCAACCTTCAGTTCACCTGGGCCATCTCCAGCACATCCCTCACCTTCCTGGATCGCTCAGTCTCCATCTCAGGCAACCAGCTTGTCACTGATATCCATTTCAAGCCCACTGACTCCCACAGCTACCTAGAATACACCTCCTCCCACCCACCCTCCTGCAAAAATTCCATCCCCTATTCCCAATTCCTCCACCACTGCCGCATCTGCTCCCACGATAAGACATTCCATTCCCGCACATCCCAGATGTCCAAGTTCTTCAAAGACCGCAACTTTCCCCCGACAGTGATCGAGAACGCCCTTGACCATGTCACCCGTATTTCCCGCAACACATCCCTCACACCCCGCCCCCGCCACAACCGCCCAAACAGGATCCCCCTCGTTCTCACACACCACCCCACCAACCTCCGGATACAACGCATCATCCTCCGACACTTCCGTCATCTACAATCCGACGCCACCACCCAAGACATTTTTCCATCCCCACCGCCGTCTGCTTTCCGGAGAGACAACTCTCTCCATGACTCCCTTGTTCGCTCCACACTGCCCTCCAACCCCACCACACCCGGCACCTTCCCCTGCAACCGCAGTAAATGCTACACTTGCCCCCACACCTCCTCCCTCACCCCTATCCCAGGCCCCAATATGATATTCCACATTAAACAGAGGTTCACCTGCACATCTGCCAATGTGGTATACTGCATCCACTGTACCCGGTGTGGCTTCCTCTACATTGGGAAAACCAAGCGGAGGCTTGGGGACCGCTTTGCAGAACACCTCCGCTCAGTTCGCAACAAACAACTGCACCTCCCAGTCGCCAACCATTTCCACTCCCCCTCCCATTCTTTAGATGACATGTCCTTCATGGGCCTCCTGCAGTGCCACAATGATGCCACCCGAAGGTTGCAGGAACAGCAACTCATATTCCGCCTGGGAACCCTGCAGCCTCATGGTATCAATGTGGACTTCACCAGCTTCAAAATCTCCCCTTCCCCCACCGCATCCCTAAACCAGCCCATTTCGTCCCCTCCCCCCACTGCACCACACAACCAGCCCAGCTCTTCCCCTCCACCCACTGCATCCCAAAACCAGTCCAACCTGTCTCTGCCTCCCTAACCTGTTCTTCCTCTCATCCGTCCCTTCCTCCCACCCCAAGCCGCACCCCCATCTCCTACCTACTAACCTCATAACACCTCCTTGATCTGTCCGTCTTCCCTGGACTGACCTATCCCCTCCCTACCTCCACACCTATACTCTCTCCACCTATCTTCTTTTCTGTCCATCTTCAGTCCGCCTCCGCCCCTCTCCCTATTTATTCCAGAACCCTCACCCCATCCTCCTCTCTGATGAAGGGTCTAGGCCCGAAACGTCAGCTTCCCTGAGATGCTGCTTGGCCTGCTGTGTTCATCCAGCCTCACATTTTATTATCTTGGATTCTCCAGCATCTGCAGTTCCCATTATCTCATGACTTTGCCCTATTTTACTTTTAACATCGGAGCATTCAGAAATCTCATCTTTCATAATGAACTCCAAAATCTTGCCCAAGCCCGAGTTGAGGTTAATTGGGCAGTAAGCTCGTGTCTTTTTCCTTACTCCCTTCATCAAGAGGGGGTTACATGAACATGTTTCATGTTATTTGCGTCCTTTCGTGATTCCAGCGGATTCAACTGAAACTGTTGAGCCACCAGGAGTTTTCTTCAATTTGGGGATGGAGGAGACAATTGTTGCCTCTGAAATTGGGAAGCGTGGCTTCATTTCATGCAAACTCCAGACCGATGAAATCTCTCCAGGCAGAGACTGCTGGTCTGCAAATAGGCTTGGCAAGGCCTTCAGAAATTTACCCACCCTCCTGCTATACGAGTGAAATCTAACAACAAAGAGAAAGTGTACCTGAACTGAGCATGGAAAACAAGTTGCTGCTTCATCTCGTCTCACCCGATTACCAGTTCACACTGAGAGAAAAGTTTGGAAATGGTCTGACAAGAGGGATGGCTCGCTTTACAGAGTTTCACTTGCGTCAGTCAATGTGAGCATATTTTCCAACTCGATGAGCTTACTAAAATGCTTCTGTCCCCAGTATTTCAGTCCACCTGGTTTATCCTCGGGAAATCTTTGCTTACAGATTGAAGCCTGGTCACTGTCCATCATTAACTGCAAACTCCTTCTAAAATGAACTTGCCCAGTGCACTCAGGATCTGTAATGATATGTACAAGCCACATTATGAAACACACATTGATAGCACCTCAGTTGGGAACTGCCTGATACATTGGCAACTTTGACTGGATTAGACATTCAGAACAGCTGGGTAATTCTCAAAGAAGACATGTTAAAATCAAGCATCAGCAACCGCTGGAGGTGGAATTTATATTTGAAAAATAAATTTGGATTTCGGCTATGGATGCTGGCCTTATCAGTGATGATGAAAACAGAAGTTGCACTTTTTAAAAATTATTATCACTACACACTTTTTTGAGGTATAGAGCTTTTCAGCATAGAGGAAGGCTCTTTGCCACAAACTGTCCACATCAAACAAGTTTTTGATCCACGCTGATCCCATTTCTTTACACTTGTCCCACATCCTGCTCAATCTTTCCTATCCCCATATTCATCCAAGTGCTTTGAAATGTTGTTAATGTGTCCACCTCAGTCACTTCCGTTGGCAGCTCATTCAAGATGAATACCACCCTCTTCGAAAATAATTTACCCTTCAGGTTGCCATGTATTCGTTCCCCTCTTGCTCTCAACTGATGTCCTCTCGTTGTTGAGTATCCAACCCTGGGAAAAATAAAATACTGAGCGTATTGGCCCTATCGATGCCTCTCATGGCCTTATATATTTCTACAAGTTCAGTCTACATTGCTTGAAACAAACAAGTCCTAGCATTCCCAACTTCTCCCTGTAACTCAGTCCATTCAGTCCTGGCTACATGCTTTTAAATTTCTTCTGCACTCACCCCAGTTTAATCGCATCCTTCCTATAGCAAGGTGAAAACTATTAACATAATACTCCACGTGCGGCCTCACCAATGTTCTTGAAATCTTCAAGATAACTTCCCAAAGTTTGTACTGAATGTCTTGACTGAAGAAGGCTAATTCATTCAAATAGTTCCTGTTGGCTGTTCTGAATTGATCAATTTTAATAGATTGTGTAATGTTCTTTCCAACTCCTAAAGAATTTATGCATTCAAAGCACAAGCAGCATAGCTTCTTTATGCGGAGTTAAATCAGGCTTAAAAACGGTGCAGGTATCGCTCACTGAGAAACGTGCAAGTTGAAAACCATTTTCGATTTTGGAAAACCTACTACTGTTACGATATAGGGATCACAAGTCACGCCAATTCAGACTCACTAACACTGGATTCACAATACAGTGAAATAAAGAAAAAATCACTGCACGTCAACATTACGCAATTCACCCTATCCAGACTCTAAAAGTAACAAACCAGGGTACAAGTTCATTAATTAAATAAATAATTCATGGGTTTATTGTCCTGTGTTCCAAAATACAGTGAAAAGCTTTGTTGAAGAGGCAGATAGGTATAGGCAGATCTCAACAATATAAGGCTGCACAGATCAAAAAGGTTAGAGGCATTCCAGTCACATTATTTGAGGCGACAGTCTGTTTAACAGTCTGATCATGGCTGGTAAGAAGCTGTTCCTGAATCTGCTCGTGCATGTGAACAGACTTGTTGTATCTTCAGTTGGACAAAGCATCGAGATATCCGCCATCCACCAGGACCAGTAGACCTTAGCTCTCATGAGGGACTCGCTGGTTCTCCTGTATTTCTCTATGCCTCAGAATTAGCACCATGTATTTAACAAAGGTACCCAGGGCAAAACTAAATGATATTCCTGACTGAAGAAACGATGGAGAAGACATTCCTCTCAGAGCGTTTGACAGAGAAAGAATGCATTTTAGGAATAGTTGACAATTAGCAGGTGTTTATTCGATTTGTAAATGATTTAGCGAAGTTGTTCACTGTTTCACTTCGATAAATAAATTGTTCCTTGTTAAATTTCAATATCAGTGTCAGAGATTTTTTTTATCCAATAGAATTTGCTTAAAGGCAGATTATCTCACTTTCACAACCCTTTAGACATGATAGGATGAAGTCCTCATCTTCGGATGTTTCAGTTTCTGTTCTCAGACCATGGATCAAACTCGACGTTATAACAATGCAGCAAAATCAAATCACACCAGAGAGACCACTGTAATCAGATAGCAGCGTGGGGCTGTTACATTACAAGGCAATGCAGTTAACCTCAAGAATGAAGTTTTCTGTGTTTCCTGAACTGTTAAATCTCTGCTGGTGAGCTAAAATTGGTGTGGAATTGTACAATGCAAAAATTGGGAAATTATTTAAAACACTTAGGCACAGCTGAGGAAGAGATCAACAAGTCTCCTCACCACAGTGAAGATGAAGAAAACCTCTGTGAAAATTACATGGCACTCATAGAGTGCTCCCATCCAAGTTAAAATGAGAGCACCCCATATATTCAACTGAAAACAATACTAATCCAAGTTGTTGTTTGAAAGCATCACAGGTTCAAAGCGCTGAGATCTTGTTTTGTTAGACATTTGAGAGAAGTATTTTTCCTGAGACTGCTGTCGAAAGGATTTGTGAAATAAAGTTTTTCAGCTTGTTCTCAAAACATACAAAACATTTTTTGAAGAAATCCAATTCCAACTCGAAATTTGTCATGAGAAATATTTTGACGGAAAACCGGTGTTGTTTCTTTTTGAAGGAGGTCATGAAAGAGAGATCTCGAAAATGTCTTCTTGAAGGACAGAGAAATTCCAAAAGCCTGTTTGGCATGGCCCAATGACAGTCTTGAAACTTTTAGCACTCGTTGCGTGAAAGTAAGATATGACGTCACATGACGACCTGCGTTCTGCCCTTTCACAGATTTAACTCTTCTGTTGAGAGTTTTCAACATTCTCCCACAATATCTACCTGGCGACATGCGTTGTCTGGACTTTATTAACTCACTGGGTTTCTTTCTGCACCACAATGGACGTGTCCTTTTTTTTGTGTTGTTCAATATGTTTTGAGAACAGAGCAAGTGATCTGGAAGCGTGGAAGACAAGCTCTTGAAATCAGGCAAACCGTAAACTGACGATGACCCTTGGAATCTCCAAGTTCAGATAAATTCTAAAAATTACCAAACCTGGACGCAATTATTTCTGAAATTTAGATTGATAATTTTTTAAAACATTGTCAGTTCAAGAACACAACCAGAAATTAAACTGATGATTATATTTCTATTCGAAACAAGAGACAATAGAACAGTTTAGGTAATTTTAATGCATGAAAATAATTTTTAAAAAAAACTACATATAGTGCTTGCGAATGATCCTGGAGACCTGCTGACTTTCTTTCAGAAGTGTTTACACCTGGATTCATGTTTTGACGAGTTTGCCATGTGTACCGACTGAAATGCCTCACTAAACTCCATGCAGACAACATCTCTTACATTACCCTCATCAATTTCTTTCTCATTTCCTCAATGGATACTATCTAAGTAATAGCACCTCATCTTCAATTCACAAAACGATGTGACTATCTCTGATGAGTAAATGTTTGGGAAGATCTTAAGAATAATCAATGACATTTTGAAGCAGCAAACTAGGATTAGCTGCGTACAAAACAGGTAAAACAACAAATGAGTGAAAGAGCTACATATGTTAACACAAAAGGACAGGTCCAAGCACTCCAGTCCTGCCGCCACGACTTGGAAATTGCATTGGGCAATCACATAACTCACAAGAGGAGGAGGCTGTGCAAATATACATGTCCTGAGTTTTTGGAGGGACCAGCACATCAGTGCAAAAGTTAAGGCTGTAGCCTCAACAACAGCCTTCAGCCAGATGATTTTTTTTTTAACAATTGAAAGCTGCCTCGTCCAAAGAGTCCCCACCTACACGGATGCCAGTCTTCAGACATTTGATTCATCAATGTGATGTCAAGAAATGGCTGAGAGCACCAGATGCTGCAAAGTGCATGAGCTCTGACTATATTATTGAAGGCTTGTCGTCCGGAGCACATTGCTTTGCAGACATGCTTTCCCATAATGTTGCAATACTGGCACCTTTCAAAAATGTGGAAAATTGCCCAGATATTTCGTATACAATTGAAATTGGAAAATCTAACTTGGCCTATTACAGGCCCATCAGTCTACTCTCGATCATCATTCAGTGACTGACGGTTTCAAAAAGAGTGTGATTAAATAGCATCAACTGAGCACTAAACTGCTCAGTGATGTTCAGGTTCCACGAGGACCACCGAGCTTCTGGCCGCATGACATCCTTGGTAAAAACAAAAAGGCAAAATAAGTTGATTTGAGCAACTGAGAGTGACGTGAGAATGACTACCCATGATACGAAAGTCATATTGGACTGTGTGTGACGTCAAATACCAGAACTGAAATCAAGGGTTAGTTGTAGTCAAATCTGACACATTTGAAGATAGTTCAGGCTGCTGGAGGTCAGACTTTTCACCTCTACAGGATTTCTGCGGGGGAACGTTTTGCACCCATCTGTCTCCAGTTGCTTTGTCAATGGTGTTTCCTCTACCAGAACATCAGAATTGGGATGTTTGATGATGATTGCACGT
This sequence comes from Stegostoma tigrinum, assembly GCF_030684315.1. NCBI lineage: Eukaryota > Metazoa > Chordata > Chondrichthyes > Orectolobiformes > Stegostomatidae > Stegostoma > Stegostoma tigrinum. The sequence continues at coordinate 10,114,457 of NC_081398.1, forward strand.
TCAGCATCATACATGGCTCCTCAGAAACCAAAGCAGACCTTGTGCATCTTATGGACAAGGTTGAGGTTCAGGCTGAGTTGTGGAAAGTGAAATTTACACCACATGGCAAGCAATGACCACATCCAATAGCAGGACAAATATCCACTGCCCATTGATGTGTCACCATTCGATTTAGTTATCACACTGAATCTCACCTTGAAAGAGTTGCTTGAACTAAATTCCAAGTCAACACTCATGATGATATTGTGGGTCTATCAGAATCACATAGAGTGCAGCAGCGTATGTGAGCAACTCACCAGCTGTTCCTCAACTGGCATATTGGAATGACGATAAATATTTAAAAAGTCAGTGGTGCCCAATTCCCAGGACTGAATTTAAAACAAAATGGCACAACCTTGTCTGACATTGAACAGTAATATCAATATATTAATGAAGAAGCACAGAAATAAAGACCATACTTCATTTCGAAGCAAATTGTATAAAATACATATTAATATAAGGTTGGGTTGTGATTTGGATTAGGGTTAGGATCAGCTTTGGATTAGAGAAGTTAGTATTAATTGCCTCGTTGTAAAATGCGTCATGCACGAGCACTGGAGTCGGGATTCAGCGTGAGGATATGTACAGATGCAATTGTCCACCTTACAAGTGAGTCATAAACTGAGCATGCATTGAATTCAAAAATTTGCCTTCACCTGCTGGAGGCTCTCAGAAAATTGCGAATGCAGAATATGAAACGTACATAAATCAGCAATGATCTGCTCAAATGGCTAAGAACGCTAGGAGGCATTTGAGAATTTAAAAGCAGCCTTAACCAGCAAACCAACTTTCAACAAGCGACATTTTTAAAGCCCATCAAAGCTGCCATTGATGAAAACGGAGTAGTGTTTGGAGGTTTATTGTTACGGGAGGGAAAGCGTTGCCTTGTTCCTATAAAAGGACATGTGGTTGTTCTGTGCTTCGAAACTTGAAGTGGAAGTCTGCGAGCAACAGATTGAACGTTTGCAAGTCCACAGAAAGCACCCAATTTGAAATATTTGTTTCAAACGGCCGTACAGTTGGCAGGCCGAGCAGCATTTTCTTTTCAACAAGAAACCAAGGTTTTTAATTTAGACAATCAATTTGAACGAGACCCTTAGATACCAAGAACTTATTAAATTTAAATCTGATGGCTTTGACAATACACAGACATTCCTACTCTGAGGAATATTGATATGCCATCAAGGATATAATGGAAGGGGGCAGTAGGACAGAGACAACTGAGCTAGAGCAAAAACAACTCAGCTCTCAAAAAGAAATCGCTGGATCTTGAGGCCTCCTTTGTGCCTCAAAGTATGCAGCATCTATTCAGCAAAGGTACCTCTTGCACAACGAGTATATAGTCCTCACAAAAGAATCGATTGAGAAGGAATTCCCGAAAGAAGAATTGATGGAGAAAGCACAGGATAGTCCAGAGGACATGTAACCTGACTGTAATGTCAAAAGACTAAAAATTATTTTCCAACACAGTCGGGAGTCGTATTTATTGGAACAGCGTGCCATTGAAAAGTTACCTAATTCAGGAGTAATTATTAGTCAGCAGAGGATTATTTGGTTTGTTAATAATTTAGTTACTTCGTTGACTGAGAAATAAATTGTTACCTGTTGAAACTAAAATGAGTGTGAAGGATTTATTTGACCCCGAATTTCCTGAAGTTGTTCTGAATTCTGAAGTTGCTGAAAAGCAGGTGATATGATTTTTCAGACTACATTAGAGATTAAAGTGTTACGTGTTCCTCTTTGTGGGTTTCACGTTCAGTTCTCAGAGTAGGGCCCATCTCCACGTTATAGCGATTGAGCAAATATCAAATCACACCAGAGGAAACCGTGAGCAGGCAGCACCTGGGATTGTTACCTTACAAGACAATGCAGTCAACCACGAGAACGGTGTTATTGGTGTTTCCCCGACTGTTACATATTGGGGAGAGAGGTAAAGCCGGTGTTTAATGGCATTCAGGAGCTGCAAAAGGTGCGAAACTAAGTACAACACGAAGGCACAGCTGAGGAAGACATCAACAATTCTCTTACCCACAATGAAGGTAAAGAAGCCCTGCGTGAAAAGTACATTGCACTCACAAAGAGTTCCAACGCAAGTTACAATTCGACCACCCCTCATATTCAACTGAAACCAAGACTAATATACAAAATCAATCAACACCGTCACAGATTCAAAGCTCTGAAACTCCATTCCATTGGAAATTTGAGAACAGTATTTTTTTTGAGAATGCTTTCAAAAAGTTGTGTGAATAAAAGTGGCTCAGCTTGTCATCGAAACAACCAAAAATGTTTTGGAAGATACCCATTCTGAACTTTGAATTTGTTGTGAAAATTTATTTGTTTGTATTCAATTGCTGTTTATTTTGAAAGTGGTCGTGAAATAAAGATTTGGATTTTGTTTTCTTGAGCAACATAGAAATTCAAAATGCCACTTTGAAATTATGCAAAGCTATTTTCACAGTTACTGAACTGAGTACATGGAAGCATGATATGACGTCAACTGGAGACCTGGGTTCTGCTCCTTCACAGATTTAAATCTTCCGTAGAAAGTTGTCCACATTCTCTCACAATTTCTGTATGGTCGGATATGTTGCATGGACATTCTTTGGATTTCTTTTTGATCCATCATGGATTTTTCTTCTTTTTTTGGTCTCTTCATGAACAGATTTTAAGAACAGGACAGGTGGGCTGGAAGCTTTAAAGATAAATCTTTGAAATCAGGTGAACTATAAACCGAGTACAATCACTGGAACTTCCCACATAAAAAAGACCTGCCAACATCAGCCAAACCTTGCTGCAACTGTTTCTGAAAGTTGGATTGGAAGTTCCAAGTTCAAGCTTTGCGGAAAAGGCAGAAATACTGAAATCTTTTGTTGAATCAGAGTGCTAAATTAAACTTTACACAGAACAGGCAACAAACAGTATCACACCAAAATACATCGTGATGTGCTGGGATGTCTAGCGATGAACAATGAACAAGATACAAATTAATGTTGCTCTGGATAGAGCCCAGTGATTCTTACAACTTAATCGCCTTTAAATTCAATTTCCCCTGCATATTTCTGCATAGTATTGAACTGCTCAATGAACGTTAAATTGCTCACCACAAAAATAAATATGTTTGCGCAAGAAATTAACATCAGGGGCATTTTATTTGGTTTCTTCGCACACAGTAAGGGCCTGGGAGCAATCTGCTCAATTAGACTCTGCAACATTAAGACGTATGGATTCTGCAATTGTGCTCAGCCATGAAGTTGTAAAAGTTGCCGAAGCAGCAAACAGCAAGGCCATAGATTCCCTTCCACTTGTCATTTCTGGATCTCTGCAATTCCCTGCTCTGTTGTTTGTCAGTAAAACAGTGCATTGAAAATGATCTAATCATGTTCTCAGGCAAAGGAACAAAGGAGGGATTTCAGATGGAAGAGTTCAGAGTTTTTTGCGATCACTATCATTGCAGTTTTGTCAGTAGGATATTTTCTTTACAGCCTCTCGTACAGAATGATCAATGGTGAAAATGTCTGTTTTCCAAACTGAAGTATTTGTAAATATAAGGCTACAAGCAAAAATAATACTGAAGAAAGGAGTCATGTTCAGTAATGAATCTGGAAATAATAATGATTGATCTAATATAATATGGCCTCATCACTTGCAAACATTAGAACTGTTGTTGATCTGGCCACCATGAAAAGACTGGTGCAAACAGAGACCCCACGCTTTTCTTGGGAAAGGATCACAATCACCAGTAAATTAACTGTAAAATGGAGAATGGAAGAAAACGGATGAAAATTAGAAAGTAAAATTACACGTAGAGAGCAGCAACGTGTGTCAGCAGCTCACCAGCACCTCCTCTACAGGCATTTCTGGATGATTATAAATGTTGAAACAGTCATTGCTGCCCAAGTCCAATAAGGGAATCTGAAAAATTAGAAAAAAATCAAAGTGATAAAAATTTGCCTCTCAGGCTATATTGTAACATAAGCCCACTATTTTAGTCAAGATGCAGGCAAAGAAAGACCATGCTCCATTTCTTGGTTTATTCTACAAGGTAGAATTCAGTGCAGACTAAAGTTTGCGGTTTAGATTAGAGGTAGGGTTGCGGTTAGAGAAATGGGCATTAATTACTAAATTGCAAATTCTGAAAACAATGGCAATCAGGAGCTGCCAATAACGGAAAATAAGTGCAACACTTTCTCACAGCTCAGGAAGAGATCAAGAAGTCTCTTTTTCCCAGTGAAGTTAAAGAATCCTCGATACAGATTGCATTGAATTCACGAAGATTTCCCACGGAATCTACAATGAGAGCACTCATTACGTTTAACTTAGATCAGGATGAATACCGGGAGTTATCTGAGAGCATCAAAGGTACAAGACGCTGAGATCTCGTTTCATTGGAAATTTGAGAAAAGTGTTTTTCTGAAGAAGGCTTTAGAAAATATTTGTGAATAAAAGTGGTTTTGCTTGATCTCGAAACATACAGAAAGCATTTTTGCAAGATACTCAAGTTGTACTCAATTTGTCATGAGAAATGTTTTGCCCACAGACATGAGTTGTTTCTTCTTGAAAGTGGTCTTAAGAAAAGATCTTGAAAATGTCACCTTTAATGAAAGAGAGATTCAAAATACCAGCTTGAAATTATTGAAAGATTTTTTTGACAGTTTTTGAACTGAATACATGAAGGTTTGTGTTATATCACCTGTTGATCTCAGTTCTGCCCCTTCACATATTTCACGCTTCTGTGAACCATATTAAACCTTCTCCCACAATTTCTATGTGGTGAGATGTGTGGTGTGAATATTCTTACCTCACTGAGTTTCTATCTGTGCCATGGAAAATGTTTTCTTTTTTAACAGGTTTCACAAATAGAACCAATGAGCTGGAAGCTAGGAAGGCAAATCCTTGTATTCAGGGAAAACGTAAAGTGAGTACAATCAACGGAATCTCCAGCATAACAGCACCACTTTCAAGCACCAACCCGACATGCAAATGCTCCAGAAATTTGAATTGGCAAAAAAAATTGAATAAACTTGTTAGTTCAAGCATACAACAGCAAATTAAACTGAAGATTAACTTTCAAATTTCAAACAAGTGACAATGGAACAGCCGAGTTGGTTTCACTGAAAACCTAAAGGACACATATTGCATGTGAATGATACCCCAATTCCTGCTGATTCTCCTTCATCAGTGTTTACGTTTGGAATGCTAATCAAGTGCTTTGGTTAAAGACATACATGCTGGCGTGTTAGTTTGGATCAAAGTGGAAAGATCCACCAGGACAGGCGAGAAACAGTATCTCACAGGAATATATGTTGAGATGCTGGGATATCATGTGATGAGCAATGAACAGGATGCAACTGAATGCAGCTCTGGATTGAACTCAATACTTGTTCCAACTTAATTGATTGGCGATCACTTTCCACTTGATATTTCAGCATGATCTTGAAATGTTCCCTGAACTTTGTATTACTCATTACCTTACAAGTAAATGTGTTTGTGCAGGAAGTTACACCATGTGTCTGACTTCTTCATTGATTATAAGAGAATGAGTGCAATCTGCAAAGTTAGCCTCCATAATCTTAAAACGTAATAATTCTGCAACTGTCGTCAGCCACAAGATTGTGGAAGTGCCAGGATCAGCAAACAACAAGAGCATGGACTTCTTTTTGTTTGCCACTTCTGGATCTCTGCAATTCCGTCCTCTATCCTGGAACTCAGTCCCTAAAGGACTTGGCTGCTCACTAAAATATTACTGATGGTCTGAAACTTGAGAGGCATAAATGAATCAAAGAGAAGCAATTAAGTTAGAAGGAAATCAAAACAGTCAAATATCACCCACACAAGATCAGTAAAATATATATATTTTTTCAACAGTTCCATAGTATATTGTCAATGATATTGTCATGTTGTAAGGTAATGTAGAAAAGCAGGGTTATTAGATTGAACAGTAAGACTGGTTGATTGATTAACAACCATTGCTGTTTTCTCAGTTGATCATTTGGTTTCACTTTCTGGCAACAAAGTGATCGAAGTTGAAAATGATTCTTTACCAAATTGAAGTACTCGTAGGCAGATAACTGCAAACAGTAATAATACTACAGACATGAATCATTTTGAGGAAGGAATCTGTTTGTAGTAACAATTGATCTGATGCTATATGACATCGCTGATTACTATCATCAGATAAACTGCTGCTATGGCCACCAGGTAGTGTCTGAAGCAAACGGAGAGCCAGCATTTTACTTTGGAAAGATCACAATCACCAGTCAATTAATTTTTTTAAAAAAAATGAAGAAAAGAGAGGGAAATTAAAAATTAAAACTACACTTCGATTGCTGAAGTGGAGGGAAGCAGCTGGCCATCACAAGTGGTATTTTCAGATGATGATAAGTAGTGAAAAAGTCCGTGGTGCTCAAGTCCCACGAGTGAATGAAAAAAAGCCAAATTGCATTAACTTGCCTCTCATGCGACATCGAACCATAATCCCAATTTGTTAATGACGAGGCAGAGAAAGAAAGAGCATACGCAATTTCAGAGTTAGTTCTGCAAAATAGATTTCAGTATACAGTTAGGGTTGTCGTTTGGATTCGGCTCAGCGTGAAGGTTGGTGTGAGAGAAGTGGGTATGAATTGTCTCATTGCAAAATGCACCATGTACTGGCACTGGAGTTGGGTTTCAGAGTAAGGATATGTGCATCCACAATTCTCCAATATACAAATAAATCATAAACTGAGTAAAGGTTGGCTTCTAAATTATACCTTCACCAACTGGCTGTCAGACATTGAAATATTGGGGTCCCACTACCTCAAATGGAGAGACAGACTTCACTGACATTAGAGAATTGAATTTTGCATTTTTATCTAGGAATCTTCCGAACCAGAACGAATATGTGTTTCTTGATTCTGTATACTTCTGCACGAAGGTATTCATTATTTATTAGATCAGTCGATTCTGCATGCATTTTTCCCTTCATAGTATAATGGTGGAACTCATGCTGACTTCTAAATTTTGAAATTATTGCATTTGGTTCACTACAGTAATCACACCAGAGTCAAAGCTGTTTGTTCAAATTGGTGTTACTAGTAGTGATATTGAGTGTCACTATTTCACTGGAGGCTTACACTGTGTACAAATCAGGATCGATTGGAATGGGTTAGTTCACTACTCCTGCCAGAAGTGTGAATCCCAAAACAACTGAAATAGATGCCAATCTCAAACATAGCGTATCCAATCATATAGCAAATTGAAAATGCTTTCTTTCCGCTTATTTCATCTTTTGGTGTCATAGGTCAGCTGTTATCACAAGTGATCCTGATGCAAATTTTGCTATTTAATTTTCATTACTTATCACTGTGCATTTTGCTCAAACACCTCTTCTCATCATTAAATGCAGACATTATATCTGCTCCGACATTTTTCAAGGAAATTCATCTCACTCTTAATAATGGACGATAAACCTCCTTTGCTTGCTTTATTTACTTGTGCTATGGATTCCAAAATGTACTGTTGGCAAGTGTGGTTTAATTTTGTAATAATAGGAAAGAATGCAGTATATCAGTTTAGACCCATCTTGTAACATCAAAGCTGGACATTTTGCATGAGGGTTTATCACATGGCTCTTTGATTCAGGATATTTGAGATCAATACTTGTTTTTTTTTTCAGTCTCTTTCCTCACAGTTAACTTGTGGCCATAATGATCCTGTCCTGAGGAAAGTGTGGACTCTCGAAGTGCATCATTCATTACTTGATTGGAATGGCAGAGGGTGATCTCCTTGTCGTTGCCTTTGATGCAATATCGTGGATCATGGTTCCGAATTTTTTCCGAATTCATTCATAACAATTACTCCCATGTATAGACTATGTTTTCTGCCCTGGGGTCAGCAGCCACAGTGATTTCTGTCTGGCTCGCTGTCGCATTCAATTTTGAACATTTTCTACTCATTTGTTATGGGAGATTGAAAGCAAAACTTTGTGGCAACAGAACACTAGTGACAATTCTAAGAACAGTGACCGTGCAGGGCTGCCTGGAGTCTGGTATTTTCTGATAAATCTCCTGGCCCCGATGGGCTACATCCTAGCGTTTTGAGGGAGATGGCTGAGGAAATAGCAGAGGCTTTGTTTGTGATCTTTCAAAAGTCACTGGAGTCTGGGAAATTCCGAGGTGATTGGAAAATTGCTCCTGTAACCCCCCCTGTTTAAGAAAGTATCAAGACAAAAGATGGAAAATTTTAGGCCTATTAGCCTCACCTCGGTTGTTGGTAACATTCTTGTATCCATTGTCGAGGATGAGATTTCTAAATTTTTGGAAGTGCAGTTTCGGGTTTGAACAATTCAGCATGGATTCAGTAATGGGAGGTCGTGCCTGACAAACCTATTAGAATTCTTTGAAGCGGTAACAAATAGGTTTGAGCAGGGAAACCCAATGGATGTTATCCATCTGGACTTCCAAAAGACCTTTGAGAAGGTGCCTCATGGGAGGCTGCTGAGTAAGGTGAGGGCCCATGGTGTTCGAGGTGAGCTACTGGGTTGGATTGAGGATTGGCTCTGACAGAAGGCAGAGAGTTGGGATGGAAGGTTCTTTTTTTGGAATGGCAACCAGTGACAATTCAGTGTTCAGTGTTGGTGCCGCAGCTGTTCACACTATATAATAACGATCTGGATGAAGGGACTTGGGGCATTCTGGCAAAGTTTGCCGATGATATGAAGATAGGTGGACAGGCAGATAGTACTGAGGAGGTGGGGAGGCTGCAGAAACGTTTAGACAGTTTAGGAGAGTGGTCCAGGAAATGGCTTATGAAATTCAATGTGAGCAAATGCGAGGTTTTGCACTTTGGAAAAAAAGAATACAGGCAGGGACTATTTTCTAAATGCTGAGAAAATTTGGTGCAAAAATTCGTCAAGTAGCAGTACAAAGGGATCTGGGAGTGTTGGATTCTCTGAAGGTTAACTTGCAAGTCGAGTCCGTGATTAAGAAAGCGAATGTAATGTTGCTGTTTACCTCAAGAGGGTTGGAATATAAAAACAATGATGTGCTTCTGAGGCTTTATAAAGTTCTATTAGGCTGCATTTAGAATACTGTGTCCAATTTTTGCCCCACACCTCAGTGGCCCTGGAGAATGTCCAGCGGAGATTCACTTGGATGATCCCTGGAATGGTAGGTTTAACGTATGATGAACGGGTGAGGATTCTGAGATTGTATTCAATAGAGCTGAGAATGGTGAGGGGTGATCTAATAGAAACTTATAATTTAATGCATGGCCTAGGAAAGGTGGACGCTGGGAAGTTTTTTGTGTTATGCAGGGAGATTAGGACCCGTGGACACAGCCTTAGAATTAGAGGTGGTAAATTTTAAACGGAAATAAGGAGACATTTCTTCAGCCAGAGAGAGGTGGACCAGTGGAATTCATTGCCATGGACTGCAGTGGAGCCCAGGACGTTAAATGTCTTCAAGGCAGAGATTGATAAATTCTTGATCTCACAAGAAATCAAGAGCTACAGGGAGAGTGCAGGGAAGTGGAGTTGAAATGCCCATCAACCATGATTAAATGGTGGCGTGGACTCGATTGGCCGAATAGCCTTACTTACACTACTTTGTCTTATGCTCTTATGTATGAGCCACGGTACATCATTCATAAAATTCTTTGGAGCTGCGCCCATAAACCCAGTTATTTCAGTTCCCCGGCATGGGCTACATTTGAAACAATCAACTACATTCTCACTCCTTATGTGCTGTTCTGCCATGGTACTGTTTTCAAGAACCACCATACTGTTCCATCTAAAATAATTGCTTTATTACATTACCTTACAACACGGTTAGAACATGGACAATGTGCTGTGTGACCGTTCAACAAAAGAGAACTATTTTACTTATCATTCGTGGGTGATATTTGATTGGGTTCACGCCATTCTAAATTCATTACTTCCCTTTGCTTCAATTTTTCTGCTCAATGTTCCGGCCACCAAAAACATTTTACTGAGGACTAGAAGGGAGATGAAGCAGCAAATCGTCGTCTGTGCTCAGTTCATGTACACTTTCTCTTCATCATTCGATTTCACTCGGAGAGCAGGAGACTGGGTGAATTTCTTAAGGCCTTGCCACACCTGAGTTGCAGGACAACAGTCTCTTCCGAGAGTGAACTCGTCTGCCTGGAGTTTGCATAAAATGAAGCCACCTTTCCCAATTTCAGAGTCAACAACTGTCTCCTCCATCCCCAAACTGAAGAGAACGCCTGGTGGCTCAACAGTTTCAGCTGGGTCACTGAAATGACGAAAGGACTCAAAGAACTAGAAAGGTGTTCATGTAATCCCCTCTTCAGGAAGAAAGCCAGGCAAAATCCAGGAACTTACTGCCCACTTAGCCTGAACTCGGTCTTGGGTACGATTTTGGAGTTCATGATGAAAGATGAGATTTCTGAATGCTTGGATTGTCAAAGTAAAATAGGACGAAGCCAGCATGGTTTCACCAAGAGGAAGTCATATCTGGCAACAAAAACAGAGTTGCCAGAAAAAAATACTCAGCAGGTCTGGCAGTATCTGTGAGTAAGAATTTAGAGTAACATTTCGGGTCCCATGAAACCTCCTCAGAACACACACCCGGTAAATCCGTTAAAATTCTGTGAGTTGGTACCAAGAAGCTTAGGCCAGGGACAGCCAATTGTTGTTATCCACTTCGAATTCCCGAAGGCCTTGATAAGGTGCCGCACAGCAGGCTACTGTGTCAGATAAGAGCCAATGGTGACAACGGCAAGGTACTAGCATGGATAGAAAATTGGCTCTCTTGCACAAAGCAGAGTGTGTGGTTCTAAAGGGTCCCTCCCAGGATGCTAGGCATTGACAAGTGGTATTCTACGAGGGCTAATTTTGGGACAACAACATTTCCCTGTGTATATTAATGATCTAGATGAAGGAATTGAGGGCATTCTGGCTAACGAAACAAAGGTAGGTGCAGAGGCAAGTAGTATTGAGGAGGCAGTGGGAGGCTGAGTAAATATTTTGCAGGATAGGAGTGTAAGCAATGAAGTGGCCAATGGAATATAATGTGGGGAAGTGTGAGGTCACGCATTTTGGTAGGTAGAATAGAGGTATGGGCTATTTTTTAAATGGAGAGAAAATTCACAAATTGGAAGTGCGAAGTTACTTGTGAAATAAGTCCTGTGTTCTTTTAAGGTAAATATGTCCTGTGTTCTTTTAAGGTAAGCTTGCCGGTTCTGTCAGTCTTTGGTTAGGCAAATACAAAGTCGTGCTTTATTTCAAAAGGACGAAAATGTAAGAACAGGGGTGTACGTCTGAGGCTTTCTCAGTCTCTGGTCAGACCACACGTAGATGATTGTGAGCAGATTTGAGGCCCATCCCTCAGAAAAGATATCGTGAACTTTGAGCGTGTGGAGAGGATATTCACCAGTGAGATCCCGGGGGGGGGAAAATGCCTTAACATTCGAGGATAGATTGAGGACAATGTGTCTATGCTCAATGGAGTTTAGAGGAATGAGGCAGGATCTAATTTTGAAACGTATTGAATACTGAATGGACTGGACAGAGTGGATGTTGAGAAGATGTTTCCATTGTCAGGGGTTACAAGGATCCGAGAACACAGCCTTATAGCAAAGGGAAGACCTTTTAGATTGGTGATCAGGAAAGACGGGGAAAACGTAAGACAGAGATAGATACCTCCCCTATTGTGAACTGGATCAGACATTACAGGGATGAAGTGAAAGAATGGGGTCCAGGAAATTATTAATCATGATTGAATGGCAGGGCATACTCGATTGGCTGAATAATTGACGCTCCTATGTCTCATGATCTCCCTGCTGTGCACACGCTGTTGATCAGAGAGTTTAGCAGATTTTTTGATGCCTCTTCCATGCTCTAAACAAGGTAATAGTTTTTTTGCCTCCTGAAAAGGCAGGCTGCCGACTGAGTGAATCCCTTTCGACACGATCAGCAGCTGAACGACCTCTCTCCCACTGTGGGATTCCATGCGAGTTCCCCAATACATTATCTGTGTATGTAGATTAAGAGTCCAGCAATTAAAGAAGTAAGCCATCGTCTCCTCTGCACACTGCCAGATCAACTCTGCCACGGTTCAGTCGCTCCAGGTCAGGATACATGGGGGCATTGGAGGAGGGAAGATGACTTTGCATTGAATGCCGATGACATAAAATTATCCACAGCAGATTTCTGTCCTGCATTTCAAACGATGACTCCAAGCTCCTTTTTTCAGAATTTGGGTCGTGAGAATTCGCAGAGCGGAGATCAAATCAAACATCACAGAACGTGTAAGAGAATCGTTCAGGCTTGAATATTATTAACCTCTTCACAAACACCAAGAAATCTTGGAGATGAAAAGAAATGCAGATCCTACAGTCAAAGACAAAACACTGGAATTCCACAGACTCCCCACTGTCTGGGTGATGACATTTCTTCGCAGCACGGTCCACCCTGTATCCTTAAACTGTGTCACGCCCACCCACCTTCAGCAGAGTACATAGAGTCTCACAGCACAGAAAGTGGCCCTTCGACCTATCCAGTCGATACTAACCCATTGCACTAGTCTCACTTAGGCCTGTATCCTTCACTGTTACGACATTTCAAGTGCTTATCCAAATACTTCGTAAAAAAAAAGACGTTCGCGAGGTCTCCCGCCTGAACCAGCCTCCCAGGTCGAGCATTCCAGACACCACCCCCTCCCCCGGCAACGCCGACCTCACCCCACCCCCAACCAGGCTCCAGTTGGAATAAACAAAGTTTTTCCTCACATTCCTTCTAAACCTCCTGCCCATTTCCTAAAATCCATCCCACAGTGAGAGTACTGTGTTATTGGAGGGACATGATAAAACATAGAACCATACAGCGTAGGACAGGCCCTTCGGCCCTCGATGTTGTGCCGACCTGTGAACTAATCTAAGCCCAACACCCTACACTGTTCCATCATCGTCCATATGCTTATCTAAGGACTGTTTAAATGCCCCTGATGTGGCTGTGTTAACTACATTGGCAGGCAGGGCATTCCACACCCTGACCTCTCTCCGAGTAAACAACCTGTCTCTGACTTCTGTCTTAAATCTATCACCCCTCAATTTGGAGCTATGCCCCCTTGTACAAGCTGAAGTCATCATCCTTGGAAAAACACTCTCACTGTCCACCCTATCTAATCCTCTGATCATCTTTTATTTTTCTATTAAATCCCCTCTTAGCCTCCTTCTCTTCAATGAGAACAGAACCAACTCCGTCATCCTTTCCTTATAGGGCCTGCGCTCCAGACCAGTCGACATCCTGGTAAATCTCCTCTGCGCCCTTTCCAATGCTTCCACATCCTTCCTGTAATTGGGCGACCAGAACTATATGCAATACTCCAAATGAGGCCATACTGGCATTTTGTACAGTTGCAGCATGACATCATGGCTCCGGAACTCAACCCGTACCAATAAAACTTAACACACCGTAAGCCTTCTGAACAGCACTATCAACCTGGGTGGCAACTTTCAGGGCTCTATGTACATGGACACCACGATCCCTCTGCACGTCCACGCTACCAAGAATATTTCCATTGACCTGGTATTCTGCCTTCCTATTGTTCCTCCCAAAGGGAATCACCTCACAATTATCCGTCTTGAACTCCATTTGCCACCTTTCAGCCCAATTCTGCAGTTTATCCAAGTCTCCCTGCAACCTGCAACATTCTTCCACACTGTCCACCACTCCACCGACTTCAGTGTCATCTGCAAACTTACTAACAAATCCACCTATGCCTGCTTCCAAGACAATGATAAAAATGACAAACAGCAGTGGTCCCAAAATAGATCCTTGAGGCACCCCACTAGTGACCTGACTCCAGGCTGAATATTTTCCATCAACCACCACTTGTTGCCTTCTTACAGAAAGCCAGTTTGTAATCCAAACTGCTATATCTCCCTCAATCCCGTGCCCATGTATTTTCTCAAATAGCCGACTATGTGGAACCTGATCAAAGGCTTTACTGAAGTCCATGTACACCACGTCAAATGCCCTTCCCTCATCCACATGCTTGGTCACCTTCTCACAAAACTCAAAATGAGTTTTGTGAGACACAACCTGCCCTTGACGAATCCATGCTGGCTATCTCCAATCAAATTGTTGATTGCAAGATGATTATAAATCTTGTCTCTTATAATCCTTTCCAAAACTTTTCTCACCACAGTCGTAAGGCTCACAGGTCTCTCATTACCTGGGTCATCCCTCCTGCCCTTCTTGAATAAGGTGACAACATTTGCTATCCTCCAGTCCTCTGGTACTAAACCTGCAGACAATGAGGGCTCAAAGATCAAGGCCAAAGGCTCCGCCACCTCCTCCCTAGCTTCCCAGAGAATCATCGGTAAAATTCCATGCGGCCCAGGGCATTTATCTGCCTTCACATCTTCTAGAATTGATAACATCTCCTCCTGACTAACCTTAATCGTTTCAATTCTAGTAGCCCGTAACTCAGTCTTCTCCACTACAATATCCTCGTGTTCCTCAGTGAAAACAGATGAGAAATAATCATTTAGAACCTCTCCAATCTCCACAGGGTTCACACATAACTTCCCACTTCACCCTTTGACTGGCCATGTTCCTAACCGAGTCATTCTCTTATTCCTCACATGCCAATGGAAAGCTTTAGTGTTCTCCTTTATTCTACCTGCTAACGTCTGCTCATTGCCCCACCATGCTCTTCTTAAAGGTTCTCCTTCATTCTAACTGCTAATGTCTGCTCATGTCCCCACCATGCTCTTCTTACCTCTCTCTTTAAATCTTTCCGAGCAAATCTGTAACTATCCATCACCTTATCTGAACCATCTTGTCTCATTGTCACATATGCCTCCCTCTTCCACTTAACAAGAGATACAATTTATTTCATAAACCACGGTTCCCTTACCTTATCGCTTCCTCCCTGCCTGACAGGGGCGTACCTATAAAGGACATGCAATGTCTCTTCCTTAAACTATCTCCACATTTCGATTGTCCCCATTCCCTGTATTTTGCGGACCCATTCTATGCCTCCTAAGTCTTGCTTAATCGCATTATAATTTCCTTTCACCCATCGATAACTCTTGCCCTGTGGCATGTTCTGACTCCTTTCCATTGCTAAAGTAAACGTAACTTTTGCGCTGAATCTCCATTCCTTAACGACGAGAACACATTTATATTCTTCAAAACAGGCTGAGAAACAAAGCCAGGTGATCCCGTGTAAACGCAAATGAGGACATATCTCACAGACTATTCAATGTCATGAGCAATTAATCCTTAAACAATGCTTACTAATCTGGTTGGAAAGTAACATTTTCAGGCCTAACATTACAACTTCTTCAAGACACTCACCACCCTGATTTAGAAATACGTTGTTGGACCCTCAGTACTGTGGGACCAAAATCGTGCAAATCCCTGCCTGACAGCTTTGTGTGGGAGCCCCTGGAGCAGACAGGCTACAACTGTTTAAGAATGCAGTTCACCGTCATCTTTCCAAGAGGCAACGAGGGATGGGCAATAATTGCTGGACCAAAGAGTGGCACTCATGTCCCGGTGATGAATAAAACAAAAGGATGAGAGACAATGAAATTATCAAAAGGAAAGATAGAACAAAGCAATATAAATAGACAGCTACTGACAGAGAAAAGGAGAAAATGTTCAGATATAATTTGACAGATCAACGGAGGCAATTGATGACTGTGAAAAGTAATGGGCAATAATAACGTGACTGGGAAAGGGAGGAAGTAAAACTGCTGGATTTAAACAACATGCAATGTTGGTTCCCTAATGACCTTCATGGTGTGATATCCGATCCCCATTCCGAGTTACGACAACAACCACAATACCAAAAACACAAAATCATTTACTACAAAGACAGGATTCGAATTGGGATTTAAAGTTCACCCATTCCTGCAGTGGGTTCTAAACACAGACCTCATGTCCTCCGAGTCAAGCAATACTGCCAATGGGCCACAACAACTAATATGTCAATTAACGCCTTCAATTTCAAAACAAGCAAACACAGTAATATAGAATTTTTATTCAGGCTTGAACCAGATTGTCCTGATGGCTCAGAGAAAATGTCATCAGAGCTGGAATGCAGAGTACATTAATATTTTGCACAGGTAGGTTCAATTCCGAACGAACACAAATTGTAAAATTTTAACAAAACAAAATCCTGACATAAAATCCCACCTGGTTCACGAATGGCCTTGAGGAAGAGAAAGACACTGACTTTACCCTGATAATAAAATGTGAAGCTGGATGAACACAGCAGGCCATCTTGGAATTCTCCAGCATCTGCAGTTCCCATTATCACTGACTTTACCCTGACTGGTTTAATTGTAACATCAGATCAATTGTAGAGTGATGAGTGTTAACTCCCATCTGAAATGACCTGAATGAGACGTTCAGTTGTCTCATTCCCAGGGCAGATAAGGCTCAGTAATAAATGTCAGACCAGTCAGTGGCTCCCTCACCTCATAACTAAAATATGCCCATGTTCATTTAGAGCCTTGCCATTGACGGCATTTCACATCCAGTCAAGTGGATTTCGTTGGGTCTGGAGATGTTGGGATTATTTGCCATACTGTGAAAATGAGATCAAATGTTATTGAAGGATGTTTGGATCAGGTCACAAAATCATGACAACATACAGGGAGGCTATTCAACACATTGAGTCTGTACTGGCCCTCTGGATTGGAAACCAGTCAGTCTTCATGGCCACATAATATCCATTGCCTGGCCATGCTATTTCCTTCAAGTGGCTGTGGAAAATCCTTAAACTCGCTTCATGACTGCTGCTTCATCCACCAATGGATCCAACAAGCTTCATTCATTACCAGTCGTGACCCTACACTCCCCAAACTTTTACAGAACCTGAAGTCAGTGTTTACTTGGTTCTAATGCTATTTGCTCATGAGGATGGATATTCCGTACCCATTGTCATGATATTGAACACCACTTTCAAATCTCTACACGAGCTTCTTCGTTTTAAGTTAGACAATTGCAGCCACATCAAAAGAACTCTGCAGCTCAATTATCCCACTGCTGGAGTGAGGCCTTGGTGTCCCTTCTACACCAGTCACTGAAAGTAAGCATGCACACGTGTGAAGTTGGCCTTCAGAGCAAAAGGTTTGAAGTACAGGGGTAGGGATGTCTTGTTGCAATTGTACAGTGCCTGAGTGAGACAATCCCTTGAGTATCCTCTGCAGTTTAAATCACCTTGTCTGAGAAATGGTGTTCTGACTTTGGGGAGTGTATAATGATAGATTACCGGATTATTCTTAGTCTGAAACGACTAATGCATGAAGTGGAATAAGATCATTTCGGGTCATAATCACCACTGTTCAGAAGAATGTTTTGATGTGTGTTTCAACAAAACTGAAGAAATTCAGAAAGGACTAGACAGGGCAAACACTTGGAGGATGTTGTTCTGATGGGTCACTTCAGAACAAAGGGGTGACAGTTGAAAGATATGGGGGGAGGACACTTAGGGCTGACATGTGGAGAAATGTCTTCACAGAGAGAGGGGCCAGCCTGTGGAAATCTCCATTTGAGGATCAGTTTCATGCAGGGCAAGAATGGCAGAACAGCCCAAACAACAATCGCAGCTCTTTTTTCCTTCTTCTCAATGATTTGTGGGTGGGGGAGAGGGAATACATGACTAATGTGCAATTAACATTGTTTGTCTCCTCCTTCAGAATGCTGCAAATGACGTATCAAATAATATGGATTGTACTTATTCATTAATATGTCTCAATTCTGTCAACACCATGTGGGATGGAAATTAAATTATCTCCTTGCTCTCAGTCAATGTTAATGGAGTGGGCACAATAGATTGGATTTGAGATTGAAACATTCATGAATGTACAAACACACGGAGTCAAAACAGAGGTATTTCATTCTCCGCAATCCTGCTCAGCCATATGGTTCAAGTTTCAGAGGCTTCATTCTCAATTTTCCTTTCAGTTGCTTTACTATCAAGAATCCATTTTCTTTCACCCTAAAAATTATCAAGGAAAGACCCGCTACCTTCATCGACTTTCTGGCCTGAGTTCCAATTTTGCACAACCCTCAGAGAAAACATCACTCCTCCCCATTTCATATAATGGCAAGCACGCATTCTAAAAGTGCGACACCACGATGAATCCTCAGGCTTAACAGATATAACAGAGGAAACAATCTTTCCATGTGCAGTTAATGCCATTTGGTATAATCGATTCTGTGATGCATGAGGTTTCTGCTCAGAGGCACATTAGAAACCAATATTAGGGAACATTTATTTCCTGTTGTTATCAGGAGAGAGGGAATGTTGATTTTAGGTTTCTAATCTGAAAAAGAAGGACGACAGATAAGCATGTGTTATCTCCAATCGGTATACATATTGATCAGTATCAGTGCTGAAATTCTGCATCATTGACATTTGCATGACAATTCGTGAAAGAGCACTGCTTTGAAGAATTTCTGAGCTAATAGTAATCCAGTTCAGCTGTAAAGTCTGAAGATAAAGGTAAAAAACTGTGGACAAAATTCTAATTATGGGCAGCAATGTTCTCGAAAACATCAACATTTCAGACAGATGATCAATTTTCAGCATTTTATTGGATGTATTCCGGCAATCACCATATCTCACTTGTCCATTTTTTTTCGGGGGAGAGTGATTTGTTCAGTGTTCACACAGCAAGACTTGTAATGAATCAATGTTTTGGACAAATATAATCGGCCTGAACCTTGTGGTGCTGATAACTTACTTGTTCCTCTATGGCAATTGGAGACCTTGGAATATAAGACAAATTTAATTTACATGTTACAAACTCTTCAACATGTTACATAAATTCATAATTTGCTTGAAGAGGTATGTTATTGTATTCCTCAGCTCTTTCCTGAATTTAGCTTGACTCGCAGCATAAATAAACGTGTTGGTGCAGGAGCTGAGCACTTGCAGCATCTTTGCTGTGCAATCTGTGACAAAGTAAGGGTCTTTGTCAGAGTAGTAGTAATATCGGATATCTGTAATTCGTCCATAAATACCGAAGAGAAGCCGGGTTAACCACAAAAGCACAAAACTGGCCGATATACTGAACAGCAAAATGATGGACCTCTGCCGGTTTTGCAACTCCACATCTTTGTGCTTCTCTCCACTTCATTGGCCACGCAGACACCTGCTGATTTGACTGCTCACGAAAATACGTCTGCCATTCAGCACATTGAACAGCAAGATCAGAAAGAATGGCATACAAGGGGGTAAAAAGTGGTTGATGAATTCAAATGCAGCCCATGCAGGGGAAGTGAAATAACTAGAGTCACTGTTGCAACCCCATTCAAAATCATCAAAGATGGATGCTGGGTCATGTGTAAAATACCAGGGTAGAGACTCTAGGCAGCCCAGCACAGTGACAACTCCTAGGAATGTCGCAGCATTTCACAGTGCAAAATTTTGATTTCAGTTTCTCATAACAAATGACAACAAACCGATCAAATGTGAATGTGACTGTGATCCAGACAGAAATCACTGTGGCTGCTGATGCCAGGGCTGCAAAAAGATTACACAGGGGAGTAAGACTCGCAAATGAATCTGGTAAATAAACTGGAATAGTGTACCGAAATATGGCATCAAAGACAACGACAAGGAGATCAGCCACTGCCATTCCAATCAAGTAGAGAGTGAGGCATTTTGACAGACCACACTTTCCTCGGGACAGGATGATAATTGCGACCAAGTTAACTGTGAGGGAAGTGATTGAAATAGAAGTCAATATTTTTAGGCCTTGTCCTGAATCAAAGATCAATGAAACAGAAACATCAGCAAAATGCGCATCTTTCAAGTTGCAAAACGGGTGTATACTGATATATAACATGCTTTCCAAGAATGAAGCACTTCAAACACAATTTCTGACAGAGCGCTTTGGAATTTATTGCACAAACAAATAAAGTAAGCAAATAAGGTTAATACTGCATCGTTAATGGTCAAATAAATTTCCTGGAAGATGAAGGAGCAGATATAATGCCAGTATTTCATGATTCTAAGTGATCTTTGTGCAAAAAACACAATGACATTTAAACAGCGAAATTATCACATGTTTGCATCAGGAACACTTGAAATAACAACTTACCAGGAACACCAATAGGTGCAATAAGAGGATAGAAAATATCTTCTATTTTCCACACAATTGGATATGCCATTTCTGAGATAAGCAACAACTCAGTTGTTCCTACAACTTAGTCTCACACTATTGGCCAGAAATAAAAAACAACTGATCCATTCTAATTGATCTTAATTATATTGAAAGTAAGCCTCCAGGGACACAGTTACTGCTGACATGGCTATTAATAACACCAACTCGAACAAATAAATTATTTCAACAGTTCTGACTATGATGTGATTACTATGGTGGGTAAAACACAACCATCTCATACTTCAGGAGTCAACATTATTTCCACCATTATACCATGAAGCTAAAATTGCGTGTTGAATAAACTGATTCCATAAATAATGAATAGATTCTTTTAGATTGTTTGTCTGTAAACCATGTTCTACTTTTCTACAGTTAACGTCATTGTTGCTGCTCTGAAAGGCAGACAGAATCCAGAAACACAGCTTCATTCTGGTTCTAGAGGTCCCAAATAAAATACAAAGTTGAATTCTCTCAGGCATGCCTGTCTGTTCATTTGAGGTCGTGGGATTCCGAGAGTTCAATGGCTGACAGCCAGATGGTGAAGGGAAATATTTGAAGTCAATGTTTACTCAGATTATGATTTACCTGTCCGGTAGAGAATTGTGTCTGAAATCTGAAACCCAACTCCAGTGCGAGTACATGACGAATTTTGCAATGAGGTAATTCATGGCCACTTCTCTCACCCCAACCCGAATCCTAACTGTACTCCAAACCACAATCCACTTTACACTGAGCTGTATTTTATACAATTAGCTCAGAAATTGAGTATGATCTTTCTTCCTGTACCTCTTCATTCAGATATTGATTTCATGTTTTAATGTAATCTGAGGAGCAAGGATTTGCTTTTTTAAAGAAAAAGAATTGCACTTATGGAACTGGGGCGCCGCTGACTGGTTCAACATTTATCATCATCCAAAAATGACAGGTGAGAAGCAGTTGGTGTACTGCTTCCATACATTGCTGCATATGTTGCGTTGCAGATGGACGCACAATATCATAATGGAGCTTAACGTGGAATTTAGACGAGGAAGTCTGACGGGATGAGATTCAGTATGGGCACTGAATATAATTTTAACCCGTCAAGGTGTAAATGCATCGTTTTTCTGCTACTGCAGATGGCCATTGCCTGCTATGTGGTGTCAATGTCACTTTGGATGCCTTCGTCTGAGCCTCAGCATTGTCCAGAAGATGTGCATGGACGGCTTTGGTTTCTGAGGAGTCGTGAATGATGTTGAGTATGCAATCATCATCAAGCATTGCAATTCTTCCGTTATGATAGAGGAAATTCCATGGATGAATCAGCCAGAGATGGTTGAGTACAGAAAATTGCCCTGCAGAACTCCTGTGCGGTTGAGGCGATTGATCTCCAATAGCCTCAGATTATTTTCTTACGTGTCAGGTATGACTCCAACGAGCCAAGTGTTTGCCTTTGATTCCAGTTTTGCTATTTGGCACCACACACTGTCCAATATGACGTTCATATCAAGTATAGTCATTCTGCGTCATTCTCCAGTTGTTCAATTAAAGGTGTTTGTCCATTTTTGTTCTCAGGCCATAATTAGGTCAGGAGCTCAGTTGTCCTGGTGGAAACTTGGCATCACTGAGCAGAATACTGTTTGATGCTGCGTGTTAGCACTCATGTTGAAACCATCAATCGTGTTACTGATGGTCATTAGCAGACTAATGGGGTGATAAGTGGCCAAGTTATTTTGTACATTTATCTATGAAATGGAGTATGTTCTTTCGTTCTCTGCTTCGTCATGAACATTTTAGGATTGTAGTTTGATGTAGCCTGAGAGGCAACATTTTGCCATTTTGCTTTTTTATGAATTTGCTCATGGGACTTCAGCACAAATCATGGTTCAAACATTTATTGCCATCCAAAAATACCAGTTGAGGAGGTGCTGGTCAGCTGGACCTGCACTGCAGCAGTCTGTGTGCAGTTTCAACACATGTTTTCCCCATTGTATCTTTTCTTCTTCGCTTTTCAATTAATTGAAAAGATATTGTAAACTTCCCAAAGGAAAATGTTCACTCTCTGTTTGTTTCATTTATTACCTGGTGAACATAGCAACAACATATCTGGTGATAGAAATCAATGATGTCATATTGCTTCAGATCATTCGTTATCACTTCCAGATTCCTTCCTCAACATGATCCCTGTCTGTGGTATTTTTACTGTTCGCAGTTATACACCTACAAATATTTCAGTTTGGGAAACAATCATTTTCAACCTCGATCACTTTGTTGCTAGAAGCTGAAAAGAAAATGTTCCTCTCAGAAAACAGCAATAGTTGTTCTTGTACCAATCACTCTACTATTCCATCTAAAAACCCTGCTTTTCTACATTACCTTACAATGTGAGCAGATCATTGATGATGTACTGAGGGAATATTGAACAAAATATATCTATTTTACTGATCTTGGGTGGGTGATTTCTTTTCTGGTTTGACTCTCTTCTAAATTCACCTGTTCTCTTTATATCAATTATGTTGCTCAGGTTGCAGACCTTCGATAATATGTCAATGAGCCGATGAGTCCTTTACAGACTGAGGTCCAGAACAGAGTGGGGAATTGCAGACATCCAGAAATGACAATCAACAGGAAGTCTGCGATCTTGCTGTTTGCTGTTTCTGGCACTTTCACGATCTTGCAGCTGACTACAATTGCAGAATTCTTATATTACAACATTATGGTGGCTAACATTGCAGGTTACGCTCATTCCCTTATTATCGGTGAGGAAGTCAGATACGTGGTGTAAATTCATGCACAAACACATTTATTTCTGTGGTAATGCATCAAACAAAGTTCATGGATCATTTAAAGATCATGCTGAAATATCCAGTGGAAAGTGATTGTCAAGTCAATTTAGTTGAAACAAGGAGTAAGTTCAATCCAGAACTGCATTCAGTTGCATACTGTTCATTGCTCATCATAAGATATCCCAGCATCTCAAAATATATTTCTGTGAGATACGGTTTCTCGCCTGTCCTGTTGAATCTTTGCACTCTGATCCAAGCTAACGCATCAGCATGGATGTCTTTTCCCGAGGCATCTGAGAAGCATTCCAGGTTTAAACACTGACGAAGGAGAATCAGCAGGATGTGCGGTATCATGCACAAGCAATATATGGACTTTAGGTTTTCAATCAAAACCACCTCGAGTATTTGGTTGTATATTGGTTGAAATTTGTAATTTATCTTCAGTTTAGTTTCCTATTGTCTGCTTGAAGTAGCAACTCTATTCGAATAATTTTACCAATCCAAATTTCAGGAACGTTTGCATCTTGGGCTGTTGCTATAAACTAGTGTTGTTATCCTGGAGATCCCAGTCACTGCAGTCGGTTTATGTTTTCCCTGATTTCAAAGTTTTGTCTTCCAAGCTTCCAGCTCACTCGTTTAATTCTTGAAATCTGTTAATATGAAACACACACACAAAAAACACCCATGGCTCAGATGGACAACCAGTGAGGTAGGAATATCCATCTACCACACCTCACCGTGTGGGAATTGTTGGAGAAGGTTTAAAACTGTCGACAGAAATGGTAAATCTGTGCACGGGCAGCACTGAGATCAGCAAATGATGTGACACATATTTTCATGCACTCAGTTCAAAAACCGTCAAAAATATCTATCGATAATTTCAACGTGGCATTTTAAGCCGCTATTTCATTAAAGATGACAATTTCTAGATCTTTCCTTCAAGACCACTTTCAGGAAGAGACAATACATGTATGTGGGCAAAACATGTCTCATGACAAATTGAGGACAAATGCGAGTCTTCATACAATGTTTATGTGTGTTTTGAGATCAAGCTAAACCACTTCCATTCACTATACTTTTCCAAAGCCTTCTTAAGATGCTTTGCTGTCCTTATGTTAGTGAAAGCAAATTTTATTGCAGATATTGAAATGAGCTCACGGAGTCATGATAATATATCAGGAAGCAAATCCCGAAGCAAAATCCTTAAGAAATAGATACATAATTGCTAATGTTACCATCTATCTGAGTAACAAACTCCATTCAGGAGCACTATCGACTCAAATCTCTTCACAAATCTCTCCCTCAAAACCTAAAGTTTGTAATTAGTTCTTATACTAACTGCTCATGATAATGGGTTGTTTTTATCTACCCTTATAAGCTTCCACAGTGCTTTCAAATCTCTGGTCAAGCTTCTTCATTCGAGACAAACAATTGCAACCACGTCAGCGGAAAGTTGCAGCTAAAATCGCTCACTGCTGGAACGAGGCCCGGGTGTCCCTTCTACAGTGGGCACTGAAAGTAAGCATGCATTTAGAAGAGGCAGTGAAGAAGACAAAGAGGAGGTTGGCCTTCAGATTGAGAGGGCTCGAGTATAGGAGTGGAGTTGTCTTAGTGCAATAGTACAGAGTCTTTGAGAGGCTATTCCTGAAGTATTCTGTGCAGTTTTAATCTGCTTATCTGAGAAATGATGTTCTGTCTGTAGGGTTTGTGCAAAAAATCCCTTATCAGACTGAGTCCTGGCCTGGAAGGGCTGATTGTTAAAGAGGAAACTGATCCATTTGGATTATTTTCACCAGAGTTCTGTCGAATATTTTGATGTGCATTTCACCGAAAGTGAAGAAATTCAAACAGGGCGAGACAGGGAAAATACAGGGAAGGTGTTCTCATGATGGGGGGTGACCAGAACAAGGGGGTCATAGGAGAATGATATAGACCGGGGAGCTCAGGCTGGCATAAGGAGAAATGTCTTCACACAGACAGTGGTGAGGCTGGGGAATTATTTCCACACAAGGCAGTTGAGGGCTCATAATTGAATATCTTCAAGTAAGAGTTAGATATAGTTCTTTGGGCAAAAGGGAACAAAGTATACGGAAAAGGTAATGGGAACAAGGGACTAAGTTCAATGAAATGCCAAGGTCATGTTGCTGGTGCAGCAGGTTCAAAGGACCAAACAGCCTCATCCTGTGTCTCCTGTCGTATGTTCAAGGAACAGTATAATGAAGCGCAAAACTGGCAGAACAGCCCAAACCACAGATTCCACCCCTTTTTGATTTTTTCTCAATAGTGTGAGGGTGCTGCAGAGGGAAAGGGTGACTTAGGTACAAGTAACATTGTTTGTTCCCTCTTTCATAATGTTGCAAAAATGGTGTGCAGATAATATGGTGTGCAGCCATTGACAAGAAATGTTTCCTTTCCCCTAAGCCCAACTCGAGATGGAAATTAAATGATCTCCTTGCTACAACTGGTCACGTGAATTCATCTCCATGCTCATGGGAATCATGGATTGGAGTTGAGCTTACAACGTTTATAAACATACAAATGTATGAAGTCGAAAAGAAGTATTCCATTATCCCCAAACCTGCTCCATCATTAGATCAGTTCAAGGTTTGTTTGTTTCTGTTTCAAATTCTGCATTCCCAATTTTCATTTCACTTTTATTCCTGAAAAGCTCTTGTCTGCCTTCATTCTAAAAATATTTAACAACACACCGCTAAACCAATCTCTGCTCAGAGCTACATCAGAAATCAATGTTGTAGAACATTTATTTCCTTTCCAATTCAATAAAGAGAGAATGTTGATCTTGCATTATCATCTTCAAAAAAAAGGACTGTGGTTAAACACGTGTTCTCTCTAACCTTCAGGAATATTGATCAGGATTAAAGCTGATAGTCTTCTTCTTTGACATTTGCTTGATAATTCCTGAAAGAGCACTGCACTGAAGAAATTCTGAATTCACAGTAATACAGCTCATCCGTAAAGTCCTCAGGTTGAAGTAGAAAATGGACAAATAATCCTGAATTTTGGGCAGCAATGTTCAGGAAAGAATCGACATTTCAGAGTGATGCTCAATTGTCAGCATTTTATTGCATGTATTCAGGCAGTCACCGTATCTCTGGTGCAATTCAGAGTAATTTTCCTATTCATCCCACTACAGAGATAAACAGTTTCCTCAATGGTTTCCCTGGGTAGATTTGGTTTCTGCCTGAACTATCAACTTTTCCATTTTTGTTTGTGAAGATCGATTTATGGATTTTCCACACAGAAATTCTTGCATTAAATTGAGTTTCTGGACAAAGATAATCAGGCTGAAGACTGATCCTGAAAACTTAGTTCTTTCGCATGTGCTAATAGCATGTCTTGGAACTTGAAGTGAGACTTCATTCTCATATTTCAATCACTTCAAAGTGTTCCATAATATAATGATTCTCCTGATTGGTATGTCATTGAATTCTTCAGTTCTCTGAATTTAGCCTGGATCACAGCATAAATACACGTGTTGGTACAGGAGCTAAGCAGTTGCGACATCTTCGCTGTGCCATCTGTGATGAAGCATGGGTGTGTGTAAGAGTTGTCACATCGGATATCTGTAAGTCGTGCATAAGTGTGGTACACAACCAGGGTCTCCCACAACAGCACAAATCTGCATGATATACCAAACAGCAAACCGACTGACTTACATCGTTTTCCATCTCCAAACCCTTGTGTTTCTCTCGAGTTCTTTGACGACGGAGACCCCGACGGATTTGACTGCTCTTTAAAATGCACCTGACAGTCAGCACATTGAGCAGCAAGATCAGAAAGAATGACACACAAGGAGTTAAAATATAATTGGTCATTTCAACTGCAGCCCATGCAGGGGAAGTGAAATTACTTGATTTCTTGGAGCGACCCCATGGTATTTTCTTAATGATTTATTTTGGCTCGGAGATAAAATACTAGGATAAAGACTGTATGCAGTGCAGCATGGTTACAGTGCCTAGAATCGCCACTTGAGTTCTCATAGTGAAAAGTTTTGTTTCAATCTCTCACAGCAAATAGCTGCAGATCTGTCATATGTGAATGTGACTGTGAGCCGGACATAAATCATTGTGGCTGCAGATGCCAGAGTAGAAAAAAAACTCGACACATGGGAGTAAATCTTACGAATGAATGTGGCAAATAAATTGGAATAGTGATCCATAAGATGGCATCAAAGGCAACGACAAGGAGATCAGCACTGCCATTCCAATCATGTAATGAGTGATGCACTTGGAGAGACCACGCTTTCCACGGGACAGGATCATTACTGCTGCCAAGTTAACTTGAAGAGAAAACATTGAAATAGAAGTAAATATTTACAGATCTTGTCTTGAATCAAAGAACTGTGTGACAGAACCTTGGGCAAAATGTGCAGCTGTGATAATTCATGACCGGTGGCAAATGAGGTATTGCATACTTTCCTACAACTACATGTTTGAAACACAGTTACCAGCAGTATGTTTTTAAATCCAGAGAACAAGTAAAGAAAGTGAGAAAAGGAGGTTAATAATTCATCAGTGTAAAATGAATTCCCTTGAAGAAGGAAGGAGTAGATTTAATGGCAGCATTGAATGATAAGAAAAGGTGTTTATGCAAAATGCACAGTAATAGGTAATAATAATTGAGCAGAAAATAAACACAATTTTGCATCAGGAACACTTTGATCACATCTTAAAAGGAACACCAATGGCTGAAATAAGAGGAAATTAAATCTCTTCTATCTTCCACACAATTGGATATGCCATTTCTGGGATTAGCAAAAACTTTGGTTGTTCTGGGTCTCACACTTTTGGCTGGAACTATCAACTGATCCATTCCGAGCACTCTTGATTTTATTAGAATTTAAGCCTCCAGTAATGAAGTGATGCCTGACATCACCAATAGTGACATCAACTTGAACAAACACATTCCATGATCAGCTTTGACTCTAATGTAATTAATGAGATGGGAAAAGCACAACCATCTGAAAACTCAGAAGTAAACACGAGTTCCACCACCATGAAATCAAGCTAAAGATGCACGCAGAAATCCCATGAATAATGAATGGCTTCGTTTAGATTTTCCTGGTAAAGCATGTGCTCATTGCTTCAGTTAACGTAATTGTTGCTGCTCTGGGATGCAGGCAGAATCCAGAGGAAAAAAAAACGAGTTTTATGCTAATTCTGCCAATTCCAAGGTGAAAATGCAAACTTCATTTTTTGAAGGACATTGACATCGGTATCTCCAGTGGGATCTTGAGAATTAAATGTCTGATAGACAGTTGGAGAAAGCATAGTTTAGAAGTCAATTTGTACTCAGTTTCAGTTTTTTGTTTAGGTCGAGAACTGGAGAAGTAACTCTGAATTCCAACTCTGTTGCCAGGACAAGACACATTTTACAATTAAGTGATTAAAGCCAACCTCTCTGATCCTAACCTGTGCCCAAATTCAAACAACAACCCTAACTCTACACTGAGGTCTATTTTCTGCGATTAACTAAGAAATGGAGTGTTCTCTTTCTTGCTCTGCCTCTTCAATAAGATATTGGGATTATGGTTCATTGCAGCCTGAGAGGAACGTTTTGCCAGTTTGATGGTTTTTTTAAAAAAAATCACTCGTGGGACTTGGGCACCACAGATTGGCTGAAATGTTATTAACGTCCCAAAATGCGTTTCGAGGTGAGCTGCTTCCCGGCACTTCTGCAGTCAATGTGTTGCAGAGAGACACAGGATATCATTATGGAGGGAACTTTGGAATTTCGACCAAGGAACTCAGAAGGATGAGATTCAGTATTATAACACATCTGAATGTAAACACGTCAAGAGGGTGTGGTGAGTTGGACGTGCGTTTGAGGAAGCCATTGCCTGCCATGTAGTGGAAATATTACCTTCCACTTCTTCGCCTGAGCCTCAGTACTGCCCAGAAATTGTTGCATTGGAGCAAGGAATGCCTTGGTGTCTGAGGAGTCATGAATGATGCTAAATATCGAGCAATCATCATCAAGCATTCTCACTTCTGGCCTTTGGATAGATGGAAGATTATTGATAAAGCTACCAGAGACGGTTGGTTTAGAAGATTCCCCAGAAGAACTTCTGAGGAGTTGAGATGATTGACCTCCAACAACATTAAACCATCTTCTTATATGCCAGGTATGACTCCAACTACCTGAAAGTTTAGCCCCTGATATCCATTGTTTCCAGCGTTAGTCAGCATTGTTTTGACAAAGGAA
Organism: Stegostoma tigrinum; assembly: GCF_030684315.1. Lineage (NCBI taxonomy): Eukaryota > Metazoa > Chordata > Chondrichthyes > Orectolobiformes > Stegostomatidae > Stegostoma > Stegostoma tigrinum. Next base: position 10,143,634 of record NC_081398.1, read on the forward strand.
AGTCAAGCCTGACTAATTTGATTGCATTCTTTCAAGAAGTGACACGGAGATTGGAACAGTGAAGCAAAATATTGCATCAAAGACAATGACAAGAAAATCAGCAGCTACCATTCCAATCAAGTAATGGATGGAGTCACTTGGGGAGATCAGAAATTCCATGGGACATGATCATTATTGCTACCATTAACTGTGAGGGAAGACATTGAAGTAGAACTAACTATTTTCAGATCTTGTTCTGAATCAAAGAACAATGTGACAGATCTTTGGAAATACGTCCAACTTTGATGTTGCAAGACAGGTGTAGACCAAAGAATAATATGCTTTCCAATAAAGAAACACTCGAAACATAATTACGAACAGTGCGCTTTAGAATCCACAACATAAACAAGTAAAGGTCGCAGAGAAGGTTACTACTCCATCATTAAGGGTAAAATGAATTTCCTGGAAATTTGAAGGAGAAGAGATAACGGCAGCATCTAATGATGATAAAATGTCTTTGTGCAAAATACACAGTGATAAGTCATGGTAATTAAACTGCAAAATTACCACCAGTTTATGTCAGGAACACTTTGCAATAACAGTTTCCCAGAAACACCAATGGCTGAAATAAGAGGATAGAAAACATCTTCTATTTTCCAGACAATTGGATATGGCATTTCTGAGATAATCAACAACTTCGGTTGTTCTGGGTCTCAGACTGCTGGCAGGAACTGTGAACTGATCCATTCCAATCGATTCGATTTGTACAGAGTATAAACCTCCAGTGATACACTTGCACCTGATCTCGCTATTAGTAATACCAACTTGAACAAACACATGAATTCAACAGGTTTGACTGTGATGTGATTTCGGTGGTGGGCAAAACACGACCATTTCAAACATCAGGAGTCAACAATAGCCCCACCATTATGTAATGAAGATAAATGGGCATGCTGGAAAAAAAAAACTGACACCATTAATAATGAATACCTTTATTTCGAGATTCCCTGTAAATCATCATGCTTTTTTGTTTGAGGAATCTGAAGTGATGCTGCCTGGAAAGTCGACAGAATCCAGAAACATGGATTCATTTTAGTTTTTTTCACATTCCCATATAAAAATACAAACTTCAATTCTCTCAGAACGTTGAATTCCGTCTCTCCATTTGAGGTGAAAGGATGTGGAGAGTTCAGTGGCTGGTAGCCTGTGTGTGAAAGCATATTTGAGAAGCCAATTTTTACTAAGTTTTTGATTTATTTCTAAGTTGGAGAATTGCGGATATACAGATCCTTACTTTGAAACTGAACTCCCAGTGCCAGGACAGAACACATTTTGCAATGAGGCAATGAATGCACACTTCTCTGAACCTAAACCTAACCTGAAAGCAAACAAAAACCCTCAGTCTGAGCTGAAGTTTATTTTGTGCAATTAGATGGGAAATGGGGTATGCTCTTTCTTTCTCTGCCTCTGCATTCAGAAGTTGTGATTGTGGTTCAATGTAGCATGAGAGGGAAGTTTTGCCATTTTAAATTTTTAAATTCACTCTTGGGGCATGGGCACCACTAACTGCTTCAACATTTGTCATCATCATCATGAGGAGGCGCTGGTTAGCTGCTTACAAAAACTTTTGCAGTCTCTGAGCTTTAGGTGGACTCACAATATCATAAGGGATGGAAAGATGGACTTTGGAATAAGGAAATCTGAAAACATGTGACTCAGTACGGTAACACAACTGAGTGGTCAAGGGACAGTGGCTCGCTGGACTCTTTTTGGAGGTGGACATTGCTGCAATGTGGTGTAAATGATAGCTCTCATTCCTTTGCCTTCCCTCAGTATTGACCAGACCTTGTTGCATTTATACAAGAATTGCTTTGGTTTCCGAGTGTCATGAACAATGCTGAACATTGCGTAATCGTCATCCATTCTCAATCCTGACCTTATATTCAGCAAAATTCACTGATGTAGCAGGTGGAAATGGGTGTGTTCAGAACATTCCACTGAAGAATTCTTGTTGAGTTGAGTTTACTGGCCGGTACCAAAATCAAACCTTCTTCTTTCGTATCAGGTATGACTCTAACGAGATTAATGGTCTCCTCCTGACATCCATTGATCCCGGTGTTGCTCCTGATGCCACACACTGTCGAAAAAGACATTGATATCGAAAAAGTCATTCTCACCTCACTCACCATTTGCTCAATTCATTTTATTTGTCCATTTTTGAAAAAATCCTGTAATGAGGTCAGCAGCTCAGAGTTCCTGGTTGAAACTGGGCATCACTAAAGATGCAGGTGCTAAGCTGATGATGCTTGATAACGTTGTAATTGAAAACATCCAGTACTTTACTGATGCTGGAGCACAGAATGATGAGGTGAAAACTGACCAGGTTAGATTTTCTGACATTTATTGTAATAAAATACTGTACAAATTTCCATGCTGTTGGGTACTTGTCAGTTTTGTAACACTATATAAAAACCCTGCTGCGATGTCGCAAGTCTTTAATACTATTTTTCGGGCTCAAAGCCTTTACAGCATTCATCCCTCTCAGCCATTTCTTGACATCACGTGGAGTGAATCAAATGGCTGAAGGCTGGCATCTGTATTGTTTTGGGCTATCTGAATGTGACAGAATTAAATTGAACACTGAACACTTCTGTCATTGACATGGCAGGGATGGTCAGTGTGGTGGGCAGAAGGTTAAACCTTACTAATGTGATTGCATCCTTTGAGGAAATTGCAAGGAGTTTGATAAGTGTGAGTAACATGGATTGTATTGAGGAATTTGACTAGGTCCCGCATGGCAGACTGGTCAAAAAGTAGTCTCATGGGATACAGGAAAATTTGGTGAATTGGATCCAAACTTGGCTCAGTAATAGGAAACAAAGGCTAATTGTTAATGGTTGTGTTTGCGAATGGAAAGCTGTACAGAAAGTCTCGCACACAGGTTCAGTGTTGTTTGTCAAGGATAGTTTCAGCGAGCCTTTAAAGTATTCTTATTGTCTTCTCCTGGAAGTAAACACGCTTGCATCTTCAAATAGTTTGTGTGTGAGAGAGGATGTGTGTTCTTTTCACATATAGATTCATGCAACACGCTCGGTTTGGGTTCAAGACCGGAGGATGAGAACACAAAATTGAGAGCTGTTTGGAATTCAAGAGGAAGTGACAGGTTAGATAACTAACTAATTTCATCAAATGAAACAGGACTGGAGCATCATGGTTTTGTCAGGCAGAAGATGGAATGCAATGTTGCTACAATAATTTCTATTTCAGCTCATAATATCGAGTAGAGTTCAGAACAACTTATAAAGTTTGGGCTGATAATTACTGTGGAAACCTGTAAAACTCCATATTATATCTCCAAAATGATTTGGGCATGTAGTTGAGAAGTGTAATTGACAGAATGATGTGCAAAAACGGGGATTTTTGGAAAAGGTAGAGCAATGTTTCAATCGAAATAACACAGCATGCTTTTAATATCAATGCTGCAAAATTTCGCCTCAACTCAAATTCCAGGTTTTGAGAATGAAGCTCGAACAAGAAGTCTCACTGACTCTGAGCTGAAATTGAACTCTCTGACAAGCTTGACATGAATTTTCCAAAAGCCATTATCTAACTAAAGTGTGTATTTGTATTTCACAGAGCAAAGAATGTTGATGCAATTAACATTACTCTATTAATTATCTGTTCAAGGGCATGGAGAATTAGCTGTTTATCAAAAATTTCTCCCTCTTTTCTTCCATTCTCTACTGTGCATTTATTTTATTGGTGATTGCCATCATATCGAAGGAACTGTGGACTCTCCGTTTGTATCAGTCACTACGTGGGAGCCTTAGCAACAACAGATCTCATGGGTGCAATCAATGAAGTCAAATTCTATCAGATCCATTGTTGTTGCTTCTAGGATTCCATCCTCGATATGACTCGTGTCTGTAGTATTATGATTGTCCAAAGTTAAAAAATCTGCAAATATTTCAGCTTGGTAGACAGTCGTTTTCACCTTCGATCAGGTTGTTGTCATTTGTTTCCGGAACTGGAAAGAAAATATTCGATCTGGAAAACTGAAATGATGGTGATTGCAACAACCAGTCTACTGTTCCATCGAAAACTCAGCATTTCTACTTTACCTCGCAATATGATCTGATCACTGACAATGTACCGTTCAGCAAAAGTCAACTATTTTAGTGATCTTGGGTGAGTGATATTAGACAGGTCTGACTTCTTTCCAGCTTCATTTCTTCCCATTCCGTTTTGAATTTGATGCTCTACTTTCTGAACGTCAGAAACATTTTACTGAGCAACCACAGCCTTAAGGTTCCGAGTCCCAGAGCTGGGAAGGGAATTGCAGAGATCCGGAAATGGCGGACAAAACGAACTCTGTGATTTGGCGAAGATAATAAAGTGTGAAGCTGGATGAACACAGCAGGCCAAGCAGCATCTCAGGAGCACAAAAGCTGACGTTTCGGGCCGAGACCCTTTATCAGAGACGAGGATGGGGTGAGGGTTCAGGAATAAATAGGGAGAGAGGGGGAGGCAGACCGAAGATGGAGAGAAAAGAAGATAAGTGGAGAGGAGAGTGTAGGTGGGGAGGTAGGGAGGGGATAGGTCAGTGCAGGGAAGACAGACAGGTCAAGGAGGTGGGATGAGGTTAGTAGGTAGGAAATGGAGGTGTGGCTTGGGGTGGGAGGAATGGATGGGTGAGAGGAAGAACAGGTTCGGGAGGCAGAGACAGGCTGGGCTGGTTTTGGGATACAGTTGGCAGAGGGGAACATCCGGGCTGGTTGTGTGGTGCGGTCGGGGGAGGGGACGAACTGGGCTGGTTTTGGGATGGGGTGGGGGAAGGGGAGATTTTGAAGCTGGTGAAGTCCACATTGATACTATTGGGCTGCAGGATTCCCAAGCGGAATATGAGTTGCTGTTCTTGCAACCTTCGGGTGGCATCATTGTGGCACTGCAGGAGGCCCATGATGGACATGTCATCTAAAGAATGGGAGGGGGAGTTGAAATTGTTCGCGACTGGGAGGTGCAGGTGTTTATTGTGAACCGAGTGGAGGTGTTCTGCAAAGCAGTCCCCAAGACTCTGCTTGGTTTCCCCAATGTAGAGGAAGCCACACCGGGTACAATGGACACCTCCACTTGGTTCGCAATAAACAACTGCACCTCCCAGTCGCGAACCATTTCAACTCCCCCTCCCATTCTTTAGATGACACGTCCATCATGGGCCTCCTGCAGTGCCACAATGATACCACCCGAAGGTTGCAAGAACAGCAACTCATATTCCGCTTGGGAATCCTGCAGCCCAATGGTATCAATGTGGACTTCACGAGCTTCAAAATCTCCCCTTCCCCCACCCCATCCCAAAATCAGCCCTGTTCTTCCCCTCCCCACACTGCACCACACATCCAGCCCAGCTGTTCCCCTCCCCCTACTGCATCCCAAAACCAGCCCATTCTGTCTCTACCTCCCTAATCTGTTATTCCTCTCACCCATCCCTTCCTCCCACCCCAAGCCGCACCTCCATTTCCTCCAGACTATCCTCATCCCACCTCCTTGACCTGTCCGTCTTCCGTGGACTGACCTATGCCCTCCCTACCTCCCCACCTACACTCTCCTCTCCACCTATCTTCTTTTCTCTTCATCTTCCGTCCGCCGATTCCTCGCTCCCAGAACCCTCACCCCATCCCCATCTCTGATGAAGTGTCGAGGCCCGAAACGTCAGCTTTTGTGCTCCTGAGATGCTGCTTGGCCTGCTGTGTTCATCCAGATTCATGCTTTACTATCTCGGATCTCCAGCATCTGCAGTTCCCATAATCTCTGTGATTTGGCTGTTTTCTGTTGTGGCAGTTTCATGCGTTTGTGGCTGACTGCGATTGCAGAATTCTTATATTGCAAGATTACAGAGGCTATATGTGTTGTATTGTTTATACAGATACTAGAAGGAGGTGGAAGCTTTGGCGAGAGTAGAGAAAGGGTTGACCAGATGGTTTCCTTCTCTCCAGGGCATTGAATATGAGGAAAGATAAAAAATGACATAGGCTGTTTTTACTGGAAAGACGTCAGATGAGAGGAGACCTGATAGAGGTCTGCAAAAGAAGGAGAGTCATAGATCGAGAGGATCATCAGAAGCCTTACCCCAGGGGTCGAGTTTTCAATGACAAGGAGGCAGAAGTTCAGTATCAGTGAAATTTTTAAGGGAGATGTGCAAGTGGTGTTTTTCATGCAGAGGGTGGTAACAACTTGGAATGGGACACCAGAAGAGGCGGTGGAAGTGGACATATTGAAGACATTTAAGAGGCACCCAGATGGACAAATGAATAGCGAATGAATAGAGGGATATGGAACAAAAATAGCAGTTTGTTTTTAGACTCAATGGGGCATAATGATTGATACATGTTTGGAGGGCTAAAAGGACTGTTTCTATGCTGTACTTTATTGGCATTTTTTATTTGTTTATTGCACCCAGTTTTTTACTACTGTCGATGAGTCAGATACACGTTGCAGATTTGAAGTTCCCAGACAAACACATTTATTTCGAGCGTAACTAATATCAAAGTTCATGGGACAGTTCAACATCATGCCAAAATTACCTGGGGAAACGAGTTGTCATGTCCTGCAAAGTATAAGAAGCACTGAGCTGTATCCTGTTCATTGTTCATCAAGAGGTATCCCAGCATTTCAAAATATATTTCGGTTCATTACTGTTTCTTGCCTGTCTTGTGAAATGTTTAGATGAGCACTCTGATCCAAACCAACATGTCAGTATGAATGTCTTTCTCCCCTTTCTTCTGATAAGCATTGCAGGTGTAAACATTGATGAAAGAGAATCAGAATGACCTGGGATATCATTCACAAGCAATCTGTGTATTTACTGTTTTGAAGCAAGAAAGTAAGCTAAACTGTTCCATTATGTCTTGGTTCAAAATGAAAATTAAACTGAAGGTTTTTTACCGATTGTATAATTGAACTAGCAACTTCCAGTCCAAATATAAATTACAAAATCTACTTCCCAAACAAGCAGCCATTTCACTGGTAAAAAAAAAGGTCCCAGAGGCCTGGAAAACTGTTATTGTAACACACACCACCCCACCTTGAAGAGGGAACATGGCAAAAGTCAGTCCATTACTGATTGATGAAACTGATGCTGGGCTTTGGTGAGGTTTTGGGGTCCATTGAGAAAGATGAATTTTCTGAATGCTTGGATGTACATGGTGAAAGAAGTCAAAGTCAACATGGTTTCACCAATGGGACGTGGTTTCATAAATCTCTCATCATTCTTGGAAGTGGTATCAAGCAGTTTCGACGAAGGAGAACCAATGGTTGTTATCCACTTGCACTTCCAGAAGGCTTTTCACAAAGTATTGCACAGGAGGCTGCTGAGTAAGATCGGGACCATTGGTGCCAGCGGCAACATACTAGTATGAGAGGAAGATTGGCCGTCAGGCACAAAGCAGAGGGTATACTTAACGGTGTCCTTCCCGGGATGGCAGATGGTGACAATTGGTTTTCCATTAGGCTCGGGTTTGGGAACACACATTTTCACTTTGCCCATTAATGGTCTAGATGAAGGAATTGAGGGAATTCTGGCTAATGAAACAAAGATGGGTTGAGAGACAGGCAGTATTGAGGAGGCAGTGTGAGGCTGCAGGAGAATTTTACAGCTTAGGAGTCTGGGCAACAAAGTGGCAGATGGAGTACATTGTGGGAAAGTGTAAGGTCATGCACTTTGGTAGGAAGAATACAGGTATGAGCTGTTTTATAAATGGTGAGAAAATTCAGAGACCTGAAGTGCGTTGTGACTTAGTCCTGTGTTGTTTCAAGGTAAACTTCCCAGCTCTGTCAGCAGTTAGGAAGGCAAATACAAAGTTGTCATTTGTTTCGAAATGACGAAAATGTAAAAGGAGGAGTGTACCTCTTAGGTTTTATAAGGCTGTGGTCAGACCACACTTGGATTAATTTGAGCAGTTTTGAGCCCCATCTTGAAAGAAAGATATCGTGAACTTCGAGTTTGTCTGGAGGAGATTCATCAGAATAATCCCGGGGGAAAAAAGCCTTAACATATGAGGATAATTTGAGGTCTCTGGGTCAATGCTCAGCGGAGTTTAGAAGAATGAGGTGTGACCTAATAGAAACTTATGGAATACTGAATGGCCTGGAGAGATTGGAAGTTGGGAAGATGTTTGCTTTGGCAGGGCAGACAAGGATCCGAGAGCACAGCCTTATAGCAAAGAAAAGACCTTTTAGATCGGAAATAAGGTAGAATGTATTCAGGTAAAGAGTGGTGAAACTGTGGAATTCATTGCCGCAGAAGGCTATGGAGACCGAATCATTCAGTGTTTCAGACAGAGAGAGACAGCTTTCTTATTGTGAACTGGATCAGACATTACGGGGATGAAGCCAGAGAATGGGGTTCAGGAAATTATTAATCATGATTGAACGGCAGGGCAGTCTCGATTGGCAGAATGGACTAATCGATGCTCCTATGTCTCAGGATCTTCTAGACAGCCTGCTGTGCACACGCTGTTGATCATCGAGGGGAGCCGATTTTGCGATGTCTCTTCGATGCACCGAACAAGGGAATGGCTTTTCCTCCTGTAAAGGCAGGCTGTGACTGAATGAATCCCTTCCCACATGATCGGCAGCTGAACGGCCTCTCTCCCACTGTGGGATTCCACGTCCGGTCCCCAGAACATGATCTGGGTCTCTGGATTAACAGCACAACAATAAAAGAAGTAAGCCATCGCCTCCTCTACACATTGCCAGATCAGTCCTGCTGTGGGTCAATCTCTCAATTTAAGGATACATGGGGACACTAAAGGATGGAAGAGGGCTTTCCTCTGAACGCCCACGAAAATAAAATTAGACACAACAGATTTCTGTCCTGCATTTCAAATGATGACTCCAAGCTCCTTTTTCAGACTTCGTTTCATGAGAATTTGCAGAGGGATGCTCAATTCAAACATCACATAAAGTGTAAGAGAATCATTCAGACTCGAAGATTATTAAACTCCTGACATAGACCAAGAAATCTTGGAGGTGGCAACAAATGTAGTCAGAGAGGAAACACTGTGGAGCGAAATTAACACTGCAGACAAGGCAGCATCAGAGGAGCAGTAACAGTAATGTTTCAGCTCTGGATTATTTTTCAGAAAGGGCACCTTGGTGAATAAGTGTACCAATGTGAAACGTCACCTTTCCTGCTCCTCTGATATTTCCAGTCCTGCTGTGTTCCTCTGGCTTCTTGTCTCTGAAACACGAATTGAGTTCAATCATCACCCAGAGGCCACTTGCAATATTAGAGGGTTCACCGCAGATATCTCCCTCTGTCTCTCACTGAGCAGAAGCCAATATGAGGGCATTTTAAATGATTCACCTTCAAATTTTCACCTGCTTGATATGCTGGGCTGTGGTCAATTTAAGCCATCTCTTCCAGCACAACCTTCTGCTGTTCTGCTGCGGCTGAGCAATGTACTGTTCACCCCCTTTATAGCTCCCACCTCCCGAGACAAAATGCAGAGGCTCTTCAACAGAATTCACCCCGTGTACGACAGACTTGGTTTGTGCTGTGAAAAGTATTTCCTGAAGATATTCTTCCTTGGCATGGAGCAGCCACATGGGACATTGTTCCAAATAGATCTCAACACATAGAGACGCACATCCCAGGCACCGAGTTCACTTGCACGTAAAATCCATCACGTGCGGACGATTTTGGGACATGGGCTGCTTCCCCAGTCTTCTTCTCTTGAATATTCTGCTCAGACACTCCTTGAAATGCCATGTGTATTGTTGTTTTTTTTTGTTTTGCTTCGCAGTATTGTTAACTTACAGATATGTCATGGGTTATTTATGGTCTGACCGAAATGACTGCCAGAAGACTTGTGCCCTTCAATATGAAACCAAATCTGAAACTTAATCTACTTACGACAGATGAGAGACACATGCGATACAATTAGTTGCTCTGTTTGCTCGTATACACAAAGAAATGAATCCCATATCGCCTTCTATCCTCTTTCGAACATAATGAGGATGGCACTTAGATCTGTATCAGATTACGTGGCACAGAGCATGAAGGTGAGGAGTCTCACGACTGCAGCAAACTGCCTGATATAAATACATTTCTGAATCTCAGGTTTTGTGCTGAATCTCCATTTCATAACGACGACAACACTTTTATTTTCTTCAAAACAGGCTGAGAAACAAAGCCAGGTGGTCCCGTGTAAATGCAAATAAGGACACATCTCACAGACAACTCAATGTCATGAGCAATTAATCGTTTAACAATCCTTAATAATCTGTTTGGAGGGTAATTTTTCAAGCCTAACATTACAAGTCCCTTCAAGACACTCACCATCCTGACTTGGAAATACATTGCAGGAGAGGTGTGTGGGTGGCGGGGCATGGGGGTGGGGGAGGGTACACATGACTAAGGTGCTATGAAGATTGTTTGCCCCCTCATTCAGAATGCTGCAAATGAGGTAACCAAATAATATAGAATGTAGCCATTTATGAATATGTCTCAATTCTGTCAAACACCATGCGGGATGGAAATTAAATGATCTCGTTCTCAATCAATTTTGTGGGATTGGACAAAATGGAACGGTGTTGAGGTTACAACATTCATAAATGTACAATCATACAAAGTCGGAACAGAAGTATACCATGATCTTCAATCCTGCTCAGCCATTTTGCTTATGTTTCAGATTCTTCATTCCCAATTTTCCTTTTCATCGCTTTACTGTCAAGAATCCAGCTACTTTCACCCTAAAAATATTCAATGACAGACCCGCAACCGACATCCATTTTCTGGTGTGAGTTCAAATCTTACACAATCCTCACGGAAAACAACACTTCTCCCCATCTCATATCATTGGGAAGCATTCATTCTAAAAGAACGACACAACTATGACACCTCAGTCTCAACAGACGTAAGAGAGGAAGGCTTCTTTTCATGTGCAGTTAAAGCTGTTTGGGATGTTAGATTTTGTGACGCGTTAGGGTTCTACTCAGAGCCACATCTGAAACCAATATTCGGACACATTTATTACCTGTTCGAGTCAGGAGAGAGGGAATGTTAATTCTAGATTTCTGATCATAAGAACAAGGACTACAGATCATCATGTGTTATCTCCAATCGGCAGAAATATTGATCAGGATCAGTGCTGGAATTTTGCGGCATTGACAAGTGCATGACAATTACTGAAACAGCACTGCTTTGAAGAAATTCTGATCTCACAGTCATCCAAGTCAGCTGTAAAGTCCGCGGATAAACGTAACAAACGTTCGACAAAATTGAAATTATGTGCAGCAATGTTCGCAGAAGAGTCAACTTTTCAGACAAATGATCAATTTTCAACATTTTATTCAACATCATATTCTGGCAATCACCATTTCTCTGGTGAAATTCGAGCACATTTTCTATTCATACGTCAGCAGGGATGGACAGCTTTCTTAGCATTTTCTCCAGCCTTAGCTGTATGAACTGTATGAACGCTCACTTGCCCATTTTTTCATTTTTTTTTGCGAGAGCGATTCGTTAATTGTTCACACAGAAAGACTTGCAATGAATCAATGTTTTGGGCACATATAATCAGAACAACGTCTGTGGTGCTGATAACTTACTTCTTCCTCCGTGGCAATTGGAGATTTTGGAATATAAGACAAATTTAATTCACATGTTTCAAGCTCATCAACCTGTTACATAATTTAAGCATTTGCTTGAAGGGGTATGTGATTGCATTCTTCAGCTCTTTCCTGAATTTAGCCTGGCTCACAGCATAAATAAACGTATTGGTGCAGGAGCTGAGCACTTGCAGCATCTTCGCTGTGCGATCTGTGACAAAGTAAGGGTCTTTGTCGGAGTTGTAGTAATATCGGATATCCATAATTCGTCCATAAATACTGAAGAGAAGCTGGGTTAACCATAAAAGCACAAAACTGGCTGATATAGTGAATAGCAAAGTGATGGACTTCTGCCGGTTTTGCAACTCTACATCTTTGTGCTTCTCTTCACTTCTTTGGCCACGCAGACACCTGCGGATTTGACTGCTCACTAAAATACGTCTGACAGTCAGCGCATTGAACAGCAAGATCAGAAAGAATGGCACACAAGGGGTTAAAATGTAGTTGATGATTTCAAACGCAGCCCATGCAGGGGAAGTAAAATAATTTGATGCACTGATGCATCCCCATTCAATATTATCAATAATGTATTCTGGGGCATGTGCAAAATACCAAGGAAGAGACTCCAGGCAGCCCAGCACAGTCACTGCTCCTAACAATGCCGCTGCAGTTCTCTCAGTGCAAAATTTTGATTTCAGTCTCTCATAACAAATGGCGACAAATCGATCAAAAGAGAATGTGACTGTAAACCAGACGGAAATCACTGTGACTGCTGATGCCAGGGCTGCAAAAAGACTACACACGGGAGTAAGTCTCGCGAATGAGTTTGGTAAATAAATTGAAAAAGTGTATACCAATATGGCCTCAAAGACAACGACAAGGAGATCGGCCACTGCCATTCCAATCAAGTAGTGAGTGAGGCACTTAGACAGACCACACTTTCCTCGGGACAGGATGATAATCGCGCCCAAGTTAACTGTGATGGAAGAGTTTGAAATTGAAGTAAATATTTTCAGGATATGCTTTCCAACAACAACGCAAGTCAAACACAATTGCTAAAGGTACATTTTGGGATTCATAGCACAAAAAAGTAAGCAAATGATGTTAATATTGAATCAGTAGTGTTCAAATGAGTTGCCTAAAAGAGGAAAGAGCAGATATAATGGCAGCATTTCATGACTGTAAATAGTCTGTAAATTGTAAAAAAAAACACAATGATGCACTTTTCAACAGCAAAATTATCACAAGTTTACATCCTGAACACTTGCACAAACAGCTTACCAGGAACACCAATGGCTGAAATAAGAGGATAGAAGACATCTTCTATTTTCCAGACAATTGGATATGCCATTTTAGAGATTAACAACAACTTCAACTTTTCTGTGACTCACACTGCTGCTGGATCTGTCAACTGATCCATTCTATGTGATCTGAATTATATAGAGTGGAAGCCTCCAGGGGTACAATTACAGCTGACATCACTATTAATAACACCAACTTGAACAAACTCATTATATCAACCGATCTGACTATGATGTGATTACTATGGTGGGTAAAACACAACCATTCAGAAGAAGGGTCTAGGCCAGAAATGACAGCTTTCCTGCTCCTCTGATGCTGCTTGACCTGCTGTGTTCATCCAGCTCTACACCTTGTTCTCCCTGATCAGCAAGTAATCCTGGTTTGTAGCTTAATCAGTTATTGATTCTGAGCAAGGTGACCCCAATCATTCACTCGTCATGAATCATCAACAGGGTTTTATTAATGGAAGATGAAGCCCTATTAATTCGATTGGATTCATTGAGGAAGACACAAGGAGATATAAGAGGGCAATGCAGAGGATGCTGTCTGCAGGACTTTCGGAAGGCATTTGACTCACTCCCACATGGCAGGCTGGTCAAAAACTTAAATACACATTGGGCACAGGCGAATGTGATGAAATGGGCGTAATCTTGGCCCAATAACAGGAAACAAAGGGCTCATTGACCAATCGTGGATTCGAGAGACCACGCAGGGGGTCAAGATTTTCATCTGGAGCCATGGCTTGGATTCAGTATGGACGAATTGTGGACAATGGTGTAAGACCCTTGAGTCCTCCACTGTCGAGTGTTGAGAAAACGGCCAGCCAGACGGAAGTATTTTCTCCATCTGGCTTTCCTCTCATTCTGGTAGCAGTGGACTCGACCCTTCTCTGCCTATAGTCTAAGTCCAGCCTAAAAAAGCATCGGTCTTGATATGATAAAAAGCAGTCCGTGACTCTAATGTTGTGAAGTGAGAGACAAAAATAGACAGGTCAGGGACCTGAGTATTGAAGATTTCAAATGATTCAGGGACTCAAATCTGATGAAATTGGCATTATCTAAAATGATTTCCAAATTAGTCTGTGAAAGACGACACTAGGGAGTATTGTGATATATTATAACGAGGCTGTCAAGGTTTTCGAATGTTGTGAAGGTTTTGTGGACGTCGTTAGTTTGTGTTCGTTGACAGACTGTTGATTAGTGAAAGTTTTGGGTCGAGATTATAAAGTAAGGTTGTTCAAGATGGGTAATAATGTAGATAAGATGGACGATTGTCTTCTTCAATGGTGAAACTGTGTGAAAATTATTCGGATAAATCTGAAAATCTGCGTGAACTTTCTGGCGGCTTAAGTCAGAAATTAGGTGATGAACAGTGGCCCTTAGGTGGTCCCAAACATAATCAATTGGTTAAATCAGCCCAGCAATTGTTTTGGCGATGAAATATGGACTCAAAAATGGAAGTACTGATTGGGCTGTGGCGACAATTTTGTGATGAAAGCCACAAAAAATCGGTATTAAGTTCATGGCAGGAGTCTGCCACCGAATTGGGAATTAAACTGAGTGATTGGTGTTCCTATCTGCGCCTCGCACCCTTGAGCAGGCGTTGTGTTTAAAAGACCGGGAGGTTTGTGTCCTCCAGTGGCAGGAAAAGTAAAAAATTCTGGAGATTCTCAGGGAAAGAAGAGTCGGGAGGGGTTCGTATAAGACTGGTAAAGTAGAATAAGTATTCCGCTGGAAGTATAAGACAAGTACAGTGTTTGTCTGTTTCAAACACCCTCCCTTAGACTGGTTGTTAAGAGGGGAAATCCCCCACGCGAACGTCAGGACACTGAAGTGGGTGTTGAGACCCAGGACACTGGTGTAGTATAGAGAAATAAGCAACAAGGTAAAAGCGCTAAAATGGGGAAAACCTTCGATAAATCCGGCACTGGAGCTCCTCTACATCGAATGTTCCGAAGTAATTCTGAGGATGAGAAGTGATGCAGACGTCCGCCGGCATGACTTAATAACAAATTAGGGAGTGAAATTTGGCTGATGGGGGAATGTGGGATGCAGATAAATGCATAAAAGTGAAAGAAGCAATTTGAAAATGCAGTTTGGGGACAAAATGAAAAACTTTAATGTCCACGTGGAGAAAACCTGCTGAGGAAATAACAAACAAATCTAAACTGCCAAGGTGGGAGAATAATGCACATTGAAGAGGTATCAGAGTATGTGATCATGAGGGAAACTTGAAGTCGTGAGGGATGTTGAAGCAGCAGCGTGAGGATTATGATTTGAGTAAAACAGAACTGGAAATCTTGAGAAAGGAAATGCAGAATAAAGAATTATGAGTGAAACACCAGTCTGAATTACCATACAGAAATAAAAAGGAGGTACCTCCTGACATGTATGGCTTGCCAATGTTATTACAAAGTAATGATATAAATGAGTAAGACAAGGAGGACTGGACAGGAAGTAGGCAACATAAAATAAAGTGTTACATGCAAAGCAGATGACGTGAAATAGTAGAACATGCAGAAAACAGAAGATGTGCATTCAAAAAAATTCACACTACAGAAGCTGTACTTCACACACGGTAGTTATTAGACCCAAGTTAAAAGATAAACTGCTTTTTAATACATATCCAAGATTGTGTCATTTACAACCACAAGCTCCAAGACTTATTTTATAGAGCAATATCGGATATCCCCCCAAAAAAGTCGACTGTTAACCAAGATCATGAGAGCATTGCATTCATATCTGTAAGAAATACTGTTCAATTCATTAATTTGGTCTTCCTTGCCCAATTTATGTTTCTGCAGAAAGATCTAAAACACAAGGCGACATTTGGCTCAAGTACAAATAAGGATGTGATTTAAAATCTTCTGGCAAACCTTATTCTAAAAATATTTACAAATTAACAAATTTTGCAGAAATTCTACCAATACTGAGTTGCAGATCTGATTAATTGTTTTAAACTTCCTGTTAACAATGCAGAGATTTAGCTGGTTTCGAAGCACGTCATAATACAGCATCAAGGGGCTATTTACTTGCAGAAGTTATTTTTAAAGAACGCAGTAACCTGCCTTTGGTTGCCCACATTGGAATACTGGAGGAATTCAATTCTTTCATGTCGTCATTTTCAGACTAAACATCATTAATGCACTTATACTGTTTCCCGGCACACCACATTTCTGGCCCAAGCCATAAGATAAATAATACAAACCCATACACACCTGATCTCCTGTCGTACAAGTTCTAAAACTGAACAGAGAAACAGGCAACAGAATACGGAACAGACTGCGGGTGGACAAAAGGAGGGAGAGCAGGATTCTTTTTAAAACTCACAGAGGACGCCTGAAAAAAAAAAGTCCTTAGGTACACCCATCCAGAATTCCATGTATGTTAAAAACTTTTTCCAGGCAATCCTCCTCCCCAAACAATTGGCTGTTATCAAATGCGCTGCCCATGCCTCTGATGAATCTGTAGTTATTTGTGTAACGCTCAGGTTTCTCAGGCTGCCGCAGATCAAACTTTTATTGTGCCCTCTATGAGCAAGCAGGCAACAAATTGCTTGCCTCCTTGGAACACGACGAGCATGCCAGATATTGTCACTGTTCAGTGTTTACAGGGGAACGCCCGTGACTCTGAAAAACAACTATGGAAGACACATGGATGTTTGTGCTCTGCGTCAAAAGGCCTCTGGGTCACTCCAATTGGCCAAGTGTGTATACCTGATGCTTTCTTCGCAATGCTTAATGCTGGTCAAGGAGTGCAGTGCATAACAGTCTTGTCAGGTGGTCTGTTGGAGCGCATTCAGTTTGATTTTATTGAAATGCTGCATGTACATTGCTCCAAGTATTGTCTTGTTACTGTTGATGTAGTTTGTATATGGATTGAGGCCTTTTCAGTCACGAATAATAAAGCCTCGACAGTGCTAAAATCATTACTGACAGAAAGTATAGCAAAGTTCAGGGTACCTCGACAGATTAGTTCAAAAATGTCCCCACTTTGTCGGAAAGATCAACTGAGAACTATGTGAGGTACTGCATATCCAGCAGCAATTTCATTGTGCTGAACACCTCCAAGCAGCAGGAGTAGTGGAAAGGGCAAATGGAACCTTTAAGACCAAATTGACTAAATTAATGTCTGAGACTGGTCCCAACTGGTTAGAAGTCCTGCCTTCACCTTGATCCCACATGAGCTTAACCCCCATTCAACTACAGGTTTATCCGCCAAGAAAATAATATATATCTGACCGAATAGAACCCCTTGGGATGCTGACACAGGCCCACCTACACAGATAGACCCGAATATCATGGGAGAGGAGATGCAAATATATTTTCAGCAGCTTACCTCGTCTCTAAAGTTTCTCCATTCACAGGTAAAGAATGCCTTCGGACCACCAGTAGAAGTGACAGATCAGAACTCAGATGACCAGAAGGAACCTTGCAGACTGCAAATGTGAAACCTCGTGTTGATCAAGGACTGGGACCGCCCCAAGCTCAGGCCAAGGTGTAAAGAACCATTCCAGATACTCCTGCAAATAACAACAGCAGTCAAAGTTGAGGGACACAGAGGCGCTGGATTCATCTGAGTTATTGTAATGAGTTTTGGGCCCCCACAGAAGGATTAATGATGACTGTCAGACTTTCCATTGTCATGGCCACTTTATGGCATTAGGCCTAGAGGACATTTTTTATCTAAGACTCAAATCCTTTTGCATGGAAACCGCAGTGTGTGTTACCCATTTGCTCGATCAGGAGAGGTGTTATTTGTAGCCACCCTTGGATGAACCTGCGCTGTTCAGCTTTTCCAACAATCTCTAATAGAACATAGAAGAGAGAACATCACAGCCCAGTACAGGCCCTTCGGCCCTCGATGTTGCTGCGACCTGTGAAACCTATCTGAAGCCATTCTAAACTCCACTATTCCATTATCATTCATATGTTTTTCCAATGATCATTTAAATGCCCTTAAAGTTTGTGAGTCTACTACTGTTGCAGGCAGGGCATTCCATGCCCTTATGACTCACTGAGTAAAGAACTGACCTCTGACATCAGTCCAATATCTAGCACCCCTCAATTTGAAGCTATGCCCCCTTGTGCTAGCCATCACCATTTGAGGAAAAAGGCTCTCACTGTCCACCCTATCTAATCCTATGATCACCTTGAATGTCTCTAATCAGTCACTTCTTCACCTTCTTCTCTCTCATGAAAGCAGTCTCATGTCCCTCAGTCTTTCCTCATAAGACCTTCCTTCTGTACCAGTCAACTTCCTGGTAAATCTCCTCAGCACCATTTCCAATTTTTCCACATCCTTCCTATAATGCGGCGACCAGAACTGTACACAATACTCCAAGTGCGGCCGCACCAGAGTCTGGTACAGCTGCAACACGACCTCAAGGCTCCAAATCTCAATCCCTCTACCAATAAATCCTAACACACTTAACACCTTCTTAACAACCCTGTTAACCTGGGTATCAAATTTCAGGGATCTATGCACATGGGCACCGAGATCTCTCTGCTCATCCACACTGCCAAGAATCTTACCATTAGCCCAGTACTGTGTATTACTGTTACTCCTTCCAAAGTGAATCATCTCACGTTTTCCTGCATTCAAATCCATTTGTCACCTCTCAGCCAAGTTCTGCAGCTTATCTGTGTCCCTCTGTAACCCGTAACATCCTTCCGCACTATCCGCAACTCCACCAACTTTCTTGTCATCCACAAATTTACTAACCCGCCCTTCTACACCCTCATCCAGGTCATTTACAGACATGACAAACAGGAGTGGCTCCAAAACAGATCCTTTCGGGACACTGCTAGTAACTGAACTCCAGAATAAACGTTTCGCATCAGCCACCATCGTCTGACTTCTTACAGCGAGCTAATTTCTGATCCAAACTGCTAAATAATCCTCAATCCCATGCCTCAGTACTTTCTGCAACAGCCTACTGCGGAGAACATGATCAAATGCTTTACTGAGCATCCATGTACACCACATCAACTGCTTTACCCTCATCGACCAGTTTGAACTCAATCAGGTTTGTGAGGCATGACTTACCCTTCACAAAGCTGCGTTGACTATCCCAAATCAATTTATTACTTTTCAGGTAATGACGAATCCTTTCTCCTTTAATCCTTTCAAACATTTTACCCACAACCAAAGTAAGGCTCACTGATCTATAATTACCAGCGTTGTCTCTACTCCCCTTCTTGAACATGAGGACAATATTTGCTATCCTCCAGTCTTCTGCCACTATTCCTGTAGACAATAACAACGTAAAGATCAAAGTCAAAGGCTCTACAATCTCCTTCCTAGCTTCCCAGAGAATCCTAGGATAAACCCCATCCAGCCCAGAGGACTTATCTGTTTTCACCCTTTCCAGAATTATGAACACCACCTCCTTTAAAACTCAATCCTGCCAGGTCGAATAGCCTGTATCTCAGTAGTATTCTCCTCGACGATATAGACTTTTTCCTCTGTGAACACTGATGAAAAATATTTGTTTAACGCCACTCCTGTCTCTTCAGACGACGCGCACAACTTCCCACTCCTGTCCTCGACTGGCCCTAATCTGATTGGTTCTACAGCACAGGATCATGTTCGGCTCAAATCACATTGACATTCAATTGCCAGAATAGGATCTATACCCCTGACCTAAAATCGACCTCAGTGACCCTAGTAAATTAATATTGCTCATGGGACAAATCACGTAACATAACAGCTGATGTTTTGGAAATTTATTTTCTGGTCTTCTATTCAGAAAAAAAACTATCTACTGCGATGCATTTCTGAACACAAAATCCCCAAGTTCTGCCTGGTGAAACAGTGATCATGTTATTGAGCTAGGAATAGAAATGTAGAAACGTAGAAGATACGAACATGAGGAGATCATTCGGCCCATCAGCACGCTCATGGTTGATCGTCGATCTCAATAGCCTTTACCTGCTTTCTCCCCATGACCATTTATCCCATTCACCCTAGGACCTATATCGAGCCACCTCCTGAACAGTTTGCAGAGATATACCAAAATTCAATTAAATGCACATGATAAAACTTGAATTCAGTAATATCTAAATCAAAAATCAATCTTCATTCTGCCCACAGAACCTTTGGCTCTGAACCCTTTCTTCTTCACTCATAAACTTTAGAAAAGTAAACGTGTCATCTTTACCAGGTCTGACCGACTCATGAATCCAGACAAACAGTCATGTGGTTGAGTCTGATCTGCCCTCTGAAATGGCTTGAGTGAACCTCTCGGGATGCCTCATCCTTAGTTTAATTAAGGACGGGTAAGAAATGCTAGCCGTTTCAGTGACACTTACATCTCATGAACAAAATAAAATCTGATTTAACTTGCTGAAGTGGGGCCTTACCATTGACTGATTTTCAGTTTGGGACGTCTGGAGTTTTGTTTCCAAAAGAGGTTTTGTGGTGATCTGCTCTCCTGAGGACGTGAATGGAAATTTTACTGAAGGTGTTGAGGCCACTGAGACATTATTACACAGCAGGAGGAAAATTGCTGTGGAAAATAGTGAAGAAGTTGCCACATGGTTTCTGATTTTTGAACCTATTTGGGGAATAAACTCCACACGTGACCACTCACAACTCAACGCTCACCACAAGTCTCTTCCTCCAAACCTGAAATGTGTATCTACTGAGTCCTTGTGCTATTTGATCTTGAGAATGTGTTTATTTTGTGTCTCCTCATAATCTTGCACACTGCTTTCAAACTCTGCTCGAGCTTTTTAATTTCAGTGTAAGCACTTGCAACCACATCAAACGAACATTGCAGATAAAATCTCTCCATGCTGGAAGGAGATCTCAGTGTCCCTCCGACACCAACCGCTGCAAGTACGCTTACAGCTGCAGCATGAGGTGAAGAAGACAAATAGAATATTGACCTTCAGGCCGAGAGGACTGGAATACACAGGCAGGGATGACTTGCTGCAACTGTAAGCGGCTTTGATGAGACAACTCAATCAGCACCCTGTGCAGTTCATTCTCCTTATCTGATAAATGAAGCTGTGGTTGTGGAGAGAGTGCAATGATAGTTTGCCACGCTGATTCCTGGGGGGAGCGGACTGACGCATGAAGTGAGAATAGATCCTTTAGGATTATATTCACCCCAGTGGATAAGAATATTTTGATGTGTATTTCATCGAAATTGAAGAAATTGAAACAAAACAAAACAGGTTAAATACAGTGAGGATGATGTCCTCAGGGCGGCCTTCAGTACAAGGGGTTCACAGTTGAATGATATGAAGTAGGGTACTTCGGACTGACAGAAGCAGAAATGCCTTTACACAGAGAGTGGTGTGCCTGTGGATTCTCTGCCACACAATGCAGTTAACGTCACAAAATTGAACAGACAATAGACAATAGGTGCTGGAGTAGGCCATTCGGCCCTTCGAGCCAGCACCACCATTCATTATGATCATGTCGGATCATCCACAATCAGTATTGTGTTCCTGCCTTATCCCTATAACCCTTGATTCCACTATCTTTAAGAGCTCGGTCTATCTCTTTACTGAAAGTATCCAGAGAGTTGGCCTCCACTGCCTTCTGGGGCAGAGCATTCCGTATATCCAATACTCTCTGGGTGAAGAAGGTTTTCCTCAAGTCTGTTCTAAATGGCCTACCCCTTATTTTTAAACTGTGTCCTCTGGTCCTGGACTCACCCATCAGCAGAAAAATGCTTCCTGCCTCCACAGTGTCCAATCCCTTAATAATCTTATACATCGCAATCAGATCCCCTCTCATCCTTCTAAACTCAAGTGGATACAAGCCGAGTCGCTCCAATTTTTCAACATATGATAATCCTGCCATTCCGCGAACTGACTTTGTGAATCTACGCTGCTTTCCCTCAATAGCAAGAATGTCCTTCCTCAAATTGGGAGACCAAAACTGCACACAATACTCCAGGTGCGGTCTAACCAGTGTCCTGTACAGCTGCAGAAGGACGTCTTTGCTCCTATACTCAATTCCTCTTGTGATGAAGGCCAGCATGCTCTTAGCTTTCTTCACTACCAGCTGTACCTGCATGCTTGCTTTCATTGACTGATGCACAAGAACACCTAGATCTCGTAGTGCTTCCCCTTTACTTAACTTGACTCCATTGAGATAGTAATCTGCCTTCCTGTTCTTGCCACCAAAGTGTATAACCACACATTTATCCACATTAAACTGCATCTGCCATGCATCCGTCCACTCACCGAGCCTGTTTAAGTCACCCTGTATTCTCAGAACATCCTCCTCACATTTCACACTGCAACCCAACTTTGTGTCATCAGCAAATTTACTAATATTACTTGGAATGCCTTTGTCTATATCATTAATATATATCATAAACAGCTGCGGTCCCAGCACCGAACCTTGTGGTACCCCATTGGTCACTGCCTGCCAATCAGAAAGGGATCTGTTTGTCATTACTCTTTGCTTCCTATCAGCCAGCCAATTTTCAATCCAACTCAGCATTTTCCCCCAATGCCATGTGCACTAATTTTGTTCACCATTCTCCTACGTGACACTTTATCAAAGGCTTTCTGAAAGTCCAGGTACACTACATCCACTGGTTCTCCCTTATCCATCTTCATAGAGACATCCTCAGAAAATTCCAGAAGCTTAGTCGAGCACGATTTCCCCTTCGCACGCCCATGCTGACTCTGACCTATTCTGTTACTGCTATCTGAATGAGTTGTAATTTCATCTTTTATAATTGATTCCAGCATCTTTCCCACCAACGACGTCAGTCCAACCAGTCTATAATTTCCTGTTGTCTCTCTCCCTCCTTTCTTGAAAAGTGGGACAACATTTGCCTCCCTCCAATCCGCAGGAACTGATCCTGAATCTATAGAGCTTTGGAAAATAATGACCAACGCGTCCACCATTTCGAGAGCCACCTCCTTATGTACCCTGGGATGCAGACCATCAGATCCCGGGGACTTATCAGCCTTCAGGCCGAGCAGTCTATCCAACACCATTTCCTGCCTGATATAAATTCCCTTCATTTCGTCCATTACCCTCGGTCCTTCAGCCACTGTTGCATTTGGGAGATTGCTTGTGTCTTTCCTCGTGAAGACAGATCCAATGTACCTGTTCAACTCTTCTGCCATTTCCTTGTTCCCCATAATAAATTCACCCGTTTCTGACTTCAAGGGCCCAATATTAGTCTTCACCAATTTTTTTTTCTTTTCACATGTTTGAAAAAGCTTTTACTATCCTCCTTTATATTTTTGGCCAGTTTTCCTTCATAGCTCATTTTTGTCTGTGTATTGTCTTTTTAGTTATCCGCTGTTGCTCTTTAAAAGTTTCCCAGTCCTCTGGCTTCCCACTCATCTTTGCTATGTTATACTTCTTCTCTTTAATCTGTATACAGTCATTAACTTTCCTCATCAGCCAAGGTCGCCCCGCCTCCCCTGAGCATCTTTCTTCCTCTCTGGTATGAACTGATCCTGCACCTTCTGCATTATATCCAGAAATACCTGTCATTCTTGTTCCACTGCCATCCCTGCTAGGGTATTGTACCACTGAACTTTGGCCAGGTCCTCCCCCATAGCTCCATAGTTCCCTTAATTCAACTGCAATACTGACACTTCCGATTCTCCCTTCTCCGTCTCAAACTGCAGATTAAAATTTATCATATTATGTTCACTACCTCATAATGGCTCCTTTACTTTAATGTCCCTGATCAAATCCGGTTCATTGAACAACACCAGATCCAGAGTTGCCTCCTCCCTTGTAGGCTCCAGTACAAGCTGTTCTTAGAATCCATCTCGCAGGTACTCTACAAACTCCCTTTCTTGGGGTCCAGTACCATCCTGATTCTCCCAGTCTACCTGCATGTTGAAATCTCCATAACAACTGTAGAGATACCTTTGTGACAGAACAATTTCAACTGTTGATTCAACATGCAACCTACCTCCTGACTACTGTTTGGGGGACTGTAGATAACTCCTAATAGGGTCTTTCTACGCTTAGAATTTCTCAGCTCTATCCATACTGACTCTACATCTCCTGACTCTCTGTCCCCCCTCGCAAAGGACTGAATATCTTTCCTTACCAACAGGGCCACCCCACCCACTCTGCCCACCAGTCTGTCCTTCTGACAGCACGTAAAGCCTTGAATATTCATTTCCCAGGCCCTGTCCACTTGAAGCCACGTCTCAGTTATGCCCACAACATTATACTTGTCAACTTCCAACTGAGCCTCGAGCTCATTCACCTTATTTCGTATGCGTCGTGCATTCATATATAATATTTTTAACTTGTTTCTCCCCTCACCCTTCCTATCAATCCCTATTTCACTTGGCCATACTGTACGATCGGTTCTTGAGTTTTCTGCTCTGTTGATTCTGTTGTCCTTCTTAACTTCTGTTATTCTCACTTTCCCTTGAACTTGATTCTTAAATTTCCAGTTTGGCCCCTCCCCCCCATTACTTAGTTTCAACATACCTGTGTTGCAGTGGCAAACCTGCCTGCCAGAATGCTGGTCACCCAACTTATAAGATGCAAACCGTCCCTCTGGTAGAATTTATTCTTCCCCCAAAACATACCCCAGTGATCCAAGAATTTAAATCCTTGCTTCTGACACCAGTCCCTCAGCCACACGTTCAATCCAGTATCTCTCTGTTCCTGCCCTCTCCGGCCCGAGGAACTGGAAGCAAACCAGAGATAACCACCCTGGAGGTCCTGCTTTTCAGCCTTCTTCTGAGTTCTCTGAAGTCCCGCTGTAGAATGGCCCTCCTTTTCTTCCCGACGTCATTTGTGCTGACATGCACCACCGCCTGTGGTTCTTCACCTTCACCCTCGAGGATTCTCTGCACTCTATCAGTGACATCCTGGATGCTGGCACCAGGAAGGCAACACACCAACCTCAAATCTCGCCAGTTGCCACAGAAACGACTGCCAGTCCCTCTCACCATGGAGTCCCCTGTTACCACAGCTCTCTGTGATGTCTGACATCTCAACTCTGCCTCTACACCAATTTTTGAATTGCAGACCTAACCACCTGTCGGACTGGCAGTGTCGTCTGTCTCGACAGTTTCCAAGACAGTCAGTCTGTTTACAATATGTGCCTCCCCTGGGGTCTCTGGTACTTCATTCATGTCTTCCTTCATCATCGACATTCCCCTTCTCTCTTCAGGTATCCTCGGTGTAATGACCTCGCTGAGGGTCTTGTCCAGAAAATTCTCATACTCTCGGATGACCCTGAGGTCTTCTAGTTCTTTCTTCAGTGCTGCAACAACCTCCTTCAGAAGCTGAATGTGTACACACTTACCACAGCTGTAGGAGCCAGAAACATCATCAGTGTCCCTGACCTACCACATCATGCACGCAGCACACTGAAACAGCTTGGCAGTTATGTCTTCACCGTCTTCAACAGTGGCACAATCTCCTCACTGAGCCTCTTCACTGAAAACTCACACTTTACTCACAAGACACTTCCCTCAACCCTTGTTGTTTGCTGTGAGTCTGTGGACTCTCAATTACGTTAGAGTAGGAGGGTGGGATGGAGGCCCTATCGTGTCGGACCTGTGGCTAACAACACACCTAATTAAATAGCACTCCGCTGCGAAAAGGACAGCTGGCTTCGAGGTAAGTACTTAAATAGCACTCACTTACTGTCCCAACTGCCTCTCAGCCCTGACTTCATGTCCGCCCTGCTCCCGCCGCTGTCTGCTGCAAATAGACTGACTTAGATATTATTCTTTTGGCTTATGGGAACAAAGTGCATGGGTGAGCATGTGGGAACACGCCACTAAGTTCAATGATCAGCAATGATCATGTTATTTGGCAGAGGAGGCTTTGTCAGGTTGGTTTTCGGAGACCCTCACGGACTTGCTGCAATAACAAGACCCTGACCTGTTTCACAAAACACAAATCCTTTTATTACCAAGCAAGTACAAGCTGTGGAGAATCACTGTACTTAACCCGGCACAGAGTGCAGAGTCTCATGAGTAATTCTCCCCGAGCAGCAGACAGTCCCGGCTTTTTATACTTTACAAAAGACATGATACATAAAACGATTTCACAATTTACAATGACATGATGCATGAAACGATTTCACAATTTACAATGACATGATATATAAAACATTACTACAACAGGCAAAGACAGGATACCAAACAATCATTACATCAAGAACATAAAAAAACCAGGACATAATATCGGTTGCGAGTGAAGTAGCTGCTAATGGCAGGAGGCGATTTCAAGTTGTTATCGGGACAGATTGTGATTTCAAGTTGCCAGTGTGTCTGGCTAGAACAAAGTCAGTGCCCTGGCCCCTTGGTCAGCGACAGAAGTTACATGTTTTAGAGGTCACACACGCTTCCAAATGTTCCCCACTTAACCCTATTTGAAACAGTTTAATTCTAATTTTATTTCAGTCATGAAGCCGAGACAGTGTCTGCATACCGATGTGTGGGAAGGTAAGGAGTTAAAAAAGTTTTACACTGAATTCCAAGCTGGGCAGGAAGCTCCAGGGCAGTTCCTGCACACCTATGTATTGAAAGATTTTAATTTATACAAGTATAGAAATCAAATGCAGATAAAAGACTTTAATTTATAGAAGTATAGGAATCAATGGGATGTCATCACATTAACATCTCAGCTTGAAGGTCTGAAAAGCCTGATTGTGCTTCTGTTATCAATTATTTGAGGACGAGTACCATATAGAGCAAGAGTGACTGAATAGCTCAAACCACAGATTCTCACTCCTGTTTCCTCATTCTCAATGGTCTGAGCAAAAAACATGACGAAGATGCATTTGACATTGTTTAGTCCCTCATTCAGAATGCTGCAAATGTTGCGTCCAAAAATATGGAATGTCACCATTCAAGAATATGTCAAATTTCCCACAGACACAATTCGGGAAAAAAATAAATTATCCACTTAATATAACTGGTCACGGGAATTTATTTTTCACTGACTTGGCACAATAGATTGGCGTTGAGCTCACCACATTCATGAACGTAAAAACATACAAAGTCGAACAGAAGTATGCCATCAGTCCAAAGACTACTTAGCCATTTGATCAGATTATGGCATATTTATTGACGTTTAATTTCTGCATTCCCAATTTTACATTTCTTTTCCTTTAATATCAAGAATCTGTCTCCCTTCAATGTAAAAATATTCAACGATAGACCCCCATCACATCAGCCCATTTTTAGTGGGAAATCCAAGCTTGCACATTGCTTAGATAAAACAAAACTTCTCCCCATCTCATATCATGGTAAGCATTTATTCCAAAACTGCGATAACCCCATGATCCTTCAGTATCCGCAGACCTACAAGAGAAAACTTTATTTCCATGTGCACTTAAAATTGTTGATAATCACCCATGTTTCGACGCATTCCACATCTGGTCAGCCTGAAGACTGTGATGCTGATAACTTATGTCTTTGCCCTGAGATGACTGTAGATGTTGGAATATGAAATGAAAATTAATTCGCGTGTTTCAATCTCTTCAAAATGTTCTATGACTTAATCATTTGCTGAAGGGGTATGTCGTTGCATTCTTCAGCTGTTTCCGGAACTTTTTTCTGGCACAGAGCAGAGATACACGTGTTGGTGCATGAACTGAGCACTTGTAGCTACTTCGCTGTGCGACCTGTGATAAAGTAAGCGTCTGTGTCAGAATAGTAATAGTACACCGAACTAAGATATGACGTCACCTGGAGACGAGGATTATACCCCTTCACAGAGGTAAATATTCGGTTCACAGTTTTAAACATTCTCCGACAATTTCTGTATAGTGAGATGCATTGTGTGGATATTCATAACTCTCTGGGTTTCTCTCAGAGCCGCCATGGACTTTTTTAAAAAATTGTTTTGTCTGAACAGGTTTCAATAACAGGACAGGCGGGATAGAAACTTCGCAGACAAGTCTTTGAATGCGGGTGAACCATGAACTGAGTACAGTCACTGGAATCTCCCATATAACAGCCCTGCTAAAAACCACCAAGCTGAGATGCAATTGCTTCTGAAATTTGGATTGGTGAAAATATTTGATACAGGTTGCTCAACGAAGGATACAATTGGAAACAAAACTTTTGTTTAAATTTCAGTTTGAACGTAGACACAATGTAACAGTCAAGGTTGTTTTAATGTTTGAAAACAATAAATACACATATTGCTTGCGAATGTTGCTGGAGTCCTGATGATTCTCTTCTGAAAGTGTTTACACCAGGAATGCACATCAGATGCTTTGACGAAGAGTCTTACATCGCGACATACTACTTTGGTTCTGAGTGCTCGTCTCAACATTACTCAAGACAGGCAAGAAACAGTAGCAAACAGTGATGTTGGTATATTTTGTGATAGACAATGAAAAAGATTCAAATAAATGTAGCTCTTGAAAGAGTTCTGCGCTTCTTACAAAATAATTGACTTGATATTCAGTTTCCCATTGATATTTCAGCATAATCTTGAACTACTCCATGAACTTTTTATCAGTCACCCGATCATGCAGAAGAACTTGATATTAGGAACATGTATCTGAATTCAAAAATAGTAAGAGAATGGGTGCAAACTGCAAAACTAGAATCTGCAATGTTATAACACAAGAATTGTGCAGTTGTCGTCAGCCACAAGATTGAGAAAGCGCTAAACACAGCAAATAGCAAGATCACAGATCTCCATTTGCTTGCCATTTCTGTATCTCTGCAATTCCCTCCTTTGTTCTGGACATCAGTCTCTTAAGGACTTAGTTGCTCTGTAAAATGTTTCTGATTCTTGGGAGATGAACAGCAAAATTGAAACAAAGGGAAGGAATGAAGTTAGAAGGGAGACAAACCAAATAAATATAACGCACCCAGGAGCAGTAAAATAGTTCTGTTTTGGTGTACGTTCCCACAGTGCATTGTCAATGATCTTGCCATATTGTACGTCAAAACAATAAAGCAGGGATTTCAGAAGGAACAGCAGATTGGTTGTTGCAATTACCACCATTGCAGTTTTCTCGGTAGGATATTTTCTTTACAACTTGTGGCAACGAATAGCAACAAAATCATCAATGGCGATAATGTCTGTTTACCAAATTAAAGTACTTGTAGATATATAATTAGAAGCAGCAAGAATACAGAAGACAGGATTCATGTTGAGGAGGAAATCAGAAAACAACAACAATTGATCTGATACAATATGACCTAATTGAGTGAAACCATGACATTTGTGGTGATTCTGGGGAACAGGTAATGAGTGAAGGAAATGGAAAGCGCACACTTTCCTGGAAAAGTATCACAATCATCTAAAAATTAAATGCAAAGTGGGGAAGGGAAGAAACAGGTGGAAGCTCGAACCTAAAACTGCATATAGACTGCAGCACTGGAGGTAAGTTACTCACCAACAACTCCTTAATAGGCATTTTGGGATGGTGATAAATCTAAAACCAGTCAGTGGTGCCCAAATCCAACAAGTGATTGAAATAGAAAGCAAAATGTCAAAAAAAAACTAGCCTCTGAGGCTATATTGAAACAAAGTCCCAATACTTTAATGAGCAGGCAGGCAAGTAAAGAACATGGCAATAAAATGTGAGGCTGGATGAACACAGCAGGCCAAGCAGCATCTCAGGAGCACAAAAGCTGACGTTTCGGGCCTAGACCCTTCATCAGAGAGGGGGATGGGGTGAGGGTTCTGGAATAAATAGGGAGAGAGGGGGAGGCGGACCGAAGATTGAGAGAAAAGAAGATAGGTGGAGAGAGTATGGGTGGGGAGATAGGGAGGGGATATGCCAGTCCAGGGAAGACGGACAGGTCAAGGAGGTGGGATGAGGTTAGTAGGTAGATGGGGGTGCGGCTTGGGGTGGGAAGAATGGATGGGTGAGAGGAAGAACAGGTTAGGGAGGCAGAGACAGGTTAGACTGGTTTTGGGATGCAGTGGGTGGAGGGGAAGAGGTGGGCTGGTTGTGTGGTGCAGTGGGGGGAGGGGACGAACTGGGCTGGTTTAGGGATGCGGTGGGGGAAGGGGAGATTTTGAAACTGGTGAAGTCCACATTGATATCATTAGGCTGCAGGGTTCGCAGGCGGAATATGAGTTGCTGTTCCTGCAACCTTCGGGTGGCATCATTGTGGCATTGCAGGACGCCCATATTGGACAGGTCATCTAGAGAATGGGAGGGGGAGTGGAAATGGTTTGCGACTGGGAGGTGCAGTTGTTTGTTGCGAACTGAGCGGAGGTGTTCTGCAAAGCGGTCCCCAAGACTCCGCTTGGTTTCCCCAATGTCGAGGAAGCCACACCGCGTACAGTGGTTGCAGTATACCACATTGGCAGATTTGCAGGTGAACCTCTGCTTAATGTGGAATGTCATCTTGGGGCCTGGGATAGGGGTGAGGGAGGAGGTGTGGGGGCAAGTGTAGCATTTCCTGCTTTTGCAGGGGAAGGTGCCGGGTGTAGTGGGGTTGGAGGGCAGTGTGGAGCGAACAAGGGAGTCACGGAGAGAGTGGTCTCTCCGGAAAGCAGACAGGGGTGGGGATGGAAAAATGTCTTGGGTGGTGGGGTCGGATTGTAGATGGCGGAAGTGTCGGAGGATGATGCGTTGTATCCGGAGGTTGGTGGGGTGGTGTGTGAGAACGAGGGGGATCCTGTTTGGGCGGTTGTGGCGGGGGCGGGGTGTGAGTGATGTGTTGCGGGAAATACGGGAGACGCGGTCAAGGGCGTTCTCGATCACGGTGGGGGGAAATTTGCGGTCCTTGAAGAACTTGGACATCTGGGATGTGTGGGAGTGGAATGTCTTGTCGTGGGAGCAGATGCGGCAGAGGTGGAGGAATTAGGAATAGGGGATGGAATTTTTGCAGGAGGGTGGGTGGGAGGAGGTGTATTCTAGGTAGCTGTGGGAGTGAGTGGGCTTGAAATGGACATCAGTTACAAGCTGGTTGCCTGAGATGGAGACTGAGAGGGCCAGGAAGGTGAGGGATGTGCTGGAGATGGGCCGGGTGAACTGAAGGTTTGGGTGGAGGGTGTTGGTGAAGTGGATGAACTGTTCGAGCTCCTCTCGGGAGCAAGAGGCGGCGCCGATACAGTCATCAATGTACCGGAGGAAGAGGTGGGGTTTGGGGCCTGTGTAGGTGCGGAAGTGGGACTGTTCCACGTAACCTACAAAGAGGCAGGCATAGCTGGGGCCCATGCGGGTGCCCATGGCCACCCCCTTTGTCTGTAGGAAGTGGGAGGAGTCAAAAGAGAAGTTGTTGAGGGTGAGGACCAGTTCGGCTAGCCGGAAGAGGGTGTCGGTGGAGGGGGACTGGTCGGGCCTGCGGGACAGGAAGAAGCGGAGGGCCTTGAGGCCATCTACATGCGGAATGGAGGTGTATAGGGACTGGACGTCCATGGTGAAGATAAGGTGTTGGGGGCCAGGGAATTGGACGTCCTGGAGGAGGTGGAGGGTCTGGGTGGTGTCACGGACGTAGGTAGGGAGTTCCTGGACCAAAGGGGAGAAAATGGAGTCCAGATAGGTGGAGATGAGTTCGGTGGGGCAGGAGCAGGCTGAGATGATGGGTCGACCAGGGCAGGCAGGTTTGTGGATTTTGGGAAGGAGATAGAAATGGTCCATGCGGTGTTGGGGAACAATGAGGTTGGAGGCTGTGGGTGGGAGGTCCCCTGAGGTGATGAGGTCATGAATGGTGTTGGAGATGATGGTTTGGTGCTCAGGTGTGGGGCCATGATCGAGGGGGCGGTAGGAGGTGGTGTCGGAGAGTTGGCGTCTGGCCTCGGCGATGTGGAGGTCAGTGCGCCACGCTGCACCACCCTTGTCTGCGGGTTTGATGGTTAGGTTGGGGTTGGAGCGGAGGGAGCGGAGGGCTGCTCGTTCTGCAGGGGAGA
Organism: Stegostoma tigrinum; assembly: GCF_030684315.1. NCBI lineage: Eukaryota > Metazoa > Chordata > Chondrichthyes > Orectolobiformes > Stegostomatidae > Stegostoma > Stegostoma tigrinum. Next base: position 10,175,331 of record NC_081398.1, read on the forward strand.
GGTTGGAGTGGGTGAGAGTGGTGGAGAGGTTGAGGCAGTTCATGTCTCGACGGCAGTTAGAGATGAAGAGGTCGAGGGAGGGTAGGAGGCCTGGGGGTGCTGTCCAGGAGGAGGATTTGTGTTGGAAGCGCGTGAAGGGGTCAGTGGAGGGAGGGTTAGGCTCCCGGTTGAAGAAGCAGGTGTGGAGGCGAAGGCGGCGGAAAAACTGCTCTATGTCCAATCGTGACTGACATTCGTTGATGTGTGGCTGTAGGGGGACAAAGGTGAGCCCCTTACTAAGGACTGACCGTTCGTCCTCAGTCAGTGGGAGGTCTGGGGGGATGGTAAAGATGCGGCAGCGTTCAGTGTGGCTGTCTCCTCTGGGGTTGCTGGCTGTGGAGGTTGTGGGCGGAGCGATGAGGACGTCAGCCGTGGGCGGGGTTCTGTCGGTGTCGGCCGTGGGCGGGGTTCCGTCGGCGGTTGGAGCATCGTGGTGGGCGGCAGCAGCTGCGGTGAGGGTGGTGTGTGAGGTGTTGTACCTGGAAGTGGAGGTGGTGACTGTTGCGGAAGTGGTGTGGCCGGCGGAGGCGGATGTGACGTCATCGGTGGGGTCTCCGGTCGTGTCCTCATGGTCAATGGCGGCGGGTGCATGGTGGGGGAGGGGCAGGGACAGACTCGGGATTTGGGAGGCGCAGGAATCCTCTTGTGCGTGGTAGGGGCCAGTGAGTTGGTTGTACTTACGATTTTTGGTGTCCAGTAAAGCTGAGTGGAACTGGGTGTTCAGTCTGTGGATCCTGCGGAGGATAAAAAACAGCAGGGGTCCTTTGCAGGTCTGGGAGAGGGAGGCTCTGAGCTGTGGCAGGCTGGATTGCAGTGCCTGGAGGTGCCGGCGCATGGCTGACATGCTTCATTTCCTTGTTAATTGTATAAAGTCGACTTCAATGTAGAATTAAGGTTGTGGTTTGGATTACGGTTAAGGTTACAGTTTGATAAATGAGTATTAATTGCTTCATTGCAAAATGCGTCATGTAGTGAAACTGGAGTTGAGTTTGAGACTGAGGATTTGTACATCCACTGCTATCCACTTTGCAAATAAATCAAAAACTAAGCAAAGATTGTGTTCTGTAGTACACCTATACCAACTCTCTGTCATAAATTGAACTTTTAAGATTACTTAATCGAAAATGGAGAGACAGACATCACTGAGAATTGTAGTTTGTACCTTGAAGTGAGAATCTGCAGAACCAGAACGAACCTGTGTTTCTGGATTCTGTTCACCTTCCAGAGCAACAGCAGTTCAGGTTGCCGAAAGGAAAAGGACCACGGTTTACAGGAAAACTGTAAATGAAGCAATTCATTTTCATGGGATCTTTCTTTCCTGCATGAACTTTTAGCTTCATTGCATAATCATGAAACTAATGTTGACTCATGAGCTTTGACATGGTTCCTTTTTGCCCACAACAGTAATCACAGTAATGTGTTTGTTCAAGTTGGTTTTAGTAGTAGTGTTCTCAGGTGTAGCTATGTCACTGGGGGTTTACCCTCTTTTTAAGTCAGAATCAATTGGAATGGGTCGGTTCACAGTTCCTGCCATAAGCGTGAGGCACATGCCAATTCAACTCAGAAATGGCATATCCAATTGTCTGACAAATAGAAGATGTTTTCTATCCTCTTATTTCAGCCATTGGTGTTCCTGGTAAGCTGTTATCGCAACTGTTCCTGATGCAAACTCATGACGACTTTTGCTGCTGAATTGACATTGCTTATCATTGCGTATTTTGCATTAAAATATTTTCTGAACATTAAATACTGCCATTATATATCTGATTCTTCACTCATAAATGAAATTTATTTCACCTTTATGATGGACTGTCAAGCTCCTTTGTTTGCTTTGTTGACTTGTATAATGAATGCCAAAATATACTGTTAGTGATGGTGTTTCAAACATGTATTTGCAGGAAAGCATGTGATAATTCAGTTTTCACTTGTCATGCAACATCAAAGCTGGGCATTTTGCCCGAGGTTCTGTCATATTATTCTTTGATACTGGAAATGATCTGCAAATAATTACTTTTGTTTCAATGTCTTCCCTCGCAGTTAACTTGGTGGCTATAATGATCCTGTTCCGACGAAAGTGTCGTCTCTCCAAGTGCATCACTCCTTACTTGATTGGAATGACAGTGGCTGATCTCCTTGTCGTTATCTTTGATGCCATATTGTGGAACACCGTCCCTATTTATTTTCCGAATTCATTTGTAAAACTTACTCCAATGTGTAGACTTTTTTCTGCCCTCGGGTCTGCAGCCACAGTGATTTCTGTCTGGCTCACAATCACATTCACCTTTGACCAATTTGTGGCCGTTTGCTTTGAGGGATTGAAAATAAAATTTTGCACAGAAACAACCGCAGTGGCATTTCTCGTGAGGGGGACTGTGCTGGGCTCCCTGGTATCTCCACCCTGGTATTTTATGGATGTGCCTCGTTGCATCATTGATCATATTCCATGGGTTGCACCTATACCTCTAGTTATTTCAGTTCCCCTGCATGGGCTGCATTTGAAATGATCAACTACATTTTAACTCCTTGTGTGCCATTCTTCTGATCTTGCTGTTCAATGTGCAGACGGTCAGACGCATTTTAGTGAGCAGTCAAATCCGTCGGGTTCTCCGTGGTCAGAAAAGTGGAGAGAAACACAAAGATTTGGAGATGGAAAACGGTGGATGTCCATCAGTTTGCTGTTCGGTATATTGTGCAGTTTTGTGCTGTTGTGGGTGACCAAAGTTGTGTATAATATTTATGCCCACATTACAGATGTCCGACACTACTACTCCTACACAGACCCAAGCTTTATCACAGATCGCACAGCAAAGATGCTGCAAGTGCTCAGATCCTGCACCAACACGTGTATCTATGCTGTGATACAGGCTAAATTCAGAGAAGAGCTGAAGAATGCAAGTAAATGCCCCTTCAAGCAAATCATTAAATCTTGGAACAGCTTGAAGGGCTTGAACAATGCAAACAAAATTTCACTTCCTGTTCCAGCATCTACATTCGCCACGGGGAAAAGAATTAAGATATCACGATCACAGTCCTCAATGTGATTATGATCATTCGAAAAATCGAATTCCTACTTCACTTGCTGTGTGGTCAATTCATCAATCGACCTCTAAAAGCAAAACTCGAAAAGTGAGAGTTCAGGATCGATACCAATTAAGCATGGCAGAAACTTGGGAGAATGATGCCCATCTGTGCTGTGGGATTAATAGGAAAGGGACTCTGAATTTCAACATGCATATGGCAATTGCCTGAATATCTGTATCAAAATGCTGAATGTTGGGTATCATTCTTGAACGTTGAAGCTTTCTCGAACATTTCTCCCCGAAATAAGAATTATATATCCAATTCTACCTTCATCTGCCGCCTTTACATTTGTTAGGTCAATGGCAAAGAGGCGGAATATCAGTTTTGATCATGATCTATATCGCAGCATATGAGAGAGCACACATGTTTAACTCAAGACATTGTCCACAAGATGAGAGATCGAAAATCGCCTTTCACTCTCTCCTGAACAGAACAGAAAGTAACCGTTCCCCAATATTGTTTGCTGATGTGCCTCTGCCCATAAAATGTCTCAAAGGAGAGAAGATCTAAAACAGTTTTAACTGCACATGGAAAGAATGTTTCTTCTTGTGGGGCTGTGGAGACTGAGGGGTGGTGGGAGTGTCACTTTATTCCAAGTAGAGATTGCTCTTATCTGAGATGAGGAGATATTTTTTGTTTCCTCTGAGGTTTGTGCAAGATTGACCCTCATATCAGAAGGTGGTTTTAGGTTCGATGTCCTTCGTTGAATAGTTCTTGAGTGATAGTAAAGGAAAGGAAAGGAAAATTGGGAATGCAGACACTCAAATAAAAAAGCCATGATCTGATCACATAATGTAGCAGATTTGGTAAAAATGGCATTCTTCTGTTTCGACTTCAGGTGTTTGTACGTTCATAAATGTTGCAATTCTAGTCCAATGTGCCCAACCACATCCAGATGTATTCACGTGAGCGATAAGGGCAAAGACATCATTTAATTTCCATCCCATATTGTGCTTAAGGGAAATGAGACATCTTCTGAATGGCTTCGGTCCACAATGCATGGGAATTGCATTTTCATTATGACAAACAAAGCTAATTCCATCCCAGACAAGTGTTCCATCTCCCACACCCTCACACCTTTTTGAAGAAGGAAGTAAAGTCTGGAATCTGTGGATTGGCTTGTTCTTCCATTCCTGTTGTGCGCGCTTCTGGTCATTAAATAACAGAAGACAGAAGCAGGATTTGTCTTTTTAGACATTCAATGCTCCCTTGCTGCAGAACATGATCATGGCTGATCATTGCACCCCGTTCCTCATTTCTCCTCTTTACACTTTGTTTCCTTTACCCAAAGAACAGCTTCAAACTCTTTCTTGATGGTATTAAATGTTGAGTCCTGACTTGCCTTGTGTGGCAGAGACTTCCACACGCACATCACTCTCTGTGTGAAGATGTTTCTCCTCATGACAACCTTAATTTCCCCACCCTGTATCATTCAACTGTGACACCCTTTTTCTGGAGGAACTCATCAACAGACCATCCTCCCTTTGTTTGACCTTTCTAGTCCAGTTTAAATTTCTTCAGTTTCGATGAAATACACATCAATTTTTTCGTCTGAACGATGGTGAACATAATCCTAACAGATCCGTTCTCTCTTCATGCATTAGTTATTTCACCTGGAATCAGTCCGGTAAATGATCGTTGAACTCTCTCCACAGCCATGACATCGTTTTTCAGATAAGGAGGCCAAACACGCACAGGATGCTCACACAATCGTCTCAACGAGGGCCTGACAATTCTATATAATCCATGCTCGTATACTCTCACTCTGAAGGTCAACGTCCCATCTGTCTTCTTCATTTCCTGCTTCCCATCCATGCTTACCTTCAGTGAATTGTGTTGGAGGGACTTACTGGCCTCGTTCCAGCGCTGACTGATTTTATCTGCAAGATTCGTTTGACGTGATTGCAATTGTCTATCTTGAAATGAGAAAAAAAAACAACAATGCTGTGTGCAAGATCATGAGGTTAGATAATCAAGAGCCAGTCTCATTAGCAGATTGTGTGAGGACGAAGTGGATACAGACTAGGTTTTGAGAACGAGTTGTGGAAAGGATATTGAGTGGTGAGTGGTCATGAATGGAATTTGTTTCTCCAATGGATGGTAAAAGCAGAAAGCATGAAGCCACTTCTTAAAGATTTTCCGTAAGAGTTTGCCTTCTGATACATTATAATGACACTGTGACATCAACACATCTAATTAAATTTGCGTTCACGTATGCAGGGTGGTAGACCACCACAAACCTTCATCTCCACCAAAAACCCAGACAATCCAAACTGACATTCAGCCAATGGCAAGGTCCGACTTCAGCAAATTTAATCAGTGTTTTATTTTATTCATGTCAGTGTCCCTGAATCTGCCAGCATTTATTACCCATTCGTAAGGGCCCTCAGTTTGAGACAACTTGAGAAGTTTGCTCAAGCCATTTCAGAGGGTGGATAAGACTGAAGCAAATTACTGATGGTTTGGAGTCATGAGTCAGTCAGGCCTTGTACAGATTGCACATTTTCATTTCTAAAGTTTATGAGTGAACCAGATGTGGTTTCAAGTCAAGGATGACATGAAGCTGGATTTTTAATTCTTGATTTGATTGAATTCAAACGTTACCATTTGTATTGGATGGAATTTGAGGATAACTCTGCAAAGTATTCGGCTGTTCTGCATTTACATATTGAAGAGCTATGGCACTTGAGGGATTGGGGTCAAAGGCAATGGGGAGAAAGCAGGTTTAGGTGGTTGAGTTGGACAGTCAGACATTTTTGTGGCGAATAGTGGTAGAAAGTTGGAAGGACCGAATGGCCTCATCCTGCTCCTATCATTTATGTTTCTATTACTGGTTCATCAAAATTAAACTGTTGCACCAGCCAGAATTTTCAGATACTTTATTAAGAATTGCATATTAGTTTTTTTCCCTTATTAGAAGATCAGAAAATACACTTCCAAAACATCAGTTGTGATGTTAAGTGTTTTGGCCCATCAGAAATTTTAGTTGAATCCGAGGGCCGAAGTTCATTTTAGATCAGGCTTACAGGTCCTGTTGTGACAGTTGAACGAGAATGTAATTTGAGCCGAACGCAGTCCGATGTGCAGGAATCAAGTCCCTGATCCATGTGAGTGGGATCAACACTCACTTTCCTCAGTAACACATACAGACTGAAGAGACATCAATGAACATTCCACAGGACTAAAACAGAAATTCTTCGAAAAGTTAAACAGGTCTGGCATCATCTGTGGAAAGACATCAGGGGTAATATTTTTAATTGATTGAAACTTCCCCAGAATGGATGTTTCCATTCACATCATAAATTCAGTGTTAAATCAGATTCTCTGAACTAAATTTATTGAGAAGCACACAGAATGAAAATAATATTGTTTTAAAGATGTATAATGTTTAATATTTCAAATCAATGCATAACTCACTTCGTGCATTTTCCAGGTCAATGTCATGATGAAATTACAGTGAATACAATGCAAGCTAAAACTGCCAGCATCAATGTGAAAGGTAAGTGTTAGGAATTGAACTCAGTGTCTCCTCAGTACACAGTCGTGATAGATTGCAGTATGTATTGGACCGCGGTATTACTTAATCACAATGTCATCAAGTGATGCAACATAGAAACAAACTCTTTGGCTCAATTAATTTACTCCAAACACATTTCCCAAGAGAAATAGTACGACCTTCACATGGAAGCCCTACAGTGTGGAAAAAAGGCCCATCCGCCCAACAATACAACACCGATCCTTGCAGCACCGCACCCAGACCCATCCCCCATAACACACCAAACGACACATCCCTGAACACTATGGGCAATTTAGCATGGCCAGTATACCCTCGCCTGCACATCTTTGGACTGTGGGTATAAAACGGAGCACCGGGAGGAATCACGGGGAGAATGTGCAAACTCCACACAGACAATTACCCAATTGAAACCAGATCCATAATGCTGTGAGGCAGCACTGTTAACTACTGAGCCACCAGGCCATCTGACAGCATTTGGCCCATATCTGTGGAAAACGTTCCTGTTCGTAGGGCAAGGAACACTCAGGCTAAAATACAGAAGTTGGCCCAGATTACATAATGATTGGTTGAATCTTTTCATAGCTACCATTCATGTCTGATGGTCAGAAAGTCACAGTCAGTAATAAAAACAGCATCCTGCTTTTGAAGAATCCTTTAAAAAGTTATGATTGATTGTGCAAGTCCCATTCCTGATAACAGAAGTGGGGAACAATACTTGCCAACCCATTGGATGCTGGTACCAGATTTCTGGAGGCAAATCGATTCCGGAATGTCAAGGCAAAAAAGGTTGTGGAGGAGTTTCTTTCTTGCAGGGAGATTCAATCAGACCAAGGGTCCAATTTTACTGCCAAATTATTTGAGAGGGTCATGTCTTGTTTGGACGTCAAATAGTTTTTATCAAATGTTACCATATTGAATCCAAGGAAGCATTGGACACGCAGCATCAAACCTTAAAGTTTGTGTTGCAGGTTTATTTTCAGCATTGAACGAACGATTGGGGTAAATGCATCTTGCTGAGATTATTTGCTGCTGGAGATGGTGCAAATGAATTGCCTCAGATTACTCCACTTGAATTGATATTCAGACTCGAAGTGAGAGGACCTTTATAATTCAGTCAGAAAATGTTGGATTCTGTATCTGTGTTGAGAGAAAGATTAGATACAGCACTATAATGAGCAAGATAACATTTCAAGCTGTCACAGTACCTAATGGAAGATCGGAAAGCAGATTGGAAAGCTTACATACATATGTTTGCCGAAGGAGATAAAGTATTTGTGCTGTTACAAATGGTTGAATGTCCTTGCAAAATAATGTTTAGTGGTACTTATCAGATGGAGAAAAAGTTAATCAGGTAAATTATCTGGTTAAGATACAAGTTAGGAATAAAATGTCGAGTATGTCATGTCAATGCGCTGAAACCTCAATATGGCAGTGAAAACAGACTGTGAAACAGGTGCAGTACCTGCCACTCACGGTGTGGAAACAAATCCAGAAAAAAGAAACTGGATTTTGATGGGCCTCAGAATAAATTGAACAATGAGAATGTCTTAAGGAATTCGACCGGATCATGATTTATCTGTTCCATGAGCAGAGAACTGAATTGAAAGCTTCTTTGTACAGTGCTATGCGAATGTCAGTAGAAATAGAATGGGGAGGGATTGTGTTATAGTGCATGTGGTTAATGTAGGGAATGCTGTTCTGATTAAACAACAATCCTATAGGTGAAATCCTGCTCAAGCAGCGCAGGTTCAGAAGGAGTTGGAAGCCATGTTCGAAGAAGGCATTGTTGAGACGAGACAAAGTGAGTTGTGTTCACCGATAATGCTGGTACCCAAACCTGATTGTACTCAACAATTCTGTGCCAATTGGCAGATGTTCAATGAAGTGTCCAGATCAGACTCATACACATTCCAGTGATGGTGGACTGTATGGAAAATGGAGGACTAGCCAGCTACATCACAAAGTAAGACGTACATTGTGGTTAATGTCAAATACTTCTGTCAGAAAGGCAGTGAAGGCAGTTTCTGCTTTTGTAACCTCCAATGCTCTAAATTATTTCAAAGTAATGTCATTTGCAAGTAAAATGCACAGCAGCCACATTTCAAAGTCTATTTTATGCACGATGGAAGGCAAAGTTGGTCATAAACTTGACAAGGGAAGACTTTGTGAAGGAAGGAGTGACATTTCTTGGGCACAATATCAGATAGAGATGAATGACACTGTGGAATGTGAAGAGCAAAGCAATTGAAGAAATTCCAAGGTCATCCTCGAAGAAGGAAGTGGTATGACTTTTAGGATTGTACGTGTTCTACAGGAAACTTGAAATAAACTTTCATCATGCAGTTACACCATTGACGGATTTGTTAGATATAGGCATGAAATTCCATTTCCAGAAGAATACCAGGGAGGCATTTGAGAATCTAAAAGCCGGTTTGACCAGCACTCGTCTTTCGCTAAGCCACATTATTTAAACCCCTTCAAAGTTACCATCGATACAAGTGATGTAGTGACTGGGGCTAGGTTGTCCCAGGAAGATGATTTTCGGATTGACGGCCATTCAGTTATTATTCAAAGAAATTTCCTAAAAAAAATTGAAAATGAGCTAATGAGTTTTTTTAAATAACCTTACCTAACGTTAATAATTACACAAAAACAAAGCATCGGAGATGATTATGTTACCGTTCATACTCCTGTGATACTTCTTGAAATATTTAACGAGAAGAACACTGGGCGGTTTCCTTGATTTACAGACTGTACACGTTGCCAGTTGTGAAAAAAAAAAGTTCGGCAGATACTTCATCATGAGTCTAAAAGAAAAGTGCATCTGTCAGTTCTAAATGGTGGAGTTCAATGTTTTATGTGTATAGAATTCAGATAATATTTGTAACTCCAGATGAATGAACTTTAGATCTCTTGATGTAATCCAATTCAGGTTTATTTTAGCAAAAAAAGACAAATCTTATTCAAACAAGCCATCATTTTTGTCTTTCGGGTAATTTGTTGCAAAGTTAGATGAAGCACTTGTGAATTGGGAGGCAGGAACATAGGGTTTGTCTTTTTTGTTAAATGCTACTGGGAAAAGCATTACATGTTACGTTTAAAAGACCATGTGCTTTTCCTCTGCTAAGAAATTTGAATTGGACATCAGTGAGTAGCAGATAGAAAGTTTGCAAGTATGCAGAAAGCACCCACTTTGAACCATTTGTATCAAAAGACCATAGTTTGCAGACCAAGCAGCATTTTGTATAAAAAAGACTTTGAATTTAGGAAACCAATTTGAACCAGCTCCTCAGATGGCTAAAACTTATCAAATTTAAATCTGATGGTTATGACAATATCCGGCCAATCCTAGTGTAAGAAATGTTGAAACACCATCAAGGACAGAAAGGTACGTGGCATTTACGCAAAGCACAGTGCTAAATGCCATCTATCAGAGCTAACAAAAGACAATCCGCTGGGTTACATGTCTCCCCCCTCCCACCATGTCTCAGAGAATGCAGAATCTACTTGGGAAAGGTTCCCAAAGCACAACGAGTGAATATTCCTGATAGAAGAATTAATGGCAAAAACACAGGATAGTCCGGAGGGCATGTAACCTGCATTTAATTCCAAAGGACTAAGTTCTTGTTTCATTAGATGTGGGATTCGTATTTATTACATCAGCATACCATTGGAATTTTGCGTAATTCAGGAATAGTTAGTAGTGAGCACAGGTTTATTTCTTTTGTTTGTAATTTAGTCAATTTGTTCACTATTAGAGTTAGAGAAGTTGATTGTCTCCCTTTGAATTTAAAATGAGTGTCAGGGATTTATTTTATTCAGGAATTAGAATTTGTTGACAGTCAGGCTACACCAGTTTTCACACTCCTTGAGAGATCAAAGGATGAGGTGCTCCACTTCGGGTGTTTCACTTTTAGTTCTCACAGCAGAGATAAAACTCCACGTTATAATGATCGAGCAAATTCAAAACACAGCATAGGAAATCGTGAACAGGGGTTGTTACCTTCCAAGGCAATACAGTCAAACATGAGAATGGAGTTGTTCGTGTCTCCCCAACTGTTTGATCTCTGGCAGTGAGGAAACACCGGGATATAATGGCACTCAGGAGCTGTCGGTGGGAAAATAAGTACATCACATAGACACATCAGAGGAAGGGATCAATAATTCTCTTTCCATTGTCATGAAGTTAAAGGAGCCCTCTGTGAAAATTGCATAGTATTCACAGGGAGGTCAGCGAATCACCAAAAAGCATGACTGATTGAAACCTCTGAAATCTTCTATTGTTGGAAATTTGCGAAAAATGTTTCTCCTGAGAATGCTGCAGAAATGATTTGTGAATAAAATTGGCTTAGCTTTGTATCGAAACATATATAAAACATTTTTGGAAGACATCCAATTTGAACTCTGAATTTGACATGAGACTTGGTTTGTCTGTGTACTTGTGTTGGTTCTTTTTGCAAGTGGTCTTGAAAGAGAATCGAGAAAATGTTTTCCGAATAGAAATAGGAATGAAACATGCCACTTTGAAGTTATCAAAAGATATCTTTGGCAGTTTTTGACCTGGGTACGTGGAAGTAAGATATTAAGTCACCTGGAGGCGTGGGTTCTGCCCCTTCACAGATTTAAATCTTCTGTTCACAGTTTTAAACATTCTCCCACAATTTCTGTATGGTGAGATGTATTTTGTGTATATTCACAACTCATTGGGTTTCTCTCTGAGCCACCATGGACGTTTTTATTTTGTTTTGTTTGAACGGGTTTCAAGAACTGGACAAGCAGGATGGCAGCTTGGAAGGCAAGTCTTTGAAATCAGGAGAACAATAAACTGAGTACAATCACTGGAATCTCCGATATAACTGCCCTGATGAAAACCACCACGCCTAGATACAAATGCTTCTGAAATTTGGATTGGTAAAAATACATGATATAATTTGCTAGTCGAAGCATGCTACAGAAAACAAAACGTTAGTTTAAATTTCAATTTGATTACAGACACAATGTGACAGTCGCGATTGTTTTACTGTTTGAAAACAGTAAATATACATATTGCTTCCGAATGATATTGGAGTCCTGATCATTCTCTTCTGTCAGTGTTGACACCAGGAATACACATCAGATGCTTTGGATAAAAAACATATGTATTGACATGTTACTTTGTGCCAGAGTGCTCGTCTAAACATTGCACAGGGCAGTCAAGAAACAGTATCAAACAGCGAAACAGCGATGTTGGGATATGTTTTGACAAACAATGAAAAAAATACAAATAAATGTAGCTCTGGAAAGAATGCAATGCTTCTTATAACTTAACTGACTTGATATTCAACTTCCGCTGGATGTTTCAGCAAAATTTGAACTGTTACATGAACTTTATCTTCACTACCTCATCATGTACAGGAACTTGACATCAGGAACATGTATCTGACTACTCGTAAAATAATAAGAGACTGGGTGCAATCTGCAAAGTTAGAATCTGCAATGTTATAGTATAAGGATTATGCAATTGTAGTTTTCCACAAGATTGTGAAAGCGCCTGTCACAGCAAATAGGAAGATCACAGACTCCCTTTGGTTTGCCATTTCCGTGTCTCTGCAATTCCCTCCTCTGTTCTGGGCATCAGTCCCTTTGGGATTTGGCTGTTCTGCGAAAAGATCCTGATTTTTAGAAGTTGAGCAGTAAAATTGAAACAAAGGGAAGGAATGAAGTTACAAGGAAGAGAAACCAGTTCAATATAAATCAACCAAGATTAGGAAAATAGTTAACTGTTGTTGATCGGTACCATGCTACATTGTCAATGATTGCATCATTTTGTACGGTAAAGTAACAAAGGAGGGATTTCAGATGGAACAGTAGACTGTTTCCTGTAACCACTACTGCTGCAGTTTTCTCAATTAGATATTTTCCTCAAAGCTTGTGGAAACAGAGTGATCAATACTGAAAATGTTTGTTTACCAACTGAAATATTTGTAAATATATGGTCCTGAACAACAATAATACTGCAGACAGGAGTCAACTACAGTAATGAATCTGGAAGTAATAATGATTGAGCTGATATAATGTCATCTCATGGATTGCAAACCATAGAACTGCTGTTGCTCTGGCCACCAGATAATTACAAATGCAATTGGAGAACCCAAACTTTCCATGGGAAAGTGTCACAATCATCAGTAGTTAACTGCAAAATCGAGAAGGGAAGAAACAGGTGGGAGCTAAAATCTAAAACTACACATCGACTGCAGCAGTGGAGGTAAGTAACTCACAAATACCTCCTCAATAGACATTTTGGGATGGTGATAAATCTTGAACCAGTCAGTGATGCCCAAGTCCAATGAGTCAATTTTGAAGAAAAAGTCACAAATTTGCCTCTCAGTCTGTTTTGTATCATAATACCACTATTTTAATGAAGACGCAGGCAAAGAAAGAACATGCTCTATTTCTTAGTTAATTCAACAAATCAGACTTCAGTAAAAACTTGAGGTTGTGGTTTGGATTAGGGTTCGGATTGTGGTGAGAGAAATGGGCATTAATTGCTAAATTGCAAAATCGTCATGTAGTCGCACTGGAGTTGAGTTTCAGGTTTAGGATTTTTACATCCATTGTTCTCCACTTTACAAATTACTCAAAAATTAAGTATAGATTGACTCCAACACTATGCCTACACCAACTGTATGTAATAAATTGAACTCTCGAGTTCACACTATTGAAATGGAGAGACAAGCATTACTGTCCTTTGAAATTTTATAGAATTCATTTTTCATTGGGAAATTACAGAAACAGAATGAACCCGTGTTTCTGGATTTTGCTCACATTCCAGAGCAGCAAAAATTAGATTAACTGAAAAAGGGAGTATGGTTGATAAGGCGACTCCAAATGAATTAATTCAATATTTATGGGATCAGTCTTTTCTGCAAGAACCTTTAGCTTAACTGCATTCTGGTGGAGCTCATGTTTACTCATGAGCTTTGAAATGGTTGTAGTTTGCTCACAACAGGAATCACATCAGATTTAAAGCTGTTAAAGTAATGTGTTTGTCCAAGTTGGTGCACGTAACAATGGTATCAGATTTAACAATGTGATTGGAGGCTGAGCCACCATATCAGTCAGGATCAATTGGAATGTTCATAGTTCCTGCCAGAAGCGCGAGACCCAGAACAACCAAAGTTGTTGCTAATCTCAGAAAGGGGACAAGCCATTGTATGCCAAAAAGAAGATGATTTCTATCCGCTTATTTCAGCCATTGGTGTTAATTTTAAGCTGTTATCGCAAGTGATCCTGATAGAATTTGATGATAACTTTGCTGGTCAGTTGTCATGACATATCACTGCACGCTTTTCACAAACATCATTTCTCATCATTAAACTCTGCCATTATATCTGCAAATTCACACTTGAAGGAAATTCATTTTATCGTTACTGATCCACTCTTAACCTCCTTTGCTTACTTTATTTACTTGTGCTAAGGACTCCAAAATATACTGTTGGTAATTGTGATTCATGCATTTATTGGCTGAAAAATATGCAATTATTAAGTTGACACCTGTCATGCAATATCAAAGTTGAAATGTTTGCCCGAGTTTCTTTCGCTTTGTTATTTGATTCAGAATATGAATTGTAAATATATATTTCTATTCCAATGTCTTCGTGCGTAGTTAATGTGTTGGTAATAATGACCCTGTCCCGAGGAAAGTGCGGACTCTCCGACAACATCATACATTGCTTGTCTGGAATGGCAGGGACTGATCACCATGTCATTGTATTTGGTGTCATCTTGTGGCTCATGGTTCCAATTTATTTTCTGAATGCATTCGTGAAAATTCTTCATGTTTGTCGTGTTCCTTCTGCCTTGATGTCAGCAGCCACAATGATTTCTGTCTGGTTCACAGTGACATTCATTTTTGAACGATTTGTGGACATTGTCTCGGAGCAATTGAAAACGCAATTGTGCACAAATAGAACTGCAGTGGCATATCTTTGCCCCCAACCATTCTGGGCTGCCTGGAGTCTCTACACTGGTACTGTGCAATTGAGCCATGTTACTTCATGACAACGTTCCATGCGGTTGCACCCATAAACAGAATTATTACTGTTCTCCTGAATAGAGTGCATTTGAAATGATTCATTACATTTTCACTCCTCGGTTGCCATTCTTTCTGTTCTTGCTCTTCAATGTCCTGACAGCCAGGCGTACTTAGGTGAACAGTTAAACCCGTCGGGGTCTCAGTCGTCAAAAAATTAAGAAGAAATTCAAGGATGTAGACATGAGAAATCTGCAAAAATCCATCATTTTGTTTTTAAGTATATCGTGCGACTTTGTGCTGTTGTGGGAGACCCAGTTTGTGGACAATATTTATGCACACATTACAGATGTCCGATATTACGACTCTTACACGGACGCATGCTTTATCACAGATCGCACAGCGAAGATGCTGCAACTCCTCAGCTCCTGCAATAATACGGGTATTTATGTTGCCATCCAGGTTAAATTCAGACAAGAGCTAAAGAATATTATCATATACCCGTTCAAGCAAATTGCTCAACCACAGATGGTGGAAGTGTATGAAATTTGAGAAATAAATTGCACTTTGCATTCTGGTGCCCTAGGATTACCATAGGGGAATGAACTAAGTGATCAGAATGGTAGAGTCTTCAATCTGATTAATTTTATCCAAAAATCAATTTATTGCAAGTCTTGCCAAGTGGGCAATTCATGAATTCATCACCAAAAACAAAGCTCTATCAGTGAAAAGCGCAAACAGATTCCACCGAAGCCCATGGAAAGAAATGGAATGAGCTATCAATCTCAGCTGTGGGACTAGCAGCAGTGGAATTTATTCCATTTCATGAGATATATGGAGATGCTCTGAATATGTGGGATAAAATACTGACAACTGAGCATCGGTCTGAAAAACTGACTTTCTTTTCCCGCTGATGCTGCCTGCAATGCGAATTATTTCCTTATGTTCCTGACTTTATCTGGGGGCATTATAGATGAACAGGATGACTGTGAGATGAGAATATCACTTCAGCGCAATGTTCTATCGTATATTTTGTGAGCAAGTGGCAATGTTTTCACAGGTTGGATAGCATACACAGCCTGCTGCAGGTCCCCCTCTTAACATGAGAAATCCAAAATAACCATTCTTTGGAAAGAAAAATGCTCATAATATTAATTTCAGATGTGATTCCAATCGCATATGACATTCTGCCAGTGTGTCAAAACATGTACGATCCTAAACAGTGATGATGAGGTGCAGATGGCATGTATGTTTCCCCTCGGAGGATAGTGCCGAAGGAGGGGCTGGCAGTCTGAGCAGTGGCACTGTTTTAACATTAGGCTGGACCTTCCGAAAAAAAGGAGAATTTTTTTTTTCACTCGAGGTTTGTATAAGTTTGGAACATTCTTCAGAAGGCAGTTGTGAAATTTGGGGTGTGTCATTGAATATTGTAAAATCAAAGGAGAGAGATTCTTGCTCAAAAAGGAAATGGAACAAAGTTTGGAAGATGGAACATGAAACACAAACAGCGAAGCCCTGATCTTATCTTATGTTGGAGCAGGCTTGAGAGGAATGGCATACTTCAGCACCTATTACATAAGTTTGTACACACATCGATGTTTGCAAGTTCAGTTTCAATCCCCAGTGCTCACTCACATCTGGTTGAATTGATACAAGCATTGATGGCAAGGATATCACCGATTGTCCATTCCAAATTGGCCGAGAGGGAGTAGTATGTCATTTCCTTGACCAGTTGTGTACATTTCTTGCAGCCACCACAACGTCAGGGTCATGTGGGAGGGGGAATCAATGTCAATTGCGATTCTGCCATGTGTTCCCTCTTCCCCACCCTCACACCACGCAAACTAAGGAGACAGGGGCTGAAATCGATTTTATAATTTCATTCCTTCAATGGGTGAGTTTGGTACTGGTGAGTCTGCGTTTATTCCCCATCCCAAATTGCCAAGAGGACAGTTGGGACTCATCCACAACGCTGTGTGTCTGGAGCCACACATAGGCTTTATCAGGTAAGGATGGCAGTTTCCTTCCTGACAGGACGTTGGTGAGCCAGATGTGTCTTTCCCAGCTGTCGACAGTGGATTCATCATCATCGCTCGATTCTTTATTCAACATATAAATTGAATTCAACGACCACCATCTAACATGGTGGGATTTGACCCCAGGCCAGCAAGGACATGATCTGGGCCTCGAGTTTAACAGTTCAAAATTAAGAGCATCCAAGAGCTGTATCTAACTCGTTCCTGAAAATATTGAATAATGAAAACAACTATCATGTACCGCAGATAATTCCACAGACTCACCACTCTCTCGGTGATGGCACTGCTCCTCATTTCAGTTCTGAATGGCCTACCTCTTAAACATCACATATGGCCACACTAGTTCTGCAGAACCCATAATCAGGAACATACTTCTTGCTTTTGTCCTGTGGAATCCTGTTAGAATTACGTCCTTTTTGATGACATTCACACAAAACCATTCTTCTAAATTCCTCAACAACCAACTATCTCTTCAGACATCAACTTTGCCATTGCTCGATTCAGTCTGTTATACATTCCTTGCATTTCGTACATTTGTAGAATATGGGGTGGTAGAGTGTCTCAGTGGCACGGTGTCTCAGTGGCATGGCACGGTGACACAGTGATTTACTCTGCTGCTTCACGGCACCAGGGACTTGAGCTGCAATGTTCGGTTGATGTGGTGGAATTAGTTCTGTTAAAATGAAGAAGCTCGATGACAGATTTGAAAGCAGTGTGCAAGAATACGATGTTAAATAAGCAAAACTCATTCTCACTAGCAGATACTCTAAGAACCAAATGGATACTGACTTTTGGTTTTGAGGAAGCATTGTGTGGAGAGTGTCGAGTTTTGGCTTGGTCATGAATGGAGCATGTCACTCGTATGGATGGAAAAATCAGCAATTATGAATCCGTTTCTCAGGGGTTTTGGGTAGGAATATGCCTTGTGCTATTAACCTCTTGACTGCGTGACCTCATTTCAGACCTTCAACAAAATTTTCTTTCACGTACACAGAAGAGCCAAACATCACAAAGCCTCCATGGACAATAAAACTGCAGATGATCCGAACTGAATTTCAGTCAATGGCACGTCAACCACTTCAACACGTTTAATCAGGTTCTTCTTTTTTACTCATGGAATGTTTGTGTCAGTGTCTTGGCCAGGATTTATTTCCCATCCTTCATTACTCTAATTATTAGATATCTGAGAGGATTGCTCCAAACACTTCAGAGCGCATTTATGATGGAAACACGTTACAGTTGGTCAGCAGTTTCGAGCAAGCAGCGATGGTGAAGGTGGCACATTTGATTTTCAGAGATTTGAGTAAACCAGGTGGTGTTTCATGCCAATGGTTTGGGCCCCATGTAGTGTGCTTTTTGATTCTGGATTATCCTGAATTCAAAATTAACCACTCGTATTGGATGGAATTTGAGCGTGCCTCAGCAAAATGTCCGGCTCTTCAGCATTAATGCATTCAGGAGGCAACCACATCATGCACGTCTGGCGAATTTGATCAAAGTTCAAATGTAGAAAACAGTTTTGGGCTATTGATTTCGGCAATCAGTAATGAATGGAGGATCAGGCTTGAAGGGTCGAATGTCCTCTTACTGCTCTTATCTTCTATGTTTCTATTCCTAGCTCACTAACATTATCACTCTTCCATCTGGCAGAAGTTGTGGATGCAGTGTTTGAAATTCCATATTAGTGTTTTATTTTTCCTTCGTGGTAGACCAGAAAATAAACTTCCAAAACATGAGTTGAGATGTTAATGCTATGGCCCATTAGTAAAATTAGTTATCAAGGAGGGCTGAGGTCAAAGTTAGGTCAGGGGATTAGATCCTTTTATGACAGTTGAATGTGAATGTGATCTGAGCTGAGTGTGATCCAATGTGGGAGAACAAAGCCCCTGATCAATGTAACTGGGGCAAGTGCGCTTCTGCCTCAAGAATGCCGTCAGTCTGAAACGTTTTCAGTGAGGGTTTACCAGAAATAACATTGAATTTGTTGGAAAAGCTCAGCAGGCCAGTCAGCATCTGTGGATAGATACAAGCGTTAACATTTTATATGAAGTGACCCTTCCTCAGATTCGGGCCACTCAGGCTTTAGAGTTTAAATTCAAAGTTAAATATGATACTCAGAATAAAAAATTGTGACAAAACACAAAACGAGAATTTCTTTTTTCAGAAGAACAGCATTTAATATTTCAAATCAACACATAACTACACTTGGTGCATTTTCAGGGTCAATGTTGTGAAGAATTTACATTCAATGCAACAAGAGCGACAAATGCCAGCACGTATGTGAAAGTTAAGATTGAGGCATTTTACTTGGTATCTCCTGGTTTAGAAATAATGACAGGCTACAGAATGTACTGACCCATGCTGTGTCTTTGAGTTGTCAAGTCAGACAGCACACACTGTTTGGTTCAAGACATTCAACCCCACCACCTTTCACGTTATAAACTAATCCTGTTTGTCTGCATTTGTCTCATATTCCTCTGAACCTTACCTGTAGATGAACCTGTACAAATGTCTTTCAAATGTTTTAAGTGTACCCGCATCTACAAACCCCTCTGCCAGTTTAGTCCACCTACACAAAGCTGTTTGTGTGAAACAGACTCAGGCGTCTTTGAAAACCTTTCACTCTTTCTCTTCAAATAAAACCCCTCTAGTTTTGAACTGTCCGACGACCGTGGCGGGGGAGGGGGTTTGGTGGAGGTACCCTGATGATCACCTTATCCATGCTCCACATGGTTTTTTTAAAGCTGTGTGAGGTCACGCTTCAAACTTTTAGTTTCCAGGAAAAATATCCCAGCCGATCCCGCCTCTCCTTATAACTCAAACCCTCCAGTGCTGGTTGGATCCTCGCAAGATATTTTCCATAACCTCTCCAATTTAAGTTCATCCTTCCAATACGGGGGGACCAGAACTCTACACAGTCCTCTGAAGGTTGCAACAAACACGATCTGTACAGCCATATCATGACACTCCAATCCCTATATGCAATGGTCGAAGCAATGCAGGCAAGCGTGATAAATGCCTTCTTTACCACCCTGTCTACTTCAGATGCAATTTTCACAGAAGCTCTGCCATTGCACTCTTACATCTCTCTGTTCGACAACTTTCCTCAGGGTCTTCCCATTAACTGTGTCAGTCCAAAGTTTCCCTCAGAGCAAAGAAGGCTGGAGGGTTTTGATTTGAGTGCAGAAAATAACAAAGGGCCCATGAACTTCACCCAGAGAATTCTCCTTACTATAGAGTTCAATAACCTGGATGCATAAATTAAGATAAAGAGGTAGAAATTTAGGCAATTTCACTCAAACTGTTTTCACTGATAGGGTTTTGGCTATCTGGAGAGCATTGTCAAAATGGCTGGGAACAGAGTAATGACTGACGTCATTAAGAAGTACTTCGATGAGAGTTGAAATGACAGAACACTTACGGTTTCAAACCAAGAGCTTTTGGGCGGCATGGTGGCTCAGTGATTAGCACTGCAGCCTCACAGCACCAGGACCCAGGTTCGATTCCAGCCTCGGGCAACTGTCTGTGTGGAGTTTGCACATTCTCCCCTCGTCTGCGTGGGTTTTCTCCGGGTGCTCCGGTTTCCTGCCACAGTCCAAAGATGTGCACGTTAGGTGGATTGGCCATGCTAAAATAGCCCGTAGTGTTCAGGGGTGTGTGGGTTATAGGGGGATGGGCCTGGGTGGGATGCTGCAAGGGGCAGTGTGGACTTGTTGGGCCGAAGGGCCTGTTTCCACAATGTAGGGAATGTAATCTAATCTAAAAGAGATGAGAACAGATGTTTGCTGACTCGAGCAGACAAGACGAGATGGAATGGATTTATCGGACTGGGAAAGGATTATTACATGGGACTCAGGTGATTGGTGTGGCACAAAGCCTTTAATCTTGCCCCCAGAAGGAGGTAATTTGAATTCAATGTTTAAGGCACTATCAGTGCTTACATGATCTGCAACCAGCACAATCTCCAATGTCACGGCCGTCTTCGAGTCAGCAACTTTCATCAAATGAGGGGAGAGCCCTTGGTTTAATGGAGAGAACAGGGCGGCATGCCACTATAATACCAAAATTCAGTTTTCACCCTGGTGAAGCTACCAGAGAAGAATACTTGCCAAACAGCATGAGCACTAAGTGACAGACAGGACAAAGCAATCCCTCCACAAACGGAGCAGATCTAATTCCTGCCGCCTTCAGGCCTCAGTGGTGGTGGGCACTTCCAAAACTCGCTGGAAGAGGAGTCTCCACAAATATCCGCCTCCTCAATGATCGAAGAGAAGAAATGCCTTCGCCCAGACTGAGTCAACCACCTTCCCAAGCACAACTTGGGAAGGGTAATACATATTAGGCAAGCTTGTGACACACACACAAATCCCCTCACTGAAGCCTTTTTAATAATAAACTATCATGGAATACTCATGTGAAATTAGCTTCTTCAGGGCTTGGTAAAGGTTTCATTTTGGACTTGGTTACAGACAGGTGAAGCCAACTGACGAAAAGAAATTAAGTTAAATAACCCAACTTATTACTCTTTACACAAAATGCCACACAATGTGTGTTGTATTTAGTTTAGTCAACAGCCCTGGATCATAGGAAACTTTTGCAAAATTTATGATTGAATCATTGTCTTCGGAACTTCATTTTCTGGCCAGAGTGAACGTCCAAATATTGTTGGCATATCTGAGCGAATATCAATACCTGACCACAAGGGTGGCACGGTGGCTCAGTGGTTGCCACTGCAGCCTCACGGCGCCAGGGAATGGAGTTCGATTCCAGCCTCGGGTAACTGTCTGTGTGGAGTTTGCACATTCTCCCTGTGTCTGCGTGGGTTTCCTCCGGGTGCTCTCGTTTCCTTCCACAGTCCAAAGATGTGCGGGCTAGGTGGATTGGCCATGTTAAATTGCCTGTAGTGTTCATGGGTGTGTGAGGGTGATGGGTCTGGGTTGGATGCTGCAAGGGGCAGTGTGGACCTGTTGCGCCAAAGGGCCTGTTTCCGCACTGTAGAGAATCTAATCATACAATTAGCTAATCTTGAATGAATTGTTGTGTTTACTATGTTCAATGAAGGTTTGTTGACGTGAATTGAAGATCTGGAATGATAAGGAAAATTTGAATGTGGAAAGGTAATTTACTCTGATAAGATCCGATGAACACCAATGTCAAAGGGTTTGAAGAAGGTAAAATCCGAAAAAAAGGAAACATACTTTTCCGATAATCAGAAAAGAAACATAGCACATAACCCCAATCTCCTGTCCATGAGGAAGAAGGAAGTGTTGACACAATTATGTCTAAGAGTGTTGAGCTGAACAATTGCATCAGCTGAGGGGACTTAATTATTCAATATATATCAGTTTCATTGATACATGAACTAATTAATCCATTCTGCTTGAAGTCACTTGGATGGATGCATTTTTATTTTCCATTCTTTGTTTACAAGTGGCTTCAAATTTCTTAATATGTCAGCACATTTCTCCCTTTGCAGCGATGTTGACTGGACGTTATTATGAGTACCGATTTTGAGATAATTGCATGGTCCCTTTAAAAGATCAGATGCTTTTCCTGTGTTTGGAGATTTGAAGTGGATGTCGATGAGCAGCAAGGTGAAAGTTTGCAAGTTCACACAAAGCATGGAAACCAAAGTATTTACATCAAAAGTCTGCACAGTTCACATGCCAAGCAGCCGGTTTCACCAAAATGACGAACATTTGTTTTTCACCGATTAATTTCAGACAGACACTTAGATTCCAAAACCTATTTAATTTACATCTGAAGGTTTTGACAATTTAGGACGGACCCTGTGGTAAGAAATATTGATATGTCATCAAGTGGATAAACGAAGCAGGCTGCAGGATAAAACAGAGTGCAAATGGCTGTCTGATGGGGCTATCAGCTCCCAAGTCTCAAGACAGAATTGGTCACTCTCACAGACTCCTTTCTGTGATATAGAACGCACCGCTAAATAACATGGCACAACTAGTTCATATTCCTGACTCAAGAACTGTTGAATGCGGCATTCCTGAAAGATGAATTGACAGAAAAAGCACAGAAAATTCCAGAAGATGTGTAACCTGCTTGTAATTTCAAGAGGCTACGTTGATTTTTCTAAAACAGTGTGTCTCGTATTTATAGGAACAGTATACCATTGGAATTGGGCTTGATTCAGGAACAGTTATTCGTTAGCAGTGATTGATTCGGCTTGTCAACGGTTCGATTAATTTTTCACTGTTAGACTTAAGTAAATAATTTCTCCTGCTAAATTTAAAGTGAGTGTCAGGAATTTATTTTATTTCAGAACTAGAAGCTGCTGAAAGGTAGGTTCTGTCATTTTTCACACTCCTTTACAGATTACAAAGTGAAGTGCTACTCTTTGGGTGATTCAGTATTAATTCTCAGAACGGAGACCAACCTCCACTTTCTAACAATATAGCAAAAATCAAAGCAGCCAGAGAGAAAATAAGGAAGAGACAGCAGCTGGGGATGTTAACTTGCCTGACCATGCAGTTAAGCTTGAGAATGGATTTGTTACTGTTTCGCCAACTGTTACCTCCCCTGCAGTGAGGAACAGCCGGTTGATCATGGAACTCAGAAGCTGCAAGAAATTGGAAAATAAGTACCACCATTTTGCACAGCTCAGAAAGACACCAACAGGTCTCTTTCCCTGCATTACAGTTAACGAAGCCTTCTGTGAAAATGGTATCATACTCAGATCGAGAATCCACGCAGCTGAGAGTGGGAGCACTGCTTATATGCAACTGAAACCAATACGAATACAAGGAGTTCTCTGAAAACATCATAGGTTCAAAACGGTGAAATCTCGTTTCATTGGAAAACTGTGTTTGTTTTTCAAAGATTGCTGCAGAGAAGGCCTGTGAAAAAAAACGTCGTTTAGCTCATTCTTGAAAGAAACCGAAGCCTTCTTCAGAAGAAATACACTTTGAACTCTGAATTTGTCGTATGAAATGTTCTGTCCATCCAGCCGTGTTGCTCCTTTTTGAAGGTGTTAATGAAAGAAATATCCGGAAAATGACCTGGAAGCCTGGAAGAAAAGTCCTTGAAATCAATCCAATTGTAAACAGACTAAAATCACTGAAATCTCCAAATTAACAGCACTGTTTTAAAAAAAACAAACCCGGATGCAATTGTCTCTGAAATTTGGATTGATAAAAATATTTGTTTCAAATTGCATGTTCAAGCATACAAGAGGAAACGAAACTGCAGTTTAAATTCCAATTTAAAACAAGAGCCAATGGAACAGTCGAGATTTTTTTCAATGCTTGGAAACAAATCAAATGCACACATTACTTGAGAATGATACCGGATCCTGATGATTTTCTCTTGTTAATGTTTTCACCTCGAATGCAAATCAGATTCTTTGGGAAAAACATATACAAACTGAGATGTTAACTTGGATCAGAGAGCCAATTTATTCATTTCATAGGGCATGCAAAATACAGTACCCACGGAAAAATAATTTGAAATTCTGGGATGTCTTTTGTTATCTTGTGATAACCAATGAACCGGATACAAGTGAATTCAATTCTGACAGAGCTCAGTGCTTCTCCAAACTTAATTGACTTGACAATCAGTTTCCCCTGGATCTGTCAGCATGATCTTGAACTGCTCCACGAACTTGGCGGTAGTCACTCCATAAAAAAGTCTGTTTGTGCACGAATTTATAATCGGCCACATGTATCTGACTTCTTTAAAAATAATAAGAGAATGGGTGTAATCTGCAAGGAGGACGCTGAGCTGCGGCATCCAGCACATCAGTGCAAAACATTAGGCAGTGGCCCGAGCAATTGCCTTCAGCCAGAGGAGCTCAGTGTGTAATTTAGCTCTGCCTCATACAGAGAGCCCCCAGAAACACAGATGCCATTCCTTAGCCATTTGATTCATCTACGTGATGACAAGGAGTGGCTGTGAGCACCAGATACTACAAAGACGATTAACCCTGATGACAGTGTTGAAGACTTTTGTCCCAGGCCATGCTGAATCACGGAGATGCTTTCAAATATCTTGCAATACTGGCACCTGCCCAACAATATGGAAAATTACCCAGGTATTTCCAATAAAAGAGAAATTGGTAAATCTAACTTGGCCAGTTATCGCCTCATCAGTCTGCTAATGGCCATCAGTAAAGTTTTTGATGATTTCAACAAGAGTGTTATCACATAGCATCAAATTAACAATTATCCGCTCAGTGATGCTAAGTTTCCACCAGTAACACTGAGCTCCTGGCCTGATCACAGCCTTGGCACAGAAATGGACCAACAAATTGAATTGAACAACTAGAGAGTAACACAGAATGACAACCCTTGATATGAACCTCATACTGGACCTGGCGTGGTGCCAAATACCAAAACTGGAATCAATGGGTATCCAGAGGCAAAGACTTGGTTCCTTGGGGTCATACCTGGCATGTAAGTAAATAATCTGAGGTTGTCAGAGATCAATCACCTCAACGACACAGGAGTTCTGCAGGGATATTTTCTGTACCCACACATCTCCAGCTGATTCATACAAGGAATTTCCTCTATCTTAATGTCAGAATTGTGATGCTTGATGATGATTGCATGTTCAACATCATTCACGACTCCTCAGATACCAAAGCAGTCCTTGCACATCTTCTAGACAATGTTGAGGCTCAGGCTCAGGTGTGCAAAGTGACATTTACACCACATGGCAGGGAATGACCACCTCCAATAGCAGAACAAATATACACTGCCCCTTTACATGTTAACATTAAATTTAGTTCTCATGCTGAATCTCATCCCTGCATATTTCCTGGGTCTAAATTCAATGTTAACCTCTATTATGTTATTGTGGGTCCATCTACAACACAACAAATGCAGCAGTGCACATGAGCAGCACACTAACTGCTTCCAAACTGTCATTTTGGGACGATGATAAATGTTGAAGCAGTCAGCGGTGCCCCAGTTCCACAAGTGCATTTTGTTTATAAAGCAAAACCTTCGTTCTCAGACGACATTGAACCATAATACCAATAGCTGAATGAAGACGCACAGAATGAAAGATCATACTCAATTTCTGAGCGAATTGCATAAAATACACGTCAGTGTAAAGTGGGTTGTGGTTTGGAGCACAGTTCGGTTTAGGGTTGGAGTTATAGAATTGGGCATGAGTTGCCTCATTGCAAAATGCATCATGTGCTGAAACTGGAGTTGGGTTTCAGAGTTAGGACACGTTCATACGCAATTCTCCACCTGAGCGACAATTCATAAACTGATTAAACATTGACTTCAAACATTTGCCTTTACCAACTGGCTGTCAGATATTGAACTCCCGGGATGTCACGATCTCAAATGAACAACCCGGCATGCCTAAGAGAATTGGAGTTTGTATTTTTATTTGGGAATCTGCAGAGCCAGAATAAAGCTGTGTTTCTGGATTCTGTCTGCCTTTCAGAGCAGCAATAATTATGTTAACTGAAGCAAAGTCAAACATGGTTTGAAGAATTTCAATATAAACGAATCTATTCATTATTCAAGGAATCAGTTCATTCAACACGCCCTTTCAGCTTCTTGGCATAGTGATGGTAATAATGTTGACTCCTGAAGCCTGAGATGGTTGTGTTTTGGCCACTGTAGTAATCACATCATGGTCAGACGTGTTGATGTAACGTGTTTGTTCAAGTTGGTGTTATTAACAGCAATGTCAGCTGTAACTGTATCCCTGGAGGCTTACCCTCTATATAATTAACATCGATGAGAATGGATCAGTTAACAGTTCCGGGAACAGTGTGAGACCCAGAACAACTGAAGTTGCTGCGAATAACAGAAATGGCATATCCAATTGTATGGCAAATAGAAGATGTTTTCTATCCTCTTATTTCAGCCATTGGTGTTCCTGGTAAGCTGTTCGTGCAAATGTTCCTGATGCAAACTTGTGATAATTTCACTGTTTAAATGTCATGACTTATCATTGTGTGTTTTGTACAAAGACATTTATAACCATGAAATACTGCATTATATCTGCTCCTTCATCTTCCAGGGAATTCATTTGATTCTTTATGATGCAGTATTAATCTCATTTACTTACTTTATTTGTTTGTGCTCTGAATTCCGAAGTGCATTGTTAGAAATTGTGTTTGAAATCCGTTATTGATGAGAAACATGTTATATGCAACATCAAAGCTGTACATTTTGCTTCTGGTCCTGTTACATTGTTATTTGATTCAGGACAAGACCTGAAAATATTTACTTGTATTTCACACTCTTCCCTCACAGTTAACTTGGTCGCAATTATCATCCTGGCTCGAGGAAAGTGTGGTCTGTCCAAGTGCCTCACCTGCTACTTGATTGGAATGGCAGTGGCTGATTTTCTTGTCGTTGTCTTTGATGCCATATTGATATTCACTTCTGCAATTCATTTTCCAAGTTCATTTGCGAGACTTACTCCGGTGTGTAGCCTTTTTACAGCCCTGGCATCAGCAGCCACAGTGATTTCTGTCTGGTTTACAGTCGCATTCACTTTTGATCGATTTGTAGCCATTTGCTACGAGAGATTGAAATCAAAATTTTGTACTGAGAAAACTGCAACAGCATTCTTAGGAGCAGTGACTGTGTTGGGCTGCCTCGTGTCTCTACCCTGGTATTTTGCAAATGGCCCATCATACATCATTGATGATATTGAATGGGGTTGCCTGTTTGAATCGAGTTATTACACTTCCACCGCATGGGCTGCATTTGAAGTCATCAACTACATTTTAACCCCTTGTGTGCCATTCTTTCTGATCTTGCTGTTCAATGTGCTGACTGTCAGATATATTTTAGTGAGCAGTCAAATCCGCAGGCGTCTCCGTGGCCAAAGAAGTGTAGAGAAACACAACGATGTGGAATTGCAAAACCGGCAGAAGTCCGTCACTTTACTGCTCAGTATATCGGCCAGTTTTGTTCTTTTGTGGATGACACGGCTTCTCTTCAGTATTTATGGACGAATTATGGATATCCGTTATTACTACTACTCCGACAAAGACCCTTATTTTGTCACAGATCGCACAGCAAAGATGCTGCAAGTGCTCAGCTCCTGCACCAACACGTTTATTTATGTTGTGAGCCAGGCTAAATTCAGGAAAGAGCTGAGCAATGCAATGATATACACCTTCAAGCAAATGATTAAATTGTGGAACAGATTGAAGAGTTTGAAACATGTGAATTAAATTTCTCTTATATTGTAAAACCTACAATCACCACAGAGGAAGAAGTAAGTTATCAGCACCATGTACTTCTCTCCGATTATATTTGTTCAACACATGTTGATTCATTGCAAGTCTTGCTGTGTGAATAATTAATAAATTGCTCTCACCAAAAAAAGGGCAAGTGAGCATTCAGACAGATACCAGCTAAGGCTGGAGAAAATGTTGTGAAAGCTGTCCATCCCTGCTGGGGATGAACAGAAAATGGTCTCGAATTTCACTGAGATATGGTGATTGCCGGAATACATCCAACAAAATGCTGAACATTGATCATTAGTCTGAAAAGATGACTCTTTCACGAAGATTGCTGCCCACAATTAGAATTATGTCCATCATTTTTTAGTTTTATCTGCAGACTTTACAGCTGAACTGGATTATTGTGAGATCAGAATTTCTTCAAAGAAGTGCTCTTTTAAGAATTGTCATGCAAATGTCAAAGACACAGAATTTCGGCGCTGATCCTGATCAATATCTCTTCCGCTTCGAGACAACACATGTTTAACTGTAGACCTTTTTCTTAAGATTAGAAATCTAAAATCAACATTCCCTCTCTCCTGACTAGAACCGGAAATAAATGTTCTCGAATATTGATTTCAGATATGTCTCTGAGCAGAAACCTAATGTGTCACAGAATCTATGATCCCAAACAGCTTTAATTGCACATGGAAACAATGCTTCCTCTGTTGTGTCTGTTGAAACTGCGGGGTCAGAGTGGTGTCGCTCTTTAAGAATGAGGGCTTGCCATGAAAAGAGATATTGAGAAGATATGCTTTCTCTGAGGAATGTGCAAGATTGGACGCCACACCAGAAAATGGATCCAGTTTGTCGGTCTGTCATTGAATATTTTGCAGGGTGAAAGTAGATAGATTCTTGACAGTAAAGCAAATGAAAGGGAAATTGGGAATGAAGAATTTGAAACATAAACAAAATGGCTGACCAGGATTGCGGATTTTGGTATTCTTCTGTTTCAATTTCCTATGTTTGTACATTCATGAATGTTTTAAGCTCAACTGCGACCTATTCTGCTTCACCTATAAAAATTGATTGAGAACGAGGAGATCATTTAATTTCCATCCCATATGGTGCTTGACAGAATTGAGACATATTCATGAATGGCAGCATTCCATATTATTTAGCTACCTCGTTTGCAGCATTCTGAAGGAGGGGGCAAACAATGTTAATTGCACGTTAGTCATGTGTCCCCTCACCCCCACCCACACGCCATTGAGAAGAAGGCAAAAAGGGCTGGGACCTGTTGTTTGGGCTGTTGTGTCATTTTTGCTCTCCATGAAAATGATCCTGAAATAGAGTGTTCCACAGTGTCACCCGACTCTGTGCGATGACATATCTCCACATGTCAACTCTCAGTTCCCTCCCACAGTATCATTCAATTGTGACCCATTTGTTCTGAAGGACCCATCATAACAATATCCTCGATAATAAAATGTGAGGCTGGAAGAACACAGCAGGCCAAGCAGCATCTCAGGAACACAAAAGCTGACGTTTTGGGCCTAGACCCTTCATCAGAGAGGGGGATGGGAGGAGGGAACTGGAATAAATAGGGAGAGAGGGGGAGGCGGACCGAAGATGGAGAGTAAAGAAGATAGGTGGAGAGAGTGTAGGTGGGGAGGTAGGGAGGGGATAGGTCAGTCCAGGGAAGACGGACAGGTCAAGGAGGTGGGATGAGGTTAGTAGGTAGCTGGGGGTGCGGCTTGGGGTGGGAGGAAGGGATGGGCCGCACCCCCAGCTACCTACTAACCTCATCCCACCTCCTTGACCTGTCCGTCTTCCCTGGACTGACCTATCCCCTCCCTACCTCCCCACCTACACTCTCTCCACCTATCTTCTTTACTCTCCATCTTCGGTCCGCCTCCCCCTCTCTCCCTATTTATTCCAGTTCCCTCCCCATCCCCCTCTCTGATGAAGGGTCTAGGCCCGAAACGTCAGCTTTTGTGCTCCTGAGATGCTGCTTGGCCTGCTGTGTTCATCCAGCCTCACATTTTATTATCTTGCAATTCTCCAGCATCTGCAGTTCCCATTATCTCTGAATACAATATACTCCAAGTGTTTGGCCTGTCTAGTCCTTACTCTTCAGTTTTGATGAAAAATACATCAAAACATTCTTGTAAACTATGGTAAATATGACCCTAAATGATCCATTTCCTCTTCATGCATCAGTCCTTTCACACTAAGAATAACTTGGTCAACTATCACTGCGCTCTCTCCATTGTCAGAACATCATTTGTCAGATCAGGTGATTTGAAATGAATAGCATACTCAAAGGGATGTATCACTAAGGCCCTGGACAATTGCAACAAGACATCCGGAATTCTGTGTTCCAAGCCTTTTGCTCTGAAGGCCAACTTCCCATGCATGCATGCTTACTTTCAGTGATTGGTGTAGAAGGGACAGCAAGGCCTCATTCCAGCAGTAGAATATTTTAGCTGCAGGTTTCGATTGATATGGCTGCAGTTGTCCATCTTGAAATGAAGAACCTCGAGCGGAGATTTGAAATTGGTGTGCAATACCATGACAGTAGGTACGATATCCATCGACAAAAGCAAAGAGCATAAGGAGCAAGTAAACAATGACTAAAGGTTCTGTAGAAGTTTTGGGGGTTCTGTAGAAGGCTTGGGTACCGCTTTGCAGAACAACTCCACTCGGTTCGCAATAAACAACTGCACCTCCCAGTCGCGAACCATTTTAACTCCTCCTCCCATTCCTCAGATGACATGCCCATCATGGGCCTCCTGCAGTGCCACAATGATCCACCCGAAGTTTGCAGGAGTAGCAACTCATATTCCGCTTGGGTGCACTGCAGCCCATTGGTATCAATGTGGGCTTCAAAGTCTCCCCCTCCCCCACTGCATCCCAAAACAGGACCAGCTCATCCCCTCTCCCCACTGCATCACAAAATCAGCCCAGCTCATCACTGCCTCCCTAACCTGTTCTTCTTCTCACCTATCCCCTCCTCCCACCTCAAGCCGCTCCTCCATTTCCCACCTACCAACCTCATCCTGCCTCGTTGACCTGTCCATCCTCCCTGGACTGACACATCGCCTCCCTCCTCCCCACCTATACTTTCCTCTCCACCTAGCTTCCCCTCTATCCATCTTCGGTCCGCTGCCCCCTCTCTCCCTATTTATGTCAGAACCCTCTCCTCATCCCCCTCTCTGATGAAGGGTCTCAGCCCAAAACGTGAGCTTCTGTGCTCCTGAAATGCTGCTTGGCCTGCTATGTTCATCCAGCTTCACACTTTGTTATCTTGGATTCTGCAGTATCTGCAGTTCCCATTATCTCGGATCACAATTTTAACCTCACTACGAAGCCACTTCCAGGAATGCCTAACCTGAAGAAGTTACCCTCCTCCCTCTGGAACAACCTCAGTAAATCTCTCTCCCACTGCAACTGTGTTGTAATCTCTTTGACCTTGAAACTGCTCGAACATGGCCTGAAAGAAAACCAGGTAACACAGCCACATCACCTTCCTTGGCATCTGCCTGTGGAACCGAATCATACCCCGTGAACTACAGTCTATATTCAAGACTCCCCAATTTGGACCCAACTGTGGCCACCTCTCCATCAAGAACACTGAGATTCTTCAACAACGTTTCTCCCTGCAAGTCCTGAAACAGACACTTGCAGCAATCCGCCGACATCTCCAGGCACTGCAGTCCAGCCTACCCCAGCTCACAGCCTCCCTCTCCCAGAACTGCAGAGGACCTCTCCTGTTTTTTGATTCTCCATAAGATCCACAGACTGAACACCCAGTTCTACTCAGCTTTATTGGATACCAAAAATTGCAAGTACAACAAACTCACTGGCTCCTGCCACCCACAAGAGGATTCCTGCACCTCCCAAATCCTGAGCCTGTCCCTACACTTCCCCCACCCTGCACCCGCCACCATTGACCATGAGAACGTGGCCGGTGAACCCACGGATGACATCACATCCGCCACCACCGGGAACATCACTTCCAGGACTGCAGAAGCGACCACAGCTGCAGTCACTGCCTCCACTTCCAGAACCAACAGGACAAACATCACCCTCACCATTGCTGCCGCCGGCAACCCCGCTCCTCCCACCGCCGACAGAACACCGCCCACCACTGATGACAGCAGCACTCCGCCCACCACCGACGGAACCCCGCCCACCACCGACGGACCCCCGCCCACAGCCGACTACCTCATTGCTCCGCCCACAACCTGCACTGCAAGCAACCCCACAGAAGACAGCCACCCTGAGCCCTGCCAAATCTTCACCGTCTCCCCAGACCTTCCAGTGACTGAGGACAAACAGACAGTTCTAATTAAGGGGCTCATCTTTGTCCTCCTCCAGCCACATATCAACGAATACCAGTCAACTGTGGACATAGAGCAGTTTTTCCCCTGCCTTGGCCTCCACAATTACTTCTGTAACTGGGAGCATAAACCTCCCTCCACCGACTCCTTCACCCACCTCAAACCCAAGCCCTTCTCCTGGACACCACCCCCAGGCCTCCTACCCTCCCATGGCCTCTTCATCTCCAACTGCCGTCGAGACATCAGCCGCCTCAACCTCTCCACTGCTCTCGACCACCCCAACCTCTCCCCCAGAGAATGGGCAGCCCTCTGCTCCCTCTGCTCCAACCCCAAACTTACCATCAAACCCGCAGACAAGGGAGGCACATTGGTAGTATGACGCACTGACATCTACATCGCCAAGGCCAAACGCCAACTCTCCGACACCTCCTCCTACCACCCCCTTGATCATGATGCCACCTCCGAGCAGCAAACCATTATCTCCAATACCATCCATGGGTGCATCACCTCTGGTGACCTCCCACCAAAAAGCCTCCAACCTCACTGTTTCCCAACTCTGCACCACCCGCTTCTATCTCCCCAAAATCCACCAACTCGCCTGCCCTTGCTGACGAATTGTCTCCACCTGCTCCTGCCCCACCGAGCTCATCTCCACCTATCTGGACTCCATTCTTTCCCCCTTGGTCCAGGAGCTCCCCACCCACATCCATGACACCACCCACGCCCTCCACCTCCTCCAGAGCTTTCAATTCCCTGGCCCCCAACACCTCATTTTCACCATGGACGTTGAGTCCCGACACACCTGCATTCCTCATGCAGATGGCCTCAAAGCTCTCCGCTTCTTCCTGGCCCACAGACACGACCAGCCCCACTCCACTGACAACTCATCCGCCGAGCCGAACTCATCCTCACCCTCACCTTCAACAACTTCTCCTTTGATTCCTCCCACTTCCTACAGACAAAGGGGGTGGCCATCGGTACCCGTATGGGCCCAAGCTATGCTTACCTCTTTGGAGGTTACGTGGAACAGTCCCTCTTCCACACCTACACTGTCCCCAAACCCCACCTCTTCCTCCGTTACATTGATGACTGTATCGGCGCCGCCTCTTGCTCCCTCGAGGAGCTCGAACAGTCCATCTGCTTTACCAACACCTTCCACCCCAAACTCAAGTTTTCCTGGGCCATCTCCAACACATCCCTCACCTTCCTGGACCTCTCTGTCTCGATCTCAGGCAACCAGCTAGAAACTCATATCCACTTCAAGCCCACCAACACCCACAGATACCAAGAATGCACATCCTCCCAACACGCCCCCTGCAAAAATTCCATCCCCAATTCCCAAATCCTTCGCCTCCGCCACATCTGCTCACAGGATGAGGCATTCCACTCCCACACATCCCAGATATCCGCGTTCATCAAGGACCGCAACCTCCCCCCTGGCAGTAGCCCAGAACACCCTTGACCGTCTCTCCCACATTTCCTGCAACACATCCCTAACACCCCGCCCCCACAACAACCGCCCAAAAAGAATCCCCGTCGTCCTCACATGCCTCCCCACCAACGTCTGGATACAACGCATCATCATCTGACACTTCCGCCATCTACAGTCAGACCCCACCAGCCAAAACATTTTTCAATCCCCACCCTTGTCCTCCTTCCTGAGAGACCACACTGTCCGTGACTCCCTTGTCTGCAACACACTCCGCTCCAACCCCACCACACCTGGCATCTTCCCCTGCAACCGCAGGAAGTGCTACACTTGCCCCCACACCTCATTCCTCACCCCCATCCCAGGCCCCAAGATGGCTTTCCAGATTAAGCAGATCTGCCCATGTCATATACTGTATCCACTAATAATTGAGTGTACACTGATTGGGTGGTAACTGGCCAGGTTAGATTTATCTACGTTTGCTACATATATTGGAAATACCTGGGCCATTTTCCACCTTATTGAATAGTTGCCAGTATTGTAAAAATATAGAAAAGCCTGGTTGCGATGCCGCATGAGTTGGAATGCTATTTTCAGGGCTCATAGCGTTTACAGTGTCCAGCGCTCTCAGACATTTCTTGACATCATTTTTACCATATAATTTTATTTAACACTTCGGGCTTGAGTTCAATAAAGATGGAGACGTCCAAGGTGAGAGCTGTTTGGAATTAAAGAGGAAAACGTTCACTCAGGGAACGAATTGATTTCATGAAAGGAAACTGAACTGAGGTATAGTGGTTTTGTCAGGCAGGAGGTAGAATGCACCATTGATCCTGAAGGATTGTTTGAGCTCCCTAACATTTAGCAGAGTTCAGTGCAGCTTATAAATTTTGTGCTGATAATTTACAATTTTGAAACCAAAATCTAGAGCATCCCTGAGGCGATTTTGATTTTTGCTCATGGAATTATGGAAGCCTATAAAGCTCCATGTGGAATGCCAGAAAGGACTTGAACAAGTAATTGATAAATACAAATGACAAAGTGATGTCCAAATACATGGATTGCAGTAAAAGGCAGAACAGTGCTTTGTAGAGTCTAACACAGCATGCATTCAACATTAATACTGTGAAAGGTTAACTCCCAATAAGCTGTTGCAAATTCCATGACCTGAGTTTGGAAGTAGAACACCAAGCCTGACTGTCTCTGAGCTGAAAAGGATATTTCCTGCAAGCTTGCAATCCATTTTCTGGAGAGAACTATCTGACTCATGCATGCAATTGTGTTTCACTGGGCGAAGGATGTTGATTTCAGGTACATTACAATCTTTGTTTCCTGTTCTCAGGCATGTGGGAATGAGGAACTTATCATTAGTTTCCATCTGTTTTCTTCACTTCTGCACTGTGCAGTAAAGTTACTGGTGATTGTTGACTCTTTTCCGAGGTAAACGTGGTCTCTCCATTTGAATCAATCACTACTTAGTAGCCATAGCAACGGCAGATA
This sequence comes from Stegostoma tigrinum, assembly GCF_030684315.1. Taxonomy (NCBI): domain Eukaryota; kingdom Metazoa; phylum Chordata; class Chondrichthyes; order Orectolobiformes; family Stegostomatidae; genus Stegostoma; species Stegostoma tigrinum. Next base: position 10,210,454 of record NC_081398.1, read on the forward strand.
TAATGGTTGCAATCAATGAGGTCGCATTGTATCACATTAGTCGTTACTACTTCAAGAAATCCAACCTTGATCTGAATCATGTCTGTAGTAGTATTACTGTTTGAATGGATCTCTCTGCATATACTTCAGTTTCATAAACAGTGGCCTTGTGTTATTATAAGCGGACTGTTAATCCAGAGAACCAACTCATGTTCTGAAACCCATGTTGAATCCTGCCATTGCAGATGGTGGAATTTAAATTCAATAAAAATGTCTGGAATAAAGAATCTATTAATGACAAGGAATCCATTGTCAATAGTTGGAAAAATCCATCTTGTTCAGTGGTATCCTTGAGGGAAGGAATCTGCCATCCTTAAGTGGTCTGGACTGCATGTGATTCTGGATGCAAGGCAATGATTGACTCTAAATACTGCCCTCTGTACCATCAGGGAATGGCAATAAATGCTGCCTGGTCACTGCTGCCCTCATCCAATGAACGAACAAAGAAAAATAAAATTTTGTCAGTGGATCACGTTGTAGCCAGGACCTCAAAAGCAGCTATTCTGCTGAGAAAACTGCAATCATGGTGACTGCAAGAACCATTTTCCTGTTCCATTTAAAGCTCTGCTTATTGACTTTACCTGACAACATGATAATATCTTTGACAATGACCTGTTGGACTAATTAACAAAAGATAACTATATTGCTGATCTTGTGTGTGTGATATTTGACTGGTTTGATCAAGTTCTTACTTCATTTCTCCTCATTGTTTCAATATTGCTGCTCAAGTTTCTCACCATTAGAAACATGTTACAGAGCAGCAGATGGGACTGATGTCCGGAACAGAGGAGGGAATTACAGAGATCCAGAAATGGCAAACAAAATCAAGTATGTATTCTTGCTGTTTGCTGTTTTTGGCACTTCCATACTTTTGCGCCTGACATGCTCTTGTTGCTGACAATGATCATTACAGAGGCTAACCTTGCAGACTTCACCCATTCTCTCATTGCCTTTGAAGAAGTCAGACACATGTTGAAGACTTTCTGTTGTTGCACGAACATATTTATTGATGGAGTAACTCGTACCAATTTCATGGATCACACTGACATATCCAGTGGAAACTGAATGTCGAGTCAGTTAAGCTGTAAGAAGTACTGACATTTATCCAGTGCTCCATTCACTTTTATGCTGTTCACAGTTCATCAAAAGACATTCCAGCAACTCAAAATATATTTCTGTATAGTACTGTTTCTTGCCTGACCTGTGCAATGCTTAGATTAGCACTCTGAACCAGTCTGTTTGTCTTTTCTCTTCAGCATCTCACAATCATTCCAAGTGTATATTTTTCTTAGGCCAAATGTCAGAAATAATTGAATCCAGGCTTGGCGGTTTTAAAGAGCGCTCTTAAATTGGAGTTCCAGTGACTGTGGTCAGTTTATGGTTTGCTGATTTCAAGGACTTGTCTTCCATGCTTCCAGTTCATGTATGCTGTTCTTGAAAACCATTTCAACAACACAAAAATAAAGAATATATCTACGTGGCTCATAAAGAAACCCAGTGAGTGACAAATATCCACACAGTATATCTCACTGTTTAAGGAACAGTTGTTGCGAGTGATGAGTAAATATGTCTCTCTGAGACTGGCAAGAAGGGGTAAGATAAAGGAACCTTGGATGACGAGAGCGGTGGAGCTTCTTGTGAAAAGGAAGAAGGCTGCTTACATAAGGTGGAGGAAGCTTGGGTCAAGTTCAGCTAGAGAGAATTACACGTAGGCAAGGAAGGAGCTCAAAAATGGTCTGAGGAGAGCCAGGAGGGGGCACGAGAGAGGCTTGGCAGAACGAATTAGGGAAAACACAAAGGCATTTTACACTTATGTGAGGAATAAGAGAATGGTCAAAGAAAGAGTAGGGCCGATCAGAGATAGCATAGGGAACTTGTGTTTGGAGTCTGAGGAATTAGGGGAAGCCCTAAATGAGTTTTTTGCTTCTGTCTTTACGAAAGAAACGAACTTTGTAGTGAATGAAACCTTTGAAGAGCAGGTGTGCATGATTGAATAGATAGAGATAGAGGAAGGTGATGTGTTGAAAATTTTGTCAAACATTAAGATTGACAAGTCGCCAGGCCCGGACCAGGTTTGTCCTCGGCTGCTTTGGGAAGCGAGAAATCCAATAACTTCGCCACTTGCGAGGATCTTTGCATCCTCGCTCTCCACTGGAGTCGTACCTGAGGACTGGAGAGAGGCAAATGTAATTCCTCTCTTCAAGAAAGGAAATAGGGAAATCCCGGGCAATTACAGACCAGTAAGTTTCACGTCTGTCGTCTGCAAGGTGTTAGAAAGGATTCTGAGGGATAGGATTTATGACCATCTGGAAGAGCATGGCTTGATTAAATGCAGTCAACACGTCTTTGTGAGTGGTAGGTCATGCCTCTCAAAACTTATCGAGTTCTTTGAGGATGTGACTAGAGAAGTTGATGAGGGTCGAGCTGTGGATGTGGTGTATATGGACTTCAGTAAGGCATTTGTTAAGGTTCCCCATGGTAGGCTCATTCAGAAGGTCAGGAGGAGTGGGTTACAGGGGAACTTAACTGTCTGGACACAGAATTGGCTGGCCATCAGAAGGCAGCGAGTGGTAGTTGAAGGAAAATATTCTGCCTGGAAGTCAGTGGTGAGTGGTGTTCCACAGGGCTCTGTCCTTTGGCCTCTAATGTTTGCAATTTTTATTAATGACTTGGATGAGGGGATTGAAGGATGGGTCAGCAAGTTTGCAGACGACACAAAGGTTGGAGGTGTCGTTGACAATATAGAGGGCTGTTGTAGACTGCAGTGGGACATTGACAGGATGCAGAGATGGGCTGAGAGGTGGCAGATGGAGTTCAACCTGGGTAAATGCGAGGTGATGCATTTTGGAAGGTCGAATTCGAAAGCGGAGTACAGGATTAAGGATAGGATTCTTGGCAGTGTGGAGGAACAGAGGGATCTTGGTGTGCAGATACATAGATCCCTTAAAATGGCCACCCAAGTGGACAGGGTTGTTAAGAAAGCATATGGTATTTTGGCTTTCATTAACAGGGGGATTGAGTTTAAGAGTCGTGAGATCTTGTTGCAGCTCTAAAAAACTTTGGTTGGACCGCACTTGGAATACTGCGTCCAGTTCTGGTCGCCCTATTATAGGAAAGATGTGGATGCTTTGGAGAGGGTTCAGAGGAGGTTTACCAGGATGCTGCCTGGACTGGAGGGCTGATCTTATGAAGAGAGGTTGACTGAGCTCGGACATTTTTATTGGAGAAAAGGAGGAGGAGAGGGGATCTAATTGAGGTATACAAGATAATGAGAGGCATAGATAGAGTTGATAACCAGAGACTATTTCCCAGGGCAGAAATGGCTAACACGAGGGGTCATAGTTTTAAGCTGGTTGTAGGAAAGTATAGAGGGGATGTTAGAGGCGGGTTCTTTACACAGAGAGTTGTGAGAGCATGAAATGCGTTGCCAGTAGCAGTTGTGGAAGCAAAGTCATTGGGGTCATTTAAGAGACTGCTGGACATGCATATGGTCACAGAAATTTGCGGGTGCATACATGAGGATCAATGGTCGGCACAACATCATGGGCTGAAGGGCCTGTTCTGTTCCGTACAGTTCTATGTTCTATGTTCTAAATCGTGGGAGAAGGTTTAAAACTGCCAGCAGAAGAGTGAAATTTGTGAAGTGGCAGAACACACGTCACGAATTTAACTCATACTGCACTTTCATGTCGTCAGATCAAAAACTGTCAAAAATATGTTTTGATAATCACAAAGTTATATTTTGAATGTCTATTTCTTTAAATAAAACATTATTGGATGTTTCTTTCATCAAAGTCCTTTTTAAGTGTCTAAAGGCGTTTGTCTGTTATCAGCCATTGAGACAATGAGTTGCAGGTACCCACACGGTCTCAGGAAGAACATTTTTCACAAAATCGTCTCAATTGCCTGCTCTTCTTCTTTAATCTGTTGCTCCAGGCCATTGAAGCCTACATTATGGGTAAATCGCCATGTCAACCACACAGACAGCCCGTGTTACTTTGTACACCCAAATCAAAATCCTTCAATCTTTTCTGCTCAAAGGAAAACTATGGCCCAACACAGTTCATGGTAATGCCTTGGGGAAAGGAGTGAAAGAGCATAGTTTTTTGAAAGTTGTATTACACGAGGACAGGATGATCCAGAAGGCGTTTGGCCAGCTTACCTTCACTCTTCAGACCAATGATGAGAGGCATTGGGATGTCATGTTGAGGTTGAACAGTACATTAGTGATGCCACTTTTAGAGCGTGGTGCAGATTTCTGGTTGCCCTGCTTTGGGAAGGATATTATTAAATTGGAGAGTATGTAGAAATGATTTTTAAGAATATTACCAGGACTGGAGGTTTGTGTTGTTTAGAGATAGTGGAAAGGCTTGGACTTTTTTGTTCTCGAAAGTAAAAGTGTGAGGTGTCACCTCATACAAGGTTATAAAATCAGGAGGGGCATAGATAAGGTGAACTGCAAAGATATTTTGCTTGCAGTAGGGCAGTTCAAAACTGGAGGCCACGAGTTTTAAAAAGACAGAGAGGAATATTTTAAAAGTGACACGAGGGATATCTGTTCCACACAGAGGGGGTACGTATGTGGAATAAGCTGTCAGAGGACGAAGTACAGTTAGGTGCAGTTACAACAATTAAAAGACATTTGGTCAGGTACAGGAACAGGAAGGTTTCAGAGGGACATGAGCTTTGTGCTGACACATAGGGCTAGTTCATCTTGGGGAATGTGGTTGGTTGAATGACTTGAATGGAACAGTTCATTTCCATGATGTATGAGTTGATGAGTCTATGGCTTAACAACCCCATGGGTCAGCGTATTCTGTAATGTATCATTACTGCTAACCCAGAAGACACTGAGCACAATTCCTCACACTTCCCTTTCACATACACGCTGGCAGTTGTATTCAATGTAAATTCTCCAAGACATTAACCTCGAAAATGTACCGAGTGTAGCTGTGCATAGATTTGAGATAGTAAATGATGCACTATTTTGTAAACTAATTTTGCTTGGGTGTCTTCCTCACTAAAGTTTGGTCTGAGTGTCTGATTTAATATTGAAGTTTTCATGTGAATGCAAACATCCTGGTCAACTCTGTAAAATCCGAGTAAACCATGCTGTGGAGGATTCACTCGATCCAAAATATTAACTCATGTATCTCTCCACAGATGCTGCTTGACGTGTTGAGTTTTTCCAACAATTTTGGCCTGGCAAACCCCCAGTGATAACTCTTCAGCCTGACTGCTTCAATGAGGCAGGTGAGCGTTTGTCACATTCACATAGATCGGGGCTTGATTTTCCCACACAGGATGACATTCAGCTCAAATCGCATTCACATTCAACTGTTACTACAGGATATAAAGACCTGACCTAAAATTGACTTCAGTCGTCCCAGTCAACTACCATTGCTTCAGGACTTGGCCAAAGACATTTTTCCTTTCACATCCTTATCTGCCTCCCAAAGAGGCCAGTCTCTCTGTGACTCCCTTGTCCGCTCCACACTCCCCATCAGCCCCACAACCCCTGGCACTTTTCCCTGTAACCACAGGAAGTGCTACACCTGCCTGCACAACTTCCACCTCAACCCCATCCCAGGCCCCAAGAATACCTTCCACATCAAACAGATGTTCACCTGCACATCTGCTACTGTATCCAGACTCCTGATGTGGCCTCCACGTCAGGGAAACCAAGCAGAGGCTTGGAGACCACTTTGTGGAACGCCGACGCTCGGTTCATGACAGATGACCACACCTCCCAGTCGCAAACTGCTTGAACAACCTTTCTCACTCCTTGGATGACATGTCCATCCTTGGTCTGCTCCAGTGCCACAACGATGGCACTGGAAGGTTGCTTGAACAGCATTTCATATGGGAACCCTGCAGCCAAATTGTATCGATGTGGACTTCACAAGCTTCAAAATATCCCCTCCCCCGATCTCAGCCGCAAACCATCCCAGCTCATCCCTGCCTCCCTAACCTGTCCATCCTTTCTCCCACCTGTCCACTCTTCCCACTTCAGGGCCCACCTCCAGCTCCGACCTACCAGCCTCATCCCGTCTTCCCTGGAGTGGCCTACCCCACCCTACCACACCACCAAAACTCATCTTTACTGGGTCCACCCTGGCCTTTTTTAACTGTCGGTCTCCTCCACACCCACCCGCTCCTTTATCCATTTTCTGTCCCCCTCCCCATCACTCTCTAATTATTTCAGAATATCCTTCTCCTTCCACATTTCTGAAGAAGTGCCCAGACCTGGAACATCAGATTCCCTACTCCTCTGATGTTCCTTGGACTGCTGTGTTCATCCAACTCTACACCTTGTTATCTTAACTAATATTGCCTATGAGCCGAAACACTTAACACCATGCCCAGTTATTTTCATGTGTATTTTCTGCTCTTCTATTCAGAAATAAGAAATAAATGATTCCAGATTTCTTAACACAGCATCCGTAGTGTTCTGCCTGGTGGATCCATGATCATGTTAGGAATCAAGACATGGAAACATAGAAGATGGAAGCAGGAGGAGGCCATCCACCCCTCGAGTATGCTTGGTCATCCATGTAAGAAACAAACTCTATTTATGATCACTGATCACAGCAACCCCACAACTCTTCCTTAAAACCTAAATTCTCTCCCCATTTGATCCTTGTACTATCTGGTCGTGAGAATTGGCTTTGTTGTCTACTCTCATAATTTTGAACACTGCTTTTAATTCTCTGGCTGAGCTTCGTTATTCAAGACGCACAATTTTATTGGCCGAGTGCCATTATCGCTGGGCTGTGGACCCTGAGACCAGATAGCATCCCTGGGACCCAGGTTCGAATCCAGCCATGGCAGATGGTGGAATTTCAAATCCATAAATTCTGGAATGAAGAGTGGAATGATGATGGTGAATCCATTGGTGGGGAAAAAACCCGCCTTGTTCAAAAATAACTTTTGGGCAGGGAAACTGCTATCCTTTCCTGGTATGGCCTCCATGTGTTTCCAGGCCCGCAGCAGTGTGATTGACTCTTAATTGCCTTCTGGGCAGTTAGGGATGGGCAATAAAAGCTGCCTAACCAGCTGCACTCTTATCTCATGAATGAATAAAAATAAACACAACAGCAACAGCTGAGTGTTGCAGCGAATATCTCTCAGAGCTGCAACAAGGTCTTTGGTCCTACCTCGAGTTACTGAAAGTAAGCGTGCAGATCGTGAAGTTGACAAATGGGATGTTGGCATACAGAGCGAGACGGTTGGATTACTGGATCAGGGATGTCTTGATGTAGTTGTACAATGCTTTGGTGAGACCACTCATTGAGTATCCTGTGCAGTTTTAGACTCCTTATCTGAGAAATGTCGTTCCAGCTCTGGACAATGTGTAACCACAGTTCACGGACTGATTCCCGAAAGCACCATTGCACGAAGAGAAATTGTTCCCTTTGGATTATTTTCATCGAAGCTTTGGAGAATGTTTCCATGTGTATTTCCTTGGAACGGAAGAAATTCAACTCGTGTTAGTCGTGGAAAACACAGAGAGAATGGTGTCATGATGGGGGCCTGCAGAACAAGGATCAGTTCAATAATACAAATCAGGGAATTGAGGGCTGACATGATTCGGAATGCCTTCGCACAGAGAGTAGAGGGCCTGTGGAATTCTCTCCACAAAGGGCAGCTGAGGTCTAAAAATTGAATTTCTTCAAGGAAGAGTTAGATTTTTTTTGTGAGAAAGGAAGCAAAGTGTATATGGGAGAAAGTAAGATAGGGCAATAAGTTCAATGATCAGATCTGAGCATATTTTTTTGTCGAGCAGTGACGGGCTGAATAGCCGAATACAGCTTCTGTTTTTTTTTGTTTTTTTAAGGACCAGTAGCGTGCAGATCAAGAATAGCATAACATCTGAAACTTCAGAATCGAGCCTCTGTTTCCTTTTTCGCAATGGGTGAGGGTGGCAGAGAGGGAACACATGACGAAGACAGAATTATCTCTGTCCTCTTTTTCTTTCAAAGAGATTTTCGATTTCTCAACTTAGGAACACAGAATACAGTCAACAATTGTAAATCAGGTTCAGAGCTGTTATTCTCCCTGTTTGACATTTTCCTGACAATTCTAGAAGTTCACTGTTCTGAAGAAATTCTGATCTGACAGCCACCCGTTTCAGCAACAATCTTATTGACAGATACATGTCGAAAAACTGGGAAACAATTCCGATTTTGTCCAGCAACCTCCGAGAAAGAGTCAACTCTTCAGACTGATGCTCAATTGTCAGCATTTTATTACATATATTCAGACAATTTCCCTAACTCTGGGAAATTCAGAGTCCACTTCCTATCAATCTTACAGCAGAGATGGGTAGCTTCCTGCACAGTTTCTCCAGACTTGGTTGTTTCATTTCTGAACTCTTCCTTGCCCATTTTTGTCGTCAGAGATCGATTCATGAATTGTCCACACAACAGGTCTTGAAATAAATCAACTTATGGGACAAACATAATCAGACTGAAGACTGTGTTGCTGATAATTTACCTTTGTCCCCTGTGGCGAATGTAGGCATTCAAATATGATGTGAAAATAAATTCCCCTCTTTCAAACATTTTCTTAATCAATAACGTGTTCCATGATTTCATGATTTGCTTGAAGGGCTTATGTCATTGCATTCTTCAGCTCTCTCCTGAATTTAGCCTGAATCACAGCGTAAATACATATGTTGGTGCAGGAGCTCTGCACTTGCAGCATCTTCGCAGTGTGATCTGTGATAAAACAATGGTCTGTGAAGGTGTAGAAATATCAGATATCTGTAATTCGTGCATAAATATTGTACGCAAGTTTGGGAACGAACAAGAGCACAAAACAGCCCGATATACTGAAAAGCAAAACGATGGGCTTCCATGGTTTTTTTTTATGTCCGCGTAGTTATGTTTCTCTGCAGGTTTTTGTCCCCAGAGACCACGGCGGATTTGACTGCTCACTAAAATAGGTCTGGCAGTCAGCACATTGAACAGCAAGATCAGAAAGAATGTCCCACAACGGGTGAAAATGTAGTTCGTCAAATAAATTGCAGCCCATGCAGGTGAACGGAAATAACTCGGTTTATGGGTGCACTCCCTTTGTAATATTTTCAATAATGTATTGTGGCTCACATATAAAATACCAGGGTAGAGACTGCAGACAGCCCAGCATGGTCACATTACCTCGAGATGCTGCTGCAGTTCTCTCAGTGCACTACTTTGTTTACAATCTCTCACAGAAAATGTCCACAAAACAGTCAAAGGTGAATGTCACATTGAACCAGATAGTAATCACTGTGGCTGCTGACACCAGGGCAGAGGCTACACATGGTAGTAATTTTCGTGAAAGAATTTGGGAAATGCATTGGAAAAGTGATCCACAATATGGCATGAAAGGCTCCGACAAGGAGATTAGCCACTGCCATTCTAATCAAGTAATGAGTGATGCACTTGGACAGACCACACTTTCCTCAGGACAGAATCATTATGGCCACCAAGTTAACTAGAAGGGTAAACATTGACATCGAAGTAAATATTGACAGAACATGTTCTGAATCAAAAGAACAATGTGACAGAACCTATGGCAACGTTTCCAGCTTTGATATTGCATGTTAGGTCAAAACTGAAATGTTGCATGCTTTTCTCCACTTAGATGCTTGAAAACAGTTATCAACACAATATTTTGGAATCCAAAGCACAAGTAAATAAAGTAGCCAAACGAGGTTTACAGTCTATCATTAATGTTAAAATGATTTTCCTTGAAGATCGAAGGAGCAGATATAATGGTGGACTTCAATCATTAGAAAAGGTGCCTTTGCAAAATACAGACCAATAACAAATTACAATTAAGCAGCAAAGTTATCAACAGTTTTGGTCCGGAACATTTGGGATTTCAGCTTACCAGGAACACCAGTGGCTGAAAAGCGGAGGAAAGAAAACATATTGTGCTTGCCAAGAAATTGGAACTGCCACTCCTGAGATTAGCAACAACTTCCATTGTTATGGGTCTCACACTGCTGGCAGGAACAGTGAACATATACATTCCAATCGATGCTGATTTAAAAAGAGGGTATGACTCCAGTGATGTAGATACACCTGACATCGCTATTACTTACGCCAACATGAACAAACACAATATATCATCGACTTTGACTCTGATGTGATTATTGTGGTGTGCAAAACATAGCTATCTCAAAACTCAGAAGTCATCATTAATTTCACCAGTATGCAATGAAGCAAAAATTGCTTGCAGTAAAGACAGGTCCCACAAATAACGAATAGCTTAATTTAAAATTTTCCAGTAAACCATGGTCCTTTTCGTTTCAGTTAACTTAATTGTTCCTGTTCTGGAAGCAAGACAGAATCCAGAAACACAGATTTGTTCTGACTCAGCAAATTCCGAGTTAAGAATACAAACTTGAATTCGTTGTGGCAATTGATGTCTATCTCTATGTTTGTGGTTCTGTGATCCTGAGAGGTCAGTGTTTGACAGCCAACTGGTGAAGGTAAATTTTCGATGTCAATGTTTACTCAGCTTATGATTTACTTGCAAGGTGGAGAATTGCTGATTGTGAAATCTAACGCCTGAGACATTTCGTGAAACATTTTGTACGTATACAATTCGTGCCCAGTTATCTTATCTGAGCCCTCGCCTTCATCCCAACTCAAATCCAACCTAGATCCCGGTAACAACGTCGCAATCCATTTTGTAGAATTAACTAGGAAATGAAGTATGCTCTTTCTTTATTTGTCTCTTCATAAAGATATTGGGGTTGTGATTCAATAAAGGCTGTTTGGCTCCTTTTTGCTATTTTGATTTGTTTAGACTTGAAAACAACTGACTGGTTCAACATTGATCGTCATCCCAAAATACCATTTGATGAGGTGCTAGTCAGCCGCTTACCTGCACTGTTGCAGTCTGTGTGCTGTAGGTGCAGCCACAATGTCATGATGGGATTTAGGCCCAGGAACGCTGAAGGGATGAGATTCAGTGACCTGTCAAAGGACATTGAATTGTTGGATTCCTATTGGCCGTGGTAATTGCTTGCTTCGGGTTGTACATATAATGTTCCACTCCTCAACCTCAGCTTCAATGTTGTCCAGAAGTTGTTGTATTCATACAGGGACTGTTTTGATGTCTGAGGAGTTATGAATGATGTTGAACGTTTTGCAATCATCATCAAGATTTCCCACTTCTGACCTTATGATAGAGGGAAGGTAATAAATAAGGCCGCTGAAGATGTTTGGATTGAAAACATTTCCCTCAAGAACACCTGCAATATTGCAATGTATGACCTCCAAAAACCTCAAACAATCTTCTGACATGCCAGGTATGACTCCAACTAGCCGAGTGTCTACCTCCTGATAGCCATTTATTCCAGATTTACTTCTTGATGGCAACCACGGTTCAATATGACCTTGACATAAAGTATCGTCATTGTCACATCACTCTCCACCTGCTCAAGTCAACTTATTCGTCTATTTTTGAACTAAGGCTGTGAAGAGGTCAGCAGCTGAGTGGTCCTGGTGGAAAGTGGGCTTCACTGAGCAGGTCGGTGCTCACCTGATGCTGCTTGATTACACTGCTGTTGTCGCTTTACTAATGATCAAGAGTTGACTGATTGGGGGGTAATTAGCCAAGGTAGATTTGAATGGGAAATACCTGGGCAATGTTATACATTGTTGAGCATGTGTTAGTATTGCAACTTTGTAGAAAAGCATGTTTGCAACGCAGCATGCTCTGGACAAGAAGTTTTCAATACGATTGTCAGGATTCATCGACTTTGTAATATCCGGTGCTGTCAGTCATTTGTTGACATCATATGGATGGATCAAATGCAAGAAGACTGCAATCTTTGTTTTGGATCTGTCTGGACAGCGCAGAGTTCAATTGCACAATGGACACTTATAGCTGAAGCGTGTTCCTGATGCTACACCGTTATCTTTTGAACTGATGTGCTGGCATCTCCCAACACTAAAGACTTGGCTATGCGTGAGTGCCCTCCTCTTGACAGGTATTTGATAGCCCATCACCTTTCCCAAGTCAGGGTGTTCGGACCACTTATCTCTGTCTCTCAGTTATTACTTTGGCTGCTTGGGTTGCAAGTCATGCTAGTTTGTACGTTCACCAGGTTATTGATTGTCAGCAAGGCCCTCCCATTCATTCACTAGTAAGGGGTAGTCAGCATAGTCTGGTTTATGGAAGGTTAATCTGTACTAATTTGATCACATCCTTTGAAGAAGTGTCAAGGAAATTGATGAGGGCGATGCAGCGGACCTTGTCGACATGTATTTTAGTGAGGCATTTGATGAGGTCCCACATGGCAGACTGGTCAAAACGTAGACCAATGTGAGGAATTTGATCCAAACTTGGCTCAATGACAGGAAACAAAGGGTCATTGTCGATGGCTACATTTGTGAATTGAAAGCCGCATGGAAAGAGCTTCACAGACTCAGCATTGGAATTCAAGGAGAGTTTTAGAGTGGCTTTAGATGATTTTGTTGTCTTTTCCTGGTGATAAAAATGATTCTGTCTTTGAATAGTTTGTGTGTGAGAGAGACGACATATTTTACCAGAAAGTTTTATGCAACACTTTGGGCTTGAGGTCAACACAGAATTAGGAGAAGACAATGTTGAGAGCTGTTTGGAATTAGCGAGGAAGCGTTAGCTTAGATGACGAATTGATCCCATAACGTGAAAGAGGACTGATACAGAATGGTTTTGTCAGGCGGAAGACAGAATGCACTGTTGCTCTGAAAGGATTTGTTGTAGCTCCCAAATATTTAGTAGGGTTCAGAGCAGCTTATGAAGTTTGCGCTGATAATTTCCAACTATTGACAACAAAATCCAAATATGCACTGAAGTGATCTTGATATTTGCTCATCGAATTGTGAAAACCTATAAGGCTCCACATGAAGTGCCAAAAACGATTTGAGAAGTGGAACTGGCAGAGTGATATCCAAGAACAGGGATTGCAGACAAAAGCAGAACAATGTTTTTTGGGAGGGCGCTAACACAGCATACCTTCAACATGGGATTGTAGTAACAGCTGATGCTGAGTCAGAGGTAACACAGTGTCGAGCTGGCAGAAAACAGCAGGCCAAGTTGTATCAGAGCAACAGGAAAGCTGACGACTCCGGTCAGGACCCTTCTTCTGAAATGTTGGAGGGGGAAGGCGCCTCTGAAATAAATAGAGAGGATGGGTGAGGCTGGGGAAGTTTGGTGTGATGGTGCAATGTGAGGGCAGCTAGGCAGTGGTGGAGATTGGTTAGTGAGGTCGGAGAGGCAGATATATGGGGTAGAAGATGGACAGGCCAAGGAGATGGGAATATGAGGGAGGGTTGTTCTAAGGATGAGGCTGGGGTTGGGGAAAATTGGAAGCGAGTAAAATCCACATTGAAACCATTGGTTGTAGGCTCCCAAGCTGGAATGTGAAGTGCTGCTGCTTTAGTTTCTGGGTGGCATGCTTGTGACACTGGAGAATGCCCAGAATGGACATATGGTCCAGGGAGTGGCGGGGGTGGGTGGTGGTTTGAAGTGATTCACAACTGGAAAGTGTTGTTATTTGTTGCGAACTCAGTGCAGATGCAATGCAAAGTTATCTCCGAGACGCTGCTAGGTCCCACCAATGTCGAGGAGGCCACATTGGGAGCAGCAGATACATTAGCGGATGTGCAGGTGAACATCTGTCTGATGTGAAAGTTTTTCTGGGTCCTTGGATGGAGGTGAGAGAGAGTCGTAGGGGCAGGGATAGCAACTCTGCAGATTTCAGGGATAGCTGCCAGGGGTAGTGGGCTCGTTATGGATTGTGGAGTGGACAGAGAGTTGCAGAGAGACCGGTCCCTATGGAAGGCGGTTAACGGTGGGGAGGGAAGTATATCATTCGTTGTGGGGTCAGCTTGCAGGTGACCGGAGTGGCGGAAAATGATGGGTCGAATCTGGAGGTTAGTGCGATGATACGTGAGGACAAAGGGGGATTCTGTCTTCATCAGCAAAATGTTAAAGGAGAAGTAGGTTGGTGAAGCATTCCATGTCCCAATATTGTCCTCTCATGATGGATTCTTTGTGAAAGAGAACTTGGTGGGGTGTGGCTCTCTATATTTTGGGGGCTATTTGGAACAATAGCCTATGGGGCTGCTCCATGCCAGGGAGGGCTGTCTGCAGGAAATAGATTTTACAACACAAACGGAGCCTGTTACACACAGGCTGAATGCTGCCGACCAGCCTCTGGACAATGTCGTGGGAAATAAGAGAGTTAAAGGGAGTGAGCGGTACATTGCCTGCCACAGCAGAACAGCAGACGTATTGAGTGAACTCAAGTAGTGATTCAGGGACAACACAGCACAGACCTGGGGAACACAGCAGGAAGGCAGCATCAGTCGAGAAGGGAGTTTGATGTTTCAGGTCGGGACCCTTCTTCAGCAAGGCACCCTTTCTGATGAGGTGGCCGCCGTCAAAATGTCACCTGCAGCTTCTGCAGTTCTTTCCACCTCCAAAATCTCTTGGTCCATGTGAGGGTAATAATATTCGAACCCTGATGATTCCTCTTCTACATTATGTGATGATTGCTTTGAGCTCGCCTCTGCACAATCTCACTCACTAAAAGACCGAAAAAGGAACTTGGAGCCATCATTTGAAACGCAACACAGGAATCTATGGATGGTTTTATGTCGTGTGCATTCAGAGGAAAGCACTCTTCTTAGCCCCAATACCCCCATGTGTCCTTAAATGGGGCAGGACTGATCACGGATTCATATAGAGTAGGTGATGGCTTACTGCTGTCATCGCTGGACTGTTAATCCAGAGACGCATATAATAGAACATAGAACAGTACAGCACAGAACAGGCCCTTCAGCCCACGATGTTGTGCCGACCATTGACTCATGTATGCACCCTCAAATTTCTATGACCATATGCATGTCCAGCAGTCTCTTCAATGACCCCAATGACCTTGCTTCCGCAACTGCTGCTGGCAACGCATTTCATGCTCTCACAACTCTCTGTGTAAAGAACCCGCCTCTGACATCCCCTCTACACTTTCCTACAACCAGCTTAAATCTATGACCCCTCGTGTTAGCCATTTCTGCCCTGGGAAATAGTCTCTGGCTATCAACTCTATCTATGCCTCTCATTATCTTGAATACCTCAATTAGGTCGCCTCTCCTCCTCCTTTTCTCCAAAGAAAAAAGTCCGATCTCAGTCAACTCTCTTCATAAGATAAGCCCTCCAGTCCAGGCAGCATCCTGGTAAACCTCCTCTGAACCCTTTCCAAAGCATCCACATCTTTCCTATAATAGGGCGACCAGAACTGGAAGCAGTATTCCAAGTGCGGTCTAACCAAAGTTTTATAGAGCTGCAACAAGATCTCACGACTCTTAAACTCAATCCACCTGTTAATGAAAGCCAAAACACCTTATGCTTTCTTGACAACCCTGTCCACTTGGGTGGCCATTTTAAGGGATCTATGTATCTGCACACCAAGATCCCTCTGTTCCTCCACACTGCCAAGAATCCTATCCTTAATCCTGTACTCAGCTTTCAAATTCGACCTTCCAAAATGCTTCACATCGCATTTATCCAGGTTGAACTCCATCTGCCACCTCTCAGCCCATCTCTGCATCCTGTCAATGTCCCACTGCAGCCTGCAACAGCCCTCTATACTGTCAACGACAGCTCCAACCTTCGTGTCGTCTGCAAACTTGCTGACCCATCCTTCAATCCCCTCATCCAAGTCATTAATAAAAATTACAAACAGTGGAGGCCCAAGGACAGAGGCCTGAGAACACCACTCACCACTGAGATCATTTAATTTCTATCCCGTATTGTGCTTAAGGGAAATGAGACATTTTCTTGTCTGGCTATTTTCCATAATGAATGGGAACCACATTTTCATTAAGGCAAACACAGTTAATTCCACCTTAGTTATGTGTTCCATCTCTCCACCCCCCCCCCCCCCCCACCTCACACACCTTTTTGAAGAAGCAAGTAAGGATTGGAATCTGTGGTTTGGGTGTTCTGCCATTCTTGCTGTGCACTCTCCTGGTCATTAAATAACAGAAAACAGAAGCAGGATTAGGCTTTTTTACACATTCAATGCTCCCCTGCTAAAGAATATGTTCGTGGCTGATCATTGAACCCCAATCCCATTTTATCCCAGAAAAAAAACAACTTTGTTTCTTTTCACACAAAGAACTGCATCAAACTCTTTCTTGATGATGTTAAATGTTGAGTCCTCCCTCGTCTTGTCTGGCACCGACTTCCACAGGCTCACCACTCTCTGTGTGAAGATGTTTCTCCTCATGGCAACCTTCAGTTCCCGAAACTGTATCAGTCAACTGTGACACCCTTGTTCTGGAGGACCCCATCATCAGAGCATCCTCCCTGTGTTTGCCCTGTCTCGTCCAGTTTGGAATTCTTCAGTTTTGATGAAATACACAACAAGTTATTCTTCTAAACGATGGTGAACATAATCCTAACAGATCCATCCTCTCGTCATGCATCAATTCTTTCACACCTAGAATCAGTCTTGTAAATGATCGTTGAAATCTCTCCATAGCCCCAACATCACTTATCAGATAAGGAGGCTAAACATGCAGAGGATGCTCACGCTCTGGTCTGACGAAGGCCCTGCCCAATTCTGCACGATCCCTGCTCGTGTACTCTCACTCTGAAAGCCAATGTCTCAACTTTCTTCTTCACTGCCTACTTCACATTCATATTGACTTTCAGTGAATGGTGCAGGAGGGACACCCAGACCTTTTTCTAGGCTGACAGATTTTATCTGCAAGGTTCAGTTGATGTGATTGCAATTGTCTATCTTGAAGAGAAAAAGCAAAAACAGAGCTTAAATGCAGTGTGCAAGATTACGAGGATCGAAAATCAAAACACATTCTCATCAGCAGACTTTGTAATGAATAAATGGATACAGACTAGGTTTTGAGAAATAGTTGTGGGGTGGAAATTGAGCCGTGAGTGGTCATGCATGGTGTTTGTTTCTCACATGGATTGTAAAAGCAGCAATCATGAAGCCACTTCTTAAAGATTTTCCACAGGAGTTTGCCTTCTGCTACATTACAGTGACTCCGTGAACTCAACACTTTCAATAAAATTTGTGCAAGAAACATTGATACATCATCAAGGATAGAAAGGAAGGCGGCAGCTGAGCAAAGCACACTGCTGACTGCCAACTAGAAGAGCTAACAGACCTCAGCTCTTAAAAGACAAATGCTTGGGTCGCATATCTCCCCTTTTCCTCCAGGACTCAAAAAATGCAGAATCTATTTGGGAAAGGTACCCATAGTATAACGAGTTAATATTCCTGACAGAAGAATTAATGGTGAAAACACAGAATTGTCCAGAGGACATGTAACATGACTGTAAATCCAAAGGTCTAAGTTCTTTTATCATTAGAGTTGGGCCTCGTATTTATGACATCAGCATACCATTGGAATCTTGCGTAAGTCAGGAATAGTTCATAGTTAGCACAGGTTTATTGGGTTTGTTTGTACTTTTGTTACTTTGTTCATTTTTCCCGTTAGAGAAATTAATTGTTACTTTTTGAATTTAAAATGAGTGTTAGGGATTTATTTTATTTAGATGTTGGAAGTTGTTCAAAGTCAAGTTACACCATTTTTCACACTCCTTTAGAGATCAAATGATGAGGTGTTCCCCTTCGGGTGTTTCACTTTTCGTTCTCAGAGCAGACATGATATTCCACGTTATAATGATTGAGCAAAATCAAAAGACGCCAGCTGAAACCGTTAACAGGAGCTTTTACCTTCCAAGGCAATGCAGTCAAACGCGAGAACGGAGTTGGTGTTTCCCCGACGGTTTGATCTCTGGCAGTGAGGGAAAACCGGTGTATGATGGCACAAATGGGCTGCAGGTAGGAAAATATGAATTCGGGAATCACCCAAAAGCATTGCGAATTGTAACCTCAGAAATCTAGTTCCATTGGAAATTTGAGAAAAAATGTTTTTTCCTGAGAATGCAGCAGAAACGATTTGTGAATAAAAGTGCTTTCTATCGAAGCTCATATAAAACTTCTTTCGGAAGACATCCAATTTGAATTTGGCATGAGACGTGTATTGCCCGTGTACTTGTGTTGGTTCTTTTTGCAAGAAGTCCTGAAAGAAAAGTTAGAAAATATTTTTTTTAATGGCGATAGAGA
Source organism: Stegostoma tigrinum (assembly GCF_030684315.1). Taxonomy (NCBI): domain Eukaryota; kingdom Metazoa; phylum Chordata; class Chondrichthyes; order Orectolobiformes; family Stegostomatidae; genus Stegostoma; species Stegostoma tigrinum. Next base: position 10,228,641 of record NC_081398.1, read on the forward strand.
TGAGGCATGCCAGTTTGAAGTTATCAAAATATGTTATTTTCTTTTGTTTGAACAGGTTTCAAGAACAGAACAGACTGGATGGAAGCTTGGCAGACAGGTCTTTGAATCCAGGTGAACTATAAACTGAGTACAATCACTGGAATCTACCATATGACAGCCCCGCTAAAAACCACCAAGCCTGAATGCAATTGCTTCTCTAATTTGGATTGGTAATAATATTTGATACAACTTTCTAGTCGAAGCAGACAAAATGAAACAAAACTTTAGTTTAAATTTCAATTCTAACTTAGACACAATGTAGCAGTCAAGGTTGTTTTAATGTTTGAAAACAATAAATACACATATTGCTTGTGAATGATACTCGTTTCCTGATGATTGTCTCCTGTGAGTATTTAGACAGGGAATGCACATCAGATGCTTTGGGGAAAAGACATACACAGTGACATCTTTCTTTGGGCCAGAGTGCTCATCGAAACATTACACAGGACAGGCAAGAAACAGTAAAAACAAACAGAAATATATTCTGACCAGTTGGGATATCATGTGACAAGCAATGAAAAAGATACAAGTAAATGTCGCTCTGGAAAGAGCTCAGTGCTTCTTACAACTTTATTGACTTGATATTCAGTTTCCCCTGGATATTTCAGCATAATCTTGAACTGCTCCATGAACTTTATATTAGTCACCTCCATCGTGTATGGGAACCCGAGATCAGGAACAGGTATCTGACTTATTCAAAAATAGTAAGAGTTTGGGCACAATCTGCAAAGTTAGAATCTGCAATGTTAGAATACAAGAATTATGAAATTGTAGTCAGCCACAAAATTGTGAAAGCGCCAGACAAAGTAAATAGCAGGATCACAGACCTCCTTTTGTTTGCTATTTCTGTGTCTCTGCAATTCCTGCCTCTGTTCTGCACATCAGTCCAATCAGGATTTGGCTGCTCTGAAAAATATTTCGGATGTTTGGAAGTTGAGCAGCAATATTGAAACAAAGCGAAATTTGAAGGGAGATAAACCAGTTCAATATAAACCACCCAAGGACATTTAATTAGTTGTCTTTTAGTGAACGTTGCCATCATTCATTGTCAATGATCTTACCATGTTACCAGGCAAAGCAGGAAAGCAGGGATTTCAGATGGAACAGCAGATTTTTTTTGCAATTACCACCATTGCACTTTTCTCAGTAGGATATTTTCTTTACAACTTGTGGCAACAAATCTTCAACAAAATGATCAATGATGAAAAAGTCTGTTTACCAAACTGAAGTACTTGTACAGATATAACTCGGAGCAGCAAAATACAGAAGACAGGAGTCATGTTGAGGAAGAAATCTGGAAATAGCACGATTGATCTGATGCAATATGACAACAGTGATTGAAACTATTAGATCTGCTGTTGGTCTGGGCATCATGTAATGACTGAAGGAAACGGAGAGCACACGGTTTTCATGGGAAAGTATCACTATCATCAGTAAATTAACTGTGTATGGAGAAGGGAAGAAACAGGTGGAAGCTAGAATCTAAAACTGCACATCAACTGCAGCAGCGGAGGTAAGGAGCTCACCAACACCTCCTCAAAAGGCATTTTGGGATGGTGTTACATCTTGAAGCAGTCAATGGTGCCCAAATCCAACAGGCGCTTTAAAAACTAAACAAAATGTCAAAAACGTGCCTCTGAGGCTAAATTGAGACACAGTGCCAACATTTTAATGAACAGGCAGACAAATAAAGAATATACTCAATTTCTCAGTTTATTTTACAAAGGCGACTTCGGTGTATTTAAGGTTGTGGTTTGAATTCGGGTTTGGGTTGCGGTTAGACAAGTGGGCATTAATTGTTTCATTGCAAAATGCATCATGCATCAACACTGGGTTTGAGTTTCAGAGTTAAGATTTGTATATCCACAGCTCTCCACGATACAAATGCATCACAAACTAAGTACACATTGACTGCAGAGGTACACCTACACCAACTCTATGTCAGAAATTGACCTTTGAAAGTCATTGAATTAAAAATGGAGAGAAGGCATTACAGTCCCTGGAGAATTAATGCTATGTAATGAGCCTGACTTTATTAAAGATCTTAAAGTGAAGGAACACTTAGGAGGCAACGATCATAATATGGGAGAATTCAGTCTACAGTTTGAAAGAGAGAAGGCAAAATCGGATGTAATGGTGTTACAGTTAAATAAAGGTAATTACAGCGGCATGAGAGAGGCATTGACGAAAATCGACTGGAAGCAGAGCCTAGTGGGGAAGACAGTCTATCAACAATGGCAGGAGTTTCTGGGTCGAATTGAGGGCACAGCACGGAAGTTCATCCTAAAGAAACGAAAGATTATCCGGGATGGGATTCGACAGCCATGGCTGACAACGGAAGTCGGGAAATGTATCAAAGAGAAAGAGACAGCTGATAAAGTGGCCAGGAGCACTGGGAAATCAGAAGATTGGGAAGGCTACAAAAACAAACAGAGGGTAACAAAGAGAGAAATAAGTAGGAGAGGACCAAATATGAAGGTAGGCTAGCTAGTACAATTAGAAACGATAGTAAAAGTTTTTTTCAATACATAAGAAACAAACAAGAGGCAAATGTAGATTTAAAATTGAAATGAGGAGACATTTCTTCAGCCAGAGAGTGGTGTGCCTGTGGAATTCAATGCGACGGAGTGCAGTGGAGGCCGGGACGTTAGATGCCTTCAAGGCAGAGATGGATAAATTATTGAACTCACAACGAATCAAGGGCTACGGGGAGAGTGCAGGGAAGTGGAGGTGAGGTGCCCATCAGCCATGATTTAAATGGCGGACTGGACTTGATGGGGCGAAGGGCCTTACTTCCACTCCTATGTCTTATGGTCTTATGGAATTGTAGTTCGTATTTTTAAGTGAGAATCTAAAGAGCCAGAATGAACCTGTGTTTCTGGACTTTTCCACCAGCCAGAGCAGCAACAGCTCAGTGAGCTGAAACAAAAAAGGACCATGGTTTACAGGAAAACTATAAATAAAGCTGCACATTTTTATGGGATCAGCCTTTCCTGCATGACCTTTTTGCTTCATTGCATCATGGTGAAGCTCACGTTGACTCATGAGCTTTGAGATGGTTCTGTTTTGCCCACAACAGTAATCACATCAACGTCAAATCTGATGATGTAATGTGCTTGTTCACGTCGGTTTGACAAAGTGTTCTCAGGTGTACCTATGTCACTGGAGGCTGACCCTGTTTTTAAGTCAGATTCAATTGGAATGGATCAGTTCACAGTTCCTGCCATAAGCGTGAGACACAGAACAACTGAACTTGCTGCTAAACTTCGAAATGGCATATCACATTGTCTGGCAAATAGAAACAGTTTTCTATCCTCTTATTTCAGCCATTGGTGTTCCTGGTAAGCTGTTATCGTAAGTGTTCCTGATACAAACTTGTGATGACTTTGCTGCTGAAATGCCATTGCGTATCATTGTGTACTTTGCATTAAAATATTTTTCCATCATTAAATACGGCCATTATATATCGACTACTTTACTCTTCAAGGAAATTCATTTTACACTTTGTGATGGACTATGAAGCTCCTTTGCTTGCTTTGCTGACTTGTGTTATGAATTCCAAAATATGTTGTTCATGATTTAGTTTCAAATATGCGTTTGGACGAAAGCATGTAATAATTCAGGTTTCACTTGCCCTTGTGACAACAAAGTTGGGCATTTTGGTCGAGGTTCTGTCATATTATTCATTGATTCAGGGGATGATCTGTAAATTTTTACTTCTACTTCAATGTCTTCCCACACAGTTAACTTGATGACTATAATGATCCTGTCCCAAGGAAAGTGTGGTCTGTCTAAGTGCATCACTCGTTACTTGATTGGAATGGCAGTGGCTGATCTCCTTGTCATTGTCTTTGATGCCATCTTGAGAATCACTGTTCCAATTTACTTTCCAAATTCATTCGTGAAACTTACTCCCATGTGCAGCCTTTTTTCTGCACTGGGGTCAGCAGCCACAGTGATTTCTGTCTGGTTCACCGTCACATTCACCTTTGACCGATTTGTGGCCATTTGCTATGAGAGACTGAAAACAAAAGTTTGCACAGAGACAACCGCAGTGGCATTTCTAGGGAGCATGACTGTGCTGGGCTTCCTGGTGTCGCTACCCTGGTATTTTACATATGAGCCTCATTACTTCATTGATAATGTTCCTTGGGGTTGAGCCCATGCATCTAGTTATTTCAATTCCCCTGCATGGGCTGCATTTGAAATTATAAACTACATTTAACCCCTTCTCTGCCATTCTTCCCTGATCTTGCTGTTCAATGTGCTCACTGTCCAACATATTTTAGTGAGCAGTCAAATCCGTAGGGGTCTCCGTGGTCAAAGAATTGGAGAGAAACACAAGGATGCGGAGATGGAAAACCGGTGGAGGTCCATCGCTTTGCTGTTCAGTATATCAGGCAGTTTTGTGCTGTTGTGGGCGACCAAAGTTGTGTACAATATTTATGCACGTATTACAGATATCCAACTGTATAACTCCTACACAGACCCTTGCTATATCACAGACCGCACAGCGAAGATGCTACAAATGCTCAGTTCCTGCACCAACACGTGTATTTATGCTGTGATCCAGGCGAAATTCAGAGAAGAGCTGAAGAATGCAATGACATACCCTGTCAAGCAAATCATTAATTCATGTATCAGCTTGAAGAGCTTGAACAATGCAAACTAGATTTCGCTGCCTACTCCAAAGTCTACATTTGCCAAGGGAAAAATAATTAAGATATGACAATCTCTGTCTTCAGTCTGATTATTTTCATTCAAAATATCAATTTATTGCGTTTCTTGCTGGGTGTTCAATTAATCATTCAACCTCCAAGTACAAAAGTTGGCAATTGAGAGTTCAGATTCGCTACCAATTATACATGAAAAAAAAACTAAGAGAATGATGCCCAGTTCTGCTATGGGATTAATAGGAAAGAGAGTCATAATTTAAACAGAGAAATGGCAATTGCCTGAATATCTGTATCAAAATGCTGAGTATTGGGTATCATTCTTGAAATTTGATGCTATACCGAACATTTCTGCCCAAAATCAGAATTATTTCCCAATTTTTCTCCCTTTATCTTCCGACTTTACATCAGAACTAGATAACTGTGAGATCAGAATTCCTTCAGAGCTGTCCTCGCTCAATAATTGTCAGGCAAACAGTGAAGAGCTAGACTATTATTGAACATAGAACATAAGACATTACAGCACAGTACAGGCCCTTATGCTCTCGATGTTGTGCCGACCTGCCATTCCGATCTCAAGTCCATCTAACCTACACTATTCCATGTACGTCCATATGCTTATCCAATGACGACTTAAATGTACCTAAAGTTGGTGAATCCACTACTGTTGCAGGCAAAGCGCTCCATTCCGTTACTACTCTCTGAATAAAGAAACTACCTCTGACATCTGTCCTACATCTTTCATCCCTCAATTTAAAGCTATGCCCCCTCGTGGTCGCCGTCACCATCCTGGGAAAAAGGCTCTGCCTTTCCACCCGATCTCACCCTCTGATTATTTTACTTGTCTCAATTCAGTCAACTCTCAACCTTTTTGTCTCGAACGAAAACAGCCTCAAGTCCCTCAGCCTTTCCTCGTAAGACCCTCCTTTCATACCAGGCAACATCCTAGTAAATCTCCTCTCCACCTTTTCCAAAGCTTCCACATCCTTCTTATAATGCAGTGACCAGAAATGTATACAACACTCCAAGTGCGGCTGCACCAGAGTTTTGTACGGCTTCACCATAACCTCTTGGTTCCGGAACTCGATTCCTCTATTAATAAAAGCTAAAACACTATACGCCTTCTTAACAGCCCTGTCAACCTGGGTGGCAACTTTCAAGGATCTGTGTACATGGACACCGAGATCTCTCTGCTCATCTACACAACCAAGAATCTTACCATTAGCCCTGTACTTTGACTTCTGGTTACTCCTACCAAAGTGCATCACCTCACACTTGTCTGCATTAAACTCCATTTGCCACCTCTCAGCCCAACTCTGCACCTTATCTATGTCTCTCTGCAACCTACAGCATCCTTTGTCACTATCCAAAACTCCACTGACCTTAGTGTCATCTGCAAATTTACTAACCCATCCTTCTACAACCTCATAATAAAATGTGAGGCTGGATGAACACAGCAGGCCAAGCAGCATCTCAGGAGCACAAAAGCTGACGTTTCGGGCAGGGTCTAGGCCCGAAACGTCAGCTTTTGTGCTCCTGAGATGCTGCTTGGCCTGCTGTGTTCATCCAGCCTCACATTTTATTATCTTGGAATTCTCCAGCATCTGCAGTTCCCATTATCTCTTCTACAACCTCATCGAGGTCATTTAAAAAAATGACAAACAGCATTGGACCCAACACCGACCCGTGCGCTACACCACTAGTAACTGGTCTCCAGCATGAATATTTCCCATCAACTGCCACCCTCTGTCTTCTTTCAGCAAGCCAATTTCCGATCCAAACTGCGATATCTCCCGCAATCCCATTCCTTCGCATTTTGTACAATAGCCTACTGTGGGGAACCTTACCGAACGCCTTGCAGAAATCCATATATACCACATCAACCGGTTTACTCTCATCTACCTGTGTGGTCACCTTCTCAAAGAACTCAATAAGTTTTGTGAGGCACAACCTTCCCTTCACAAAACCGTGTTGATATCCCTAATATATTGATTATTTTCTAGATGATTATAAATCCAATCCCCTATAACCTTTTCCAACATTTTACCAACAACTGAGGTAAGGCTCATCGATTAAATTTGATCCTGATCGCAAAAGCTGCAGATGAGAGAGAACACATTTTTAACTCAAGTCATTTTTTGTAAGATGAGAAATCGCAAACCAATTTTTACTCTCTCCTGAACAGAGTAGAAAATAAATGTTCCCCCAATATTGTTTGATGATGTGCCTCTGTGCAGACATAAAATGCCTCGAAGCAGAGAAGATCATAAACAATTTTAACTGCACATGGAAAGAATGTTTCCTCTTGTGAGCCTGTGGAGACTGAGGGGTTATGGGAGTGTCACTTCATTCCAAGTAAAGATTGCACTTATATGAGATGAAGAGAATGTTTGTTTCCTCTGAGGGTTGTGCAAGATTGAACCTCATATCAGGAGGTGGTTGTGGGCTAGATGTCCATCGTTGAATTGTTCTTGAGTGAAGGTTGATGAATTCTTGTAGTAAAGGAAAGGAAAGTAAAATTGGGAATGCCAAAACGCAAATAAACAAGCCAAAATCTGATTAAATGATGTAGCAGCTTTGGTTAAAATGGCGTACTTCTGATTCGACTTCGGATGTTTGTTTGCTCATAAATGTTGCAATTCCAATCCAATGTGCCCAGCCACATCCAGATAAAGTCATGTGGGCTGTAAAAGCAAAGAGATCGTTTAATTTCCATCCCGTATTGTGTTTAAGGGAAATAAGACATTTTCTTGAATGGATACAGTCCATAATGTACTGGAACCACATTTTCATGATAACAAACAGAGTTAATTCCATTTTAGTCATGCGTTCCGTCTCCCCCACCCTCACACCTTTTTGAAGAAGGAAGTAATGGCTGGAATCTGTGGTTTGTGTTGTCCTGCCATTCTTGCTGTGCACGCTACTGGTAATTAAATAACAGAAAACAGAAGCAGGATTCAGCTTTTCAGACAGTCAATGATCCTCCACTAAAGAACATTATCATGGCTGATCATTGAGCCCCGTTCCCAATTTATCCCTGAAACACTTTGTTTCCTTTCGCCCAAAGAACTGCATCAAAGACTTTCTTGATGATATGAAATGTTGAGTCCTCACTTGTCTGTTGTGGCAGAGACTTCCACAGGTTCACCACTCTCTGTGTGAAGATATTTCTTGTCATGGTAACCTGAAGTTCCGACCCTGTAGCATTCAACTGTGACACTCTTGCTCTGGAGGTCCTCATCATCAGAGAATTCCCTTTGTGTTTGCCCTTTCGAATCCAGTTTGAATTTCTTACATTTCGAAGAAACACACGTCGAATTATTCTTCTAAACTGCGATGAACATAATCCTAACAGATCCATTCTCTCTTCATTCATCAGATCTTTGACACCAAGAATCAACCTGGTGGATGATAGGTGAACTCTCTCCATAGCCAGAACATCGCGTATCAGATAAGGAGGTTAAACGTGCACAGGACACATACACAGTGGTCTCACCAAGGCTCTGTACAATTTTAGCAGAACATCCCTGCTCCTGCACTCTCACTCAGAAGGCGAGCATCCCAGCTGTCTTCTACACTGCCTGCTTCACATTCATGCTGACTTCCAGCAAATGGTGTAGTGTCAGGTTCATTTTCGGAGACCCTCACGGACTTGCTGCAATAACAAGACATTGACCTGTTTAGAAAACAAAACACAAATCCTTTTTTTACCAAGCAAATACAAGCTGCGGAGAATCACTGTACTTAACCCGACACATAGTGCAGAGTCAAACACGTAATTCTCCCCGAGCACCGGACAGTCCCCACTTTTTATACTTTACAAAAGACATGATGTGTTAAACGATTTCACAATTTACAATGGCATGATACATAAAACAATTACTGCAACAGACAAAAACAGGATACCAAACAATTATTCCATCAACAACAGAGAAGACCAGAATATAGTATCGATTGTTCGTGAAGTAGCTGCTAATGGCAGGAGGCGATTTCGAGTTGTTGTCCAGGATAGATTGTGATTTCAAGTTGCCAGTGCGTCTGGCTAGAACAAAGTCAGTGCCCTGGCCCCTTTGTCAGCAACAGAAGTTACATGCTTTCGATGTTCCACACCTTTACAAATTTTCCCCACCTCGCCCTATTTGAAATAGTTTGATTCTAATTTTAATTCAGTCAGGAACCTGAAGACAGTGTCTGCATACCGATGTGTGAGAAGATAAGGAGTTACAAAAGCTTTACACTGAATTCCTAGCTGGGCAGGAAGCTTCAGGGCATTGCCTGCATACCTATGTGCGAGAAGAAAAAGAGTTACAAAAGCTTTACACTGAATCCCTAGCTGGGCAGGAAGATTCAGGGCAGTGCCTGCATACCTATGTGTAGGTAGATAAGAGTTTATTTCGATAAATTAAAGTCTCTGCATAGGAATAAAATGCAGATAAAAGACTTTACTTTATAGAAGTACCGAAATCAGTGGGATATTATCACATTGACACCTCAGTAGGAGGGACACCCAGGCCTTGTTCCAGCGCTGACAGATATTATCTGCGAGGTTCGGTTGACCTGGTTGCAATTGTCTATCTTGAAATGGAAAGAAAAGCCCAAGCAGAGGTTTGAATGCTGCCTGCAAGATTACGAGGTTAGGTAATCAAGCCCCGTTCTCATTAGTAAATTATATAAGGACTGAATGGATACAGACTGGTTTTCGAAAAAGAATTGTGGGGAGGCTATTGAGTGGTGAGTAGTCATGAATGGAGTTTGTTCCACACATGGATGGCAAAAGTCGCAATCATGAAGCCACTTGTGAAAGGTTTTCATAGGAGTTTGCAATCTGCTACATTAAAATGACTCTGTGGCCTCAACACCTTGCATAACATTTGTGTTCACACACAGGATAGCAGAGCAGCAGAAAACGTCGATCTCCAACAAAAATCCAGATGACCCTAACTGTAACTCAGTCATTGGCAAGGCTCCACTTCAGCAAATTTAATCAGTGGTTTATTTTGTTCATGTCACTGTCCCTGAATCTGCCAGCATTTATTACCCATCCTTAAGCACCCTAATTATGAGACTTCCCGATAAGTTTGTTCAAGCCATTTCAGAGGTCGGAGAAAAGTCAAGCACATTACTGATGGTCTGGACTCATGAGTCGGCCAGACGTTGGAAAGATGGCACATTTTCTTTTCTAAACTTTCAGCGTGACCCAGGTGGTGTTTCAAGCCAAAAATTACATGAAGCTGGATTTTTAATTCTAGATTTTATTGAATTCAAACTTTACCATCTGTATTGGATGCAATTGGAGCCTATCTCTGCAAAATGTTCGGCTGTTCTGCATTAACATATTCAGGAGGTACGGCATTTAAGGCGATTTGGATCAAAGGTAACGGGAACAAAGCAGGTTTAGGCGATTGAGTTGGATGATCAGACATGAACGTGGCAAATGATGGAGAGAGTTGGAAGGGCCGAATAGCCTCCTCCTGCTCATATCATTTATGTTTCTATTCATGGCTCGCCAACATTAAAATGTTGCACCAGGCAGTACTTGCAGATACTTTGTTAAGGATTGCATATTAGTTTTACTTTTTCCCTTATTAGAAGATCAGAAAATAAACGTCGAAAACGTGAATTGTGATGTTAAGTGGTTTGGCCCATGAGAAATATTAGTTGACTCGGAGGACGGAGGTCAATTTTCGATCGGGGTTGAGGTCCTGTTGTGAAATAAGATTGTAATTTGGGCCGGACATGATCCGATGTGCAGCAACCAAGTCCCTGATCCATGTGACTGGGATCAGCACTCACTTGCCTCAGTAACACATACAGACTGAAGGGACATCAGTTAACATTTAGCAGGACAATAACAGAAATTCTTGGAAAAGCTCAACAGCTGAGACATCATCTGGGGAGAGACATCAAAGGTAATATCTTCCTCAGAATGGATACTTCCATTCACATCGTATATTCAGTGTTAAATCAGATTCTCAGGACTAAATTTAGTGAGAAAAGCATAGAATGAAGAAAGATTTTTTTAGAAGATGTATCACATTTGATATGTCAAGTCTATGTTGAACTCGCGTGGTGCATTTTCCAATGTAATGATGAATTTACAGTGAATGCACTGCAAGCTACAACTGCCAGCACTAAAGTGAAAGGAACGTGCCAGGAATTGAACGCAGGATCTCCTCAGTATGCAGCAATGGCAGATTACAGGGTACACTGGACCGTGCTTTTACTAACTCACAGAGTCATCAAGTGATATACAGCATAGAAACAAACTGTTTGGGTCAATTAATTTATACGGATCACATTTCCCAAGATAAACTAGTACTACATTCACATAGAAGCCCCACAGTGTGGAAAATGGCCCTTTGGGCCAACAATACCACACCGATCATTGCAGCAGCACCCCATGCAGACCCATCCCCCGATAACACACCTAACCTACACATCCCTGAAAACGAGGCGCAATTTAGCATGGCCAATCCACCTACCCTGTACACCTTTGGACAGTGGTAGAAACCGGAGACCAATGGAAACACAGGCAGATGTTGGGAGAATGTGCAATCTCCACACAGGCAATTGCCCAACGGTTGAATTGAGACTGGATCGCTGACGTTGTGAGGCAGCACTGTTAACCACTGAGCCACCATGCTATCGTCTGCATTTGGCCCATATCCCTGTCAAACTTTCCTGATCATAAAGAACAAAGAACAAATCAAATTACAGCACAGGAACAGGCCTTTTGGCCCTCCAAGTCTGCACCGATCAAGATCTTCTGTCTAGCCTGTCATCTATTTTCTAACAGTCTCTGTCCATTTGCTCCCTGCCCATCCATGTGCCTGTCCAAGTATATCTTAAAAACGCTAATGTGTCTGCGTCTCCCCCCTCCGCTGGCAACATGTTCCAGGCGCCCACCACCCTCAGTGTAAAGAGCTTTCCATGCATATCTCCCTTAAACTTTCCTCATCTCACTTTGAACTCATGACCCCCAGTAATAGAGTCCCCCACTCTGGGAAAAAGCTTTTTGCTATCCACCCTGTCTATACCCCTCATGATTTTGTAGACCTCAACAAGTTCCCCCGCAATCTCTGTCTTTCTAATGATAATAATCCTAATCTACTCAACCTCTCTTCATAGCTTGCACGCTCCATACCAGGCACCATCCTGGTGAACCTCCTCTGCACCGTCTCCAGAGCACCCACATCTTTTTGGTAATGTGGCGACCAGAACTGTACACAGTAGTCCAAATGCAGAGAACCAAAGTTCCATACAACTGCAACATGACCTGCCAACTGTTGTACTCAATACCCTGTCCAATGAAGGAAAGCATGCCGTATGCCTTCTTGACCAGCCTATTGACCTGCATTGTCACCTTCAGGGAATAATGGACCTGAATACCCAGATCTCTCTGTACACCAATTTTCCCCAGGACTTTTCCATTTACCGTATCGTTCGACCTTGAATTTGATCTTCCAAAATGCATCACCTCGCATTTGCCCAGATTGAACTCCATCTGCCATTTATGTGCCCAACTCTCCAGTTTATCTATATTCTGCTGTAATCTCTGACAGTCCCCTTCACTATCTGCTATTCCACCAATCATAATGTCATGTGCAAACTTGCTGATCAGACCACCTACACCTTCCTCCAAATCATTCACATGTATCACAAACAAAAGTGGTCCCAGCACAGATCCCTGTGGAACACCACTGGTTACAGGTCTCCAATTTGAGAAACTCCCTTCTACTACTAACCTCTGTCTCCTGTTGCCCAGCCAGATTTTTTATCCATCTAGCTAGCACACCCTGGACCTCATGTGACTTCACTTTCTCCATCAGCCTGCCATGGGGAACATTATCAAACGCCTTACTAAAGTCCATGGAAATGACATCCACAGCCTTTCCCTCATCAATCAACTTTGTCACGTCCTCAAACAATTCTATTAAGTTGGTCAGACATGACCTTCCCTGCACAAAGCCATGTTGCCTGTCACTGATAAGCCCATTTCATTTTCTTCCAAATGGGAATAGATCCTATCATTCAGTATCTTCTCCAGTAGCTTCCCTACCATGTCGTCAGGCTCACCAGTCGATAATTACCTGGATTATCCTTGCTGCCCTTCATAAAGAAGGGGACAACATTAGCAAGTCACCAGTCCTCCGGTACCTCACGCGTGTCTAAGGAGGCTGGAAAGGTCTCTGTTCAGGCCCTCGCTATTTCCTCTCTCGCTTCCCTCAGTGCCCTGGGAGAGATCCGGACCTGGGGTCTTGTACATCTTAATGTCTTTTCGAATACCCGACACACCCACCTTCCTTCTGTCAACTTGACCTAGAGTAAGAAAACATCTATCCCTAACCTCAACATCTGTCATGCCCCTCTCCTTGGTGAATACCAATGCAAACTACTCATTAAGAATGTCACCCATTTTCTTTGACGCCGCGCAAAACTTTCCTTCTGTGTCCTTAAATGGGCCAACCCTTTCTCGAGTTACTCTCTTGCTCTTTATATATGAATAAAAGGCGTTGGGATTTTCCTTAACCATGTTTGCCAGCGAGATCTCATGTCCTCTCTTAGCCCTCTTAATCCCTCGTTCCAGATTCACTCTAGATTCCTGATATTCTTGCAAAGCTTCGTCTGTCTTCAGTCGCTTAGACCTCATGTATGCTTCCTTTTTCCGCTTGGCTAGTCTCACAATTTCACCTATCATCCATGGTTCCTTAATCTTGCAATTTTTGTTCCTCATTTGCACAGGAACATGTCTCTCCTGTACGTTAATCAACCGCTCCATAAAAGCCTCCCACATATCAAATGTGGATTTACCTTCAAACAGTTTCTTCCAATCTCATTCATGCAGCGAGCAACACTCAGGCTAAAATACCGAATTGATCCCAGGTTACATCATGATTGGTTGAATCTTTTCACGGCTAACATTGTGAAAATGTCTGTTTACCAAACTGAAATAACAGGAGATGTATAGCTAGGGACAGAAATAATACAGCAGACAGGAGTCATGTTGAGGAAGAAATCTGGAAGTAATAACGATTGATCTGACACAATATGACCGCATTGATTGGAGCCATTAGATGTGCTGTTGGTCTGGGCACCAAGTAATGTCTGAAGTAAACAGAGAGCGCACACTTTCCTGGGAAAGTATCACTATGATGAATAAATTGACTGCGAAATGGAGAAGGGAAGAAACAGGTGGAAGTTAGAATCTAAGACTGCACATCGAGTGCAGCAGCAGAGGTAAGGAGCTCACCAGCATCTCCTCAAAAGGCATTTTGGGATGGTGATAATTCTTCAATCAATCTGCGGTGCCCAAAGCCAAAAATTGATATTAAAAGAAAACAAAATATCAAAACTTTGCCTCTGAGGCTATATTGAAACGTAGTCCCAATATTTTAATGAACAGGCAGACAAATAAAGAACATGCACCATTTCTTCGTTAATTCTACAATGGAGACTTCTGTGCAATTAACATTGTGGTTTGAATTAATTGTAGGGTGACAGTTAGAGAAATGGGCATTAATTGCTTCATTGCAAAATGCAACATGCAGTGACGCTGGAGGTGAGTTTGAGAGTTAGGGTTTGTATATGCACAGCTCTGCACCTTACAACTAAATCAAAAACTAGGAAAAGATTGACTTCAATAGTTTACCTACACCATCTCTGCGTCATAAAGTGTACTTTGTAGATCACTTCATCGAAAATGGAGAGACAGACATCAATGGGAACTGTAGTTCGTAACTTAAAGTGACAATCGACAGAACCAGAATGAACCTGTGCTTCTGGACCCTATCCACCTTCCAGAGCAGTAACAGTTAAGTTCACTGAAGTTGACAGGAAAATTGTAAATGAAGCTATTCATTTTTATGGGATCAGTCTTTTCTGTATGAAGTTTTAGCTTCTTTGCATCATGGCGAAACTATTGTTGACTCATGAGCTTTGAGATTGTTCAGTTGCCCAAAACAGTAATCACTTCAGCATCAAATCTACTGATGTAATGTGTTTGTTCAAGTTGGTGTTACTAATAGTGTTCTCAAGTGTTTCTATGTCACTGGAGGCTGACCGTCTTTTTAAGTCATAATCAATTGGAATGGATCAGTTCAGATTTCCTGCCACAAGCGTGAGACACAGTACAATTGAACTTGCTGCTGAACTCAGAAATGGCATATCCAATAGTCTGGCAAATAGAAGATGTTTTCTATCCTCTTATTTCAGCCATTGGTGTTCCTGGTAAGCTGTTATCAGAAGTGTTCCTGATGCAAACTTGTGATGAGTTTGCTGTTGAATTGATATTGCTTATCATTGTGCATTTTGCATTAAAAGATTTCCTAATCATTAAATTCTGTCATTACAAAATCTGATCCTTCACTCTTCAAGGAAATTCATTTTATCCTTCATGATGGACTATAAAACTGCTTTGCTGAATTTTATTATGAATTCCAAAATTGGTATGTGTGTTTCGAACATGTATTTCTAGGAAAGCATGTAATAATTCAGTTTTCACTTGTCATGCGACGTCAAAGCTGGGCATTTCGCCTGTGCTTCTGTCATATTTTTCTTTGACTCAGGAGGTGATTGATAAATATTTACTTCTGTTTCAATGCCTTCCCTCACAGTTAACTTGGTGGCCATAATGGTCCTATCCCGAGGAAAGTGTGGTCTCTCCAAGTGCATCACTTGCTACTTGATTGGAATGGCAGTGGCTGATCTCTTTGTCGTTGTCTTTGATGCCATATTTTGGATTACTATTCCAATTTATTTCCCAACTTCGTTCGTGCATCTTACTGCCGTGTGTAGTCTCATCTCTGCCCTGGCATCCGCAGCCACAGTGATTTCTGTCTGGTTCACCGTCACATTCACCTTTGACCGATTTGTGGCCATTTGCTGTGAGAGACTGAAAACAAAACTCTGCACAGAGACAATGGCAGTGGCATTTATAGGGAGCGTGACTGTGCTGGGCTCCCTGGTGTCTCTACCCTGGTATTTTACATACCAGCCGAGTTACTTCATTGATGATATTCCATGGGGTTGCTCCTATACATCTAGTTATTACAGTTCCCCTGCATGGGCTGCTTTTGAAATGATCAACTACATTTTAAACCCTTGTGTACCATTCTTTCTGATCTTGCTGTTTAATGTGCTCACAGTCAGGCGCATTTTAGTGAGCAGCCAAATCCGTCAGGCTCTCCGAGGGCAAAGAAGTGGAGAGAAGCACAAAGATGTGGAGTTGCAAAACCGACAGAAGTCCATCACTTTGCTGTTTAGTATATCGGGCAGTTTTGTGTTGTTTTGGTTGGCCAAAGTTGTGTATAATATTTATGCACGTATTACAGATATCCAACAGTATAACTCCCGCACAGACCCTCGCTATATCACAGGTCGCACAGCGAAGATGCTGCAAGTGATCAGCTCCTGCACCAACACGTGTATTTATGCTGTGATCCAGGCTAAATTCAGAGAAGAGCTGAAGAATGCAATGGCATACCCCTTCAAACAAATCATTAAATCATGGAACAGCCTGAAGAGTTTGAGCAATGCAAAGTAAACTTAAGTTCAGATTCCAAAATCTACATTCACCACCAGGAAAATAATTAAGATATCACCATCACAGTCTTCAATCTGATTATGTTTATCGAAGAATCGAATTATTTCGTCACTTGCAGCATGTTCATTTCATCAATTGATCTCCAAAACCAAAGTTGGACAAGTGAGAGTTGTTATTCAGTACCAATTAAGCATGGCAAAACCTCCGAGAATGATGCTCATCTCTGCCGTGGGAGTAATAGGAAGCGACTCTGAATTTCAACAGAGATATGGCAATTGGCTGAATATCTGTCTCAAAATCCTGAAAAATTGCGGATCATTCTTGAAAGTGTAGGCTTTCCCTTGCTTCCTTCTTCAAAATGGTGTGAGGATGGTTGAGATGGAACACATGGCTAAAACGGAATTAACTTTGCCAATTTGACCTCTGAATTTGGCATGAGACTTGTTTTGTCCCTGTACATCTGTTGGTTCTTTTTGAAAGTCGTCTTGAAAGAAAATCTGGAAAATGTTTTCTGAATGGAAATAGGGATGAAACATGCCAGTTTGAAGTTATTAAAAGATATATTTGACAGTTTTTGACCTGAGTACGTGGAAGTAAGATATGACGTCATGTGGAGACAATGGTTCTGCCCCTTCACAGATTTAAATCTTCTGTTCACAGTTTCAAACTTTCTCGCACAATTTCTGTACAGTGAGATGTGTTGTGTGGATATTCATACCTCACTGGGCTTCTCTATGAGCCACCATTTTGTTTTTATTTTGTTTTGTTTGAACAGGTTTCAAGAACTGAACGGGTGGTACGGAAGCTTGGAAGACAAGTCTTTGAATCCAGGTGAACTATAAACTGAGTACAATCACTGGAATCTCCCATATAACAGCCCTGCTAAAAACTACCAAGCCTGGATGCAATTGCTTCTGAAATTGGGATTGGTAAGAATACATGATATAAGTTGCTAGTCGAAGCATGCAACAGGAAACTAAACTTTAGTTTAAATTTCAATTTGAACTTGGACACAATGTAACAGTCGAGATTGTTTTAATGTTTGAAAACAATAAATACACATATTGCTTGCAAATGATATTGGAGTCCTGATGATTCTCTTATGTAAATGTTTGCACCAGGAATGCACATCAGATGCTTTGGATAAAAGATAAAAGACATATGTACTGACAGATTACTTTGTGCCAGAGTGGTCGCCTAAACTATGCACAGGGCAATCAAGAAACAGTATCAAACAGCGATGTTGGGATATCTTTTGACAAAGAATGAAAAAGATACAAATAAATGTAGGTTTGGAAAGAACTTAGTGCTTCTTATAATGAAATTGACTTGATATTCAGTTTCCCCTGGATATTTCAGTATCACTTGAACTGCTCCATAAACTTTATATTTACCACCTCATCATGTACAGGAACTTGATGTCAGGAACATGCATCTGACTTCTTCAAAAATAATAAGAGAGCGAGTGCAATGTGCAAAGTCAGAATCTGCAATGTTATAATATAAGAATTGTGCAATTGCAGTCATCCACAAAATTGTGAAAGCTCCAGACACAGCAAATAGCTAGAACACAGACCTCCTTTGGTGTGCCATTTCTATATCTCTGCAATTCCCTCCTTTGTTCTGGACATCAGTCCCTTTAGGATTTGGCTGTTCTGTACAAATTTCCTGATTTTTTGCAATTTCAGTAGCAAAATTGAAAGAAAGGGAAGTAATGAAGTTAGAAGAAAGACAAACCGATTAAATATAAACCACCCAGGGTGAGGAAAATAGTTCACTGTTG
This sequence comes from Stegostoma tigrinum, assembly GCF_030684315.1. Lineage (NCBI taxonomy): Eukaryota > Metazoa > Chordata > Chondrichthyes > Orectolobiformes > Stegostomatidae > Stegostoma > Stegostoma tigrinum. The sequence continues at coordinate 10,246,678 of NC_081398.1, forward strand.
TTAATCAGTACCACGGTACATTGTCAATGATCGCATAATTTTGTAAGGCAAAGTAACAAAGCAGAGATTTCAGATGGAACAGTAGAGTGTTCCCTGCAATCACTGCCGTTGCAGTTTTCTCAGTCAGTTATTTTCTTCACAGCTTCTGGAAACAGAGTGATCAATACTGAAAATGTCTGTTTACCAACTGAAGTATTGTAAATACTTGGTCTTGATCAAAAATAATACTGCAGACAGGAGTCACATTCAGAAATGAATCTGGAATTTACAATGATTGATCTGATGTAATGTGATCCCATCGATTGCAAACAATAGAACTGTTGTTGCTCTGGCCACCAGATAACTACAAATGCAACTGGAGAGCCCAAACATTCCTTGTGAAAGTGTCACAATCATCAGTAAATTAACTGCAAAATGGAGAAGGGAAGAAGCAGGTGGAAGTTAAAATTTAAAACCACACATCGACTGCAGCAGTGGAGGTAAGTAGCTCACCAACACCTCCTCAATAGGCATTTTGGGATGGTGATAAATCTTGAACCAGTCAGTGCTGCCCAAGTCCAATGAGTTAATTTTGAAGGAAAAGTCACAAATTAGCCTCTCAGGCTGTATTGTAACATAATTCCACAATTTTAATGAAGATGCAGGCAAAGAAAGAACATGCTCCATTTCTACGTTAATTCTCTCAATCAGACTTCACTAGAAACTTAAGGTTGTGGTTTGGATTAGGGTTAGAATTGTGGTGAGAGAAAGTGGCATGAATTGCTAAATTACAAAATCATCATGTAGTCGCACTGGTGTTGAATTTCAGGTTTAGAAGTTTTACATGCACTGTTCTCCACTTTACAAATAACTCAAAAATTATGTAAAGATTGACTCCAATACTATGCCTACACCAACTGTTTGTAATAAATTGAACTCTTGAGATCACACTATCGAAATGGAGAGACGGGCATCACTGTCCACAGAAAATGTGTAGATTTCATTTTACTTGGGAAACTGTGGAAACAGAATGAACCCGTGTTTCTGGATTTTGCTCACATTTCAGAGCAGCAAAAATTAGATTAGCTGAAAAAGGGACGATGGTTGACAAGGAGACTCGAAATGAATTAATTCAATATTTATAGGAGCAGTCTTTTCTGCAAGAACTTTTAGCTTAACTGCATTCTGGTGGAAGTCATGTTTACTCATGAACTTTGAAATGGTTGTATTTTGCTCACAACAGGAATCACATCAGAGTTAAAGCTGTTAAAGTAATGTGTTTTTCCAAGTTGGTGGAACTAACAATTTAATCGTGTTTAACAATGTGACTGGAGGCTGACCCACTCTATCAGTCAGGATCAATTGGAATGTTCGTAGTTCCTGCCAAAAGTGTAAGACCTAGAACAACCAAAGTTGTTGTTAATCTCAGAAATTGGATAACCTAGTATATACCAAAACGAAGATGATTTCTTTCCCCTTATTTAAGCCATTGGTATTCATGTTAAGCTGTTATCGCAAGTGATCCTGATACAATCTGTTGATAACTTTGCTGGTCAATTGTCATGACTTATCACTGCTCACTTTTACCAAATATCATTTCTCATCATTAAACTCTGCCATTCTGTCTGCGCCTTCACTCTTGAAGGAAATTCATTTTGTCCTTCCTGATGGACTATAAAGCCTCCTTTGCTTACTTTATTTATTTGTGCTACGGACTCCAAAATATGCTGTTGGTAATTGTGATTGATGCATTTAATTCCTGAAAAATACGCAATAATTAAGTTGACACCTGTCGTGCAATATCAATGTTGAAAAATTTGCCCGAGTTTCTGTCGCATTGTACTTTGATTCAGAATATGAATTGTAAAGATGGATTTCTATTCCATTGTCTTTGTGCATAGTTAATGTGTTGATAATAACGATCCTTTCCCGAGAAAAGTGCGGACTCTCCAACAACGTCACTAATTCCTTGTCTGGAATGGCCGGGACTGATCTCCTTGTCGTTGTATTTGGTGTCATTTTGTGGCTCACGGCTCCAATTTATTTTCTGAATGCATTCGTGAAAATCCTTCATGTTTGTCATGTTCTTTTTGCCTTGAGGCCAGCAGCCACAATGATTTCTGTCTGGTTCACAGTGACATTCACTTATGACCAATTTGTGGGCATTTTCTCGGAGTAATTGAAAACAAAAGTGTGTACCAAGAGAACTGCTGTGTCCTATCTTTGCCCCAATACCATTCTGGGCTGCCTGGAGTCTGTACACTGGTAGTTCGCAATCGGGCCATGATACTTCATGATAACATTCCATGTGGTTGCACCCATAAACAGAATTATTAGAGTTCTCCTGAACAGAGTGCATTTGAAACGTTCAATTACATTTTCACTCCTTGGTTGCCGTTCTTTCTGTTCTTGCTCTTCAATGTCCTGAGAGTCAGGCTTCACGCGTATTTAGGTGAACAGTTAAACCCGTAGGCGTCTCAGTCATCAAAAAAGTAGAAAGAATCACAAGGATGTAGACACGGAAAATCCGCAAAAATCCATCATTTTGCTTTTCAGTATATCGTGCGATTTTGTGCTGTTGTAGGACACCCAGTTTGCGTGCAATATTTATGCACAAATTACAGATGTCAGATATTACTTCTCTTACATGGACTCATGCATTATCACAGATCGCACAGCGAAGATGCTGGAACTCCTCGGCTCCTGCAATAACACAGGTATTTATGCTGTCATCCAGGTTAAATTCAGACTAGAGCTAAAGAATGTAATCATACACCCGTTCAAGCAAATTGCTCAACCATAGATAGGTGGAAGTGTATGAAATTTGAGAAATAAATTGTACTTTAAATTCTGCTGCTCTAAGATCAGCGGAGGGGAAGGAACTAAGTTATTAGAATGATAGAGTCTTCAGTCTGATTAATTTTGTCAAAACATCAATTCATGAATTCATAACCAAAAAAAAAGCTCGAAAAGTGAAAAAACACAAACAGTTTCCACCTAAGCCCATGAAAAGAAATGGATTGAGTTATCAATCTCACCTGTGGGACTATTGGGAGTGGAGTTTATTCCATTTCATAAGATATATGAAGATGGTCTGAACATGTGGAATTAAATGCTGACAACTGAGCATCGGTCTGAAAAGCTGACTTTCCTTTCCCGCTGATGCTGCCTGGAATGTGAATTATTTCCTTATGTTCCTGACTTTATCTGGGGACATTATAGATGAGCAGGATGACCATGAGATCAGAATATCATTTCAGAGCAGTGTTCTATTATATATTTGGGAAGCAAGCGGCAATGTTTTCACAAGTTGGCGAGAATACACGGCCTGCTGCAGGTCCCAATCTTAAGATGAGAAATCCAAAATCACAATTCTTTTGAATGAAAAATGCTCATAACATTAATTTCAGATGTGATTCCAAGCGTATATGACAACCTTCCAATGTGTCAAAGCATGTAAGATCCTAAACAGTGTTGACAATATGCAGATGGAATGTATGTTTCCTCTCGTAAGATAGTGCAGAAGGAGGGGTTGGCAGTCTGAGCAATGACACTGTTTTAACTTGAGACTGGCCCTTCCGAAAAAAAGAGATTTTTTTTTCTCTCGACGTTTGTGTATGTTTGGAACGCTGTTTAGAAGGCAGTTGTGAAATTGTGGGGGGGGGGGGGGGGGTGTCATTGAATATTTTAAAATCAACGGAGAGAGATTCTTGCTCGCAAAGGAAATGGAACAAAAAATTGGAAGACGGAACTTGAAACACAAACGGGTAAGCCCTGATCCCATCAAATGGTGGAGCAGGCTGGAGGAGACTGGTATACTTCAGCACCTATTTCATACGTTTGTACATTCATCGATGTTTGCAACTTCAGTTTCAATCCACAGTGTTCATTCACGTCTGGTTGAATTGGTACAAGCATTTACAGCAAGGATATCACCGATTGTCCATCCCAAATTGTCCTAGAGGGAGTAGTATGTCATTTCCTTGACCAGCTGTGTACATTTCTTGCAGCCACCACAACTTCAGGGTCATGACGGAGTGGGAATCAATGTCAATTGCAATTCTGCCACGTGTTCCCCCATCCCCACCCTCACACCGCAGAGACGAAGGAGACAGGGGCTGAATTCTATTTTTATATTTCATTCATTCAAAGGGTGAGTTTGTTGCTGGTGGGCCTGCGTTTATTCCCCATCCCAAATTGCCAAGAGGGCACGTGGGAGTCATCCACAATGCCGTGTGTCTGGAGCCACACATAGGCCTTACCAGGTAACGATGGCAGTTTCCTTCCTGATAAGACGTTGGAGAGCCAGATGTGTCTTTCACAGCTATCGACAGTGGATTCATCATCAAAGCTCGATTCTTTTTTCAACATATAAATTGAATTCAAAGTCCACCATCTTCCATGGTGGGGTTTGAAACCAGCTTCCCAAGGACATTATCTGGGCCTCGAGTTTGACAGTTCAAAATTAAGAGTACCTAAGAGATGTATCTAACACTTTCCTGAAAATATTGAATATTTGAAACAACTGTCGTGCGCAGCAGATAATTCCATAGGCTCACCACTCTCTCGGTGATGGCACTTCTCCTCATTTCGGTTCTGAATGGCCTACCTCTTAAACATCACATATGGCCACACTAGTTCTGCAGCACCCATAATCAGGAACATACTTCCTGCTTTTGTCCTGTGGAACCCTGTTAGAATTACACCCGTTTTGATGGCATTCGCTCAAAAACATTCTTCTGAACTCCTCAACAACCCAGTCTCTCTTTACACATCACCTTTGCCATCGCTGGACTCAGTCTATAACACATTCCTTGCAACCCGTACATTGGCAGAATACGGGGTGGCAGAGTGTCTCAGTGGCACGGTGACTCAGTGGTGTGGCACGGTGACACAATGATTCACACAGCTGCTTCACGGTTCGGTTGATGTGTTTGGACTTAGTTATCTTAAAATGAAGAAGCTCGATGAGAGATTTGAAAGCAGTGTGCAAGATTACAATGTTAAACAAGCAAGACTCATTCTTATTAGCAAATACTGTAAGAATCAAGTGGATACAGACTTTTGGTTTTGAGGAAGCATTGTGGGGAGAGGGTTGAGTTTTGTCTTGGTCATGAATGGCGTTTGTCACTCTTATGGATGGGAAAAAATCAGCAATTATGAAGCTGTTTCACAAGGATTTTGGACAGGAATATGCCTTGTGCTTTTAACCTCTTGATTGTGTGACCTCATACCAGACTTTCAATAAATTTTTCTTTCACTTACACAGGGGAGCAAATCAACACAAAGCCTCCATGTGCATTAAAACTGCAGGTGACCCAAACTGAAGTTCAGTTAATGGCACGTCAAGCACTTCAACAAGTTTAATCAGGTTTTTTTTTGAAATGTTCGTGTCACTGTCTCGGCCAAGATTTATTTCCCATCCTTCATTACACTAATTATGACAAAACTGAGAGGCTTGCTCCAGCCACTTCAGGGCATTTAAGATTCAAACACATTACTGTTGGTCAGCAGTTCTGAGTGGGGCAGCCCTGATAAAGATGGCACATTTGGTTTTATGAAGCTTGAGTAAAGCAGGTGGGGGTTCAAGCCAGTGGTTTGAGCACCATGCAGTTTGGTTTTTGATTCTGGATTTTTCTGAATTCAAAGTTTACCACCCGTATTGGATGGAATTTGAGCGTATCTCAGTAAAATGTTCAGCTCTTCAGCATTAATGTATTCAGGAAACAACCACATTATGCACTTGGGGCGAATTTGATGAAAGTTCATGAGTACAAAGCAGTTTTGGACTTTTGATTTGGACAATCAGTGATGAATGGAGGATCAGGATCCAAGGGTCGAATGGCCTCTTACTGCTGTTATTTTCTCTGTTTCTATTCCTAGCTCACTAACATTATCACTGCTTCATCTGGCAGAAGTTCTGGATGCTGTGTTAGGAATTCTATATTCGTGTTTTAATTTTCCTTTGGAGAAGACCAGAAAATAAACTTCCAAAACATCAGCTGAGATGTTATGTGTTATGGCCCATTAGTAAAATTAGTTAACAAGGATGCTGAGGTCAAATTTAGATCAAGGGATAAGATTATTTTATGACAGTTGAATGTGAATGTGATTTGAGCCGAATGTGATCCTGTGTGGGAGAACAAAGCCCCTGATCATTGTGACTGGGACAAGTGAGCTTCTTCCTCATGAATGCAGACAGTGTGAAGAGTTGTCAGTGAGGGTTGACCAGGACAAACATAGAATTTGTTGGAAAAGCTCAGCAGGCCAGGCAGCATCTGTGGTTACATTCATGTGTCAACATTTTATATGGAGTGAACCTTCCTCAGATTCGGGCCACTCAGATGTTAGAGTTTACATTGACGTTTGCAAACAGATCATAAATTCAATGCTAAATATGATACTCAGAATAACAATTAGGGACAAAAACACAAAATGATTTTTTTTTCCAGATGTACAGCATTTAATATTTCAAATCGACACATAACTACACTTTGTGCATTTTCAAGGTCAATGTTGTGGAGAATTTACATTGATTGCAACAAGAGCTACAAATGCCAGCACGTATGTGAAAAGGAAGAGTGAGGAATTTTACTCAGTATCTCCTGGTTCAGAAGTAAGGATAGACTACAGAATATGCGACCAATGCTGTATCTTCGAGTCACCAAGTCATCAAGCACAAAAGCCTTGTTACGGCAAGGAGGTGATTTGAATTCAATTTTTAAAACACCATCAATGCCTGTAGGGTCTGCAACCAGCACAATCTGCAACCTCATGGCCTGGCATATCTTCCAGTCAGCAATTTCCATTAAACGACGGGATAATCCCCCGTTCAATGGAGAAAGTAGGAGGAATACCGAAATTCAGAAGTCACCCTGGTGAAGCTACCAGAGAAGAATACTTTCCAAACAGCATGAGCACCAAGTGACAGACAGTACAAAACAATCCCACCACTAATGAAGCAGATCTAATTCCCCACATCCAGGTCTCAGTTGTGGTGGGTAATTCAACAACTCACTGGAAGAGGAGTCTCCACAAATATCCACATCCCGAATGATCGAAGAGAATAAATTTCTTTACCCAGAGAGTGAGTCAATTACCTTCTCAAGTGCAACTAGGGATGGACAATAATTGTCACACCAGCCAATGACACACACACATCTCATGAATGAAGTCTTCTCTTAATAAAAATATATCATGGAATCTTTATGTGAAATTAGATTCTTCAGAGCTTGGGAACATTTTCATCTTGGAATTGGTTGCAGACATGCGAAACCAATTGAAGAAAAAGTATTAAGTAAAATTCCAAAACTTATTTACTCTTCACACAAAATGCCACACAGTGTGTGTTGTATTTAGTTTCAGGCAGCACTCCTGGATCATCGGTAAATTTTGCAAACTTTGTGATTGAATCATTGTCTTTGGAATTTCATTTTCTGGCCAGAGTGAATGTCCAAAATATTGTTGGAATATCTTAGTGAACATTTAATTCCTGACCATGCAATTAGCTAATCTTAAATGAATGTTCTATTTTGTATGTTCAATGAAGGTTTGTTGGTGTGAACTAAAGCTCTGGAAAGATAAGGAAAATTTGAATTTGTAAAGTTAATTTATTCTGATAAATCCGAGAACACAAATGCCAAAGGATTTGAAGAAGGTAAAATCTGAAAAAGGAAATATCATTTTCAGACAATCCGAAAGGAAATCTCGCACAAGGCCCCGATTTCCTGTGTATGAGGAATAGGGAAGTGTTGAGACGACGATGTCCAAGAGATTTTAGCTGAATTATTGCATCAGCTGAGAGCACTTCGTATTCAATACACATAATTTTCATTGATACAAAGACTAATTAACCCATTCTGCTTGAAGCTGCTTGAATGAATGCATTTTTATTTCCATTCTTTGTTTACAAGCAGCTTCAAATGAATGTTATAATTAGGACGTATTATGACATGGTCATTTCCTTTGATATCGTTGCAAAGTAATTAGAGCACATGTGAATGGGAGGTAGGAAGTTAAAATCTGGGTTTTATAAAACGCTGGGGGATAAATAATTGCATGATCCCTTTAAAATATCAAACGCTTTTTCTGTGGTGAGTGATTTGAAATGGATGTCGGTGTGCAGCAATTTAAAAGTTTGCAAGTACGTGTAAAGCACCTAAACTGAATTATTTGCATCAAAAATCTGTACAGTTCACAGGCCAATCAGCCGCTTTTACCAAAATGACAAGCATTTGCTTTTCACCAATCAATTGCAGCCAGAAACTTAGATTCCAAACATCCATTACATTTACATTTGATGGCTTTGACAAGTTAGGACAAACCCTGTTGTACGAAATATTGATATGTCACAAGTGTATAAAAGAAGAGGGTTGTTGGAGGAAGCACAGATCAAATTGTCATCTGATGGAGCGAACAGCTCTCAAGACTCAAGAAAGAATTGGTCACTCTGACAGCCTCCTCTCTGTTTTACAGAATGCACGACTAAATAACATGGTGTAACTAGTTCATATTCCTAACTCAAGGACAGTTGAACGTGGCATTCCTGAAAGATGAATTGACAGAGAAAGCACGGAAAATTCGAGAAGACTTGTCAAATGTTTGTAATTTCAAGAGACTGCTTTCATTTTTTTTTCTAAACCAGTGGGTCTCGTATTTATTGGAACAGAATACCACTGGAATTGTGCTTGATTGCGGAACAGTTTTTCGTGAGTAGTAGTTGATTTGGTTTGATAATAGTTTAATTAATTTGCTCACCATTAGATTTAAGTAAATAATTTGTCGTGCTAAATTTAAAGTGAGCGTCAGAGATTTATTTTATTTCAGAACTGGAAGCTGCTGAAAGTTAGGTTCCCTCACTTTTCACTCTCCTTTACATATCACAGAGTGAAGTGCTCCTGTTTTGATGATTCGGCATTAATTCTCAGAATGGGGACCGATCTCCATTTTGTAACAAAAACGCAAAAATCAAAGCACGCCAGAGTGAAAATCATGAAGAGACAGCAGCTGGGAATGTTGCCTTGCCTGACCACTGAGTTAAGCTGGAGAATGGGGTTGTTACTGTTTCCCCAACTGTTACCTCCCCTGCAGTGAGGAAAGGCCAGTGGGTGTATAATGACACTCAGAAGATGCAAAAGATGGAAAAATAAGTACCTCTTTTATGGACAGCTCAGGAAGACACCAACAGGTCTCTTTCCTTGCATTACATTAAAGAAGGGATCTCTGAAAATTGCATCATACTCAGAAAAAAATTCCATGCAACTTACAGTGGGAGCACTGCTTACATGCAACTGAAACCAATACTCATACAAAGTGTTCTCTAAAAGCATCATTGATTCAAAACGGTGAAATCTCATTTCATTGGAAATCTGAAAAAACTTTTCTTTCCAAAGATTGCTGCAGAAAGGATTTGCAAAGGATATTCTGACAGTTATTGAACAGAGTACATGAAAGTATGATGTGATGACACACAGTGACTGCGATCGGCCTCCTCTCAGATTTGACTCATCTGTTGTCAGTTTTAAAGCTTCTACTACAACATATACATTCTGAGATGTGTTGTGGAGATGTTCTTAACTCGCTGGGTTTCTTTATTAGCCAACATGAACATGGTCCTTATTTTGGAGTTGTTGAACAGTTCAACAAGGTCAGGAACAGAGCAAGTGAGCTGGAAGCCTGGAAGAAAAGTCCTTGAAATCAATCAAACTGAAAACAGACTAAAATCACTGAAACTTCCACTTTAAGCACGCCATATAAAACAACCAATACTGGATGCAATTGTTTATGAAATTTGGATTGATAAAAAATATTTCGCGCAATTACTCATTCAAGCATCCAAGAGGAAACTAAACTGCAGTTTAAATTCCAATATTTAACAAGATTAAATGGAGCTGTCGAGGTTGCTTTAATGTTTGAAAACAAATCAAAAGCACATATTGCTTCTGAATGATACCAGAGTCCTAATGATTTTCTTTCGTAAGTGTTTACACCTGGAATGCAAATCAGATTCTTTGAGATGTTGCCTTGGAACAGAAAGCCAATCTAATCATTTCACAAGGCATGCAACAAATATTATCACACAGAAAAATATTTTCAATGCTGGGATATCGTTTGGTATCCTGTGATAACAAATGAACAGGATATGAGTGAATTTAGTTCTGGACAGAGCTAATTGTTTCTACCAGCTTGATTCACTTGACAATCACTTTTCCTCTGGATGTGTCAACATGAACTTGAACTGCTCCGTGAACTTGGCATTTGTCACTCCATTAAAAAAATGTTTGTCCAGGAACTTATAATCTGCACATGAATCTGACTTCTTCAAAAGTAATAAGAGAATGGCTGTAATCTGCGAGGATAACCTCCGCAATGTCATAATATCAGAATTCAGCTATTGTAGTCAGCCATAAGAGCACGAAAGTCCCTGAAACAGCAAACATCAAAATCACAGAATTTACTTTATATACATTTTCTGGATCTCTGCAATTCCCTCCTCTGTTCTGGACCTCAATCCCCTCTGCCTTTCAATAAAATATTTCTGTTGTTTCGAAAGTGGAGCAGCAAAATTTAAACAAGGGTAATGAATGAAATTAGAAGGCTGTCAAACCAGTGAAACGTCATTCAACGAAGATCAGAAATATAGTTATCTTTCGTTGAACAATCCCTCAGTACATTGTCGATGATCTTATCATGTTCTAATGTAAAGTCGGAAAGCAAGGTTGTTATGTAGAAATGTAGAAGGGTTCTTGCAATCACCACCAGTTTTTGCAGTAGAATATTTTCTTTTCAGCTTCTCTCAATGAATGGTGACAAACTGATCGAGGATGAAAAAAATGTGTTTTATCAAACTGAATGATTTGTAGATTAGTAACTTTGGACGGTAATACTGCAATAGACAGGTGTCATCTTGAGGAAGGAAATATGGAAGCAATAACGACTGATCTAACGCAATATGACCACAATGATTGTAACCATGAGATCTGCAGTTGCTGTGGCTATCAGGAAGGGACTGATATAAACGACATGCCAACACCTTCCCTGGAAACTGATCCACAAACATCAGTAAATTAACTACACATTGGAGAAAGGAATAAAAGAACAGGAAATTATTGATAAATAACTCATTCCCCGTGCCCTCAAACACGCAATAATTATTGTAATGTGTACGGCATCAAAATCATTTGCCCGAGGCAATATAATTGCACAAGTAAGTTAGATAATTTATTTCAGTAAATAAGTTTCAAACTTTGCAAGAAAGTTCATTTTTAGCTCACTCAGTGAGCTTGGTGTTTCATCCTCATTCTCAAAACCTGGAATTTGTCGCAGTTTATTTGGAACTAACATTTCACTGTGTTGATGTTTAAGCTATGGATTATCAGTCAATGAAAAAACATTTTTTTTCTGCCTTTTCTGGCAATCCCTGTTTTCATACATCGCCCTGTCAGTTCCACTTCTCAATTACCTGCTCAAATCTATTTGACATTCCATCTGCAAATTTATCCATTTTCTCAATTTTATGAGTTTAAATCAACACCACATCAGTGCTCCTCCAGATTTTATGATCAATAATTGTAAATTACAAGCACAAACTTCATAAGCTGCTCTAAATTCTACCAAATATGAGGCAGCTGTAAGTAATCCTTGAGGAGAAGCAGTGCATTCTGTCTTCTGTCTGACAATACCACCATGCATTAGTCTTGTGTCTTAATAGGAAATCATTTTTTTCTCTCAGCTCATGCTCCTCTCTAATTCCAAACAGCTGTCGACTTTTCCTTCTCCACCTTCAGTCTCGAACGCAAGCCCAAAGAGTTACATGAAACTATTTTGGAAAAGACCACACATTGTCTCACTCTTACTAACTGTTTGAGATACAAGCATTTTTACTTCCAGGGGAGATAATAAAAAAAAACTTCAAAGACATTCTAAAGCTCTCCTTCAAACCTAAAGCTGACCCTGTGCATCACTTTCTGCGTAGCTACCCATTCACAAATGCAGTCATCAACAATTACACTTTGTTTCCTGTTACTGGGCCAAGATTGCACCCAATTCATCAAATTCGACTAGGTCCAATGTGTCTTAACGTTTTTGACCAGCCTACCAGGTGGGACTGTGTCAAATGATTTCCAAACGTCCTGTAGACAATATGCTCTGCATTACCCTCTTCAATTTCCTTGCCTCTTCCTCAATGAACTCAATCTGATTAATGCAGCTTCATCTTCCATTGATAAAACCCTGTTGATACTTCCTGAAAAGTGAATGACTGGGAAGACCTTGCTCACAATCAATAACCCGATGAAGCTACATTCCAGGATTACTTGTGCACCAAACATCCAAAGCAACAAATGAGAGGCAGATGTATGTGATCCAAAAAAAAATCAATGGATCAGTTCTGCAGTCCTGCCACGCCAGTTTGGGAATTGTGGTGGAAAATCAAATAACTCACGAGAGGAGGACGCTGAGCTGTGGCATCCAGCGCATCAGGGAAAATATAACGCTATGGCCTTAGCAATAGTCTTCAGACAGCGATGCCCAGTGTACAATTTAACTCTGCCTTGTACAGAGAGCCCCCAGCAACACAGATGACAGTCTTCAGCCATTTGATTCATCTACATGATGTCAAGAAATGGCTGTGAGCACCGGATACTACAAAAACTATAAACCCTGATGATAGTGTTGATGTCTTGTGGCACAGAGCATGCTGAATCACAAACATGCTTTCCTATATTGTTGAAATACTGGCACCTGCCCAAAAATATGGAAAATTGCTGAGGTATTACCAATAAAATAGAAATCGGCAAATCTAACTTGGCCAGTTATTGCCCCGTCAGTCTGCCAATGACCATCAGTAAAGTGATTGATGGTTTCAACAAGGGTGCTGTCACGCAGCGTCAAATTTACAATTATCCGTTCAGTGACGCCAATTTTCCACCAGAGCCACTGAGCTCCTCGCCTGATCTCAGCCTTGGCACAAAAATGGACAAACAAATTGAATTGAACAAATGGAGAGTGACACAGAATGACGACCCTTGACATGAACCTCATACTGAACCCGGTGTGGTGCCAAATATAAAAACTGGTATCCAGAGGCAAACATTTGGCTCGTCGGAGTCTAACCTGGCATGTAAGAAAGTAATCTGAGGCTGTTGGAGATCAATCGCCTCAACTAAACAGGAGTTCTGCAGGGGAATTTTCTGTACCCAACCATCTCCGGCTGATTCATCCATGGAATTTCCTCTATCTTAACGTGAGAATTGTGATCCTTGATGATGATTGCATGTTCAGCATCATTCACGACTCCTCAGATACTGAAGCAGCCCTTGCAAGTCTTCTGGACAATGTTGAGGCTCAGGCTAAAATGTGCTAAGTGACATTTACACCACATAGTAGGCAATGACCACCTCCAATAGCAGAACAAATATACACTGCCACTTGATGTGTTAACATTAAATTCAGTTCTCATACTGAATCTCATCCCGGCAGATTTCCTGAGTCTAAATTCCATGTTACCCTCCATTATGATATTGTGGGTCCAACTGCAACGCAACAAATGCAACAGTGCACGTGAGCAGCACACTAACTGCTTCTGAACTGTCGTTTTAGGATGATGATAAGTATTGAACCAGTCAGCGGTGCCCCAGTTCCACAAGTGCATTTTTAAATAAATCAAAGCCTTCCTTCTCCGACGACATTGAACCATCGTACCAATATCTGAATGAAGAGGCACAGAAAGAAAGATCATTCTCAATTTCTGAGCTAATGGCATAAAATACACGTCAGTGTAAAGTGGGTTGTGGTTTGGATCACAGTTAAGATTAGGGTTGGGGTTAGAGAATTGGGCATGAGTTGCCTCATTACAAAATGCATCATGTACTGACACTAGGGTTGGGTTTCAGAACTAGGACACATACATATGCAATTCTCCACCTCACAGGTAAATCATAAACTGATGAAACATTGACTTCAATCATTTGCCTTCACCAACTTACTGTCAGCCATTGAACTCTTGGGATCCCATGAATTCAAATCAACAGACAAGCATGCCCGAGAGAATTGAAGTTTGCATTTTTATTTGGGAATCTGAAGAACCAGAATGAAGCTGTGTTTCTGGATTCTGTCTACCTTTCAGAGCAGCAACAATTACGTTAAGTGAAGAAAAGTGGAACATGGTTTGCAGAAAAAAAACAGTATAAATGAATCTGTTCATTATTTGTGGAATCAGTTTATTCAACACGCCCTTTTAGCTTCATTGCATAATGGTGGTAATAATGTTAACTCCTGAAGACAGAGATGGTTGTGTTTAGGCCACCATAGTAATCAAATCATGGTCAGACGTGTTGATGTAATGCATTTGTTCAAGTTGGTGTTATTAATAGCGATGCCAGCTGTAACTGTACCCCTGTAGGCTTATCCTCAATATAACTAAGGTCGATGACAATGGATCAGTTAACAGTTCCGGGAGCAGTGTGAGACCCAGAACAACTGAAGATTTTGTTAATGTCAGAAATGGCATATCCAGTTGTCTGGAAAATAGAAGATGTTTCTATCCTCTTATTTCAGCCATTGGTGTTCCTGGTAAGCTGTTTGTGGAAGTGTTCCTGACACAAACTTGTGATAATTTTGCCGTTTAAATGTCATGAATTATCATCGTGTATTTGGCACAAAGATCATTTATAATAATGAAATACTACCATTATATCTGTTCCTTCATCTTCCAGGAAATTCATTCATCAATGATGCAGTGTTAACCGCATTTTCTTACTTTATTTGTTAGTACTCTGAATTCCAAAGTGCATTGTTAGAAATTGTGCTTGAAATGCGTTATTGTTGGAAAGCATGTAATATGCAACATCAACTGTACATTTTTCTTTGGTTCTGTTACATTGTTATTTGATTCAGGACAAGACTTGAAAATACTTACTTGTATATCACACTTTCCCTCACAGTTAACTTGGTCGCAATTATCATCCTGGCTTGAGGAAAGTGTTGTCTGTCCAAGTGCCTAACCTGCTACTCGATTGGAATGGCAGTGGCTGATCTCCTTGTCATGGTCTTTGATGCCATCTTGATATACACTTTTACCATTTATTTTCCAAAGTCATTCACGAGACTTACTCCCGTGTGTAGTCTTCTTACAGCCCTGGCATCAGCAGCCACAGTGATTTCTGTCTGGTTCACAGTCACATTCACTTTTGATCGATTTGTAGCCATTTGCAATGAGAGATTGAAATCAAAATTTTGCACTGAGAGAACTGCAGCGGCATTCCTAGGAGCGGTGACTGTGTTGGACTGCCTCGAGTCTCTGCCCTGGTATTTTGCAAATCGCCCATCATACATCATTGATGACATTGAATGGGGTTGATGG
The DNA here is from genome assembly GCF_030684315.1 of Stegostoma tigrinum. Lineage (NCBI taxonomy): Eukaryota > Metazoa > Chordata > Chondrichthyes > Orectolobiformes > Stegostomatidae > Stegostoma > Stegostoma tigrinum. The sequence continues at coordinate 10,262,018 of NC_081398.1, forward strand.
AGTGAATCGATTTATTTCTCTTCTCCTGCATGGGCTGCATTTGAAATTATCAATTGCATTTTAACCCCTTGTGCGCCATTCTTTCTGATCTTGCTGTTCAACGTGCTGACTGTCAGACGTATTTTAGTGAGCAGTCAAATCCGCAGGGGCCTCCGTGGCCAAAGAAGTGGAGAAAAGCACAAAGATGTGGAGTTGGAAAACCGGCAGAAGTCCATCACTTTGCTGTTCAGTATATCGGTCAGTTTTGTGCTTTTGTGGATGACCCAGCTTCTGTTCAGTATTTATGGTCGAATTATGGAAAATCCGATATTACTACTACTCCGACAAAGACACTTACTTTGTCACAGAACACACAGCGAAGATGCTGCAAGTGTTCAGCTCCTGCACCAACACTTTCATTTATGCTGTGAGCCAGGCTAAATTCAGGAAAGAACTGAAGAGTGCAATGACATATCCCTACAGGCAAATTTAATTGTGGAACAGATTGAAGAGTTCAAAACATGTGAATTAAATTTCTCTTGTATTCCAATACCAACAATCGCCACGATGGAATAAGTAAGTTATAAGCACCACAGACTTCAGTCCGAATATATTTGTCCAAAACATTGATTCATTGCACGTCTTGCTGTGTGAACAATTACTGAGTTGCTCTCACCAAACAAAAGGGCAAGTGAGCGACAATTACTGAGTTGCTCTCACCAAACAAAAGGGCAAGTGAGCGACAATTACTGAGTTGCTCTCACCAAACAAAAGGGCAAGTGAGCGTTCAGACAGATACTAGCTAAGGCTGAATAAAACGTTGAGAAAGCTGTCCATCCCTGATGCAGGATGAATAGAAAATGGGCTCGAATTTCACCAGAGATATGGTGGATGCTGGAATACATCCAATAAAATGCTGAAAATTGATCATTAGTCCGAAAAGATGACTCTTTCGTGAACATTGCTGCTCATAATTAGTATTATGTCCACCATTTTGTAGCTTTATCTGTGGACTTCACAGCTGAACTAGATTATTGTGAGATCAGAATTTCTTCAAAGCAGTGCTCTTTCAGGAATTGTCATGCAAATGTCAAAGACACAAAATTTCAGGGCTGACCCTGATCAATATCTCTTCTGATTGGAGACAACACATGTTTATCTGTAGTCCTTGTTCTTAAGAGTAAAAATCTAAAATCAACATTCCCTCTCTCCTGACTAGAAGTGGAAATAAATGTTCTCTAATATTGCATTCTGATGTGTCTCTGAGCAGAAACCTAATGTGTCACAGAATCTAAGCTTCCAAACAGCTTTAACTGCACATGGAAAGAATGATTCCTCTGTTATATCTGTTGAGACAGCGGGGTCATAATGGTGTCACTCTTTTAGAATGAGTGCTTGCCATGATATGAGATGGGGACGAGCTATGTTTTCTCTGTGGAATGTGCAAGATTGGACCTCACGCCAGAAAATGAATCTAGTTTGTCGGTCTGTCATTGAATATTTTGCAGGGTGAAAGGAGATGGATTCATGACAGTAAAGCAAATGAAAGGAAAATTGGGAATGAAGAAATCTGAAACATAAACAAAATGGCTGAGCAGGATTGTGAACAAAGGTACACTTCTGTTCCAAATTTGTATGTTTGTATATTCATGAATGTTGTAAGCTCAACTCCGATCTATTGTGCTCACTTCCATAAAATTGATTGAGAACGAGGAGATCTTTTAATTCCCATCTCACATGGTGCTTGACAGAAGTGAGACATATTCATGAATGGTTACATTCCATATTATTTGGTTACCTCGTTTGCAGCATTCTGAAGGAGGGGGCAAACAATGTTAATTGCACGTTAGTCACGTGTCCCCTCTCCCCCACCCACACGCCATTGAGGAGAAGGAGAAAGCGACTGGGATCTGTTGCTTGGGCTGCTCGGCCATTCTTGCTCAGCATGATAATGACCCTTAAATAGAGATTTCTGCAGGCTCACCCCTCTTTGTGTGAAGACATATCGCCACATGTCACCTCTCAGTTCCCTACCACATTATCGTTCAAATGTAATCCCCTTGTTCTGGAAGGCCCCATCGTAACAGCTTCCTCCAAGTGTTTGCCCTGTCTAGTCCTTTTTTAAATTTCTTCAGTTTTGATGAAACATACGTCAAAACATTCTTCTAAACAATGATGAATATGACCCTAAATGATCCATGTCCTCTTCATGCACCGGTCCTTTCACACTAAGAAGTAGTCTGGTAAACTATCATTGCACACTCTCCACAGTCAGAATATTATTTCTCAGTTAAGGTGATTTAAGCAGCCCAGGGTAGTCAAGGTGTTGTCTCACTAAGGCCCTATATATTTGCAACAAGACATCCTAATTCCTGTATTCCAAACCTTTAGCTCTGAAGGCCAACATCCCATGCATGCATGCTGACTTTCAGTGATTCATGTAGAAGGGACACCAAGGCCTCATTCCAGCAGTTGGATATTTCAGCTGCAGGGTTCGATTGATATGGTTGCATTTATCTATCTTGAAACGAAGAACCTCGAACAAAGCTTTGAAATTGGTGTGCAATGCCATGACAGTCGGTACACGATATCCATCGTCATAAGCAAACAGCATAAGGAGCAAGTCAACATTGAATAAGGATTCCGTAGAAGTTATGGGGGTGAAGGGTAGCGAGTAGTAATGAATGATGTTTGCTGGCTCCATTGGTGAATGAAGCAGCAGTCACGAAGCGAGTTTCAGGATTTTGCACAGACACTTGAAGGAAATAATCTGGCCAGGATATGGATATCGCATGGTCATTAAGACTGTATGGATTGCAATCCAGAGAGCCAATACAGACTCAATGTGTTGAATAGCCTCCCTCTGTCTTGTCCTGAATTTGTGACCTTATCCAAACAACCTTCAATAAAATTTGATCTCATTTGCACAGGATGGCAAATAATCAAAACGCATACAGACCCAAAGAAATACAGACAACTGTATGTGAAATGCCGTCAATGGCAACGCTCCAAATGAACACGGGCATATTTTAGTTTTGAGGTGTGTCAATCCCTGGCTGGGCTGACATTTATTACCGAGCCTTATTTACCCTGGGAGAGAGACAACTGAACGTGTCATTTGGGTCATTTCAGATGGGAGCTCACAGTCATCACTCTACCATTAATCTGATGTTACATTTAAGGCAGACTAGGTAAAGACAGTGTCTTTCTCTTCTAAAGGTCATTCGTGAACCAGGTTGGATTTTACGTCAAGATTTGTTTTATTCAAATTTTATATTTTGTATTGGTTGAGAATTGAAGCAATCTGTGCAAACTGTCAATGCTCTCTGTATTTCAGCCACAGTGACATTTTCTCTTTGCCATCAGGCAAACCTTGCTGAAGCCTGATCAACAATTCAAGATTACCGTGTTTGCTTGTTTTGAAATAGAAGACAAGAAAATAAATTTCCAAAACATTCGTTGACATGTTAGGCGCCGTGGCCCACTAGCAGTATTGTTTGGCTAGGAGGACACAGGTCAACGTGAGGGCGGTGTTTCAACCCCACTGTAGGAATAGCTGAACTTTAAATTCCAATTCGGATCCTGGCTTTGTAATAAATCTTTCTGTGTTTTCATCATTGTGGTTATTGTCGTAACTGGGAATGGGGATCAGACATCCCACCCCAAAGGGCAGTAGGGAATCAATATTTTATGTCACATGAATCCAGCAGTTCTTACATCCTTCCTTTCCCATTAACGTTCTTGTCTTCCTGTACTTTTTACTGTCTCCAATTACCTCCATTGATCTGTCACACTATATCTCAGTTTTCTTCTCTTTTTCTCTGTCAGTCTCTGTATATTTGCATTGCTTTGTTCTTTCTTTCCTTTGAATACTTCCATTCGCTCTCATCCTTTTGTTTTATTCATCACTGGGACACGTGTGCCACTCGCTGGTCCAGCAATTATTGCCCAACTTGTCCCTTGGAAAGATGACGGTGAACTGCATTCCTAAACAGTTGTAGCCTGTCTGTTCCAGGGGCTCCCACAGAAGGCTGTCAGGCAGGGAGTTGCAGTATTTGGTTCCAACAGTACTGAAGGACCTGCAACATATTTCCAAGTCAGAATGGTGAGTGCTGTGAAGGGATTGTAATGTCAGGCTTGAAAATGTTCCATTCCAACCAGATTATTAAGGATTGTTTCAGAATTTTTTTTTGTGACATTGAAGAGTCTGTGAGATATGTCCTCATTTACATTTACACGGGACCACCTGGCTTTGTTTCTCAGCCTGTTTTGAAGAATATAAAGTGTTGTCATCATTAAGAAATGGAGATTCATCACAAAACCTTAGATTCAGAAACATATTAACATCAGGCACTTCATTGCACTCATGCGAATTCTCACCATTATGCGAGGTGCCACGTAATCTCATACAGATCTGAGTGCCATCCTTATTATGGTCTACAAAGGGCAGAAGCCGAATGGGACTCATTGGTTTGTGCGTACGAGCAAACAGATTAACTAATGGCATTGCATGTGTCTGTCATCTGTCGTAAGTTGATTAAATTAAAGATTTGGTTTCATATTGAAGGGCACATGTGTTCCAGTAGTCATTTCGATCAGACCATAAATAACCAATTAGATACTTAACGCCTAACAATACTGCAAGCAGGAAAACAATGTGATACATTTGGCATTTCAAGGCGTGTCTGAGCAAAATATTCAAGGAGAAGAAGACTGGCAAAGCATTCTATGTGCCAAAGTTGTCCTCTCATGATGCATTCTGTCTGCAAGATAACTCGGTGCCTGGGTTGTGGGTCTTTACGTTTTGGGATCTATTTGGAACAATGTCCCATGTGGCTGCTCCATGCCGAGGACGACTCTCTCCAGGAAATACTCTTCACAGCGAAATCCCAGCCCGTCACACACAGGCTGAATTCTTCTGAATAGCCTCTATAAATTGTCTCGGCATGTGGGAGAAATAATGTGGGTGAACAGTACATTGCTCGGCTGCAGCAGAACAGCAGAAGTTTGTGCGGGTACAGATGGCTTGAATTGACCACAGTCCAGCATAACAGGCAGGTAAAATGTTGAAGGAGAATCATTTAAAATGTACTTTTTGTTGACTTCTGCTCAGTTACAGACAGAGAGAGAATTCTACAGTGAACCCTCTGATACTCCAAGCGGCCTCTGGGCGTTGAGTGAACTCAGATCGTGTTTCAGAGACAAGAAGCATAGACCCAGAGGATCACGGCAGGGCAGATAGCATCAGAGGAGTAGGAAAGTTGATGGTGTGGATTGGTATCCTTCTTCACCAAGGTGCCCTTTCTGAAGAAGTCTCCAGAGCTGAAATGTCATCTTTACTGCTCCTCTGATGCTACCTAGTCTTCAGTGATCCTCCAGCTCCCAATGTTTTGCCTCTGACTACAGTATCTGCAGTTGTTGCCATCTCCAAGATTTCTTGGTCTTTGTGAGGAAGTTAGCAATATTCCAGCTGGATGATTCTCTTACACTTTATGTGATGTTTGATTTGATCTCTCCTCTGCAAATTCTCACGATTCAAAGACTGAAAAATGGAGCTTGTAGTCATCATTTGGAATCCAGGATGGAAATCTACTGTGGTTAATTTTATGTCCTGGGCATTCAGAGGAATGCCCTCTTCCCTCCTTGGATGCCATTCTTTCTGATCTTGCTGCTCGATGTGCTGACTGTCAGGCGTATTTTAGTCAGCAGTCGAAGCTATACGGGTCTTCATATTCAAAGACGTGGAGGGAAACACAAGGATTTAGAGATGGAAAACTGGTGGAAGTCACTTGGTTTGCTGTTCGGTATATCATGTAGTTTTGTGTTGTTATGGTTGACCGACGTTGTGTACAATATTTATGCGCGGCTTACAGATATTACAACTCTTACACAGACCCATGCTTTACAATAGATCGCACAGCGAAGATGCAGCAACTGCTCAGTTCCTGTACCAACACATGTACTTATGCTGTGATCCAGGCTAAATTTGGAGAAGAACTGAAGAATGCAATGATATACCCCCTCAGACCAATCATTATATTATGGAGCACATTGAAGGGATTGAAACTTGAAAACGAAGTTTCACTTCATGTTTCAATACCTAATATTGGCAGGGGCAAAATAAGTAAGTTATCATCAGCTTGATTATGTTTGCCCTAAAAAATCAATTTATTGCAAGAATTGCTGTGTGGAAAATCCATGAATCGATCTCCAACGCCAAAAATGGGAAATTTGATAGTTTAGACAGAAACCAAATCTGCCCAGGGAAAACATTGTGAAAGCTGCCCATCTCTGCAGTGGGATGAATCAGAAAGTTACTCTGAATTGCACCAGAGATGCAGCGATTTCCTGAATACATGCAATAACTTGCTGACAACTGAGCATCACTCTGAGAAATTGGCTCTTTCCTGAACATTGCTGCCCGAAATCAGGATGATTTGTTCATTTTCTGCCTGTATCTGAGGACTTTACATCTGATCCGAATTACTGTGAGTTTAGAATTTCTTCAGAGCAGTGCTCTTTCAGGAATTATCAGGCAAATGTCAAAGATGAAGAATATCAGCTCTTATCCTGATCGATATCTCTGAAGGATCAAGAGAACGAGTGTTTAAGCACAGTCTTTTTTTTAGGATGACAATGCAAAATCAACTTTCTCATTTTCTTGAATTGGAAAGGAAATAAATGCTCCACAGCATTGATTTCTGATGTAGCCCTGAACAGAAATTGGGTTGGGAGTGTCTCGTTGAATACTTTTAGAATGAATGTAGACAAGGACTTGTCAGGATTGGAAAAGAAAGGATAATTGGCAATGCAGAACTTGAAACACGATGTTGATATTTCGGGCCGAGACCCTGAAGAGTCAAGGTCCAAAAATTCAGCTTTCCTGCTCCTATGATGCTGCTTGGCCGATTGTGTTCATCCAGCTTTACACCATGATATCTGAGAGTTTCACTCTAGCCATTTCCAGAGGCAGTTAAAATTCAAGCCTCATGCTGTTGGCCTGGAGTCATGAGTACGCCCTTTATATCCTGCTGTGATTCTTGAGAACATGAATGTGATTTGAGCTGAACATGAACCTGTGCCGGAGAACAAAGTCCCTGATGAATGTAACTGGACAAACACTCATCTGCCTCATTACACCAATCAGACTGAAGAGTTGTTAGTGAGGGCTTACCAGGACAATAAATAGAAGACTTTGGTGATGACTTTGTTGATTAATTATCATTACTTATCACTGTGATTTTTGCTCAAGCATCCTTTCTAATCATTAAATGCAGACATTATATTTGCTCCTGCATTCTTCAAGGTAATTCATTTCACCCTTCATGATCGACTATAAACCTACTTTGCTTGCTTTATTTATTTGTACGCTGGATTCCAAAATGTACTGTTGGTAATCGTTTTTCAGTCTTGTAATTATCGGAAAGCATGCAGTTTATCAGTATGTCATGCAACATCAAAGGTGGACATTTTGCCTGAAGTTCCACCACATTATTCTTTGTTTCAGGACTTTTTATGAAAATATTTACTTCTGATTCAACACTTTCCCTCGCAGTTAACTTGGTGACCATAATGATCCTGTCCTGAGGAAAGTGTGGACTCTCCAAGTGCATTATTCGTTATTTGATAGGAATGGCAGTGGCTCATCTCCTTTTCCTTATCTTCGACGCCATATTGTGGATTATTGTTCCAATTTATTTTCTGAATTCATTCATGAAACTTACTCCCATGTGTGATGTTCTTTCTGCCGTGGGGTCAGCATCCACAGTGATTTCTGTCTAGCTCACTGTCATATTCACTTTTGACCGATTTGTGGCCATTTGTCATGAGAGATTGAAAATAAAATTTTACACCAAGGGAATTGCAGCAGGAATTAAAGGTACTGTGACAGTGCTCGGCTGCCTGGAGTCTCTACCCTGGTATTTTATGTATGAGCCACGATATATTATTGATAATATTCCATGAGGCTGCACCCATAAACTGAGTGACTTCAGTTCCCCTGCATGGGCTGCATTTGAAATAATCAATTACATTTTCAACCCCTGTGTGCCGTTCTTTCTGATCTTGCTTTTCAATATGCTGACTGCGAGGTGTATTTTAGTGAGCTTTCAAATCCGTAGGGGTCTTCATGGTCAAAAGTGTGGCGAGAAACACAAGGAAGTGGAGATGGGAATTCAGCAAAAATCCATCATTTTGCTCTTCAGATTGTCGGTCAGCATTGTGCTGTTGCAGGTGACCTGGTTCGTGTAGAAGATTAATGTACGAATTACACATATCCGTTAATTCAATTCCTGCACAGACCCATGATTTATCACAGATTGCACAGCGAAGATGCTGCAACTCCTCAGCCGCTACACTAACACAGGTATTTATGGTGTCACCCAGTTTAAATTCAGACAAGATCTAAAGAATGCAATGATATATCAATTTAAGCAAATTACTCAACCGTAGAATAGGTAGAAGAGTCTGAAATTTGAGAAGGAAATTGCACTTAAAATTCTGTTGCTTGCAGGTCTTTCAAGAACTAATTTATCAACATCATCGAGAATTCAGTCTGATTAATTCTATACAAAGGATCTGTTTATTGCAAGATTTGCCATGTAGACAATTCATGAATTTATCTCCAAAAACAAATCTGTTTTAGTGAAAAAGCTCAGACAGATTCCACCTAGTGCCACGGATAGAAATGGGGAAGCTATCAATCTCAGCTGTTGGACTATTGGGAGTGGGGCTTCTCAATTTCATGAGACATAAGGAGTTGGTTGGAATGTGTGGAATAAAATACTGACAACCTAGCAGCAGACTGAAAAGTTGACTTTTTTCCTGCTGATGCTGCCTGGAATATGAATTATTTGTTGATTTTACTGCCTTTATCTGCGGTCTTTACAGGTGAAGTGGACTACTGCAAGATCAGAATATCACTTCAGATATCACTTCAGTTCTATTATTAATGGGACGTGCTAGCAGCAATGATTTTGCAGGCTGGAGAGAATACATGACCAACTGCAGCTCGTCTTCTTCAGATGAGAAATACAAAATCACCTTTTTTTGGAAATAAAAGTGCTCCCTAATATTAATTCCTGATGTGGCTCTGAGCAAAAATGACATTCTTCCAATCTGTCAAAGCATGTATGATCCGAAACAGTGTTGACATTGTGCAGCTGGATTGTATGTTTCCTCTCGTGGGATAGTGCAGACGGAGGTCGGGTGGGGGGTGGTCGTTGGAAGTCTGAGCAATGGCACTGTTGTAAAATTATACTGGTCTTTCCAAATATAAGACTTTTTTGTTGCCATTGAGGATTGAGCAAGTTTAGTTTGCTTATCAGAAGATAGTTGTGAGTTTGAAGGTTTCTCGTTGAATATTTTCAAAATCAAGATCGATAGATTCTTGCTAGCAAAGGAAATGAAACGAAAATTGTAAAGATGTAATTTGAAACGCAAGCAGGTAAGCCCTGAGTCTACCAAATGTTGGAGCAGGCTTGAGAGAAATGGTATACTTCTGCGCCTATTTCATAAGTTTCTACAGTCGCGAAGTTTGCAAGTTCAATTTCTATCCACAGTGCACACTCACACCTGGGTGAATTGTTGCAAGCGTTGATAACAAGAATATCACCTATTCTCCATAACAAATTGTCCTTGATGGAGTAGTACGTCATTTTCTTCACCAGCTGTGTCCATATCCTGCAGCCACCACAACCCCAGTGTAATGAGGGAGGTGGGGAGGAATCAATGTCAATTGCGATTCTACCGACTGTTCCCTCTTCCCCAAACTCTCACCACCCAGATGAAAGAGACAGCGGCTGCACTCAAACTTTTTTCTTCATTCGTTCAAAAGATGAGCTTGTTGCTGACTATGTCTGCAACTATTACCCACATTCCCAAGAGGGCAGTTAGGAGTTAGCCACAATGCTGTGGGTTTGGAATCAAACAGAGGCCACAGGACGAAAGGACGAAAGGTTCCTTGCTGATATGGACGTTGCTGATCCGGATGCGCCATTCCCAGTGTCGGCAGTGAACTCATAACCATCACAAAATTCTTTATTCAACGTATGAATTGAATTCAAATTCCACTGTCTGCCATGGTGGGGTTGGTCCCAGGTCCCCAGGATGTTAGCTGACTGTCCGTGTTAACAGCCGATAAATAAGATGGCCCAAGAGCAATATCTAACCCTTTTCCTGTAAAGAGTGAATATTGAAAATTCATTGTGTTCAGAGATAATGGGAACTGCAGATGCTGGAGAATCCAAGAACACAAAGGGTGAAGCTGGATGAACGCAGCAGTCTAAGCAGCTTCTTAGGAGCACAAAAGCTGACGTTTTGGGCTTAAACCCTTCATCAGAGAAGGGGCTGGGGAGAGGGATCTAAAATAAATAAGGACAAAGCGTGAGATGGGCCGAAGATGGGTAGAGGAGAAGATAGGTGGAGAGGAGAGTATAGGTGTGGAGGGATGGAGGGGATAGGTGGCCAGGGAGGACAGAGCGGTCAAGGGGGTGGGATGTTGCTAGGTCGGAAATGGAGGTGCGGCATGAGGTGGGAGGAGGGCAGAGGTGAGAGGAAGAACAGGTCAGGGAGTCAGGGACGAGCTGGGCTGGTTTTGGGATGCAGTGGGGGGAGGGGAGAATTTGAAACTTGTGAAGTCCACATTGATACGATTGGGCTACTGGATTCCAAGCGGAATATGAGTTGCCGGTCCTGCAACCTTCGGGTGGCATCATTACGGCACTGCAGGAGGCCCAGGATCGACATGTCGTCCAATGAATGGGAGGGAAAGTTAAAATGTTTCGCAACTGGGAGGTGCAGTAGTTTATTGTGAACTGAGCAGACGTGTTCTGCAAAGTGGTCCCCAAGCCTCCGCTTAGTTTCCCCAATATAGAACATAGAACATAGAACATAGAACAGTACAGCACAGAACAGGCCCTTCAGCCCACAATGTTGTGCCGACCATTGATCCTCATGTATGCATCCTCAAATTTCTGTGACCATATACATGTCCAGTAGTCTCTTAAATGACCCCAATGACCTTGCTTCTACAACTGCTGCTGGCAACGCATTCCATGCTCTCACAACTCTCTGCGTAAAGAACCTGCCTCTGACATCCCCTCTATACTTTCCACCAACCAGCTTAAAACTATGACCCCTCGTGCTAGCCATTTCTGCTCTGGGAAATAGTCTCTGGCTATCAACTCTATCTATGCCTCTCATTATCTTGTATACCTCAATTAGGTCCCCTCTCCTCCTCCTTTTCTCCAATGAAAAGAGACCGAGCTCAGTCAACGTCTCTTCATAAGATAAGCCCTCCAGTCCAGGCAGCATCCTGGTAAACCTCCTCTGAACCCTCTCCAAAGCATCCACATCTTTCCTATAACAGGGCGCCCAGAACTGGACGCAGTATTCCAAGTGCGGTCTAACCAAAGTTTTATAGAGCTGCAACAAGATCTCACGACTCTTAAACTCAATCCCCCTGTTAATGAAAGCCAAAACACCATATGCTTTCTTAACAACCCTGTCCACTTGGGTGGCCATTTTAAGGGATCTATGTATCTGCACACCAAGATCCCTCTGTTCCTCCACGCTGCCAAGAATCCTATCCTTAATCATGTACTCAGCTTTCAAATTCGACCTTCCAAAATGCATCACCTCGCATTTATCCAGGTTGAACTCCATCTGCCACCTCTCGGCCCATCTCTATATCCTGTCAATGTCCCGCTGCAGCCTACAACAGCCCTCTACACTGTCAACGACACCACCGACCTTTGTGTCGTCTGCAAACTTGCTGACCCATCCTTCAATCCCCCCATCCAAGTCATTAATAAAAATTACAAACAGTAGAGGCCCAAGGACAGAGCCCTGTGGAACCCCACTCACCACTGACTTCCAGGCAGAATATTTTCCTTCTACTACCACTCGGTGTCTTCTGTTGGCCAGCCAATTCTGTATCCAAGCAGCTAAGTTCCCCTGTATCCCATTTCTCCTGACCTTCTGAATGAGCCTACCATGGGGAACCTTATCAAATGCCTTACTGAAGTCCATATACACCACATCCACAGCTCGACCCTCATCAACTTTTCTAGTCACATCCTCAAAAAACTCGATAAGGTTTGTAAGGCATGACCTACCCCTCACAAAGCCCTGTTGACTGTATTTGATCAATCCATGCTCTTCCAGATGGTCATAAATCTTATCCCTCAGAATCCTTTCTAACACCTTGCAGACGACAGACGTGAGACTTACCGGTCTATAATTGCCGGGGATTTCCCTATTTCCTTTCTTGAAGAGAGGAATTACATTTGCCTCTCTTCAGTCCTCAGGTACGACTCCAGTGGAGAGCGAGGATGCAAAGATCTTCGCAAGTGGCGAAGCAGTTGCATTTCTCGCTTCCCAAAGCAGCCGAGGACAAATCTGGTCCGGGCCTGGCGACTTGTCAATCTTAATGTTTGACAAAGTTTTGAGAACATCAGCTTCCTCTATCTCTATCCATTCCAGCATGCACACCTGCTCTTCAAAGGTTTCATTCACTACAAAGTTGGTTTCTTTCGTAAAGACAGAAGCAAAAAACTCATTTAGGGCTTCCCCTACCTCCACAGGCTCCACACACAAGTTCCCTATGCTATCCCTGATCGGCCCTACTCTTTCTTTCATCATTCTCTTATTCCTCACCTAAGTGTAAAATGCCTTTGTGTTTTCCCGGATTCCTTCTGCCAAGCCTTTCTCGTGCCCCCTCCTGGCTCTCCTCAGACCATTTTTGAGCTCCTTCCTTGCCTGCATGTAATCCTCTCTAGCTGAACTTGACCCTAGCTTCCTCCACCTTATGTAAGCTACCTTCTTCCTTTTCACGAGAAGCTCCACCGCTCTCGTCATCCAAGGTTCCTTTATCTTACCCCTTCTTGCCTGTCTCAGAGGGACATATTTACTCATCACTCCCAACAACTGTTCCTTAAACAGTCCCCACATGTCTATAGTTCCCTTACCATGGAACAACTGCTCCCAGTCCATGCTTCCTAACTCATGTCTAATCGCATCATAGTTTCCTCTTCCCCAATTAAATATCCTCCCATTTTGCCTAATCCTCTCCTTCTCCATAGCTATGTAGAATGTGAGGCAGTTATGGTCACTATCACCAAAATGCTCTCCCACCACAAGATCTGATACCAGCCCCGGCTCGTTTCCGAGCACCAAGTCTAGAATGGCCTCTCCCCTCGTCGGCCTGTCAACTTACTGCGTTAGAAAACCCTCCTGAACAAACCTTACAAAAACAGCTCCATTCAAATCTTCTGCTCGAAGGAGGTTCCAATCAATATTAGGAAAGTTAAAGTCACCCATTACAACAACCCTACTGCGTGCACACTTTTCCAAAATCTGTCGACCTATGCTTTCTTCAATCTCCATGCTGCTATTGGGGGGCCTGTAGTAAACCCCTAACGAGGTGACTACTCCCTTGCTGTTCCTAATTTCCACCCATACTGACTCAGTAGGCAGATCTTCCTCGACAATGGAAGCTTCTGTAGCTGTGATACCCTCTCTGATTAGTAGTGCTACACCCCCTCCCCTTTTTCCCCCTCCCTATTCTTTTTAAATGTTCTAAACCCTGGAAGATCCAGCAACCATTCCTGCCCATGAGAAACCCATGTCTCTGTTATGGCCACAACATCATAGCACCAGGTACTGCACCATGCTCGAAGTTCATCACTTTTATTCCTGATACTCCTTGCATTAAAGCAAACACACTTTAACCGATCCCTTGGTTCCTTCCCAGGAAAATCCTTCCCACTAGCTGGTCTACCTCTTGCTACTGCCTCACCTGCATCAACGCTCACCTCTGGTATACAGCTCAGGTTCCCACCCCCCTGCCATACTAGTTTAAACCCTCTCGAACTACTCGAGCAAACCTTCCACCCAGGACATTGGTCCCCTTCCAGTTCAGATGCAACCCGTCCTTCTTGTACAGGTCCCACCTTCCCCTTAAGGCATCTCAATTATCTTCATATCTGAAGCCCTCCCTCCTACACCAGCTGCATAGCCACGTGTTCAGCTGCGCCCGCTCCCTGTTCCTCACTTCGCTATCTCGTGGCACCGGTAGTAAACCAGAGAACACTACTCTGTTCGTCCTGCTCTGCAGCTTCCATCCTAACTCCCTGAAATCACTTTTTATATCCTCAATCCTATTTCTGGCTATATCATTTGTGCCAATATGTAACACGATTTCTGTCTGTTCGCCCTCCCCTTTTAGAACCTTATACACCCGATCGGAGACATCCCGGACCCTGGCACTAGCGAGGCAACATACCTTCCGGGAATCCCGATCTTGACCACAAAATCTCCTGTCGATTCCCCTAACTATCGAGTCCCCTACCACGAGTACTTTTCTATTCTGCCCCCTTCCCTTCTTTGCCACAGTGTCAGGCTCAGTGCCAGAGAACTGACTACTATGGCTTTCCTCTGGTAGGTCATCCCCCCCAGCAGTATCCAAAACGGTATACTTATTGCTGAGGGGAATGCCCACAGGGGATCTCTGCACTGTCTGTCTGTCCCCTTTCCTCCCCCTAACTGTAACCCATCTATCCTCGTCCTGAGCCTTAGGAGTGACCAACTCCCGATAACTCCTCTCAATTACCCCCTCTGCCTCCCGAATGATCCGTAGTTCATCCAGCTCCAGCTCCATTTCCCTAACACGGTTTTCAAGGAGCTGTAGTTGGGTGCACTTCCCGCAGATGTAGCCAGCGGAGACGTGTGCCACATCTCCCAACTGCCACATTCTGCAGGAGTAGCAAGCAACTGCCCTAGCATCCATACCCCACTTATCTGAACACCCACTCAATACTAAAGTAGAAAGCTTCCGTCAAGTAATAATAACAAATTAATAACAAACTTATATTCAATAGAGAAAGTTTAGAATGAACCTTACCTTATTAACTAGGTTAGAGGAGGAGGGCGGGTGGGAGACTCTACAGTTGTAGAGTCTCGGGTTGAGCCGCCTTGCTGATATATATGGTCACTGCTTTCCTTCCCAGCTGCCCCTCCAATCTCCAATCTAAAAGGCCTTCCTTTTGCTATAAGGCTGTGCTCTCGGATCCTTGTCTGCCCTCCCAATTGAAACATCTTCCCAACATCCACTCTGTCCAGGCGATTCAGTTTTCGATAATTTTCAATTTGATCCCAACTCATTCTTCTAAACTCCATTGACCATAGACCCAGACTGCTCAAACTATCCTCATACGTTAAGGGTATTTTTTTACACTGGGATCATTCCGACGAATCTCCTCTAGGCAAACTCGAAGTTCACGATATCTTTAATGAGACATGGGGCCCAAAACTGCCCACAATAATTTAAATGTCGTCTGACCAGAGCCTTATAAAGCCTAAGAGTTACATTTTTGTCTTCTCAAAATAAATGACAACATTGTATTTGCCTTCCCAACTGCTCACAGAACCGGCACGTTTTCCTGAAAACAAGATAATAAAGTGTGAAGCTGGACGGACACAGCCGACCAAGCAGCATCTCAGGGGCACAAAAGCTGACGTTTCCGGCCTAGATCCTTCATCAGAAAGGGGGATGGGGTGAGGGTTCTGGAATAAATAGGGAGAGAGGGGGAGGGGGACCGAAGATGGAGAGAAAAGAAGATCGGTGGAGAGGAGTTTATAGGTGGGGAGGTAGGGAGGGGATAGGTCAGCCCAGGGAAGACGGACAGGTCAAGGAGGTGGGATGAGGTTAGTAGGTAGGAGATGGAGGTGCAGCTTGGGGTGGGAGGAAGGGATGGGTGAGAGTAAGAACAGGTTAGGGAGGAGAGACAGGCTTGGCTGGTTTTGGGATGCAGTGGGTGGAGGGGAAGAGCTGGGCTGGTTGTGTGATGCAGTGGCGGGAGGTGAAAAACTGGGCTGGTTTGGGGATGCGGTGGAGGAAGGGGAGATTTTGAAGCTGGTGAATCCACATTAATACCATTGGGCTGCAGGGTTCCAGAACGGAATATGAGTTGCTCTTTCTGCAACCTTCGGGTGACATCACTGTGGCACTGCAGGAGGCCCATGATGGACATGTCATCTAAAGAATGGGAGGGGGATTTGAAATGGTTCGCGACTGGGACGTGCAGTTGTTTATTGAGATACAAACGGAGGTGTTCTGCAAAGTGGTCCCCAAGCCTCTGCTTGGTTTCCCCAGTGTAGAGGAAGCCACACCGGGTACAGTGGATGCAGTATACCACATTGGCAGATATGCAGCTGAAGCTCTGCTTAACATGGAAAGTCATCTCGGCGCCTGGGATATGGGTGAGGCAGGAGGTGTGGGGGCAAGTGTAGCACTTCCTGCGGTTGAAGTGGAAGGTGCCGGGTGTGGTGGGGTTGGAGGGCAGTGTGGAGTGGACAAGGGAGTCATGGAGAGATTGGTCTCTCCGGAAAGCAGACAAGGGTGGGAAAGGAAAAATGTCTCGGGTGGTGGGGTCAGATTGTAGATGGCGGAAGTGTCGGAGAATGATGCGTTGTATCCGGAGGTTGGTGGGGTGGTGTGTGAGAATGCGGAGGATACTCTTGGGGCGGTTTTGGCGGAGGCAGGGTGTGAGGGAAGTGTTGCAGGAAATGTGGGAGACGCCATCAAGGGCGTTCTCCACGACTGTGGGGGGAAAGTTGCGGTCCTTGAAGAACTTGGACGTCTGTGATGTGCGGGAGCCGCATCCTGGGAGCAGATGCGGTGGAGGCGGAGGAATTGGGAATAGGGGATGGAATTTTTGCAGGAGGGTGGGTGGGAGAATGTGTATTCTAGGTAGCTGTCGGAGTTGGTGGGTTTGAAATGGGCATCAGTTACAAGCTGGTTGCCTGAGATGGAGACAGAGAGGTCCCGGAAGGTGAGGGATGTGTTGGAGATGGCCCAGGCGAACTTGAGGTTGGGGTGGAAGGTGTTGGTGAAGTGGGTGAACTGTTCGAGCTCCTTGTGGGAGCAAGAGGCGGCGCCGATACAGTCATCAATGTAACACAGGAAGAGGTGGGGTTTGGGCCCTGTGTCGGTGCGGAAGAGGGATTGTTCCACATAACCTACAAAAAGGCAGGCATAGCTGGAGCTCACGCGGGTGCCCATGGCCACCCGCTTTGTCTGTAGGAAGTGGGAGGAATCGAAAGAGAAGTTGTTGAGGGCGAGGACGAGTTCAGCTAGGTGGATGCCGGTGTCGGTGGAGGGGGACTGGTCGGGCCTGCGGGACAGGAAGAAGTGGAGAGCCTTGAGGCCATCTGCATGCGAAATACAGGTGTATAGGGACTGGACGTGCATGGTGAAAATGAGGTGTTGTGGGCACCGACGTAGGAAGGGAGTTCCTGAACCAAAGGGGAGAAAATGGAATCCAGATAGGTGGAAATGAGTTCGGTGTGGCAGGAACAGGCTGAGACAATGGGTCGACCAGGGCAGGCAGGTTGTGGATTTTGGGAAGGAGATAGAAATGAGCTCTGCGGGGTTGGGGAATAATAAGGTTGGAGGCTGTGGGTGGGAGGTCCCCTGAGGTGATGAGGTCATGAATGGTGTTGGAGATGATGGTTTGGTGCTTGGAGGTGGGGTCATGATCAAGGGGACGGTAGGAGGATGTGTCGGAGGGTTGCCGTTTGGCCTCGGTGATGTTAGAGGTCAGTGCGCCATATTACCACTGTGCCATCCTTGTCTGCGGGTTTTACGGCGAGGTTTGGGTTGGAGCGGAGGGATCGGAGGTCTGCCCTTTCTGCACGGGAGAGTTTGGAGTGGGTGAGAGGGGTGGAGAGGTCGAGGCGGTTAATGCCTCGACAGCAGTTGGAAATGAAGACGTTGACGGAGGGTAGGAGGCCTGGGGGTGGTGTCCAGGAGGAGTACTTGTGTTGAAAACGGGTGAAGGGGTCAGTGGAGGGAAGGTTAGGTTCCCGGTTGAAGAAGTAAGCGTGGCGGCGAAGGCGGCGGAAAAACTGTTCTATGTCCAAATGTGACTGGTATTCGTTGATGTGTGGGTGGAGGGGGACAAGGTTGACCCCCTTGCTGCGGGCTGACCGTTCGTCCTCAGTCAATGGGAGGTCTGGAGGGATTTTGAAGATTCGGCAGGGGTCAGTGTGGCTGTCTCCTCTGGGGCTGCTGGCTGTGGAGGTTGTGGGCAGAGCGATGAGGTTTTCAGCCGTGGGCGGAGTTCCGTCGGCGATGGGAGGAGCAGCGTGGGCGGCTGCAGCAGCGGTGAGGGTGGTGTGTGTGGCGTTGTAACTGGAAATAGAGGCAGTGACTGCAGCAGCAGTCACGTCCGCGGTCCCGGAAGTGCTGTGCCCGGCGGTGGCGGATGTGACGTCATCGGTGGGGGTCACCAGCCGTGTCCTCATGGTCAGTGGCGGTGGTTGCGTGGTGAGAGAGGGGCAGGGACAGGCTTGGGATTTGAGAGGTGCAGGAATCCTCTTGTGGCTTGAAGGGGCCAGTGAGTTTGTTGTAGTTACGATTTTTGGTGTCTAGTAAAGCTGAGTAGAACTCTGTGTTCAGTCTGTGGATCCTGCCGAGGATGAAAAATAGCCAAGGCCCTTTGCGGGTGTGGACGAGGGAGGCTCTGAGCTGGGGCAGGCCGGATTGCAGAGCTTGGAGGTGCCAGCGCATGGCTGCGAGTGTCTGTTTCAGGACTCGCAGGGAGAAACACTTCTGAAGGGTCTGAATTTTCTGCGTGTAGAGGTGGCCACAGTTGAGGCCAATTTGGGAAGGCCTGAATGTAGACTGCAGTCCAGTGGGGATGATTCGGTTCCATAGAAACGTGCTGAGGAAGGTGATTTGACTGTGGTACCTGGTTTGCTTCAGGACATGGTCGAGCAGTTTCAAGGCTGAAGAGATTACAAGAGATTTGCAGTGGGAGAGAGATTCCCTCAGCTTGGTCTGGAGGGAGGAGGGTAACTTCTTCAGGTTAGGCATCCCTGGAAGAGGCTTTGCAGTGAGGTTAAAATTGTATCAGAGATAATCGGAACTGCAGATGCTGGAGAATCCAATATAATAAAGTGTGAAGCTGGATGAACACAGCAGGCCAAGCAGCATCTCAGGAGCACCAAAACGAACGTTTTGGGCCCTAAAATAAGACAGGACCAGGTTTCCCAAGTCACTTTGCACATTAGATTTCTGAATTTTTTCCCCATTTGGAAAATAGCCAATACTTCTATTCTACCTACCAAAGCACATGACCTCACACTTTCACACATAATATTCCAACTGCTACTTCGTTGCCCACACCCCTAACCTGTCAAATCCTTCAGCAGCCTCCCACCACCACCTCAAAACTACTTGTCTCCGCACCTAACTTTGTTTCATTAGCCAGAATGCCCTCGGTTCTTTCATCCAGATCATTAATATGTACAGGGAAATGTTGTTATCCCAAAACTGACCCTTGCAGAACACCACTTGCTAATGGCTAGCATCCTGGGAGATAACCTTTATAATCACATTCTCTGCTTTCTGACAGACAGCCAATCTTCTACCCATGCTTGTACCTTGCTGAGATCACCATTGCCCCTTATGTTACACAGCAGCCTGATGTGTAGCACCTTATCAAAGGCTTTTGGGAATTCGAAGTGGATAACAACCGTTGGCTTTCCCTGGCCTAAGCTGCTTGATACCAACTCACAGAATTATAGTGGATTTGCCTGGTATGAGTTCTGAGGAAGTTTCACAGGACCCGAAATATTACTCCAGTTTTTTATTCACAGAAGCCACCAGAACTGCTGAGCTTTTCCTGCAAGCTTGTTTTTGTTGCCACATATAATTTCCCCTTTGTGAAACCATGCTGGATTTTCTTCTATCTTACTTTGAACATCCAAGCATTCAGAAATCTCATGTTTCATAATGAACTCCAAAATCTTTCCAAAGCCCGAGTTCAGGCTAATTG
Organism: Stegostoma tigrinum; assembly: GCF_030684315.1. Taxonomy (NCBI): domain Eukaryota; kingdom Metazoa; phylum Chordata; class Chondrichthyes; order Orectolobiformes; family Stegostomatidae; genus Stegostoma; species Stegostoma tigrinum. The sequence goes on from NC_081398.1 coordinate 10,281,838, forward strand.
GGCAGTAAGGTTGTGTCTTTTGCCTTACTCCCTTCCTCAAGAGGGGGTTACATGAACTCTTTTCTCGTTCCTTGAGTCCATCCGTGATTCCAGCGACTCAACTGAAACTGTTGAGCCACCAGGTGTTCTCTTCAGTTTGGGGATGGAGGAGAAAATTGTTGACTCGGAAATTTTTAAGTGTGGCTTCATTTTATGCTAACTCCAGACCGACGAGTTCACTCTAGGAAGAGACTGCTGTCCTTTAACTAGGTGTGGAAAGACCTTAAGAAATTTATTCACCCTCCTGCCATATGTGTGAAATCTAACAATGAAGAGAAAGTGTACCTGAACTGAGCATGAAAAATAATGTGCTGATTCATCTCGTCTCAGCCCATTATCAGTTCACACTGAGGAAAATGTTTAGAAATGATCTGATTGGAGGGGTGGCTCACTGTACAGAATTTCACGTGCATCAGTCACTGTGAGTATGTTTCCCAACTCCAAAAGCTTACTACAATGCTTCTGTCCCCACGATTTCAGTTCCCCTGTTTTTATCCTCGGCAAATCTGAACTTGCAGATTGAAGTCCAATCACTGTCCGTCACTGATTGCAAACTCCTTCTAAAATGAACATGCCCAGTGCACACAGGATCTGTAACGTTAAGCACAAGTTGTGGATGCTGGCCTTATCAATGACACCCATGACCCAGAAAAAAACATCATTCAAAACAAAAGTTGCACTTTTTAAAATTACTACACGCTTTTCAAGTCAGAGAGTCTTTCAGCACTGAGAAAGGTCCTCCGGTGCAAACTTTGCGGCAATGACTTGTGAATAAAAGTTGTTCAGCTTGTTCTCGAAACATACACACACCATTTTTGGACGAAATCCAATTCAAACTCTGAATGTGTCATGAGAAATATTTTGACAGTATTCCGGTGTTGTTTCTTTTTGAAAGTTTTCATGAAATGAAGTACTGGATAATGTCTTCTTGAAGGAAATAAAGATTCCGAATGCCAGTTTGATATTTTAAAGGGTTCTGCCCTTTCACAGATATAACTTTTCTGTTAACAGCTTTCAACCTTCTCGCACATTCTCTTCATGGCGAGATGCGTTGTCTGGAGTTTATTAACTCACTGCGTATCTTTCTGAACCACCTTGGGCATCTTCTTTCTTTTTGTGTCGTTCAATACGTTTCGAGAACAGAGCAAGTGACCTGGAAGCATGGAAGACAATCTCTTGTAATCAAGCAAACGGGAAACTGACTATGACCTCTGGAATCTCCAACATAAGATAAATGTTTCAAATCACCAAACCTGTACGCAATTATTTCTTAAATTTGGATTGGTAAAAATAGTTATAAAACATCCGTAGTTCAAGAATACAACAGAAAATTGAACAGATGTTTAAATTTCTATTTCAATCAAGACACAGTGGAACAGTTTAGGTGATTTTAATGTATGCAGATAAAAAAAATACATATATTGTTTGTAAATGATGCTGGAGTCCTTTCATCAGTGTTTACACCTCGAAAGTATATCCAATGCTTTGGGGAAAAGACATTCAGTCTGCCAAGTAAGTTTGGATCAGAGTGATAATCTAATCATTTAACAGGACAGGCAAGAAACAACATCACACAAAAAAAAACACATTTTGAGCTGCTGGGATACCTTGCGATGAACGATGAACAATATACCAGAGAATGCACCTCTGGATAGAGTTCAGTACTTGTTACAACTTAATTGACTGGACAATTAGTTTCCTCTGGATATTTCAGCCTGATCTTGAAGTACTCCATGAACTTGTGATTAGTCACATAATAAATAAACGTGTTTCTGCAGAAACATAAAAGCTGCAAAACATATCTGATTTCTTCAGATACAACAATAGAAAAAGTGCAGTCTGCAATGTTGGCCTCTGTGATTTTATGAAACCACCTTGAAACCAATATCCATTTCAAGCACACTGACTCCTACAGCTGCCTAGAATATAAATCCTCCCACCCACCTTCCTGCAAAAATGCCATCCCCTGTTGCCAACTCCTTCAACTCTGCTGATTCTGCTCCCAGGATGAGGCATTTCACTCACATACATCTCAGATGTCGTCGTTTTTCAAGGACAACTTCGCTGCCTCAGTCATTGAGAACATATTCGATCGTGTATCCCGCATTTCCCAAAACTCATCCTTCACACCCCATCCCCGCAATAACAAACAAAACAGAACCTATTAAAGCATCACGTACCAACCCACCAACATCTGGTTCCAACGCATCATTCTCTGACACTTTCAACATCTGCAACCCGTCCCCACCACCAAAGATATTTTCCCTCCCCATCCTTATTTGCTTTCTGAAGGTATAACTCTCTCTGTGACACCCTTGTCCACTACACACTCCCCTTCAGCCCCATCACAGCCGGCACTTTTCACTGCAAATGCAGGAATTGCTGCACTTGCCCCTACACCTCACCGCAGCCCCCATCCCAGGCACCAAGAAGACATTCCACATCAAGCCGATGTTCACCTGCACATCTCTGATGTAATACACTGACGCGCTGTTCACGTCTGGCCTTCTCTACATCAAGCAAACTAAGCGGAAGCTTGGGGACAGCTTTGCAGTACACCTATGCTCGTTAGGCACTAAACAACTGTACCTCCCAGTCACGAACCATTTCACCTCCCCCTCTCATTCCCCAGATGACATGTCCATCCGAAGTCGAGTGCAGTGTTACACCGATGTCACTGGAAGGTTGGAGGAACAGCACCTCATATTCAGTTTGGGTACCCTGCAGCCCAGTGGTATCAATGTGGACTTCACAAGCTTAAAAATCTACCCTCCCCCCACCACATTCCAAAACTAGCCCAGATAGTCCCCGCCTCCCTAACCTGTCCTTTCTCCCTCATATCCCCTTATCCCTTTCCAAGCACACGCCCCACCTCCGACAGGCCAACTTCATCCCACACCATTAACCTGTCCGTCCTCCCTGGAATAACCTATCCCCTCCGTCCATTGCCACCTACACTGGCTCCATCCCTGCCTCTTTGACCTGTATGTCTCCTCTCCACTGATCTTCTCCTCTGTCAATCTTCTATCCGCTTCCCCCTCTTTCAATTTTAATTGCAGAAACACATTCCCCTCCCCCATTTCTGAAGAAGGTTCCAGGCTCAAAACGTCAGCCTTCCTGATCCTCTTATACGGCTTGGCCTGCTCTGTTCATCAAGGTCTAAACCTTGTTACCTCAGTACTGAAGACTTGTTGTCCAGAACA